>NW_028227256.1:79658928-80258928 GCF_978045245.1 Mus caroli | reverse complement strand
GAGAGATGGGTCTTATGTGAGTGAAGGGACCTTCTGCCTAGCACAATGGCCTGAGATTGGTCTCTGGGCCCCCAGGTGGTAAAGTGAGTCCTGGGAAATGTCCTCTGACCTACACATGTGCACCTTGGCTTCTCCCTCCCTCCCTCTCTTCCTCTCTTTCTTCTTCCCTTCCTCCCTCCCTCTTCCCTCCCCTCCCCCACTCTCTCTCTCTGTCTATCTCTGTCTATGTCTGTGTCTCTCTCTGACTCTCTCTGTCTATGTCTGTGTGTGTGCTTTAAAAACTGAAATTAAAAAGCTAAATTGAACAGATATTTTAAATTTTTAAATAGTACGAGAAACTTAAAGGATTTAAATCCACTGGAAGGACAGAATGCACTAGGTCTTACCCACAACCTTACTTGGGAGGAAATTCTCAAACACTTTCCTTATCTGCTTTCCTAGAAGACAGGACCTCTCTTCTCATTTTTGCACCTCATTAGTGTAGGCAATTTTTTTTAATTACTAAAGATACTTTGTATAATTGAATTCAATGGTAATTTCCACAAGCATGATTGTTGAAAGCACAGACTTGTGGACCTGTTGATAAGCTCATAATCTCACCACAGAAGAGGCAGGCACAGTGATGGGGTGCCTGGTGACTGCAGACACCCATGGTGTCATGGGCATCTGAAATGGGTAATGAGTAAGACAAGAGGACCCTGTTAGTGTGCCGGGCCAGGTACCCAGAGGTTGGCCTAAAGGGGGCCTCCACTCTTCTTGGCACTGTTGTTTAGCATATTACTATTTGCATATTTTTCCTCTGCCCCGAAAGACAAAATATTCATCTATAAATGAAAGAAGGCAAGTTACATGGCAGATGAGTGTCACTCTCCCCAGAGCCAGAACAGTACGCTATTCAGAAAGAACCACTTCCCACTGCAGAAGAGCAGTAAATTACGATCCTCTTTCTTCCCTTCATCAACCAGTAGGTGGGGGGAATGAGTGATGGAGGGGTGAGCAGATGAAGGGATGGATGGACATACCCGTAAGGATTGTTGAAGGCTATGGCGTACACCACATTCTTGTGGCCCTCCAGGGTGTGCAGCTCCTCTCCAGACGCTGTGTCCCACACCTTGCACGTCCGATCATAGCTTCCGGTGATAAAGCTAACACGGGGAACATCAACATTGCAGGGCATGGTGAGTGTGGCAGGCATTGTGCTCGTAGATACCTTGGTTTTGGTTTTCTGTTTGTTATTGTTTTCCTACAAGATAACTCCTTTATTATCCCCTTATATTCCTTTTAATATTGGAAATCATACATTCAGTACAATGAACAGTTTCAAATTCTTTGACTTAAAAACTTACTAAATAAAAAACCCATAAATCTATTCCTATTATATTCTTATACAATTAAAGTGTACATTATAATGACTTCTGTGAAACTTCAAAGTCTGCAATGTGATTAGGACAATACTTCCAGTTGTTGGACCATAACTTCAGACTCTATCGTTCACCCTTTCTTCCCCTACACTCTACACTCTCTGTATTTATGTTCTGCAGTATAAAAATGCATGTCTGTTTGACAGCTGTTTGGCTGGGCTATTTTATTCTAGCAATCCCAGTGAACTGATAATGCAGACTCGCATGCCCGGATTTGAGAACCATCCTTTCATCTCAACTTTCCTAACCAGACCTTCAGATCCGAACCTGAGCAGAGCATTCTCTGAACACAGCATTGGTGATTCTAGGCATTGTACACCAAACGCAAAGCTAGATAGAAAAGGCCCTTTTTGAACCAACCCATCCCAGATAGCCATGGTGTTGCCTCTGATTGGCAGCTCCTGTAGCCAGGCAACGAGCCAGGCACCCGCATAGTCTTCTCAGGTCTTCTCGGCTGTAGTACTCTGGGTGCCTCTCACACAATAGTAGATAAACACATAGAAAACTTGGGTCGGACAAGTGGGAACAAGTGCTTGCATTTCTCCTCCGCAGTTAGCAGAATCAGGATATCCAAGGGATGGTCCCATTAGGCCTGTAACTAACTGACCTATTGGAGAAACCCTCAGAAATGTTCATCCTAATTGCCAGAAGTTAAAAAGAACAAGAGGACCTTACCAGGAGCCTGCTTTGTTGAGTGCCACGTTGGTCAATGGCAATATGTGTGCTCTGAGAACCTTCGACAGAAGAAAACACCATTTATTTTGGGCTCATACCAAATTAAGTGTATCTATTTTAATTTCAAACAAGCAGTGACTTTTGATGTATTCTTAGTCATATGTAGTAAATGGACAATAGCCAAACATACTAGGAATAAAAGATAAACTGTATTCTCAGTAGCCACAGACAATTGCAAGAAGTAACTGACTCACTTTCTGTCAATACAAATTTACTATTAAGATGAATTGTGGTTACTGAAGAGGATTCCACATGACACACTGTTTTATACACACTACATATGGTTTTCTACGGAAATTTGAACAGTGTACATAATAAAAAACCTTAAATATGTTTCAAATATATTTTACACTGCATTATTAATTAATTTTAATCCTAAAATGCCTCATTTATCTTTGAACCCCTACCATATCTATCAGCTAGTGGTTGCTAACTGGATGGCCATTGAATGAATATAGTAATTGAATAGCTGATCTGTTGAGTGGTTAGCTGGGGTCAACATCAGATAGATCTGCTTCTAAACTACAACTACTAATAGCTTCCTTTTTGCTATCAAATATGTTCCCTTGAATGAGAAACTACAGGTCACTGTAGCTACACAGCTTATATTTCTGATAAAACATTGCCACCTGCTGGAGAAAATGAAGAATGAAGCGCCTCACATTCTAGGAACTTGACTAGATGGAGACCAAGGAGAACCTGGATACTTATGTCAGGTAGAACCAATGAATGCTAAATTGCTAAATAAGAAATGTGATTTTTATAATGATGATGATGATGATACCTAAAACAAAACGGTAATTCGTATAACATGAAAAGAATCTTAGAACATTCTTAATTTAGTTTTAAAAGCTGCTCTTAAGTAATTTCATGGATGCGTTTGTTATATTTCTAGTTTTTTCAGAAACGTAAAGAGGAAAAAGCATACTTCTACCATATTTGGTCAACAATTCACTGGCTTGCAGTTTAGTTCACAACGAATCAGAAAATGGAAAATGTTGACATATCATGAAATACAACTTCTTGGAAGTACTCTAACTAGAAAATAACTTTAATAATCTGAAAAAAGGAGAAGTAAATTTACTTTAAGTCCTTCTTGAACTTCTCAAGAGTTAGTATTTTGAGAGTCACTCAGGCTTTCAACAAATACCTATTGAAGGGTTAGTCTTGGCAAAATACACGTGAAATACTAAAACCACAAACAAGTATTTTTCTAGGAAAAAATAAAAACTAAACATAGCTGGGGTGGTGGTGGCACACACAACTAATCCCAGGACTCAGGAGACAGAAGCAGGTGGACCTCAAAGTTCAAGGCCAGCCTGGTCTACAGAGTGAGTTCCAGGACAGCCAGGGCTACACAGAGAAACCCTGTCTCAAAAAGAAAAACAAAACAAAACAAAACAAAACAAAACAAAACAAAAACCCTATATTTTAAGAGAAGATATTACTTTTAAGAGAAATCAGAAAGCACCCAAGTTTGTCCTTCCTGGTATTCCTACACATGCCTTTAACAGATAAGGTAGCAGCCATGGTCCCGATGTCCCTAAGCACACCTTACCTTAAACAGGTAGAAATTGTGATCGCAATGCTGTCTGAGTTTCTCCTGAAGCCTCTGCACTAAGAGTCTGACTTGCTTTGTCCGGGACGCTGTGATCAGAGGCTCTGCTTGCTGGATCTCTCCTACTAGGGTGTTGACATCAGTACTGAAATTCACCCCAAACACTTGCATGTCAAATTTGCATCTATGTTTACAACACGAAGAATTACGTTATTTTGAGCCAGGAAGGTGGCTTGGTGGGTAAAGGTGCGCACTGTACAGACAGGAGGACCTGAGAGTGAACCCCCAGAACAGTACAGTGAACCCCCAGTGCCAGTAATGGCAGGGCTCCTCTTGAGAGGCAGAACGCACAACAAGGAGACTTATTTCCGGTAGAACGAAATCCAAGACCATGCAAAGCTTGTAGCTTTTTCGATTCAGTATGTTACCGGTCCACGTGACATGCCGGCTCTGCCTGTGCAAATGGAGGTTTGCATACGGTTTCCTACACGGTGAATCTGGGGTACTTTAACCTATGGAGAATTCCTCTGGGCTCACATAGAGCTTCAGCTGGAGGGGAGCTCTGGTCTCAAACCTCTGCCCATTCTCTGATGGTCCATCAAATCTTTCTTTACTGAGGAAACAACAGGCTAGATTGCATCTTTGAAACTCAGTAACCAGTACTGCTCAGAAATGCTAAGGCTACCAACAAATAGGAAAGCCTGGGGAACCCATACAGATGACAGGAACTATGGAGACATGAAGATTGGGTGACCTACGGGATCCTGGCTGTGGTCCTGGAACACAGAAGGGAAGTAGAGCAAACCTCTGAGAGCCTGAGTACAGAATGGACTTGATGTGTCGATGGCAATGTATTAATACTGGTGTGCTGGCTGTGACTATTCTACACAAATAGGGAAAGCTGGCCACTCTGTCTTCAATATATTCTAAAAGTTATTCTAGACTAGCCAGATCATCTTTCAAAATAGTCCTGCTTCAGAAAAATGAAAAAAGGGAAGAAAGGGCAGAGTGGGGACCTTTATGTTTTTAATAATAAAGTTGCATCCTCCCAGCCAATATCCTTACTGGGGTGTTCCCCTGAAAGATTTTGGTATGAAGCACGTACTGCAGTACATGGCTCACTTACCTAGGACTGAGCTCAAGTAAATCTATGGATTTCGTCTTTAATTCTCCACCTTTTTCATATTCCAGCATAATTCCTGTAAAATAAGCAAGCATGATAGAAAGAAAACCCAGGAAAAGCTAATGCAATTAAGAGTTCTTTTTTCTCTCTCTCACTTTTACTTTTCAGATTTTTAATGTTTTTTTTTGTGTCTATATTTGTGTGTAGTATATGCACATGTCCATGTGGCTATATACCCATGCAAAAGAAGGTATGCACATACTTGCAAAAGCACATATATCGCAGGGGGGGGTCAAGGTCAGGTCTATCATTCTCTGCCTTATTTTTTCGAGGCAGTGTCTCTCAAGCCCATCAATTCTGTTAGAATGCCTTGCCAGAGAGTATCAGAGGTTTGCCAGGCTCTGTCTCCCGAGTGCTAGGATGCTGACGATCTGGAATCCGGTCTTCAATTTTGTGTGGCACTGTGATCTGAGTATGAACTGTCTCCCATCAGCTCCCAAGTATGAACACTTGGTCCTTAGTGGGTGGTGCAGTTTAGGAAGGTCACACAGAGCCTCCTTGGTGGAAGAGCATCCCTGAAAGGACAGAGGAGGCTATACCTGGGTCCCACTTCGTGTTCTTGCTTGGCTTCCTGTGACCATCCACAGCGCAGCCATACTGGAAGCTCCAAGCTATCCTTGTCCTACCACATGCACTTGGTCCCAGTAGACAGAAACAGCCACAACAGAGTTCCAGCCCCTCAATCCCCGCCCTACCACAGGGCCCAAGCCAGAATTGGAATCCAGCAGCAGCTAGGAGGACTCCTAGCATGTTCTCCAAGCTGATCATTGGAGGACAACCCATAGCATCCATCCTAAGAGGGAAAGGGTCAAGTCCGGCATGTGCCAAACCTGTCCACAACCACACGCTGAAGCAGTGCCCAAGAAGTCTTGTGTCCTTGTCCTCCAGCTATCGGCACTGTCAGTCTCCTGCAGTTAACCTAGGGGGTCACTTGGAAACAGCAGACATGGACTTTCGAGCCCTCGCTGAAGTTGCAAAAGCACCAGAAATGCAAAGTAGAGTGCAGAGATAGCGTTGAAGGTCATGAGAGCAAACTGTCTCAGCACTAAACCCCACAACTAGGGACGAGCTGGCTTTGCTATTAGTAACAAGGTGATGAGCCGATAAAACAAATGTTCTAGATAGAATCTTTTTTTTTTTTTTTTCAGCTCTTTCTTTTTTTTTTTTTTTTTTTAATATTTTTATTACATATTTTCCTCAATTACATTTCCAATACTATCCCAAAAGTCCCCCATAGCGCCCCCCACTTCCCTACCCACCCATTCCCATTCTTTTGGCCCTGGCATTCCCCTATATTGGGGCATATAAAGTTTGCAAGTCCAATGGGCCTCTCTTTCCATTGATGGCCGACTAGGCCATCTTTCGATACATATGCAGCTAGAGACAAGAGCTCCAGGGTTCTGGTCAGTACATCATGTTGTTCCAACAATAGGGTTGCAGATCCCTTTAGCTCCTTGGGTACTTTCTCTAGCTTCTCCATTGGGAGCCCTGTGATACATCCAATAGCTGACTGTGAACATCCACTCCTGTGTTTGCTAGGCCCCGGCATCGTCTCACAAGAGACAGCTATATTTGGGTCCTTTCAGCAAGATCTTACTAGTGTATGCAATGGTGCCAGCGTTTAGAAGCTGATTATGGGACGGATCCCTGGATACAGCAGTCTCTAAATGGTCCATCCTTTCATCACAGCTACGAACTTTGTCTCTGTAACTCCTTCCCTGGGTGTTTTGTTCCCAATTCTAAGAAGGTGCACAATGTCCACACTTTGGTCTTCATTCTTCTTGAGTTTCATGCGTTTATCAAATTGTATCTTATATCTTGGGTATCCTAAGTTTTGGGCTAATATCCACTTATCAATGAATACATATTGTGTGAGATCTTTTGTGATTGTGTTACTTCACTCAAGATGATGCCCTCCAGGTCCATCCATTTGGCTAGGAATTTCATAAATTCATTCTTTTTAATAGCTGAGTAGTACTCCATTGTGTAAATGTACCATAATTTCTGTATCCATTCCTCTGTTGAGGGACATCTGGGTTCTTTCCAGCTTCTGGCTATTATAAATAGGGCTGCTATGAACATAGTGGAGCATGTGTCCTTTTTACCGGTTGGGACATCTTCTGGATATATGCCCAGGAGAGGTATTGCTGGATCCTCCGGTAGTACTATGTCCAATTTTCTGAGGAACCGCCAGACTGATTTCCAGAGTGGTTGTACAAGCTTGCAATCCCACCAACAATGGAGGAGTGTTCCACTTTCTCCACATCCTCGCCAGCATCTGCTGTCACCTGAATTTTTGATCTTAGCCATTCTGACTGGTGTGAGGTGGAATCTCAGGGTTGTTTTGATTTGCATTTCCCTGATGATTAAGGATGTTGAACATTTTTTCAGGTGCTTCTCTGCCATTCGGTATTCCTCAGGTGAGAATTCTTTGTTCAGTTCTGAGCCCCATTTTTTAATGGGGTTATTTGACTTTCTGGAGTCCACCTTCTTGAGTTCTTTATATATATTGGATATTAGTCCCTTATCTGATTTAGGATAGGTGAAGATCCTTTCCCAATCTGTTGGTGGTTTTTTTGTCTTATTGATGGTGTCTTTAGCCTTGCAGAAGCTTTGTAGTTTCATGAGGTCCCACTTGTCAATTCTCGATCTTACAGCACAAGCCATTACTGTTCTATTCAGGAATTTTTCCCCTGTGCCCATATCTTCAAGGCTTTTCCCCACTTTCTCCTCTATAAGTTTCAGTGTCTCTGGTTTTATGTGAAGTTCCTTGATCCACTTAGACTTGACCTTAGTACAAGGAGATAGGAATGGATCGATTCGCATTCTTCTACATGTTAACAACCAGTTGTGCCAGCACCATTTGTTGAAAATGCTGTCTTTCTTCCACTGGATGTTTTTAGCTCCCTTGTCGAAGATCAAGTGACCATAGGTGTGTGGATTCATTTCTGGGTCTTCAATTCTATTCCATTGGTCTATTTGTCTGTCACTATACCAGTACCATGCAGTTTTTATCACAATTGCTCTGTAGTAGAGCTTTAGGTCCGGCATGGTGATTCCACCAGAGGTTCTTTTATCCTTGAGGAGAGTTTTTGCTATCCTAGGTTTTTTGTTATTCCAGATGAATTTGCAGATTGCACTTTCTAATTCGTTGAAGAATTGATTTGGAATTTTGATGGGGATTGCATTGAATCTGTAGATTGCTTTTGGCAAGATAGCCATTTTTACAATGTTGATCCTGCCAATCCATGAGCATGGGAGATCTTTCCATCTTCTGAGATCTTCTATAATTTCTTTCTTCAGAGACTTGAAGTTTTTATTATACAGATCTTTCACTTCCTTAGTTAGAGTCACGCCAAGATATTTTATATTATTTGTGACTATTGAGAAGGGTGTTGTTTCCCTAATTTCTTTCTCAGCCTGTTTATTCTTTGTGTAGAGAAAGGCCATTGATTTGTTTGAGTTAATTTTATATCCAGCTACTTCACCGAAGCTGTTTATCAGGCTTAGGAGTTCTCTGGTGGAATTTTTAGGGTCACTTATATATACTATCATATCATCTGCAAAAAGTGATATTTTGACTTCATCTTTTCCAATTTGTATCCCTTTGATCTCCTTTTGTTGTCGAATTGCTCTGGCTAGGACTTCAAGTACAATGTTGAATAGGTATGGAGAAAGTGGACAGCCTTGTCTAGTCCCTGATTTTAGAGGGATTGCTTCAAGCTTCTCACCATTTACTTTGATGTTGGCTACTGGTTTGCTGTAGATTGCTTTTATCATGTTTAGGTATGGGCCTTGAATTCCTGATCTTTCCAAGACTTTTATCATGAATGGGTGTTGGATCTTGTCAAATGCTTTTTCCGCATCTAACGAGATGACCATGTGGTTTTTGTCTTTGAGTTTGTTTATATACTGGATTACGTTGATGGATTTCCGTATATTGAACCATCCCTGCATCCCTGGGATGAAACCTACTTGGTCAGGATGGATGATTGTTTTGATGTGTTCTTGGATTCGGTTAGCAAGAACTTTATTGAGGATTTTTGCATCAATATTCATAAGGGATATTGGTCTGAAGTTTTCTATCTTTGTTGGGTCTTTTTGTGGTTTAGGTATCAGAGTAATTGTGGCTTCATAGAATGAGTTGGGTAGAGTACCTTCTGTTTCTATTTTGTGGAATAGTTTGTGAAGAACTGGGATTAGATCTTCTTTGAAGGTCTGATAGAACTCTGCACTAAACCCATCTGGTCCTGGGCTTTTTTTAGTTGGGAGACTATTAATGACTGCTTCTATTTCTTTGGGGGATATAGGGCTGTTTAGATCATTAACCTGATCTTGATTCAGCTTTGGTACCTGGTATCTGTCTAGGAACTTGTCCATTTCATCCAGGTTCTCCAGTTTTGTTGAGTATAGCCTTTGGTAGAAGGATCTGATGGTGTTTTGGATGTCTTCAGGATCTGTTGTTATGTCTCCTTTTTCATTTCTGATTTTGTTAATTAGGATGCTTTCCCTGTGCCCTCTAGTGAGTCTGGCTAAGGGTTTATCTATCTTGTTGATTTTCTCAAAGAACCAGCTCCTTGATTGGTTGATTGTTTGAATAGTTTTTCTTGTTTCCACTTGGTTGATTTCACCCCTGAGTTTGATTATTTCCTGCCGTCTACTCCTCTTGGGTGAATTTGCTTCCTTTTGTTCTAGTGCTTTTAGGTGTGTTGTCAAGCTGCTAATGTGTGCTCTCTCTAGTTTCCTTTTGGAGGCACTCAGAGCTATGAGTTTTCCTCTTAGAAATGCTTTCATTGCGTCCCATAAGTTTGGGTATGTTGTGGCTTCATTTTCATTGAACTCTAAAAAGTCCTTAATTTCTTTCTTTATTCCTTCCTTGACCAAGGTATCATTGAGAAGAGTGTTGTTCAGTTTCCACGTGAAGGTTGGCTTTCTATTATTTATTTTGTTATTGAAGATCAGCCTTAGTCCATGGTGATCTGATAGGATGCATGGGACAATTTCAATATTTTTATATCTGTTGAGGCCTGTTTTGTGACCAATTATGTGGTCAATTTTGGAGAAGGTACCATGAGGTGCTGAGAAGAAGGTATATCCTTTTGTTTTAGGATAGAATGTTCTGTAGATATCTGCCAGATCCATTTGATTCATAATTTCTGTTAGTTTCACTGTGTCCCTGTTTAGTTTCTGTTTCCATGATCTGTCCATTGGTGAAAGTGGTGTGTTGAAGTCTCCCACTATTATTGTATGAGGTGCAATGTGTGCTTTGAGCTTTACTAAAGTTTCTTTAATGAATGTGGCTGCCTTTGTATTTGGAGCATAGATATTCAGGATTGATAGTTCCTCTTGGAGGATTTTACCTTTGATGAGTATGAAGTGTCCCTCCCTGTCTTTTTTAATGACTTTGGGTTGGAAGTCAATCTTATCAGATATTAGAATGGCTACTCCAGCTTGTTTCTTCATGCCATTTGCTTGGAAAATTGTTTTCCAGCCTTTCATTCTGAGGTAGTGTCTATCCTTTTCTCTGAGATGAGTTTCCTGTAAGCAGCAAAATGTTGGGTCTTGTTTGTGTAGCCAGTTTGTTAGTCTATGTCTTTTTATCGGGGAGTTGAGTCCATTGATATTAAGAGATATTAAGGAAAAGTAATTGTTGTTTCCTGTTATTTTTGATGTTAAAGTTGGCATTTTGTTCTTGTGGCTGTCTTCTTTTAGGTTTGTTGAGGGATTACCTTCTTGTTGTTTCTAGGGCGTGGTTCCTGTCCTTGTATTGGTTTTTTTCTGTTATTATCCTTTGAAGGGCTGGATTCGTGGAGAGATAATGTGTGAATTTGGTTTTGTCGTGGAATACTTTGGTTTCTCCATCTATGTTAATTGAGAGTTTGGCTGGGTATAGTAGCCTGGGCTGGAATTTGTGTTCTTTTAGTGTCTGTATAACATCCGTCCAGGATCTTCTGGCTTTCATAGTCTCTGGTGAAAAGTCTGGTGTAATTCTGATAGGCTTGCCTTTATATGTTACTTGGCCTTTTTCTCTTACTGCTTTTAGTATTCTATCTTTATTTAGAGCATTTGTTGCTCTGATTATTATGTGTCGGGAGGTATTTCTTTTCTGGTCCAGTCTATTTGGAGTTCTGTAGGCTTCTTGTATGTTCATGGGCATCTCTTTCTTTAGATTTGGGAAGTTTTCTTCTATAATTTTGTTGAAGATGTTTGCTGGTCCTTTGAGTTGAAAATCTTCATTCTCATCCACTCCTATTATCCGTAGGTTTGGTCTTCTCATTATGTCCTGTATTTCTTGGATGTTTTGAGTTAGGATCTTTTTGCATTTTACATTTTCCTTGATTGTTGTGCCAATGTTCTCTATGGAATCTTCTGCACCTGAGATTCTCTCTTCCATCTCTTGTATTCTGTTGCTGATGCTGGTATCTATGGTTCCAGATTTCTTTCCTAGGGTTTCTATCTCCAGTGTTGCCTCATTTTGGGTTTTCTTTATTGTGTCTACTTCCCTTTTTAGGTCTAGTATGGTTTTGTTCATTTCCATCATCTGTTTGGATGTGTTTTCCTGTTTTTCTGTAAGGACTTCTACCTGTTTGATTATGTTATCCTGTTTTTCTTTAAGGATTTGTAACTCTTTAGCAGTGTTCTCCTGCAATTCTTTAAGGGATTTTTGTGCTTCCTCTTTATTGTCTTCTGCCTTTTTATCAGTGTTCTCCTGCATTTCTTTAAGTGTGTTATTAAAGTCCTTCTTGAAGTCCTCTATCATCATCAGGAGATATGCTTTTAAATCCGTGTCTAGCTTTTCCGGTGTGTTGGGGTGCCCTGGACTGGGCGAAGTGGGGGTGCTGGGTTCTGATGATGGTGAGTGGTCTTGGTTCCTGTTAGTAAGATTATTACGTTTACCTTTCGCCATCTGGTAATCTCTGGGGTTAGTTGTTATCGTTGTCACTATTTAAAGATTGGAGCAGAAGCTGTGTTCCACTCACCAGCAGTCTCTAAATCCTGCGGCGGGGGTCGTGGGTAGCTGACGGTACCCCGGTGCTGGTCCAGCCGGAAGAGGCCTGTGGTCCTACTCAGGCCGTTTTTCTGCTTTCCTAACTAATGCAGTCTCTGGTCCCGCGTGCAATTGGATTGGAGCAGAAGCTGTGTTCCACTCTCCAGAAGTCTTAAGATCCTGTGGTGGGTGTTGTGGGTAGCTGGTGAGTGTCAGCTGACCCTGCACCCCAGCTGCCCAGGTGCTTTTCTGACCGGAAGAGGGTTGTGGCCCTATGTAGGCCGGATTTCTCTCTCCCCAACCAGAGCAGTCTCAGGTCCCGCGTGATTGGACTGGAGCAGAAGCTGTGTTCCACTCACCAGCAGTCCCAAAATCCTGCGGCGGGGGTCTTGGGTAGCTGGCGGGTGTCAGGCAACCCTGCGCTCCCGCTACCCTGGCGCTGATCCGGCCGGGTGAGGCCTGTGGCCCTACTCAGGCCGGTTTCTGCTTCCCTAACTAATGCAGTCTCAGGTCCCGCGCAATTGGATTGGAGCAGAAGCTGTGTTCCACTCACCAGCAGTCCCAAAATCCTGCGGCGGGGGTCGTGGGTAGCTGGCGGGTGTCAGGCAACCCTGCGCTCCCGCAACCCCGGCGCTGATCCAGCCGGATGAGGCCTGTGGTCCTACTCAGGCCGGTTTCTGCTTCCCTAACTAATGCAGTCTCAGGTCCCGCGCAATTGGATTGGAGCAGAAGCTGTGCTCCACTCACCAGAAGTCTTAAGATCCTGTGGCGGGTGTTGTGGGTAGCTGGTGAGTGTCAGCAGACCCTGCTCCCCAGCTGCCCAGGTGCTTTTCTGACCGGAAGAGGGTTGTGGCCCTATGTAGGCCGGATTTCTCTCTCCCCAACCAGAGCAGTCTCAGGTCCCGCGTGATTGGACTGGAGCAGAAGCTGTGTTCCACTCACACGCAGTCCCAAAATCCTGCGGCGGGGGTCGTGGGTAGCTGGCGGGTGTCAGGCAACCCTGCGCTCCCGCTACCCTGGCGCTGATCCGGCCGGGTGAGGCCTGTGGCCCTACTCAGGCCGGTTTCTGCTTCCCTAACTAATGCAGTCTCAGGCCCCGCGCAATTGGATTGGAGCAGAAGCTGTGTTCCACTCACACGCAGTCCCAAAATCCTGCGGCGGGGGTCTTGGGTAGCTGGCGGGTGTCAGGCAACCCTGCGCTCCCGCTACCCTGGCGCTGATCCGGCCGGGTGAGGCCTGTGGCCCTACTCAGGCCGGTTTCTGCTTCCCTAACTAATGCAGTCTCAGGTCCCGCGCAATTGGATTGGAGCAGAAGCTGTGTTCCACTCACCAGCAGTCCCAAAATCCTGCGGCGGGGGTCGTGGGTAGCTGGCGGGTGTCAGGCAACCCTGCGCTCCCGCTACCCCGGCGCTGATCCAGCCGGATGAGGCCTGTGGTCCTACTCAGGCCGGTTTCTGCTTCCCTAACTAATGCAGTCTCAGGTCCCGCGCAATTGGATTGGAGCAGAAGCTGTGCTCCACTCACCAGAAGTCTTAAGATCCTGTGGCGGGTGTTGTGGGTAGCTGGCGAGTGTCAGCAGACCCTGCGCCCCAGCTGCCCAGGTGCTTTTCTGACCGGAAGAGGGTTGTGGCCCTATGTAGGCCGGATTTCTCTCTCCCCAACCAGAGCAGTCTCAGGTCCCGCGTGATTGGACTGGAGCAGAAGCTGTGTTTCACTCACACGCAGTCCCAAAATCCTGCGGCGGGGGTCGTGGGTAGCTGGCGGGTGTCAGGCAACCCTGCGCTCCCGCTACCCTGGCGCTGATCCGGCCGGGTGAGGCCTGTGGCCCTACTCAGGCCGGTTTCTGCTTCCCTAAATAATGCAGTCTCAGGCCCCGCGCAATTGGATTGGAGCAGAAGCTGTGTTCCACTCACAAGCAGTCCCAAAATCCTGCGGCGGGGGTCTTGGGTAGCTGGCGGGTGTCAGGCAACCCTGCGCTCCCGCTACCCCGGCGCTGATCCAGCCGGATGAGGCCTGTGGTCCTTCTAGATAGAATCTTAATAATAATACCTTGGTGCTAAAACCAGGAAGCAACAGTCAACAAATACCAATATCCAGGATACATTTAAAAAAAAAATCACTTATCATGCTGAGAACTTGCAAAGGCCAATAGCAAACGCCAATGCTGAGATGAATGGTACTTTTCAATTATCTGGTATACATTTTAAAGGAAGTATCATTAAAGAGTGCCTCAGCATGGGCTGGAAAGATGGCTCAGCAGTTCAGCATGTATACAGCTTGTGCAGAGGTCACTGATTCTGTCCCCAGTTTCCACAACCACCTGCAAACCCAGCTTCAGAGAAATCAGACTTAAAAACAAAAATAAAATCTTAACAACAAAAAAATGTTTCAACCAACTCACAGCAGTTGTATATGCTGGCATAAGACTTCCCAAGGTAGGCAACATTCCAGCACTGAGGGGGGAATAAACACAATTTCCAAACCTACCTGAGGAGCTATGGAAAGTTGATGACTCTTGCAGAAAGAGAACCGTTTTTCTTTAAGGGTGTGGTCCCTGGTAGGCAAACTGTGCTTTGGTGGATAACCCCATACTCATTCGGATGCAAGAACAGACAAGAAGCTGAGGGGTGGGTAAGTGTGAGAGGCACTGGAGGAGGCGTGGAAAATGAATGTAATCAGAATACTATATGTGTGTGTGGTGAGTGTGTGTGTGCATTAAATCTTCAAAGAATTAATAAAATACTGCATGTTTTAATACTTAATCACAAATCCACCTGTGATGTTTTATAAGAATGGGGAAAAAAATCCAAGTTCCACCCAGACCTCTCTGCAAGACATTCCAGCGGCCACAGCTCGGCCTGTATCCCTAGAGGCCTGCTGCTCCCTGGGACAACCATGTGAGATCCCAATGCCCTGCCAAGACATGTCTCCAGACAAGCCCAGGAAGACATGAGGTTGTCCGGTCCTCTCTGCACTTCATCCTCCAGTCTATGACTTTTCCTGCAGTACCGGAGGGCTGCAGCCATCAGGAACCACCAAGTGAGATTTCCACTCTGATCCCTGTCTGCCAGCCTCTCCAAGCAAATCCAGCTGTGGTGAGTTCTGCCCTGTTTTCTCTATACTCCATTCCCCACGATACAGCTCTGCCTGCTGCCACCTGAGACAACCAGCTGAGATTCCCCATGCCCCAAACCCCAGGCCACTGGGTAGTCCAGCAAGCCCAGCAGCCAAGATGTCTGTGATGTACCCTTTTTGCTCCATCCTCCAGTCCACACCTCTACCTGCAATTACAGATCTGCACTCCATTTCCTAGGCCACAGTTCTGCCTGCATCCCAGGAGGCCTGCTGCCACCTGGGATAAACCAGAGACCTAAAGCCATCAGGGACTACCAGCTCTGCCTACATCCCTGGAAGCCTGCTAACACCTGGGCCAACTTTAGCTGCACTTCCAGAGGCCTTCTGCCATCAGGGACTACCAGGTCAGCCAACACCAGAGACAGCCAGATGGCTAAAGGCCAGCATAAGAACACAATCAACAAAAGCCAGAGCAATAAGGCACAACTAGAGCCCAACTATCCTGCTGTATAGCAAGAACTGAATATTCTAGCACACCTGAATCATAAGAAAATGGCCTTAAATCTAATCTTATGAAGATGATAGAGGCCTTTAATGAGGAAACAAAGAAATATAAAGAAATATGAAAATACAATCATACACTGAAGGAAATTAATAATACTGTTCAAGACTGAAAATAGAAATAGAAGCAATAAAGAAAACACAAATTGAGGTAATTCTGTAGATATGAAAATCAAGGAAAAAGAACAGGAACTACAGATGAGAGCATCACCAACAGAAAACAAGAGATGGAGCAGAGACTCTCAGGCATAGAAGATACAAGAGAAGAAATTGATACATTGATCGAAGAAAATGCTAAATCTAAAAAGTTCACGACACAAAACATCCAGAAAATTTGTGACACTACGAGAATACCAAACCTAAGAATAATAAGAATAGAAGAAATAAAACATTCCCAGCTCAAAGACACAGAAAATAACTTCAACAAAAATCATAGAAAACATCCCTAACCTAAAAGAAAGATATACCTATAAGTGTATAAGAATTTTACAGAACACCAAATAGATTGTACCAGAAAAGAAAATCCTGTTGTCACAAAATAATCCAAATCCTAAACGTACAGAAGAAAAAAAGAATACAAAAGCTGCAAGGTAAAAGGGTCAAATAATATATAAAGGCAGATTTATCAGAGTTACACCTGACTTCCCAACAGAGATTATAAAAGCCAGAAGGGTCCGGGTGTGGTGGCGCACGTCTTTAATCTCAGCACTTGGGAGGCAGAGGCAGGCAGATTTCTGCGTTCGAGGCCAGCCTGGTCTACAAAGTGAGTTCCAGGACAGCCAGCGAAATAGTCTCGGGAAACCCTATCTCGGGGGGAAAAAAAAGCCAGAAAGGCCTTGACAGATATCTTGCATCCTAAGAGATCACAGATGTCAGCTCAGTTATATATAGGTGTGTGTGTGTGTGTGTGTGTGTGTGTGTGTGTGTGTGTGTGTGTGCATGTATGTATGTGTGTGTATATATATTCACTCATTGGAATTTCTCAACATCAACAGACTCAATTCACAATATAAAATTTTATTCCAATAAAAAGACACAGGCTAACAGAGTGGATACAGAAACAAGATCCATCATTCTGCTGCATACAAGAAATACACCTCAACAACAAAGATAGACATTATCTCAGAGTAAATAGCTGAAACAGGATTTTCTAAGCAAATGGACCCAAGAAACAAGCTGGAGTAACCACTCTAATATCTAATAAAATTGAGTTTCAACCAAAAGTAATAAAAAAAGATGGAGAAGAACATTTCATACTCATCAATAGAAAAATCCACCAAGATGACTTCTCAATTCTCAACATCTATGAATCAAATGCAAGGGCACCCACCTTCGTAAAAGAAACATTACCAAAGCTTAAATCACATATTAGACCCCCACACATTAATAGTGGGAGACTTCAACACCCTACTCTCACTTGTGGACAGGGCATCAACAGAAACTAAACAAAAAAATAATGAAATTAACAGATGTTATGAACCAAATAGTCCTAACAAATATCTTCAGAACATTTCACCCAAACACAAAAGAATATACCTTCTCAGTACCTCATGGAGCCTTCTCCAAAATTGAGCATCTATTCAGTCACAAAGCAAGCTGCAACGGATACAAGATGATTGAAATAAACCCTTGCATCTTATCAGATCACCATGGATTAAAGCTGGACTGAAACAACAGAAAGCCAACAAACTCATGGAAACTTGACAACTTTCTACTCAGTGACAACTGGATCAAAGACAAAATAAAGAAAGAAATTACTTTCTGAAATTTAATGAAAATAAAGGCAAAACATACATACCCAAACTTATGGGACACAATGAAAACGGTGCTAAGAGGAAAGCTCATAGCACTAAGTGCCCTCATAAAGAAACTGAAGAGATCTCATACTAGCAACTTAACAGCACACCTGAAAGCTCTAGAGAAAAAAAGAAGCAAACACTCCCAAGAGGAGTAGATGACAGGGAATAATCAAACTCAGGGATGAAATCAATAAATTAGAAATGAAGAGAACAATACAAAGAATCAATGAAAGCAAGAGTTAGTTCTTTAAAAAAATAAACAACATAGACAAACCCTTAGCCAAAATAACTAAAAGTCAGAGAGACAATATACAAATTATCAATATCAGAAATAAAAATGGGTACATAACAACAGACAGGGGAAATCCCAATAAAATCATTAGGTCTTACTTCAAAAGTTTGTACTCCACAAAATTGGAAAATCTAAATGAAATGGACAATTTTCTGGATAGATTCCACTTACCAAAGTTAAATCATAATCAGGCAAACAAGCTAAATAGTCCTATAACCCCTAAGGAAATAGAAGCAGTCATTAAAAGTCTCCAAGAAAAAAAAAAAAGCCCAGGGCCAGATGCTTATAGTGCAGAATTCTACCAGACTCTCAAAGAAGAGCTAATACTAATACTCAAACTATTCCACAAAATAGAAACATTGTCAAACTTGTTCTATGAGGCCACAGTCACCCTGATAATTAAACCACACAAAGACTCAACCACGAAAGAATTTCAGACTAGTAGCCTTTATCAACAATGATGTAAAAATACTCAATAAAATACTTACAAACCAAATCCAAAAACACATCAAAAACATCATACAGCATGATCAAGTCATACCCTTAAACTCACTGCTCATCCAAGAGCAGGCATAGTTTAATATGTGAAAATCCATCAATGTAGCCCACCATACAAGCAACTGAAGGAAAAAAAACACATGATCATCACAATAGATATTCAAAAAACCTTTAACAATATCTAACACCTCTTCATGTTACAAATCTTGGGTGAGATCAGGGATATAAGGCACATTCCTAAACATTTAAAGGCAATATATAGCAAGACAATAGCCACCATCAAATTAAATGGAGAGAAACTTAAAGCAATTCTACTAAAATCAGGTACAAGACAAAGCTGTCCACTCTCTCCCTATTTCTTCATATAGTAGTTGAAGTTCTAGCTAAATCAGTAAGACAACTAAAGGAGATCAAGGGGATATAAATTGGAAAAGAAGTCAAAGTATTGATATTCACAGATGATATGATAGTATACATAAGTGACTCAAGAAAAAAAGTCTACCCAACAACAAATGAAGCTGATAAACACATTCAACAAAGTGGCTGGAATACAAAATTAACTCAAAAACAACAACAACAAAAGTAGCCCTCCTTTATACAAACAATAAATTATCAGAAAAAGAAATCAGGAAAACAACATCCTTCACAATAGCCATAAATACTATAAAATAACTTGTGGTAACTCCAACCAAGCAAGTGAAAGACCTGTATGACAAGAATTTCAGATCTCTGAGGAAAGAAATTGAGAAAGATATCAGAAGACAGAAAGAATTCCTATGTGTATGGATCAGTAGGATTAACACAATAAAAATGTCCATCTTACCAAAAGCAATCTACAGATTCAATGGAATTCCCATGGAAATTCCAACACAATTCTTTACAGACCTTGAGATAACTCTCAACTCCATATGGAAAACAAAACAAAACAAGATAACTAAAAGATTCCTATACAATAAAAGAACTTCGAGAGGAATCACCATCCCTGACCTCAAGCTGTACTAAAGAGTAATGGAAATAAAAGCTATGATATAGAAACAAACAGGTTAATCAATGGAATCAAACCAAAGACCAAGAAATAAACCCAGACAGACACTTGACTCTTTACAAAGAAGCCAAAACCATAAAATGGAAAAAAAAAAAAAAAAGAGAGAGAAAGAAAGAAAAAGAAAAAAACTTAAGGGCCACAGGCCTCATCCGGCCGGATCAGCACCAGGGGAGCTAGAGCGCAGGGTCGGCTGACACCCGCCAGCTACCCACGACCCCCACCACAGGATTTTGAGACTGCTGGTGAGTGGAACACAGCTTCTGCTCCAGTCCAATCACGCGGGACCTGAGACTGCTCTGGTTGGGGAGAGAGAAATCCGGCCTACATAGGGCCACAAGCCTCTTCCAGTCAGAAAAGCACCTGGGTATCTAGGGCGCAGGGTCGGCTGACACTCGCCAGCTACCCACAACACCCGCCACAGGATCTTAAGACTTCTGGAGAGTGGAACACAGCTTCTGCTCCAATCCAATTGCGCGCGGGACCTGAGACTGCATTAGTTAGGGAAGCAGAAAACCAGCCTGAGTAGGACCACAGGCCTCTTCCGGCTGGACCAGCACCGGGGTACCGCCAGCTACCCACGACCCCAGCCACAGGATTTTGAGACTGCTGGTGAGTGGAACACAGCTTCTGCTCCAATCTTTAAACAGTGACAACGACAACAACTAACCCCAGAGATTACCAGATGGCGAAAGGTAAACGTAATAATCTTACTAACAGAAACCAAGACCACTCACCATCATCAGAACCCAGCACTCCCACTTCGCCCAGTCCAGGGCACCCCAACACACCAGAAAAGATAGACACGGATCTAAAAGCATATCTCCTGATGATGGTAGAGGACTTCAAGAAGGACTTTAATAACACACTTAAAGAAATACAAAGGAACTCTGGTAAACAGGTAGAAGACAGTAAAGAGGAAGCACAAAAATCGCTTAAAGAATTGCAGGAGAACACTGCTAAAGAGTTACAAATCCTTAAAGAAAAACAGGATAACATAATCAAACAGGTAGAAGTCCTTAATGAAAAACAGGAAAACACATCCAAACAGATGATGGAAATGAACAAAACCATACTAGACCTAAAAAGGGAAGTAGACACAATAAAGAAAACCCAAAATGAGGCAACACTGGAGATAGAAACCCTAGGAAAGAAATCTGTAACCATAGATATGAGCATCAGCAACAGAATACAAGAGATGGAAGAGAGAATCTCAGGTGCAGAAGATTCCATAGAGAACATCGGCACAACAATCAAGGAAAATGTAAAATGCAAAAAGATCCTAACTCAAAACATCCAAGAAATACAGGACACAATGAGAAGACCAAACCTACGGATAATAGGAGTGGATGAGAATGAAGATTTTCAACTCAAAGGACCAGCAAACATCTTCAACAAAATTATAGAAGAAAACTTCCCAAATCTAAAGAAAGAGATGCCCATGAACATACAAGAAGCCTACAGAACTCCAAATAGACTGGACCAGAAAAGAAATACCTCCCGACACATAATAATCAGAACAACAAATGCTCTAAATAAAGATAGAATACTAAAAGCAGTAAGAGAAAAAGGCCAAGTAACATATAAAGGCAAGCCTATCAGAATTACACCAGATTTTTCACCAGAGACTATGAGAGCCAGAAGATCCTGGGCCGATGTTATACAGACACTAAAAGAACACAAATTCCAGCCCAGGCTACTATACCCAGCCAAACTCTCAATTAACATAGATGGAGAAACCAAAGTATTCCACGACAAAACCAAATTCACACATTATCTCTCCACGAATCCAGCCCTTCAAAGGATAATAACAGAAAAAAACCAATACAAGGACAGGAACCATGCCCTAGAAACTACAAGAAGGTAATCCCTCAACAAACCTAAAAGAAGACAGCCACAAGAACAAAATGCCAACTTTAACATCAAAAATAACAGGAAACAACAATTACTTTTCCTTAATATCTCTTAATATCAATGGACTCAACTCCCCGATAAAAAGACATAGACTAACAAACTGGCTACACAAACAAGACCTTACATTTTGCTGCTTACAGGAAACTCATCTCAGAGAAAAAGATAGACACTACCTCAGAATGAAAGGCTGGAAAACAATTTTCCAAGCAAATGGTATGAAGAAACAAGCTGGAGTAGCAATTCTAATATCTGATAAGATTGACTTCCAACCCAAAGTCATTAAAAAAGACAGGGAGGGACACTTCATACTCATCAAAGGTAAAATCCTCCAAGAGGAACTATCAATCCTGAATATCTATGCTCCAAATACAAAGGCAGCCATATTCATTAAAGAAACTTTAGTAAATCTCAAAGCACACATTGCACCTCATACAATAATAGTGGGAGACTTCAACACACCACTTTCACCAATGGACAGATCATGGAAACAGAAACTAAACAGGGACACAGAGAAACTAACAGAAATTATGAATCAAATGGATCTGGCAGATATCTACAGAACATTCTATCCTAAAACAAAAGGATATACCCTCTTCTCAGCACCTCATGGTACCTTCTCCAAAATTGACCACATACTTGGTCACAAAACAGGCCTCAACAGATACAAAAATATTGAAATTGTCCTATGCATCCTATCAGATCACCATGGACTAAGGCTGATCTTCAATAACAAAATAAATAATAGAAAGCCAACCTTCACGTGGAAACTGAACAACACTCTTCTCAATGATACCTTGGTCAAGGAAGGAATAAAGAAAGAAATTAAGGACTTTTTAGAGTTCAATGAAAATGAAGCCACAACATACCCAAACTTATGGGACGCAATGAAAGCATTTCTAAGAGGAAAACTCATAGCTCTGAGTGCCTCCAAAAGGAAACTAGAGAGAGCACACATTAGCAGCTTGACAACACACCTAAAAGCACTAGAACAAAAGGAAGCAAATTCACCCAAGAGGAGTAGACGGCAGGAAATAATCAAACTCAGGGGTGAAATCAACCAAGTGGAAACAAGAAAAACTATTCAAACAATCAACCAATCAAGGAGCTGGTTCTTTGAGAAAATCAACAAGATAGATAAACCCTTAGCCAGACTCACTAGAGGGCACAGGGAAAGCATCCTAATTAACAAAATCAGAAATGAAAAAGGAGACATAACAACAGATCCTGAAGACATCCAAAACACCATCAGATCCTTCTACCAAAGGCTATACTCAACAAAACTGGAGAACCTGGATGAAATGGAGAAGTTCCTAGACAGATACCAGGTACCAAAGTTGAATCAAGATCAGGTAAATGATCTAAACAGCCCTATATCCCCCCAAAGAAATAGAAGCAGTCATTAATAGTCTCCCAACTAAAAAAAGCCCAGGACCAGATGGGTTTAGTGCAGAGTTCTATCAGACCTTCAAAGAAGATCTAATCCCAGTTCTTCACAAACTATTCCACAAAATAGAAACAGAAGGTACTCTACCCAACTCATTCTATGAAGCCACAATTACTCTGATACCTAAACCACAAAAAGACCCAACAAAGATAGAAAACTTCAGACCAATATCCCTTATGAATATTGATGCAAAAATCCTCAATAAAGTTCTTGCTAACCGAATCCAAGAACACATCAAAACAATCATCCATCCTGACCAAGTAGGTTTCATCCCAGGGATGCAGGGATGGTTCAATATATGGAAATCCATCAACGTAATCCAGTATATAAACAAACTCAAAGACAAAAACCACATGGTCATCTCATTAAATGCGGAAAAAGCATTTGACAAGATAAAACACCCATTCATGATAAAAGTCTTGGAAAGATCAGGAATTCAAGGCCCATACCTAAACATGATAAAAGCAATCTACAGCAAACCAGTAGCCAACATCAAAGTAAATGGTGAGAAGCTTGAAGCAATCCCTCTAAAATCAGGGACTAGACAAGGCTGTCCACTTTCTCCATACCTATTCAACATTGTACTTGAAGTCCTAGCCAGAGCAATTCGACAACAAAAGGAGATCAAAGGGATACAAATTGGAAAAGATGAAGTCAAAATATCACTCTTTGCAGATGATATGATAGTATATATAAGTGACCCTAAAAATTCCACCAGAGAACTCCTAAGCCTGATAAACAGCTTCGGTGAAATAGCTGGATATAAAATTAACTCAAACAAATCAATGGCCTTTCTCTACACAAAGAATAAACAGGCTGAGAAAGAAATTAGGGAAACAACACCCTTCTCAATAGTCACAAATAATATAAAATATCTTGGCGTGACTCTAACTAAGGAAGTGAAAGATCTGTATAATAAAAACTTCAAGTCTCTGAAGAAAGAAATTATAGAAGATCTCAGAAGATGGAAAGATCTCCCATGCTCATGGATTGGCAGGATCAACATTGTAAAAATGGCTATCTTGCCAAAAGCAATCTACAGATTCAATGCAATCCCCATCAAAATTCCAAATCAATTCTTCAACGAATTAGAAAGTGCAATCTGCAAATTCATCTGGAATAACAAAAAACCTAGGATAGCAAAAACTCTTCTCAAGGATAAAAGAACCTCTGGTGGAATCACCATGCCGGACCTAAAGCTCTACTACAGAGCAATTGTGATAAAAACTGCATGGTACTGGTATAGTGACAGACAAATAGACCAATGGAATAGAATTGAAGACCCAGAAATGAACCCACACACCTACGGTCACTTGATCTTCGACAAGGGAGCCAAAAACATCCAGTGGAAGAAAGACAGCATTTTCAACAAATGGTGCTGGCACAACTGGTTGTTAACATGTAGAAGAATGCGAATCGATCCATTCCTATCTCCTTGTACTAAGGTCAAGTCTAAGTGGATCAAGGAACTTCACATAAAACCAGAGACACTGAAACTTATAGAGGAGAAAGTGGGGAAAAGCCTTAAAGATATGGGCACAGGGGAAAAATTCCTGAATAGAACAGTAATGGCTTGTGCTGTAAGATCGAGAATTGACAAGTGGGACCTCATGAAACTACAAAGCTTCTGCAAGGCTAAAGACACCATCAATAAGACAAAAAAACCACCAACAGATTGGGAAAGGATCTTCACCTATCCTAAATCAGATAAGGGACTAATATCCAATATATATAAAGAACTCAAGAAGGTGGACTCCAGAAAGTCAAATAACCCCATTAAAAAATGGGGCTCAGAACTGAACAAAGAATTCTCACCTGAGGAATACCGAATGGCAGAGAAGCACCTGAAAAAATGTTCAACATCCTTAATCATCAGGGAAATGCAAATCAAAACAACCCTGAGATTCCACCTCACACCAGTCAGAATGGCTAAGATCAAAAATTCAGGTGACAGCAGATGCTGGCGAGGATGTGGAGAAAGAGGAACACTTCTCCATTGTTGGTGGGATTGCAAGCTTGTACAATCACTCTGGAAATCAGTCTGGCGGTTCCTCAGAAAATTGGACATAGTACTACCGGAGGATCCAGCAATACCTCTCCTGGGCATATATCCAGAAGATGTCCCAACCGGTAAAAAGGACACATGCTCCACTATGTTCATAGCAGCCCTATTTATAATAGCCAGAAGCTGGAAAGAACCCAGATGTCCCTCAACAGAGGAATGGATACAGAAATTATGGTACATTTACACAATGGAGTACTATTCATCTCTTAAAAAGAATGAATTTATGAAATTCCTAGCCAAATGGATGGACCTGGAGGACATCATCTTGAGTGAAGTAACACAATCACAAAAGAACTCACACAATATGTATTCACTGATAAGTGGATATTAGCCCAAAACTTAGGAATCCCAAGATATAAGATACAATTTGATAAACGCATGAAACTCAAGAAGAATGAAGACCAAAGTGTGGACACTGTGCGCCTTCTTAGAATTGGGAACAAAACACCCAGGGAAGGAGTTACAGAGACAAAGTTCGTAGCTGTGATGAAAGGATGGACCATTTAGAGACTGCTGTATCCAGGGATCCATCCCATAATCAGCTTCTAAACGCTGACACCATTGCATACACTAGCAAGATTTTGCTGAAAGGACCCAAATATAGCTGTCTCTTGTGAGACGATGCCGGGGCCTAGCAAACACAGGAGTGGATGTTCACAGTCAGCTATTGGATGTATCACAGGGCTCCCAATGGAGAAGCTAGAGAAAGTAACCAAGGAGCTAAAGGGATCTGCAACCCTATTGTTGGAACAACATGATGTACTAACCAGAACCCCGGAGCTCTTGTCTCTAGCGGCATATGTATCGAAAGATGGCCTAGTCGGCCATCAATGGAAAGAGAGGCCCATTGGACTTGCAAACTTTATATGCCCCAATATAGGGGAATGCCAGGGCCAAAAGAATGGGAATGGGTGGGTAGGGAAGTGGGGGGCGCTATGGGGGACTTTTGGGATAGCATTGGAAATGTAATTGAGGAAAATATGTAATAAAAATATTAAAAATTAAAAAAAAACCATTGACAAATTCGACATCATGAAACTGAAAAGCTTATGTAAGGCAAATGACACTGCCAATAAAAAAAAAAAAAAGAAAAAAGAAAAAACTTATCTTCAACAAATTGTGCTGGTCTAACTGGATGTTTGCATGCAGAAGAATGCAAATGGATCCATATTTATTACCCTGCACAAAACTCAAAGTCCAAATGGATCAAAGACCTCAACGTAAAACCAGATACACTAAATCTAATAGAACAGAAAGTGGGGAATAGCCTTAAACTCATTGGCAAAGGAGATAACTTCCTGAACAAAACATCTATAGCTCAAATTCTAAAATCAACAATTAATAAATGGAACCTCATGAAACTGAAAAGCTTCTGTAAGGCAAAAGACACCATCAAATGACAAATGACAGCCTATGAAATGGGAAAAGGTCTTTACCAATGCTACATCCAACAGAGGGCTAATATCCAAAATATATAAAGACCTCAAGAAGTTAGATACCAGCAAACAAAATAACCCAATTAAAAAATGGCATACAGAGCTAAACAGAGAATTTTCAACATAGGAACAGATGCAGAGACCCACAGTCAGACATTAGAAGGAGCACCTTAAGTCTTCTGGAAGACTTAGAGGAGGGATTGAGGGACCTGGAAGGGATACGGACTCCACAAGAAGACCAACGGAGTCAACTAAGCTGGATCCTTGGAGGCTCCCAGAGACTGAACCACCAACCAAAGAGACATAGCTACACACACACACACACACACACACACACACACGTATGTTGCAAATGTGCAGCTTGATCTTCATGCAGACCCCCTAACACCTAGAACGGAAGCTGTCCCTGACTCTAATGCCTGCCTGTGGATCCTGTTGCCCTAACTGGGCTGCCTTGTCTGGCCTCAGTGGCAGAGGATGGGCCTAGTCCTGCAGAGACTGAATGTGCCAGGGTGGGTTGGTACACGGAGGGAACCTCCCCCTTCTCAGAGGAAAAGGGAAGGGTGTGGTGGGGGAGGGGCTGTCTGAGGGGGGCTGGGGGCACCACAATCAGGATGTAAGTGAATAAATAATTATTGGGGGAAATGTGGTAAGACATTACTATAAAGGAACATATCAGACTAAAAAAATGGGGAAAAAAATCTCTGACTTATTAAACAGAACTTCTTAAACTACAGGTTATAGTTTAAAAGACAAAAAGGGTGATAACTTGAAGAAAATATATTTGTGGTTTGTCTCGGTCATAAATGCATTATCTGTGTTTGTGAACACCTAGAAATCAAACATACTCAACCCACCCAACAGAAAGGAGACTAGAGCAGGGACCTCATCACATCCCGGTCACATGCACTGCCCGCCTGGCTGTACTTCCTCCCTGGGAGCTTCAGTGCCTCCAAACTCAAGCATGGGCCACAAGAGCCACTTACACTTTCCAGCAATAAATATGCTTTTAGTGTGTGATAGTTTCCATGTTAGAGTTGAGAATTTTAAAACATTTCAGTGGTTTTTATAGCAGATTCATCACATACCAGCATGACAGTATACTTTACAGACCTTGAGATAACTCTCAACTTCATATGGAAAACAAAACAAAACAAAACAAAACAAAACAAGATAACTAAAAGATTCCTATACAATAAAAGAACTTCGAGAGGAATCACCATCCCTGACCTCAAGCTGTACTAAAGAGTAATGGAAATAAAAGCTATGATATAGAAAAAAACAGGTTAATCAATGGAATCAAACCAAAGACCAAGCAATAAATATGCTTTTAGTGTGTGATAGTTTCCATGTTAGAGTTGAGAATTTTAAAACATTTCAGTGGTTTTTATAGCAGATTCATCACATACCAGCATGACAGTATACTTTAAAACAAAACAAAACAAAACAAAAACCTAGCCATGTATTTCCCCATAGAAACTCATTGGAACAGCGGCACAGCAGTCCTAAACACAGCTTCAACACGCAGCCTAATTAAAGCCAGCTGTGATATCACTCCCACTTCAGCATTCAAGTTCCTACTGCACATATGCTCTTTTGGACGAAATACAAGAAAAAGATGGTCCTATGCAGATATTTAACAGTTTTTTAACTTTCAAATGATGGTGGTTCTTCACTGCTCATCAGTAAGATACTGAAACTTAACAGTTAAAAGTTCATTCAACTATCAAGTGATAGCTGCACTGTGCTGTTACAGCTGCTTTGGTGAGTTCTTTGGTCCACAGATACATTAAAATTCACATTTCCCATGGGTTTTTGTGTAGGCATACCTGTAAAAACACTCTTTGGATTATGCATAGCCTCGAAGTGTTCACAGACTCTAACATCGAGCTTCCAGTGACCACATCTGTTCGGAGCACCTCCAATCTGTCATCAGAAAACTCTCTCTGCTGGCAAACTGTCAGGATCATGGTGATAGGTACAAGCTTTCTGAACCTTTTATTTCCACTTTGAAAGCTCAAATTTTGTCATGGCAAGAAATACGTAGGCTTTCAGTAGAAACTTGAAGGTTCATGCTTGTTATTTTTCAAGAAAATGTCTGCCAAATGCCTCAAATCTAAAAAGCTTCAGTTACTGTCAGTCTTTCAAGTAAAAATGACTTTCAAGGGGTAAGAGTTAGGTGGGGTACCTCATTCTACAGCTCACAACCACAAATATTTTCCTAAGGACCACCATGATACTTGCTAAACATATGAACGTGGTACATGGTTGAATATGTGCCTTCAGACTCCTTATTTAAATTGTGCTTCTTGCCTTTCTACTCATGAACATCAGAGGTACCCAATCACAAAGCTCACACCATCTACCTCAAATACATCTTCCTTGGGCTTTTACAAATGTTCTCCCTCTTTCTCTTCCAATGACTTTGTTCCTTTACTCTTCTTTATTGGTAAACACTAATGGCCGTTAGAGTCCCTGTCCAAGGACTTTTTCTTCTTTCTCACTTTATTATATATCTGTCTGTCTATTTATCTAATTATCATCTATCTGTCTGTCTAGCTATCATCAATCAATTTGTCTACCTTTCATTGGTTCTTGGCTTTGTCATCAATACATTAACCATTACTTGTAATTATAAACAATTACAGTTCTCTGAAGTAGACCTCTTAAGTTACAGACATGTAGGTGACTTGCCATCATGCTAAACAAACAAGGCTCCTCTCCCAGCCCTGCTCCTCCTTTAAGGTTCCTTCTTGGTATCACAACTTTGGAGGAAATTCGTCTCAATACAGTCTTGCAACACTTGGCGAAACCTACACAGCTCACCCAAGTATCTGTTGTGTAACTTATAAGTACCTTAGAATAGAATAAAAACAAAAAAAACCAAAATAAAACATTTGGAATGCTTTCAGTGACTGATAGAACTTCCCAGAGCCTTCTAGCACAGGAGAACACTGAAGTTAAGGGGTTATTTACCATCGTTTGTTTTGACATTCTCCCACCACAACAGGAGATAATTATAGTAAAGATTTGGAGTCTGACTCTAGTTCTATAGTTGCAAAATAAACTTAAAGACATAAAATGCTCTAAGGAAAGAAAATTCTAGTTTAGAGTGAAAACTCACAGCCTTTGGCATGATGATCTTTTCAGCAAAATGTGGATATTGACACTTTTCTCATTGTATTAGTCCTTTGAGAGCGTCATACGATGTGTCATGACCATACTTCCACCATTTCTCAGCTTTTCCCTGATGCACCCCTTGCCTCCCTACCCACTCTAGTTTTCATCCTTAGGTTTTCATTAAATCCATCACATTCTAAAATCTTTTAAGACCTTAGTTAAGTGCACTATGATATAGAAATAGACTGAATGGAGTTTAAAAGAACAATTGAATGATCTAAGGTTGAAATTTGATAAGAAATGTGTTCATATTAACAAATGAAGATGCAATTAATAGGAAGATGCCATTTACTATGCAAAGGAAATTATGTGGTGCCTGACTATAAAATCAAAGAGAAACACACAATATATCTGAACCATTTAGCAAAAACCAGAAAAATGTGACAAATGCAGAGACGGCATTCTGAAAGACACGTCAGCATTGTAATGATGCCAAGTGAATGTATGAAGCTGCTACCATGAAACTTTTATGTTTGAAACTTGGATATTGTCTTACTATGCAGCACAGTAAGTATGGTTCTGATACAAAATTAATCACCATGATAGAAATTATCAACACATTGACATATTGAGGTAAGGTGAAGGAATCATACAGAACTAACAAGCAAACAATATGTTGTTTAACAAGTAATGATGCAAAAATTCATTGGGTTTTTGAAAATAAACATATATCAGTCTGGAGAGATGGCTCAGCAGTTAAGAGCACTGACTGCTCTTCCAGAGGTTCTGAGTTCAAGTCCCAGTAACCACATGGTGACTCACAACCATCTGTAATGGGATCCAATGCCCTCTTCTGGTGTGTCTGAAGACAGCTACAGTGTACTCATATACATAAAATAAATAAATAATTCTAAAAAAAAATCTTGTCTTAAAAAAATTTTTAAACATTTATCTGTCACACACATACAAAAACATGCTGCAAGTTGATTAGCGATGCTAAATTTGTAATAAAATGAAGTAGTTTGAATAACGGAACATAATTCAATATCTGTAACCAGAGTTTTAAGTACATGGAACTCAAGAGCTAAAAATGAAAATTTTGAAAGAGACTTTTGCAATTAATTTTAAGCTCCCACACAGTAAAAGAGTGGATGACATTAAAAAACAAATAATGACCCATGGAAAGATTTAGACTCAGGGAGTTCCATACGAAGAACTCTAAGCCTGATATAAAGAAGAAAAGCAAACAAAAAGGCATGAGTGGTTAATTTGGAAAAATAAAAATACAACAGACAGTGATGAGTAACTGCCAAACTCAGTCTCTTCCTCATTAATGAGAATATACAAAATAAGAGTCTCTGCCTCCTTAATGAGAAAAATAAATAAAATAAGAGCCCCTACCTCATTAATGAGAATATACACAATACAAGTCTCTGCTTCGTCAATGAGAGAAAATAAAAATATAATTTTCAGAGATTAATAAAGATTGTGGATGTTAGTGACACTCAGTGGTAATGGGCCTAAAAATGGAGCTCATACAACTGTATGAAGTGACTTTATCAGGGGATCACACATCCTCCAAAGGACAAGAACACTCTTAGTTCTTCTTCAATGTGTTTTTTTAAGATTTGGGTCTAATTAAATATGCCCATAAATTTTAAAAAGAATAAGAAGACCAAAAAAAAATAAAACAATAAAGAAAAGAGTGAAATAGTAATAGAAGTTAACACTGTTAAGGTGTAAACTCTTGAGGAATGAGGGCTCCAGCTGATTATCTAACCCAAAAAAAGATACAATATTTTGAACTATGTAAAACTTACTTGAATGCAAGGCACTGTTATCATTAAAACAATTTTCTTCTACTGTGACCATAGGATTTTACATTATGTATAAATTGGTATGTTGTATATTTTTATTGAGGAAAGCAAGCATTCGGGGGAGGGGTGAAAAAAACATTGTCAAGTAAGAGTTATAAGGCAGAGGTTCTCAATCTGTGCGTCGCAATCCCTTTGGGGGTTGAATGACCCTTTCAGAGAAGTTGCCTCAAACCATCTGAAAACACCAATATTTACATTACTGTGCCCCACAGTAGCAAAAGTACAGTTATGAAGTAGCAACAAAAACATCATTTTTTGGTCAAGGGTCACCACAACATGTGGGGCTGTATTAAATGGCCGCAGCATTAGCTAAGTTGAGAACCATTGCTATGAGGACAGATATGTAATACAATAATCTGTGCCTTCAAGATTGGGGAAAATAGAAGTTGGCACCCACATTATACAACCTAGAGTCCTAAGGAAATGATTTTTTAAAATTAGCAAATGAATTTTTCAAAAGATCTGCTTGGCTTCTATTTCTGTTCACTAACTTATCTTGAGTCCTTCAAAATGAGCATATTTAAAATGAGCATATTTGGCTGTGTCGCTGTGGTAAAGTGTCAAGGCAGGTGTGTTTGCCCTTCTCACAGCTACTGAGCTCCAACTGGAGCTACAGAGAATATATAAACAAAACACAGAAAACGATGCTGTTAGTGTACATCTCCCCTCAGTGATTTGTATCCAGACCTCAGTAGTCTTCATCTTCTCCTGGTTGTCAGTCACTGTACAGTAAGCATAATTCTGAACACACTTCAGAAAGAAGCCTCTACCCTCATACATCACCAATGCATCAAGAAATGGTCGTATTCTTTACTCAGAACAGCTGAAGCTTTGGAAGTGATGGGAACCTTGGCCAGTTTAACTGTTGTATATTTAATCCTGACCAAAACAAAGGAGACAAAGGCTGATAGATAATTGGTGGAAAGGCTCAGTCAGCACCTAAATTTCAAAAATCCAAAATCTTATTGGTTGGTGAACCAACGCACGTGACTAGCACCAGCAGGAAATGATCTACGTTGGCTCAGCCACATCCTGCTGCGTGCACTTGGTCATCAGGTATTTAGGTCGGGACAGGTTTGATTTAGTACATGCTAACAGAAGGCTATCCCAGACTTATAAGTGGGAGAACTGAAACGAGAGCCGCAGAAGGCTAAACAAAACCGTTCTCTATATAGACCTGATGGAGTACAGGAAGCATTCCGTGTCGAGCATTTTTATCCCTTATGGTAATGTTATTAAAACACCCACTTGCTATTCAGTAGTATGGAAAACTTGCATATGAAATACCACCCCAAGGATTGGAATTTAAAAAGTCATAAATATCTAATTGTGCTCAACCATGAGGCCTCAGTAAAAAAAAAAAAAAATCATTAAATCAAGCATTGCAGGCCAGATTCTGCAGCCTGCGATAAGTCTCAGACTCCTGCTAGAATATTGACTGTCAGAGCTGGGTCAAGCAGAGATCAGATTTCTCTGTTCTAGTCTCATTTCAGCTAAAGTTTCAATATCATCCTTGCATATCACCTCACCAAGCTAGCTTATTCAACACACACGTGACTGGATATTTTATGCGCCAAGCTCTATGTAGCTGCTGAAAATAGATGATAAACAGAGTAGGCAAAGTCCTTACTGGAATTCTTATCTTGTGGGGAAGGATAAGCAAGAAAAAAAAAAAACAGTAAAAAGTAAGTATATTGGGGTGAGGTGGGGTGGGGTGTGGTAGGGTGAGTGATAAAATCAAACGTCTGGAAACTACCTTGGGAAGATGGAACTTTGCAGAAAGAGACGCTATCTAAGCTTCGCTTGATATACCTTTGAGGAAAGGGCTAAAAGCTTGCGAATACCTGCTGAGCAAATGACCACAGAAAAAAATATTTCAGTAAAAAGTAGCACCAGCCTCAGGGACGCTTGAGTACGGCCACACCCAGCTGGACCAAGGCACACAGAACGGACTGCTGTTACTAGAGAGGCAGAAGGATGAGGTCCTGCAGGAGCCTGGACCAAATGGCCCTTTGCCTTTGAGCTTAAAAATAAACAAAAGTGTGTGAGGAGCTGGAGCAGCAGAAGAAATTGTTCAGATGGACACTTCAGCAGTCACCAGGTCGCTCTGCTGACATGGGGCAAGGTGGAAGCTATAGTAATAGAGAAACTGATGTAATGAATGAGGTTTCTGATATCTATTAATACCGGTGTAATATTGGGATAATATTAAATCAGGTGGATATTGAGAGAAAGACAGGGACAGAGACAGGGATGGATGGATGGATGAATGCATGGATAGATGGATGAATGGATGGATGCATGGATGCATGGAGAGAGAGAAAAAATAAATAAACTGACAGAATTACTTATCAAACAAGATATGATGGGATGGGTGGGGGGCAAATAGGAATGAGTCCCAGTCTTTGTCCTGAGCTAGTTTAGATCCAAAGCTGCAGCTGAGATGGGAGAGACCATGAGGAACTTATCCCATGTTTACACTGGACGTGCCTATGAAGATGTCAGATAGCTAGGTGCGCTGGACCACTCAGGGTGCTTTCTCAGCCTTGAGAATAGGTGAAGATGTCCAGCAAATGAATGCGAATGAGTAAGAGAAGTTTGAAGTCAGAGGTCTGGAACATTCCAAACTAAGAGAGAGGAGCCAATGGGACAGAGCAAGGAGTAACAGTGAAGTGAAAGGGTGGCAGAGTGCTCATCTTAGAAACCAAAGAGTAGCCATGTTCATCCCGCTGTCTGCTGCTCATGACTGTGATTGAGGGGCTCCCTCTGGGCGCCAGACAGGAAAGTGAATCACACAAAGAGGTAAGAATGAAAACCCCTGTGCAGGCTGACTTCATCAACCTGGATCAGACCTTGGGGAGTCTGGTGCCAGCTCATTGTCAGCATATTTTAAAACACAGCACAATTTCCAGGCAACAGTCAAACCAATCAGTCCAGTTCCAGATGCACAATAAAGCTTAAGGTGTGAGTGCATCGAAACTCTTTCACAAAATGTAAGTGGCCATGAGGGTGAGGTCTATAGCTAAAAAGCCTAGAATCTAATGTGGTCTCTGACCAACAGCACAGAAGCCAGCAGACCATAAAGTACGTGTGACAGACGTCTCCCCTAAGGATGAGTAATGGTCTTCGGAGCAGAGAGTCTGAAATAACCATTTAGGGGAATCTGAGTGAAGTCTGCTTCCACAGATAGCAAAGAGGCCACCAAGTTGTTAACAAAATCCACTCTCGGGTTTCTGGATGGAGTTCAGGTATTTGACTTTATCTCTTCCGCTGAGGAGACACCCCTGTGTGATTAACATACCTGGATCTCTCAGTGCTTCTCTTCGAGTACAAGGACCTCTGTGCCCCCACCCTGAGACATAACGAGTGGATTCAGAAACATGGAGGTCAGTACATGACTCCAGAGCACGGTAACAGTGTAAACAGGAAAGGAGCTAAAGACAGAAAGGAGAAGGTCAGAGGACTTGGCGAAGTTCAAAGCAGCCTTGCACTGAAGGGAAGGGACAACAAAGGTGGCATCTGAAAAGTCAGCAGAAGTGTGAGGTAAGTGCTGTTGACTGACAACTTGATGTATCCAATCGACTCACCCCAAAGAAAATGTCTAATGTGTTGGGAATTGGCTGCTCAGGCTTCAGAGCCTACATTCCTAGCCTGAGCTCCACAGCTGAGGGATGGAAGTGAGGTGATCATTTATCAGACTCTCTCCTAGACAAACACCATCACTAGAAGCAACTTTGGAGGGAGAGAGGGTTAGATTTCTCTGGCTTATGCATACCTATAACCGTCTGTCAGTGCAGGAAGTCCAGGCAGGAGCTCAAGCAGGAGCAGAGACAGGAGCCAGGGCGGAACACTGCTGACCGGCCTGCTTTGCATGGCTTGCTCAGCCTGCTTTTTTATACAGTCCAAGCAACTGCCCAGGGTTAGCACCAGCCATAATGGTCCTCCCATATCAATCATTAATTAAGAAAAAGACCATGGATTTGCTTATAGGCCAATCTGGTGTGCAGGGAAAATTATTCATTGAAATGCCCTCTTCCCAGATGGCTCTAGCTGTGTCCAGTTAAGAAAAAAAATAACCATCACAGTGTCATGATAAATACAACAAAAGCAAAAAAAAAAAAAAAAATGCTATACAGGAAGTCAGTAAGAGATGTGGAAAAGGTAGGTTTCTCTGGGTTAGTTACATTGGCTGAAACAAAGTAAAGAGAAGCTAGGCATTGTGAGGTTTAGGGGAAGCTCTGTCCAGAAGGGAGACAGTGCATGACAGGCCTTCTTGTAAGTTTTAGAAAAATAGGTCAGAGACCTAAACTATAGAGATGGCGGAGAGTAAAGTTCTAGAAGTCGACAGAGCAGCCTGGGCCATTTCTTTAAGACTGTAGATCTTATTCTAAGCCTAACAGGAACATACTAGGCGATTGTTGGAGGTGTTGGGTTCAGATTCTACTGGCAAACGGTAGATGAGACTCAAAGCCAAGAAAGCACTTGAGCAGACCCTGAAGTTTTCCAACAAGAGACGGACGGGGCTGGAGTATGTCAGCAAATGGAAAGGATGCTGAGTCGAACTGGGAGGGGAAAGAGGGCTGAACTGAGAGATTCACCAAATGTTTTGGAAGTAGAGCTGATAGAATTTATTGATAGATGTAAAAGACTGAGCAGAAAGGAGCAGTAAGTGGTGTCAGGGGAGTCTGTGTAGCTTCTGAAGAAAATAAATACAAAATGCTGAACCTATGACCTGCTGGCAGGGGACAAAGCACAAAAGGAACAAAATCAGGATGGCCTCAAAGAAAGAAATAACAGTCTTGAATATTAGACATTTTGGCTAAAAAATGTTGGCTGCTTTGCTGAGGCAAACGAGACAACGTGCCCTGAGATTCCTCAAGTTCACACCCTTAAAACTGTCCTGCTTAAATCAGTACAAAGTGAATTCATTTACTCTACTCAGAAATCTCTGCCGTTGTAGTCAGCCATTACCCTGAGTCAAGTTTTAAGGACTTTGTTGTCAATTACATTTATTCATTTATGGTATGTGTATGTGCACACGCACACATGAGAGCCACAGAACATGTGTGCAGAGGTCAGAAAATAACGTTCCTCACTGTGGCCCTCCCCACCCCACCCCCGACCCTTTTATTTTTAATTTGAGTTTCTAGAAGCTGAGAGTTCTTCTCCTCCTATTTTGTCCTCAACAAGTTGGATTTCAGTTATTCTCTCATGGTGAGCAACCCCCCTCCTCCCCAACACATAACTTATGACCACCAGAAAAGCATGCCCTACTCTAAAACAGCAGCATTTCGTGGGCTTATTTCACAATCACCACTCTGGAATCAAGGATTCTGGCCTTCTTTAAAGGCGCATGGCGAGGCGCAAGCAGGTTACCTTGTAGGTTCATATCATAAACTGATTTCCTACTGTAGCAGACTGGAGAGGGTGACAAAGGTGGCGCGCTCAGGGGAGTATGAGTTTTTCTTTTCATGTGTCCTTCGCTTTAACTTGATCATTAAGACTTTAAAATAACAGGAGGTTCATCTCTGTCGTTCCAGAAAAGAGTGTCCCAGGGCGACACTGTTCACTACCCCTCAGCCCCTCCCTCCTCAAACTCATGACTTACTAGAAAGCATTTAAAAGTTTAAAGACTTTCTCAAAGAGTCACTTAAAGGATTTTAAGGAACAGTAGTCGGCGTATGAAAAGGTGGGCGACCCAGACTGGGGAGCTCTAACTACCTGTCCCAATTGGTCACTGAGACCCAGCTACTCAGAGCCCTTCCTCGCGACCCCGCCCCCTCCTTCGTCCCAGACCATCCCAGAATATGAAGCCAGGGCCCACTCGTGGGAACCCCGTACCTGGTGGGTAATAGCGAAGCAAGAGGCTCTTAAGCTTCATTTTCCTACTCTCCTACCCTGAGGGGCTTCGTAGCCATGGAAACTAACAAACAGCAGTAGGACGCTAAGGCGCGTGCGCAAGTTTTTCTGGGCGGGTACAGGAGAGCCCAGTGCTGGGTAAACTCAGCTTGCAGCTCAGCTTGCTGCTGGCGAGCCATCTGAGGAGCAGTCAGTGTTCCCAGTCCACCACATAGAAAAGAGTTAATTCTTTAACTGTTTAAATTTTCCCCAAATCGACTGATTATCTTAGCTTCTTTTCGAGTGTGATTAAAAAGAGCTGTTGTGGAAAATAAAATGTTTGTACAGTTTTCAATAAAGAGCAAATACAATTATGCATTTTTAAAAAATATCCCAGAAATTTATTTGATGTTCGCTTGAATACATTTTATAAAGAAAGATTGTGATTGTTTGTGTTTGGAGCCCCTGGTAAATCTCTGAACCATAAGGGTGCCATTCCAGAGACTTGTGAAATGGAAAAGCCCAATATTAGGACTGCTGTTGAAGATTTGTCTCTGGTCAAATCAAGCCACTCCCTTACAAAATGCTTGAGGTGTTAGAGCCACTGTGTGAGAACAGCTGACACGAAGGAGGGCATTTAGATTCTGGCTTGTTGAATTCTTAAATACTTGGAAATAAAAATATTCAGCTTTGAAGTTTCCAATGCTGGAAAACTTTCAAGTCTAGGGTTTGCAGCCAGGAAGGGCTGCTTCATACTCTGTAAATTGGACTGTTTTCCAAAATGTTCATCTTCAGCTTTGGCTTCCATTTCTTCTGCATCATCGTCTCCATCCACTTCTGCATCTTCTCTCTCAAGCCGTTCCAGCTGCCTTGCAAGTTCAGTCTCATCTGTATCTGTGACCACTTTGGGCTCCATCTGAACACTGAACACTCCCCTCTTTTTTTATTATTAGATATTTTCTTTATTTACATTTCAAATGCTATCCCAAAAGTTCCCTATACCCTCCCCGTGCCCTGCTCCCCTTCCCACACACTCCCACTTCTTGGCCCTGGCTTTCCCCTGTACTGGGGCATATAAAGTTTGCAAGACCAAGGGGCCTCTCTTCTCAATGATGGCCGACTAAGCCATCTTCTGCTACATATGCAGCTAGAGACATGAGCTCTGGGGGTACTGGCTAATTCACATTGTTGTTCCACCTATAGGGTTGCAGACCCCTTCAGCTCCTTGGGTACTTTCTCTAGCTCCTTCATTGTGAGCCCTGTGTTCTATCCTATAGATGACTGTGAACATCCACTTCTGTATTTGCCAGGCACTGGCATAGCCTCACTCGATACAGCTATATCAGGGTCCTTTCTGCAAAATCTTGCTGGCATATGCAATAGTGTCTGGGTTTGATTATGGGATGGATCCCCGGGTGGGTAGTCTCTGGATGGTCCATCCTTTCATCTTAGCTCCAAACTTTGTCACTGTAACTCCTTCCATGGGTGTTTTGTTCCCTATTCTAAGGAGGAATGAAGTATCCACACTTTGGTCTTCGTTCTTCTTGAGTTTCTTGTGAACACTCCCCTCTTCTCCTCAATCTTATCTTTGATGACTGCCATAGCCTGATTGAGGACAGAGAGGCCTTCTGTCCTCCCCAGTGTCCTTGTTTTCATCACATACCTGGGCAGAGCTATTAGATTAATCTTGATGGGCATGATTTCTGTAGAACAATTCAAACCTGCCCTCAGGGCTTCTTTTACAGCATCATTGCCTTCATAACCATAGCAAGTTACTTCAATATCTGTTGTCATAGTCCACAAGAGAGGATACAATTCGGAAAGTCCTGCCCAGAATGCATTATTTGACCCAATCCAAAAGGCAGCATTGCCCCCACCCCATTCTCTCTGGGTCAGCTTTCCGTTACTATAATAAAATACCTGAAAGGAATCAACTTAAATGATGAAGGGCTTATTTTGGATTATGGCTTTTGAGGTTTGAGTCTATGGTTGACTCAGTCACTTTGGGGGTCTATCCTTGAAACATCACAGCATGTTCTAGAGGAGGCTATCCACCTCATTGTGGCCAGGAAGCAAACAGAGGGAGGGGACGGGAAAATCAAGGGAACCCCTAAATGTTCTCCTTCTTCCAAGGAGGCCCCAATTCCTTTAGCTGCTACTAATTCCCAATAGACAATTAAGCTGTGACTCCCTTAATGGTCAATCTATTGATGAAGTTAGAGTCACCCAGTCACCTCCAAAAGACCCTGTTTCCGAACACCACGACATTTGGGGCCCAAGCCCTCAATACAAAACTCTTCAAACCCAGACTAAACATACCCTTCAAGTTGAATCCCAATCTCTTCAGGGCCAAGACCTCCCAAGAAGGCAACAGGCCTTTACCTTGGTCTCTGTATGAGAACAATTATTCAGAAATGGCACACTATTGAGTTCTATTCAGTTTCCAAAACCATAGTAGTTCTTCCAAGGACCTCTTATATTAGGGACATTAGGGTCCTAATTCAACAAACCAGAACCCTTGTCAAATACCCAATCTAAGTTCTCATATGCCATTTTCCTAGAAAACTATTGTCTTCTAGTTGTGTACAAACAGGTCATTAAATAAAAAGTAGGTAGAGTGTCAAATGGACTCAGATCTCTCTTGGCAGTGGCTCAAATTGAGGTTAAAGCTGACTTACTGCTTACTCATTACCAGAAGCCACAGGACCAGTCTCTCAACCAGTGTGCGGAGTTCTTTCACCTCCAGTGCATTGAGCTATGAGTCACATACACACAAAAGTACACACACTGCCCAGATAATGGTCTGCATCACAGCCTGTGGCTTAGTGTGGCTTTCTCACAGGGTGACATTACCACCCTTCATGGATGGAACCCTCAATGGTTTTGTGCAATTCCTCAGTAGATGAGCAATCGACATTGGCAAGGACTTCTACAGAATGTAGTGTCTGACTCTAGGTCTGTCCTCTGCAGTGGGCTGACTATCTATTCCACTCTCTCCAAATATCCTATGTTCAAATTCTTACCCAAAAGGGATAGTATAGGAAATGGGGCTTGGGGAACTACTTAGTTCCTGAGGGTAAGGCTGGTATAAAGGATGCCCCCAATGGGCTCTGCAATCCTCTTTCTATGTAAGGATACAGTGGGCTGTTAACAACCTAAAACCCACAAGAAAGACTCACTAGAACTGACTAGAGGGTCACCCTGCCCTCAGACTTCCTGCCTCCTGAATCATATGGAATCCATTTCTATGGTCCATGACACTTTGTTGCAGCAGTCTGAACTGAGATGTTCTTGTGGGGACCAGCCTTGAGCAGTCAGTAGCCTTAATTTCACTCCTCTAAACCAATCAAGCTAGACAAGTGAAGGTACTGTGGCCTTCAGTTCTCACAATATAGTCCAGGCATAGAAGCAACAAAATTATCTGGGAATCCTTCAGAAAATTTTGTTCTGTGTTCATTTCCTATCTTCCTACACTTGCAGAGCAAATTTTTTGGTAATAATCACAAAGAATGAAGTTTGAGATTCACAGCATTGGTTTAATAAGTTTGACTGAAGTAACCCAAACTGAGTGATTCAACTTGGGTCCTATCTTCCACTGTCAGCTCTTTTCTGTACTATATTCATAACAGGTCAGAGTACAGTTACTTTTCTGTTTCTGTGACCAAGGCAACTTACAGAAGGAAGGGTTCACTTGGCTTATGATTTCAGAAGGAGTCCTTCACCATCATGGTGAGAAAGGGTGGCAATTGGCAAACATGGTGGCTGAAGCAACAAGCTAGAAGCTCACATCTTAAATCACAAGCATGAAGAGAAAAATAGAGGAAGGAGAGAGAGAGAGAGAGAGACCTTATCTTCATATCTGAATGAGCCCTCCCCCCAAAATACATAGGAAAAATCAGAATTCATTACATAGCTGTGCTCTAGATATCCCAGTAACTGACAAAGTGGACACTCTCCCAGTGGACACAAGCTGGGAGAGTGATAAGATCACCAGGATGGTAAAAGTGGGGGAGAGGGTCATTCCTAAAAGTGATACAGGGAGAGAAAGGCAAGGAGACAAAGGCAAGAAGTCAGGCTAGGCAGCAAGGGTCTAGCTCAGCACTGATGGAGGACAGACAGAGCCGAGTAGGAGTACAGCTTCATCTACAGTTAGGCTTTGTGGAATCCATTTGGACCCTTCTTGAGAGAGACCTGCATCAGCAAAGAGTCTGCACCACTGGGCCTTCATTGAGAGCAGTAGATAAAAGACCGCCTCCATCTTCTGTTGGAGAGGAAGAGAATATTGGACATTAAAAGCCACACAGGGAAGGTGAGCTATGCACAGAAACTAGAGGTGGCCTTGCTCAATGGGCCTCAGAGTAGAGGGACTGCTTAGTGCCAGAATACATGATATCTTGTTACATTTTACCAGTTCCTCAAGTGTCCTTCCTTGCACTCCTAAAGCAAAACTCAGAAACATCTGATCTTACCTGGAGCTTGAAAATTGGCAGTAAGGATCCACTGAGTCAGTCAGTCAATATGCACGAAGGATCTGGTAAAGCTGGATATGTTACTGTTACTGGTACCTAATTCTGAACAACACTGCCAAGAAGTCAGTGTTCAAGTGGATTTGAAATGAGTCACATTTAGGTTGAGTCACACTTAGTTTAGGGGTATGTTCTGAACACAGATAGAAGGGTCCAATTCTTTCCTTTTTCTCTTCTGAATATCAGCCATGAAGTGAACACTTGTCTCTACCACACACTCCCCACTGTGCTGTGCTATCACAAGAGAAACAATCTTTTCTGGACTTAAGTTTACAAAATCATGATCCAAACTAGTTTTGTCCAATAAAATTTGCATTGTCTGTATGTATAAACATAGATGAAAAGAGTTAAAATGGAGTTGCCCCCATATTAGGACAATGATGCTCCTACTAGACACTACAAGATAAATAAATAAATAAATAAATAAATAAATAAATAAATAAATAAATAAATACTTTAGTGCCAGGAATGGATTACCTTTTTCAGAGTTGTTAGCCACTGAGGTACCATAGACCCTTGAACATTACAGGCTATTATAAAAATTATTGGTTACCGTCCAGAACCTGATAGCAATCAAATCCCCTATTACTGAAGACACCACACACTTGAGACCCAGACCATGGATACATCAAGCTGTTTCTGACCGAGGGGTCACCTCTCTACTGGCTAGCTTTCATGGTGCAGAAAGATGTGATGCACTCCACACTACAAGAAAAGGAAAATGATCATCAGTCTTACCCAGCCTTGAACCCTGTGAGCTTCAGTAACATCTGTCCTCAGCAGACATCCCCAGTGGTGCAGTGGTGGTATGAACATTATGTGAGTAACTAACCACCTTCTGATCTGATTTACTCCTTGAGGTGAAACCCAGACCCAGCACCATCACCGGACTGAGAACCTGTGGCCACACAGGTCATAGGCCCTATGGAAGAACCTACTGTTAATATTCTAATAAGTAGATGTAGATTTAAATGGAATTCTAAGGAATTCCAACTATACCCATACATTAAAGCATCTCTTTGCCTTCATCAGAGAAGCCTCCATTTGCAGAGCATAGTTATTAACATGAAACCCCACAACTATCTAAGGTGAAGAGAGTAAGAGGCTACAGAAGGCTTTTCCCTAAATGGGATATCTATTTCACACCCCTTCCTCCCATGGTTCACGGAATCATTTCAGAGGAAGGGGAAGAGACATTTCAAGAGCCAGAAGCCATGGGTTTGAATACAAGAAAACAGTGTCCTCTGAACACAATTTAGAAATGAATACAGAGATTGTGACAGTATGTACAAGCCCCATACAAGCTCAAGCCAGACTAAATCCCATGGAGAAGGAAGGGAGAGATGAAATCCCACTCTAGTCAAGGAACTATTTGTAATAGATGGCTGCTGGGAAAGAGAGAGTCAATTTTCTTTAAGAGTGTTATCCTTGGTAAGTCAAACATGTTCCAATGGAAGTCTAAAAATATAATAACCCATCACAAACTAGAAATTATGGAAGGAGGGGAGAAAGAGAGATAGAGAGAGACAGAGAGAGAAGAGAGAGAGAGAGAGAACAAAGTTGGGTGGATATGGTGGGGTGGATCTGGGAAGAGTTGGGAGACGGGACTGACTATGATCAAATTTTTCAAGGAGCTAATAAAATGTTAATTGTTTTATCTCAGATATAGTTACAGTAATGAAAAGCTGACTAACACAGGCTGTCTCTAAACCTCAGAGAATTTCCTAGCACCAGAAATGTTCTAGCTGCTGTGGTGTGACAGCAGCCAAGTTACAGAACTTGCTGCCAAATTGTGTGTGTGTGTTTGTGTTTATGTGCATACACCATGCTTTCCCTATCTTCTGCCAAAGGGACTGGATCCTGTCATCTAACTCATTAATGAAAACTTACCACATCTTCCACAATGACATCTTTCTTTTCTCACTTTTAGTTGCTCTACTACCTTGGATTCAAGTTTTCTGGGCACTAGAAAATCCAAAAGGTCTATAAAAATATACCTCAAATTCTAACATCAGCATCAAAATCCAGACCCAAAAGGTAGCTTAAAGTTTTCTTACCAGGATACCATAAAACACTAACTAGGAGCTAAATGACTGGTACTAAATCTTTTTTAGACAAGTTCTGTATGGATGAGATTGACCTGAACCTGTGGCACTGGGGGCCACTCATGGTGCTTTCTGGCATCTTTACACTTTCTTACATTCTACCCTGAGAAGTAGCGATGCCCTGTGGTCAGTCTTAGCACATCCACACACATTGCTGCCAAACAATTACAAGAACTCCTGGTTTCAGTGGGTGCACTTCCCGTCTGACCAGATGAAACTGTTTGCCTCTGTCCCTCAAATGTTTCTCATGTCTACACCATCACCCAAATATTCACACTGTAGTCTGGAACCTCACCATGTGACCCTTTACAGAGCTCTCCAACTGTTAGTAGGTCTCACAGTCTATTCCAGGGCCTCAGTGGACTTCCAAATGCCTCATTCCTGACTCAATAGGGAAAAAAACCCTAAGGATCCACTGGAGCCTGCAGTCGGTCATCACTTTTGCTCAGTTTCCACCCACTTGGCAGGACATGAAAGTTTCTTTGTGGGACTTTTGAAAGTCCATCATCAACTCAGGGAAGTTACATGTTATTCTTTTGGGTTTGTTCTGGGTTTTTTTTTCCCCTCCATCTTGGTTCCCAAAATTTCAATGAAGTTTTGCAACCTTGTCCTTCTACATACATCTGTGACAATGTGTCTCCCTCCCTTCTTCTACCACACCTAGGTAATCAGTCATCGTCTAGACGTGCTACTGGTAGTGGCATGGTTAGAAGGGGATGGGCTGAACCCAATTCTTGGATGCCCTTTGTCTTGCTGGGGGAAAGAGTATTTGCCATGGTTGTCACAATTCCAGGACCTCCAGGGTGAAGCCAAAAGGGATATTCACACAGCTGAGAGGTAGGCCATCAAAGCCAGCCTTTATCCTGCCCATCCTCTACAGCAAGGTTCTCTTAGATGATGACACTTTCCAGCTGTAGGAACTCCAGTTCTTAGGAATTCTCCATAAACTAACCCTCCTGGCAATGAGGGCCCTGCACATTACCTTATTTGAGCCATATACCATGCCAACCTAGTGTGTGACAAGCCTCTTACTTAGGATAATTTGACTTAGAACTTTACAATTTTTTGACTTTGCAATGATGCAAAGTAGAAAATACTCAGTAGAAATCACATACTTTCATTTTTGAATTTTAATATTTATTCAGGCTTTCTATGCCGGAGAGAATCAATGACCCACATAGAACAACCACCAACACTCAACAGGATATCATACTGCTAAGCTGTGGTGTTCAGTAGGGTACATTCTCAATGTGGATAGGGCCATTAGGATATAATAAGCTCGTTGTATATAAGGATATAAGCATCTGTATTTCTTTTCAAGTTGCTTTTCAACAAAGGGCAAATGTGGGGAACTATGTGTCATGTGACTAGGTTAGAACTGCTAAGAGTCAGACCTCTGTCATCCTCTTCCAGGAGGCAGCATGCACATCATAGGACACAACCAACAATCAGAGGAATCTGATATTTGAGTTTCACTTCTGCCATGTATTATCGCAGTCACTTTTAAAAGGTCAGTTGCTTCCATTATTATTCCATAATACTTCCTGCCTCATGGGAGTGTTAGAGTCGATGACATACATGCACTACACTGGACCCAAGTTCTAGATATTTAGGACATTTTTCTAGAGAGTTGTACCACAGCTATCCCCTTTTATAACAGAATTCTTTAACTCTCCAGTATGTCTTGGCATGCCACGTATGTCAAAAGATCTGTTGAAAGTAAATTATCATGGAGGGAATTTTGCCACTGGGAAAGGTTCCGAATGTGATAAATAACTGCAGGACAGTAGGGGGCAGTAGCTCATATGGTTCTATTTGAACGATGTTGATTTCCTTTGGAGAACCTTGGCTAGGTCAGACCAAAGGGCATTAGGTACTGAGTGGAATAAACCAATTCCTTTTAATTTCATGAAACCTATCTTTAAAAGTAATACCATTGATATAACAAAACAGTATAAAGACAGATCTATTTTTCCCCTTTTCCACGTATGTTACGATTGTTAGCTTCGTGTTTATGGGACTCCTAACTGTGGGAATCGGGGTGTCTCTGACTCTTTCACCTACCCTTAGGACCCTTTTTCTCCTACTAGGTTGCCTGGTCCAGTCGTGATATGAGGGTTTATGCCTAGTCTTAGTGTATCTTGTTGTGCTGTATTCTGTTGATATCCCTGGAACTCTGAAGGGAAATAGGAGGAGTGGATCTGGGAGAGAGGGGAAGTGGGAAGGAGACTGGAAGGATGGAGGAAGGGATAATTGAAGCCAGGAGGTATTGTAGGAAAGAAGAATGGGTTTTTAAAGGTACGTGATTGTTTACTAAAATTAATACAATCTGAAGGTATCCCTGTCTTTATTTCAGGGGAAAAAAAGATTTCAACTTAGTAAGCCATACTGCACATGAGATGTCACATATTCCGCAAAAATCTACAATAATTGAATGTCAATTAAAGATTAAGTATATTTAAAAGAGTTTTAAAATTGGTGAATTAGACTTAGCTGTCATTTTATACTGCATTTAATTTTCCTTAACTATTACTACTGTGCCTTTAGCCATATTTTAGTATAGTTGAACAAAATAAAAATGTATACCCAATCTTGAAAACATGATTAAAGAGTCATAGTTGTATCCATACAAAACTTTCTTGCTTGGCTTTTTTATTTATTTATTTATATCTTTGCTTCCAAGAATGCAACCTTTGCACCATGAATGTAGACCTGCATGTGTTCCTTTTCCATGTCTGTGTGGGACTCCGTACATGTGGTCTCTACAGCCCGCACTCTTATTCATGACAAAATCAAAGATAATCGCTCAGGCAGATCTCAGACAGAATCTTGATGATGTACAATAACTGAACCAAATGCATGACTGCTAAAAAGTAATACTTTAAATTAAAAAAAAATGTAAAATTAGCCTCGCTTGTTTTGCATGGGAGTATTTACAAAAACTTAGAACATTTTTAGGGCCTGGATCTGTGTCCATGGCTGATGAAGCTACCATGTTTTGGGGCCAAGCCTTAAGTCTGGCAGACTATGCAACCATGTAGAATAGTAACATTCCTGGATAGCTGTGGGAGAAAGGCTGAACATACCCTGGAATTTTGTCAGTGCCAGGATTCCAAATGCTGTCTGTCTCACCTCTCTTTCTCTGCTTCTCAGTAAATTTCTGTCTGTAACTCCACGTCCATTACAACCCCTATGATGCACCATCTTTTTGATAGCCTCTCCCTGGACTCCTTTTCTCTGTTCTTACATATCCAATGACCCTGCAGGACCTTTCATTTCTACAACACTTCATGGTCACTCTGGCTGCTTAGTGGGTTGGCTCACAGGGCCTTATTTCCTCCTCTCTGTCAATGGCCTAGTGTTGGCTGCACAGTGTATGCATCCTCATGGGCCAGGTACAGCACATGGCTTGATGTCCATCAGCAAATGACATCCGTGCCTTCTGAAAATGAAGCACCAGAAAGAGGTGCATTCCCGAAGCACCAGAAAGAGGCATACCCCATGCTGTACCTTGTTAAGCTCAGTCACTCTGTCACTGAAGCCACATGGTTTCTTTCTGCAGTGCTTTCAAGGCACCTTCTGCATCTAGACTATATTTGTTTCATAGATATGAAAAACAGAGCAAAGGCCATGAGAACAACATCAATCCCGAGGTCCCATAGCCATCAGCTATGTGCTGATGTCCTGGCTACCTACTCCTGGTCACAGCAGAGCTAGTGACAAGTATGATTGTCACCATTTTTGATAGACTCAACTGGAAGTTCTCTTTAAATTCTATTCCTCTGGCTGTCTAGTGGTATTGAAATTTTTTTATTTCCCTGTTTTAAGTATTTCCTTTTGAACTAACATTGAGTCAAAAATTTAACATTGAGTCAAATCATTAATTGGTAAGAGAAGTGAGTAAAGGCAACAGACTCTCAAACAGCAGAGTCCAGGACTGGTTGTAGGGTATTTAGGGCAGCGGTTTCAGCAACCAGTACAGGAAGAGATGCAGAGAGCTACCACATACAAGGTCTAGGGCCATCTCAGCAGCCCATGCTGCTCCTCTGTGATGTTGCCTCGCTGATTAGACAATATGAACACAAAGAAACAGGATTTCTGATGATGAACCAAGATGGTTTAAAAATAATCTCTGCTAAGTACAAGGGTCTGCCGCTGCACTGACTTTCTAGGAGACCGGTGTTCTTGGGCTTCTTAATGAGTAAAAATAGAAAAATAAAATGCACACAAATCCCATCTCATTAGGAAGCAAAAACCTAGGCATATACATTGCATATTGCCTTCAGAGTAAACTTCTAAAGCAATCAACATGAACAGAGGTGACTATAAGAAGGAGTCCCATCTGTTCTAGGAAGCAATGCAAACAGAAGCGATTCTGAGCCAAAGGTCTCTGGCTTCACAGAATGTGGTGTAGAACCTCTGACAAGTCTTCACAGAGACCTACAGCTTAGAACCCAGGGCTGGAAGTGAACCATCTCCTGTTCTTTAAGCCACTCTTCTTTTGAAAATAGTTTTGGCTTATCACATGGACCTGGTAGAAACAAGTCCTCTGCCCTTGGCAAACTAAGTGAGAACAGCATCTAATGATCTGATTAAAGAAGCCTCTGATGGTAAAGTCACCAGGTGAACAAAATATAAGTGCAACCAACTGGAGATGATGCCTACCTAACATCTTTTCCTCCACCTATAACTTTCTTCTATTGCAGGGCTCAGTTAGTTGCAGTAGGGAATATAATCAAATATTTTAAATACATCCCCATAAGTGGTGAGTGGATGGTTATAAAGTTACAGTCTAGCTAGAAGGACTATGTCTTGTGAGAATGCTCACCAAGGTCTCCACAAGAGTGGAGCTTATAACAATGTTTTTCCCATTTTTTGGTGGGTGGGGTGGGGTGTTCTAGGTTCTTAACCTTATGACTTCATGCATACTAAGTAAGCATTATATCATTGATCTACATGCTAAGCTCTATGACTATTAGCAAAAGACAATAGAAAAAGGAGACCCGTGGTGAAGGGACTTATCAGTCTCCTCTCCATCAACTCCACTTTGAACTCAAGAGAGCCATGTGTAAATTGGCTCTAGAAGCAGGGAGGGAGGAAGATGTGGCTAAAGAGAGGTCCCTCTCGGCAAAGCTGACCAATTGTCACTGGACTGGAGTACATATTGCTTGCTGAATGTTGAGGTCACCTTTAACAGAAACCAACCTTAAATCTCAGTTGTGTCAAGCATGCAGAAAGGCTAGGATGATCCCCAGGAGATGGAAATACCCTACTGGTGAGGAAACAAAAGGTTATGCTCTCTGGAAAAGAGTGAAGTTGGACAAGAACTTTCTGTTCCTTTATGAAACACGGGGTGCTTTATCCACATTCACAGTGTTTAAGCAGCATTGTTTCTCAACATGAACCTGATATCTAGGCCAAAGAATAAAGACATTCAAAGAACTTCCTGCTCTTGTCAAGACATTGCATGACTGAAAGTGACAGACCTGTACAGAGTACACTGTTACAGGGTTGGGTGGAAAGCAATACCTTCTCGCCCTGATATGATTATTGGGTGCAAAGTCTCTGTAGCTAGAGGACACTCTTTTGAGATCCAAAGAATAAAAATGATTTTAACATCTCTGAAAAATCCCATCTAATTCACTCAAATGGATTTTTTTTTTCAATCGTCATTCCCATTCCCTGGAAACTGAGATTTTTTAAGGACAAAATTATTCAAAGATGATAAATATGTTCACATAGCTAAAACCTTCCTTTGGGGCATTTCAGGTTGTTTATGTCCCAGGATAAATAGAACAAAATGAGAAGTTAGCACAGTGACTGGAAAGATTAGATTATCAAGAGGAAGTGGTGTTCCTGTTAAACTGAGAGACTATTCCTCAAACCTAGATTTTCCCATGAGACAGCATTTTTGTGCCAAGTGGAAAAAAACAGTAGGGGTTGTTTTTGATTTGGTTTGGTTTGGTTTGGTTTGGTTTGGTTTGGTTTGGTTTGGTTTGGTTTGGGGTTTTGCACAGTGGATACTAGTGCAATTAATATCTCACTAATCTCCATGCTCTTCACTACTTAAGATTTGAATTATCTTGTAACTTAGACCCTAACTTGGTAGATGGATAGCTGAGACAGAATTGGCAATGGAATAGGGAACATACAAGGTATACATACTAATTAAACCTTATGGTCAGTTGCAAAGGAACACTGTTCATTGTTTAGCTAATGTATTTCCTTGTGTGTCATTCTACTCTCTCCATCCCTTTCCTCTCTTGTACTTGGGAGATTGTTGGTAGCATGCAAGTTTACAATTATGTCCACAAGTTAAAGTACGACAGCTGTGATAAGAGGAAAGGATGGTGTCCAGAGATGAACGCTGCTGCTGGAGTCTCTGTTTGGGAAAAACATTGTGTGTGTTCTCATTTGCATGAATGCTGGGTTCATTACATCCATGAGCTCATTTCTCAAGGCTTTTGCTTTGGTTTGAAATCTTAAATGCAGAAAAGAGTGCATATGGGTATCTAGCAGCTGATGATGTGGTGGGAAACAAAGGGTAGCCATTGGCTCCATGAAGTCTTACTTCAACCACTTTATCTCTGGACTTTACTACAAGATGGAACTGAAACACACTCACACACACACACACACACACACTCACACACACACTCTTCCTAGTCACCCTGGCTCAGGATTCTACTGTGACCAGACCATCTATGCTCTCTGAGAGCTGTTCCAAGGAAAGGGCAAAGACTGTTTAAGCATAGATATGGGCTGTTTTTAAGCTGAATTTCTAGAAAGTTGAGAGGTGTTCAGATCAGAAAAAAACGGGAACTTGAACCCATCTTTTGTTCCTGAATCTATAAGAATGTGGACAATTTGTGGATTTCATAGAACTCTGAGCCTTCCTATCATGTGAAAAATAAATAAATAAATGTATGTATGTATGTATGTATGTATGTATGTATGTATGTATGTTTATCCCTGGAAGAAATTAAGAAAAAAAAAAAACATGCAAACCACTAGTATAGTACCTGGCACAAATCATAGGATACCAGGCTACCTAGAAGACAGTTGGATTTGGCAATGTGGCATCTAGTCATGTCTTTTCCAGGGACATCTAGAGTAAAAACTTGTGTGGTGTTACAGGGAGGATAATAGAAGAATTTGATATATTATCTACCTGGGCTTGAAGTCAGGGGAAATCTTAGCCCTGCTGGGGTCTGATTTCTTTTCTGGCTGTGAAGTTACATAAGCAAAGCCTCCCAATGTCATAATAAAACTTCCAGACCATCTCTTGCCTTGCAGAAATACAGAACAGAAATGTATCATATGCATTTCTTGTATCCACTACTGTCTTATTATCTTTCCCTCTTGGAGCAGGGTGTGCTATTTAATACATAAAGATTGCCCACCGTGACCTCTTTTTCAGTTCTTCCTGCAAGGTAAAGTTCCCGAAAGCTGTTGTTACACGCCCTCCAATCTTACTACAGTGGATCATACTGATTGCCTGCTCTTAAAATTCACCCAGGATTTTAACTTCTAGACAGAAAAAATATTCAAATGATTTATTTACCAGTGGAAAGTACCTCCTTTTCAACAATGAAGTGAAGTGAACCATTCTGTGCAGAATGTTGCTTCAGAAATTTCTCACACCTGAACACCTGGGGTAGAACAAGAGTGCTGTTGATTATTCAGTAAAAGAGCACACACCACGTAAAGTAGTTTCTGGTATAAACATCTCAGTACTTAGTAAGCTCAGGGTGGAGAAAGTTCCTCTTTTGTGAATTTATTTGAGAGAGATGAAGAACTTGGGTTTTTTCTTTCTTTTATTGAAATATATCAGGAGTTCAAAGGAAGTCATATATGAAACTAATGCAGGCTGTATTAAATTTTTATTTTTTTTCTCTGCAACCAAGGATATAGAAATGATGGGTGCATATGTTACAAATGCTTGTATCTATAATAGTAGATTTTACTCAACAAATGTGTTAATGCAGTATATATATATTAGTGAGTAATGGCAATAAGGTAGATGGAAGAATGAGGAATAAAAGACCTTAGGAAGAGACAGGTGGGAAGATAATGAATCAGAAATAAAGAAGGAAGAACAGAGAATGAAAGTCAAAGACAGTGAGGGATGGAGGAAAGCAGAGAGTAGGAGATTAACTCTAAAATATAAGTATAAACTATAAAAAAGATAAACTATCTTTTTTTTAAAAAGCGATCTGAAAGTCTATCACTAGAGGCACATGAGTCATGCTGTTTGTTTCTGCACTTTCCAATTATGTGTGTGTGTGTGTGTGTCTACCACCAAGTTAATCATGCTCAACACCAAGCCAATGGACCATTGTTCTGCATGAAGTGAGGGAATCATGGGAGAACCACAACATCACAAGTCACTAGAAAGACCTTAAGACTCGAACCTTGTCTACAACCATTGTTCAGCTCCAGTGGTTCTTTACAGTAACATGGGATGTGTTCTTCAAGGTACTTGGACACTGTTATCTCTTCATATCAAGTCCTTCTGCCTCTGCTTACCACCAGGTTAGTTCTTGAGACTATACTCAGCAAGGCTAATCTTCTACAGAACAGCTCAGAGGAAGCCATCAGGACTCACACCTTTCAAAATGGTCTCTAAGACCCACCCCTTCCTTACACCATCTCCACAGCCTCCATCCTTGAAACCCCAAATCCAATATTGTGCCTTTTGTGAACGACTGCATGGGACTAGGGGGCAGCCACATGATGATAGGACCTTTCCTTAATGAGTACTTTATAGTTTACATGCTTCACGCTAAGGGATGGGCTCTGTCCCTCCTCTGGAAATTATTCAAAGGGGTCAAGGAAGTATGTGCCTTTGCATAAGCAGGCATCCATGCTCCTTCCCATAGGGATGGTCCTGTGTGCTCTTTACTTTCTGCTTTTGCCTTGAGTGAGGCTTTTCCTGGATTTACCCTTGGAAGTGAACATACCATAAGCCTGAGTACCCACTTTCTTCTTTAACAATCCCCTATTAAGTCCTTTCCCAGGCAGACTCTAATCTCTCCTGTCCACCAGCCTAGTGAAGAGACAAGTTCTGCATCAGGCTCCATGCTGTTCAACAGCATGAATCCAAGCAGCAGAGTTAATCTCCATTTCCTCTCCTACAGAATGAGTTGATAACAATCCATACACTCTTGAGTCCTTGAGAGATGTGGTAATACCTGGCCACCACAGCGCTTGCCTGAGGACTCAGTGAGTGTTCGGGAAATACTGAGCATGTAACAATGCTTATCTTGGTCCCGCCTCCTGAAGGAATCCCTGATTTCTACAGTCACACTAAGGAGTGGCAGGCTTTTGGCTCAGGAGTACCATGGGCAAGATTCCCTAATATTGAGCTTGAAGAACAACATGCAAAGTTATGTAGATGCAAGCATTTTCCTCACGAAAAATTCTCTACTATGGTTGTATAATATTTGTCTGGGGAGCCACTAAAACTTCTTGTGTGCCCCACAGCCCACACACATTATCCAGATGTTAGCAGTCTTTGGTGAGACTATAATACAGCTAGGGATGGAAACACAGAAACAGAGGAAGGGTTTTAACACTAGTGGGCATCCAATCACTGGAGTGGTTTGGAAAAAAATAATAGCCATGCCCCTGGGAACGCTGGGTCTCAAATGGAACTGAATAACCATATTTTTGTAACCGTATGCAGGAGTTTCTGGTTTGCTCTGGACAACCACTGGCTGGCAAATTTCCATCATACTTTCAAACACAATGAAAACGGCTGACTCTCAAGCAGACATGAGTGACATAGTGTCTATTCAAGAGAAGGTTCCCCTGGGCAGAGCTCTCTCTCATTTGGACGCACACTAAGTTCCTGAGGTACGTATAGATCTCAAGAAAGAAGCATCCTGCGTCTTCTGGGCCTTTTCCTTTCCCTTGGTAAAAATCGCCAAGTACAGCATCTTCTTCAAAAAGAGTAAGACACGGCAGGGCTTGACTACAACCCGGAAGGACTGCTTATTGATACAGAGTGCTTTAGACTGAGAGAAATGGCCTCAACCTTGTTGTTTCTGTTCCTGTCCACCTATCCTTATGAGAACAGAGCTTCAATACTAAACTGATAAAATGAAATCATGCTGCATCAAATATAAATGTATAACTTGACAAACTTGAATTTTAAAAAAAGTCAAATAAATCTTTGGGTTATTGTTTTTATTTTTACCTACCTGAATTCTTTAATCATCTTTCAAAGACACCTGTATGTCAACATGTTTACCTCCAATGACTTCTTACAATATTTTCCCTTTTTTTCTGAAATTGTTCTTCCCATGTTTATAGTGTTCAAACATCTTTTACTCAATACTCAATAGTAGCATATCTGTTTATTCTTATATCCATGTCTACTGGCATACCGTGGCAGGAATGATAAAATGTATGAAGTATTTGGAAGAGGTCAAAATTAGTAGATTATACAATTTGCGAAAGAAGAATGAAGACCAAAGTGTGAACACTTGGCCCCTTCTTAGAATTGGGAACAAAACACCCATGGAAGGAATTACAGAGACAAAGTTTGGAGCTAAGACGAAAGGATGGACCATCTAGAGACTGCCATAAGTGGGGATCCATCCCATAATCAGCCTCCAAATGCTGAAACCATTGCACACACTAGCAAGATTTTGCTGAAAGGACCCTGATATAGCTGTCTCTTGTGAGACTACGCCGGGGCCTAGCAAACACAGAAGTGGATGCTCACAGTCAGCTATTGGAAGGATCACAGGGCCCACAATGGAGGAGCTAGAGAAAGTACCCAAGGAGCTATAGGGGTCTGCAACCCTATAGGTGGAACAACAATATGAACTAACCAGTACCCCCCCCCAGCTCGTGTCTCTAGCTGCATATGTATCAGAAGATGGCCTAGTCGGCCATCAGTGGAAAGAGAGGCCCATTGGTCGTGCAAACTTTATATGCCTCAGTACAGGGGAATGTCAGGGCCAAGAAGTGGGAGTGAGGGAGAGGGGAGTGGGGGGAGGGTATGGGGGACTATTGGGATAGCACTGGAAATGTAAATGAAGAAAATACCTAATTAAAAAAAAAAGAAAGTGTTCTTTTGAAATAATGAAAAACCAAGCAAAGGATAATGGTCCTCATGAGTAGATGGATTTGAATGATGCTTGGGTGGAAAATAGAAGAGAAATAATGTCTAGGCAATATTAAGGAAAGAATACTGAGCTATTCTGCGGCTGGATTATCTGTCAATCATGCGTTTGGTTTCCTCCTCTGAGAATGAACAAAATGATTCTGAGCATCCCCAGTGTCTTTCCAGCCTACACATCTTCTGCATCTCCTCAGCAAGCATAGAAAGAGGGGAAGGAAGGGCAGGAAATGTGTGGAACATAATTTCAATTAAAAAGTTATGCTGGGGGATGGAGAGAAGGCTCAGCCGTAAGCAAGCTCACTGCTCTTACAGAGAACCCTATTGTGGTTCCCAGCATGCACCTGGGACAGTTCACAGCCCTCTGTAACTCCAGTTCCAGTCGATCTGTCGCCCTCTTCTGGCCATCATGGTCCCTACACAAGTGGCGTACCCACACCCAGACACATATCTAAATAAAGAATAAATACAGCAATTATGAGATTTGCCTGAAATCAGAGTTCATGGATTATCATTTATTTTATCTGACAACCTTTCTTGTAGTCATACCAACCAGCTGGGTGGAAAAACACAACGGGGAACGGTGTTTGTGGTCCAGTTTGGACCACAGTTGCTCATCAGCCAGCAATCTCTCAGACCAGCTCCACACTCCTCCTCAATGGCCCCCGCATCACTCACCAGCCACACTGGTCTCTTCTGCTCTGCTTCCGAATGCATTCGGTTGTATTACTATTCTATCACCTCAAAGGCTTTCAATGTGGTCTGGTGATCGTGTCTGGATCTATTTCTGTACCTTCCCTCATTTTTTTTTCTCTTCCATGTCCCTCACTTCTGCTCTGTATCTCTCTTAGAAAGCTTTGATGTGAAATGGAATCATTTGTACCTTCCCATTGCTCAGAGAGAGACATGTATAGACACTGAGCTGCCATTTAACACCAGGGCCAGACCAAGAGATCTACTCACACGTCTGCCTTCCCTCTGGTTTCCCAGATTCTGACTCATGGACTTTGAGTCAAGGCAGTCTGTCTTTATTAACTTTTCTTAGCATCTCCAAAGAGGTAGAATGGAAACTTGTTGTACAAAACAATTCACAATATGCACTTGTTGAAGGGAGGGGGCTTTTTAGACTTCTGTTTGGAAAGAAAGAAAAATGGCCTGACCCAGTTTTCAAACTAGGTCAAGATGTGGTAGACTGAGCGAAATCACGGAAGGCACAAATGACTCCGGAGCACAGGACCATGTGACGTCACTTCCTTAGGGCCCCGTTGGCCGGTATGTAACCTGCTTTTCCTGTGGAGCTAGTGCTTAAGCCCGAGGGGAAGAGAGATGAACTCATAATTTAAACAGCCCTCTACTTGCGTTTTCCCATCCGCCTCTCCAGCTTTACCAAGCATTCCTTCCTGCAATAGCTGGTTTTCCCCTGTTTTAATGACTGGGAGTGACTCCGAATAAATGGATGGCCGTTGTGGTCCTTCTCAGCTCTTCTGCCTCCTTTCAGTTTTACTTGTAACAAAACAAATTGCAAGTAGCACTGGCATTTAGAAAACTCTAACAGTTCTGTGATCTGTATTTATTTCCTTTGTGTCTGTGTTCATGTTTTGTGGTGTGTGTGCACGTATGTGGGGGCCAGAGATCAAGTTCATGTGTCCCCAGGAATATGATCTACCTTGCTTTTTGAGGCAAGGTCCCTTCATTGGCTGGGAAATAGCTGATTTGGGCAGACTGATGGGACGGCAATCCCTAGGAATCTCCCGTTAGTACTTCCTCCAATCTAGCCACCATCTCCTGCTTTTAAGGTGTGTTCTGAAGGACAGAGCTTAAGTCCTCATGTTTGCCTGACAAGCACTCTAAACACTGAGTCATCTCCCTGCTCTCTTCTCTATGATCGATGGATGGACGGCATCACTTGATCCTTCCCTCAGTTAATATCCCACTCTTAATAATCCAATTATGAAGACTTTTAGGTCATTCTTATTTTCCTATTACTTTGTTTTATTAAGCTATGGAATGTGAACCCTTCTGTTTTCCTTCCTATCAATATTTCTTATTGTTAAAAAAATGAAAGAAAGATAGCATCATTTCATTTTTACTCATGGGCTTTTGATCTTCGTGTTTCTTTCAAATCTTTGAGTAATTTCTCTTTTCCTGGCCACACTGTTTTTCATTTCTGTTGAACTTTGACCTACCTTCCTCAGAGCTGGGAATGAGCTTCAGAGCCTAGCTGCAAATATTTCTTTTGCTTCTTGCTTCTTGTCTCTTGCCTTTTGGCATATCTCTTTCCTCTGCTCTTTCTTTTTGCATCTTTCCTCTCCTCCCTCTTTGTCTCCCTTCCCCTCCCATCCCACTCCTCCACTCATGTCTATGCCGTAATTATTCCATCCAAGTTTCCCTCTGCCCCTTTCTCTTCAACGCTCCATGATTTTGCCAGTGTTTTGCATTTGCTTGTTTAAGAAAAGAGGGATATTTTAGATCTTCCTTTTTGTAACAGAATTTCTCATACTTCCAGAGAGCCTGTAGAGACGTCTCTGTCTTTATTTGTTTCACAGTTCATTCTGCTCATACCCTCACACAGACCTGCCAGCCACCAAAATCCTTAGCTTTCCTAGAGCGAGCCTCGCTGCTGCTTCAATGCCTCAAATGCTTTCTCCTTATCTTCTAGATTTCCTGGATCACCTTCCACCTGACCTTCCTAGCCAGGTCAGTAAAACTTCACCTATGCATCCATCATCCCACAGATTAAACCTTCTTACCAACCTAAAATCACACTGAGATTGTAAATTCGATGTTTGGAACACTACACTTGATATAAAAGCATATAGAGTGCATGGATAAATACTTGGTATATTCAGTAATTACCATCTAAAATTTCACAGAACCTTCCCAAAAATCAAAGCTCTTCAAACCCCACACATCCTGCCCTGCTCACTGGTGCCTAATCAGGAGACTTTCCTGCCTTCCCAGCAAGCACTTCAGCACTGTTCTATCTTCCCTATGGCATCTGTGTTGAAACACATGAATTTACTGTTAGCCATTTTCAATTTTATAAAAAGTGAGATGTCCTTAAGTCCTCTGACCTCATCTTTCCACTCAAAGCTGTGATTACCATTCCTGGGTGTCACTACATTTAGTTAGGCATCTTTTGTTATCTCCTCCATTTAGACTGCCTTGTGTCTGATAGTCTACCATTCACTTATCCATCATAAAGCTGCCGGACCAGTTTGGAGCTACTGTAAACAATGCTTCTGTGAACATTCCTGAAAAGATTCCTGACGGACACGTGCATGAGTCTCTACAGGGCAGCTAGAACTGCTGAGTCACAGCCCATACACCTTTGTTACTGAATGCCAAACTGATTTTTTCCAAAGTTGTTGTCTCGGTTTGCTCTCCCATCAGCAGAGCATGAGACCTCGTTTCACTCTACAGTTTTGACATAAGCCGTGCTCATCGGGTAGACAGGGCTAGCGTTTTCCTCTCTCGATGCTCAGAGCTCCCTAGCTGATTGATGTGTGGGAGGATCTTCCACCTATGTGTTCATTCATGAAATTCTCTTACACTTACAAATCCTTACTGATCTATTTGGAATCTGAAATTCCCCAAGGATCAGCTGTAGGAAGTCTTAAGATTGGATGCATGTGGACAAACCTGTTCAGAAAACCCATTTTCCAGTAATGCATGCAGTAATACTTGCTGCAGTGATACTATGGGTTTATAGGGGAGAAAAGTGGAATCACTTCTATGTAAAACAGAGTAAGGGAGGCAGCAGTGTATCATACAGCCAATGTCTAAAACCTTAGGGTAAAGGATTCTTCCGATGCCTACCTCTCTCTCCCTCTCTCTGTCTCTCTTTCTGTATCTCTGTGTGTGTGTCTGTCTGTCTCTGTCTCTCTCTGTGTGAGTGTCTGTCTGTCTGTCTGTCTGTCTGTCTCTCTCTCTCTCTCTCTCTCTCATTGAACCCAATCCCTGTACATATTAAGCAAGAACTCCACCACAGAACCATCTTCCCACCCTGAACTTCCCAGAATCTTGTGCTCAGGAGAGTCCTGTCCACTGACCACTCACAGTGTAGTTCTGGGTTCAACAGATTTGAACCTCCCAGGGACTTCCGCAAAGTTCTGCTAACTTTAGGAGCAGGCTACAAAGTGGGGAAGTATATTCCAACCACTTCAAGGAGCCTCTGCTGAAACCCTCACTGCTGATGAAGTAGCTAATGCCCAGCGCAGAGTTCCTAAAATTACAAGTCTTTATGATATTGACGTTCTTTTTAATTGAAAGATGTTCAAGAGACTTTTTCAATACATCTCATACTGCACGTTCATCCTTTTGTGGAGATCATTTCCTAGTGTAGATGAATAAGATGGACAAATTGAATCAAGTTTGTACATACATGTTCAATTTTTTGCCATTATTTTGTGTGTTTGTGTGATGCATGCATATGTGTGTGTGCATGTGTGTGCGTGTGTGTAAACACTGAGTATCATTTTCTTATCACTCTGCCTTTGTCCTTTGACGCAGAGTGTCCCTCTAAAGCTGGAGCTAGGCCAGCATCCAACAAACCCTAGTTTCCCTCCTATCTCACTCCTCACAATGCTGAGGTGAAATGCGTTTGCTCTGACTGTAAGCTCTTTCTCCTGGGCACTGGGACCAAGCTCCACACTGTGAGTACTCTTTCCCAGTTAGCTAGCTCCTTAACCAGACTTTTTCAACTGCAGCAAAATGTTGCTTTGAAACATAAAAATCCCTCCACCTACAATGCTTCTTTTAATTCAGATGTCAATCAAATATGGGCATTACTGCTGTAACACCTTTAAATGCATTTTTGTTCAGGCTTCTATGAAGCATTGGTTAAAATTCTCATCTTCAAATCTCTTCCATCTCCATGCACATTTAAATGGTTCTTCAAATCAAATGGTAAGATGTGAAATGCCTTACCTTTTTTCTCACATGTACATAGGATAAGAATATCCCCACCATTTGGAAATTTCCGTAAGGTGTCCAAATGCCATCCAAAGGCAATATTTGAAACTTACAAACATTACAAGCCTCGGAGTTTAGCACTGTCTACTGCGCAGTTCTGTAATCTCCACCAGTCACGGATGCAGTCCTGTCGGTGGCTTATGCTGACAGGTGAACAGAACGCAGAAAGACATGCATACTTTCTCATTACTTTCTCCCTACTACTCAGCCTTGTATTTGCTTTAAGGCAGGAATATGATCACTGAAGTAGAGCGTCAGTAGTTAGGAGACGAATGTGCATACTCAAGCAGCTGGGACCTCATGGGACAGAGAGGCCTCTGCGCTGAGACCAAGGGCTCACGTTCTACAGCTTGAACAGGCTCTCTGTCCCTCAGTTTGCTCAGCTGTAAAATGGTTGGAATTAATAATACCCCAAATTAACTGGGCTTGGTGGTGCAAACCTGTTATCCCCAGGACTTAGGAGGCTGAAGCAGAAGGACTGTGCATTCAATCCCAGCCTGGGTTGCACACAAGACTCTATTTTTAAAAAAGAAAATATGCCAAAATTATATATATTTACATATAGGCAGACTTAGATGACTACTTATTTAGCCAGAGACATGAAAATATATCCTCAAAAGAAGTTGGGCAAAAGTGTTCAGGCAAACTTTATTCACAATGGTTGAAACCTAGAAACAGCTTTGGTGTCTATCAACAGGTGAATGTTACAAGCAAGTCCTGGGATGTCTGTACACCAGATGCTATCGATATAACTTAATATACACACTACATGTGGATGAACCTCAGAAACACGGTGCTGAGTGAAAGAATTCAAAGTGACATGAGAGCTCAGGCCTGGAGTCTCAGCACTTGGGAGACACAGGTTAGAAGGACTGTGAGTGAGTTCAAAGCCAGTGTGAGCTACATAGTGAGTTCAAGGCTTGCCTGGGCAACAGAGCAAGCCCTTTCCCACACGAGAAATGAAAAGATGGAAGGAAAGGTGAAAGGATGAGAGAAGGAAATGAAAAGCAAACTGGGGGAGAGGGAGAGGGAGGGAAGGAGCAGGGAGGAAAGGGAGAAGGGAGGAAGAGGGTGGGGAGGGAGGGGAAGGAGAGGGGGAGGAGCAGACATAAAAAGAGAATGAGGTCAGATTCTATTTCTATGGACTTCCAGAATGTATCTATTTCCATTGTTGCCTCCAGGACTGTTGGTAAGTATGGGAGAGAACATTCTAGAGTAAGGATAGTTGCGTAGCTGTGGCTTTTGTTCGAGTTTACAGAATAGTACTCTTAATGTTTATGCTTCACGTTTTATTATTATTTGTAATGTTTAAAAGAAATGCAACACTGTAAATAACATATTGGGCCAGAAGTTGAAAGGTTTTGGTAGAGTGCATTGGCCTTTGCAACTCATTTTGAAATTCATTCTAAAATATGCTGGGTTAATAGGCTGAGAGACTTAGGGAACGAAGCAAAGATGTAGGTAAACACACACCCAGCACACTGTGTAGTCCCGCTGGCTTGTGAGCACCAGCAGACAGTTATTTCAATGTTTCTACATCGCTGAACTTTTTATTAAGAAAAAAGATTTAAAAAACCATGAAGTAAAGCAAAGGAAATAAATAAACCTAAATATATATCAAATCTAATACTTCCAGAAACATTTTAACATAGCACTTTCTAAAATCTTGGTGGTGTTTATCTCAATAACAAATATATCTAAGACAATAAACAACTTCACTTAGTGGTTTAATTCCTTTTATTTATAGAAGTCATCTATTTATACATTTCTCTCTCTTTTTTTACTTTTTTTTTACTTGGGTATTTTCTTTATTTACATTCCAAATGTTATCCCCTTTCCTGGTTTTCCCTTCTGAAAACCCCATTCCCCATCTCTTCCCTCCTCCCCCTGCTCACCAACTCACCCACTCCTGCTTCCTGGGCCTGGCATTCCCCTACACTGGGGCATAGAGCCTTCACAGGACCAAGGACCTCTTTTCCCATTGATGTCTGACTAGGCCATCCTCTGCTACGTATGCAGCTGGAGCCATGAGTCCCACCATGTGTATCTTTGGTTGATGTTTTAGTCCCTGGGAACTCTGGGGGTACTGGTTAGTTCACATGGTTGTTCCTACTATGGGACTGCAAACCCCCTCAACTCCTTGGATCCTTTCTCCAGCTCCTTCATTGGGGACTCCATAATAATTATGCAAATGTATGGTATATAATGGAAATTTTGACTATATATTTTTTGTTTAATAAATAAATCAGCATAATTAGCATATGCTCTACCTCAAACATTATTTACTTTTGGTGAAACACTTACTATCCTTGAATTTTTATACTTACCTATTTTTCATAAACAAGTTGAGGTCAGAGGACAACTTGCAAGAGTCCAAATTCCCTTTCCAGTACTCAAGGCCTGAAGAATCTGACTCAGGTCATCTGGGTTGGCTGGCAGCAAAGACCTTTAGCTGCTAAAACATCTCAAAGGCCCTGAAGCATTGTTTTAAGACCATAATACCTATGTCTCAGCCACCCAAATGCTGATATTATATGTATTATACATATATATAAGATATCTTTATGATTATATATTGTTATATTTATATATTTATGTTATGTTATATGTTATGTGTTACGTGTTGTATAGTATATAGTACATATATATTATCTAGTGTATGTTAAATATTATATTACATTATATTATATATTATGTGCTATATGCTATATACTACATACTATATTATATATTACATGTTATACTATGTATTATATTTACATATAAATACATGTAAATATAATATGTAATATATGATAAATATATAAATATACCATACAAATAGTATATATACAAATATACATAATATAATATTTAGCATATATATATATACATATATATATAATTGCCTGAGCTACATAGAAAATCCTTGTCTCCAAAGTGGGGGAGTATGGGGCCATGATGAAAGAAAGCGTAGGATTGCTATTACTTGCAGTTACCCCAAATTCCTACTTTGAAGAATATCAACTAGAGATTACCTCCCAAGGGTTAAAGGAACACCCAATTCTAGAAAACTTATAGCTATATGTAGAAGAAATAACCAGATATTTTAACCACCAAAGAAGTAAGTGACTCAGGATCATACAAAACTCTCAGTAAAATTGCAATGGAAGCAGGATGTGGTCTCTGAGTGTCACTCATGGGTTAGTATTTGCCAAGGGGACACCACCCTGAAGATGGAAAGATCACAACCCTATCAAGTAGTTGGATTAGCATCACTAATGGCAGGACAGGGTGGCATCATGTGCTTTGTGGAGCTAGGCACACAAGCCAAGCCTTGACTAGGAAATCACGTCAGAAGTGTTTGCATAAAGCCACACAACTGTGAGAACTAGCTTCCAGCTTGAAAATAATACAAAAGACAGAAGAGAGCTTTTAAAAAGTATTAAATATTCAGTGTGAAAGTTAGAGTGAGTTTTTTTTTAAAGGAAAATGAGAGGAATGAGGCGTAACTCATATAAGTCAGTGTGGGACCTTAATTTGGAAAAGACAAAAACCTAAAAAAACAGAGAGAGAGAGAAGAAGGGTGGAGCCCCTTATATGGGATGTGTAATATGGATCTATACACTAGAGAGGGGTAATTACATTTATTAGATGTAGCATTATGCAGACTATACAAGAGAATCTCAGCTCTCTCCGTTTCTGCCTAACACTTACAGAGGAAGCATAACCATTGCTCTCCAAATATTCTGAGGAATCCAGGTCAATACATCAGAAAGAAAAAGCATACTGGCAGGAGGGCAATGTGGTAGAATATGCGAGCACTGAAGACTGCTTAGCACAGTTCTTCTCAACCCGTGGGTTGCAACCCTGTGGAGTGGAACCTCCTTTTCATAGGAGTTCCCTAAGACCATCCAGAAACACAGATATTTACATCTGAATAATAATGGAAGCAAAATTACAGTTAAGAGGTAGCAGTGAAAATAATTTTATGGTTGGGGTTCCACAACATGAGGGACCGTATTAAATGGCCGAAGCATTAGGACAGTGGAGAACCATTGGCTTAGCAGATATGCAGCTAGTGATTTATGTTTCTGTACATTTAAACCTTTGTTTTTTTCGAAAATTTCAACAGAGAAAGATGGAAGATAATAAATAAAAACTTCATGAACTCATAATAAAGTCTGCAATTTCAAAATACAGCAGCAGCAAACTAAACTGCATCTAAAGTAAAATTAAACATCAGTCAAGCCTGGTCACATATCCCTGAGGTCCCTGCTTCTTGGAAGATGAAGGTAGAAGATTTCAAGTTCCAGGACAGCCTGGCAAGGTTAGCCTAGGGAACTTAGGAAGTCCCTGTTTTAAATTTTAGAAAGGCTGGAGAAACACCTTCATGGTTGAGTGCACACCTGTCATGTGAGAGGAGGTGGGATCGATCCGCAGTACTGCTCTACCTGTGAAAATATCTAACATTTCCTCCTAGGCTCATCTAATGGATCAATACCTTATTATCAAATTGCTTTTCGAAGATCAGATTGTGGATTCCATCCTTCTGTGTTTTAGAGATAAAATCGCAGCTTTCTTTAGACACTTCCTGACTTGCAGACTCTAGCTCAGCCAGACAAGTGGCTTTGCCCTGAAGAAAATGCGTCAAGGGCTCCTCTGTACTCCATCCATGATGGACACTGGACATGGCTCTGTTTATCTCCATCCTCTCTTCTCCTGGCTTTCTAAACTGAAAAGCTAACAGTAGCAATCTGCAAATGACCTGTCAGCTAGAGAGTTGACTATGAGCCAGGACCAGCCATTAGATAATCTGCTTCAAGATTTGAGATGCACACATTGAAGTAACATTAGACAGACTGAGCAAGCAGGTTGTATTTATGTATCTAGGAATATATATGTATATACATATATATATTATATATACATTATGTAACAACAATTGATAGAAGAAAAAGGAGGAGAAGAAGAAGAAGAGGAAGAAAGAAGAAGAAGAAGAAGAAGAAGAAGAAGAAGAAGAAGAAGAAGAAGAAGAAGAAGAAGAAGAAGAAGAAGAAGAAGAAGAAGAAGAAGCAGCAGCAGCCATGGATTTGCAAGAGAGCACAGAAGCATACATATGAAGGTTTAGGAGGAGAAAAAAGATGGAAAGTGATAAAAGGTCATTTTAAAAGATTTCAGATTCAGAAGTGAGACCTTATCACCTTTACTGCCTGCCCCTGCCATACACACACACACACACACACACACACACACACACACACACACACGCACAGACACAGAGTTCTTTTCTAGATTTCCATGTCTGGAGAAGCCACAGAGGGTGATATTTTGGCTACCACTCCTTAGGTAGTTCAGCTTCCTAAGGAGACCTTCAGTCTGCAGGTCCTGGTCATGGAGAAGCTGCTCCAGGGCTAAGACACACACCACAGGGCAGCTACATCTCCTCTGGATGCTCTCAGCTTCAGAACTGCACTTGCAAGGGATCCGTCTTTTCTAGTATCTAAGAATCTGAGAATCCTAAGAATCTCAACTGTGAGCTCACTTTCTAGTGACTTTTCTGTAACCATTTTCCTATACTAACCCCCATCTTGATTTAAAAACCTACAGACAAAACCTACAGCTGTTTTTATTCCCCACGTAAAACTTAGACTGACAGAATTATGTGAGTCTTAGAAATAAGCTTCAGAAAAATAAGCTATTTTGAAATAACAAACATAAGAACTTATATATGGACTAGGAGTGAAATATCTGGAACATGAAACCACCTTAGACAATTGAGGTGGGAAAAATATATTACTGGACTCCACCCTAGACCTATAGAGGAAGAATCTATCTAGCAGAATACCAGATACATTATGCTAGGCCTCCAGGTGTTTGTGAGGCCACCTACTCAGTGCAGAAGCCCAAAGGCTGTCATGTAAGGTTATTAAATGTGAGGTCATTGGGCGTCATGAAACCGAACCTGCTGCCTAATTGATGCAAGAGTGTCTGTCAGGGCTGACATTTTCTTATTTCCCAATCTTCCTCTCCTTCAGATTACAAACACTGTCTGCAGCATTTTGTCAACCCAAGTCACCATCGCAGAAAGAATGAAGTCACTGCTTTCAGAACTATATACAGAACACAGCAAATGCCCAGGTTAAACTGTGATTTAAAAAAACAAAATTGATTTTAACCTTGTATGTACTACACAACTCTTAAGCTCTTTGAGAGGATATTTATTAGCTGTTGTGGTTTTAAATGAATTCCTTTCATGTCACAGTAGAGTGTCCATAACTGGCTCACACTGATCGATGTTGGTCTGTAGCTGGTGATCCTGTTTTGAGAGGTTTGGGGACGGGAGCTTTATCTGATAGAGCTGTGTTACAAAGCAATGGCTAGCTGCTCCTGGTTCCTGCTGAAGCACTCTACTTCCCTGTCAGCTACCCATGCTGTGACCAGTCACCTTTTCATATTCACAGCAGCACTGACAGATTCACCACTTACACCCAGGCCTTCCCCACCATGGTGAACTGAAATCTCCCAAAATGGAAGCCAGAATAAACCCTTCCTTTCTTACACTGTTTCTGTGGTATGTTTTGTCACCACACACACACCAGACAAAACAATTGTACTATTAGCTTAAAACACATTCCAGATTGGAATGTCACAAGCAAGATATGAAGGCAGTATGTCATGGAAATAAGGAATTACACACTTAGGAGCAAATGTAAGGATAATTACGTGATAACAGGGATCTCTAGTGGAAAGCACAATTTTGAAAACAAGTGCATTGTAGAAGAAAGACAGGTCGAGGGCCCTTCTCCTTTTACTCAGGAACTGTTGAACAAAAACTAATGTACTGAACAGGACTTTCCAGTGTTTTCGCAAGTAAATGTCGATACATGTCCACTCCCCACTTTGTCATTATTTCATAGTAACTGAAACCCATCTTTGAGATGTCCATTGGCTTAATCCCACCTGTAGAGACCATTTTAACATAAAGTTGGATCTGACCAGAAATAAGCAGGAAAAAAATTTTTGTAAAGTAGCAGAAATCTCTGGTTTTTGGAGAGAAAAGCCATCATAGAAAAGCTTACAGTAGTTAAGTCAGAAAACCAAGGTACCAGTACAGTTTCCCCCACTCTCACCTCTTGAGGCTTCCATTTCAGAAGTCTCTCTACTCTTGATGTTTGTACTGGCAGTAAAAATGTGAAGAGGCCTCACTTTCTCTTGTCCACAAGCACAGAGCACAGATATAGTAGAGTCGTTTAACTTTTTCTTTTTCTTTCCTTTTTTTTTTTTTTTTGAGAATTCATGAAGTTCCTTGAAAACTGTAGGACCAAACAGGTGTTAGCTAAATATCACAGGAGTAACCTGAACTAATTTTACAGTAGAGAACTTATATTTGCATACAAATAAACATGTCAAAAGTGCATGTGAATGTGCTCAGGAGTTCATGGCTAACGGCTTTGTATATACAGAGTCAGACTCTCACACTTAAGAGTAGATATTAGTTGCTGTGACCTAGCCTAGTGACTGGAGGACTCCCAAGCACATAAGAAAGAAAGGGGGAGGGAGGGAAGGAGGAAGGGAGGAAGGAAGGAAAGAGAAAGGAAGGAAGGACACGAAAGAAAGGGAAAAGGAAGGAAGGGAAGGGAAGGGAAGGGAAGGGAAGGGAAGGGAAGGGAAGGGAAGGGAAGGGAAGGGAAGGGAAGGGAAGGGAAGGGAAGGGAAGGGAAGGGAAGGGAAGGGAAGGGAAGGGAAGGGAAGGGAAGGGAAGACGAGAAGAGAAGAGAAGAGAAGAGAAGAGAAGAGAAGAGAAGAGAAGAGAAGAGAAGAGAAGAGAAGAGAAGAGAAGAGAAGAGAAGAGAAGAAGAGAAGGGAGGCCAAAAACTTTATTCAGCTGTTTGAAATGTAGATGGTCATGTATTTATTGTGTTCTAGTTAGACCAGTGAATTCAAGATGGTTCACTAACTTAGACGATATGTACTGGGTACCTGGCATGTGACATGGAGTCTTCCTAGCATGAGATAGTATGGTGAACATTTCAGGCATGTTACATATATCTGGAATGCTATTAGTTGTCTCAGAATTTCCTTCTTCCCTAACACTATAAAGATATAAGCATCGGGGCTACACTAGCCAGGACTTAATTCTCAGCCTCACCTCTTACTGAGCACACAGTACTGATCGTCACTATCAGAAAATGAGTTCCAACTGCTTCCCTTCCTCTTCTGTTCCCCAGAGTAGACACATCGGCCAATAAGGTACCAGCATAGCAAACAGCTTGATCCTATCTCAGAGAGAGAGACATCTTTCAAATGTGGAAGGATAGCTCTGGGGGAAAGAAAACACAATTCTTACAAACTCCCTCTGAAGTGTTCTGTCTTGAGAACCCCATCCAGATAAGATGTCTGCCAGCTGACCCGGCTTCCAAAAAGAGGAGTGTCCCCTGGACATGGCCCAGAGACCATGCATGGTGAGAATCAGTTGGTCCAGGTGCCTCTACTCCAGACCTAATCATCACTTATCAAATTCACCAGGGATTTCTATTTTAATAAGCAGCATGGAGAAAATCTATATAAGGATCACACAGCCCCAAACAAAATCTAGGAATGAACCAACACCAGGAGGCTTGATACGCATAAAAGGAGTTTTTCTCCCAGGGTGCTGAGAGGAAAGATAACCATCTAGTTTCTTTGACCGTAGCTAGATTAGCCTTTTTCATTAGAGGTTACGAAGAAAATGTTATCATGTGGTACCTTGTTTAAAACTGTCCCTACTGTTTTCTCCGAAATGGAAAGGTTTCTGTCCTTTTAGATTCAAAAACATTTGTACAAATCATACTACAGATTTATCACAATAACCTCTCAAAGTTTTAGATAACATTCTTTTTGAGGACTTTTCTGATTAAGAAATTAATACATGCATCGTTAATATATGTACATGCGATCCGGCCAGATCAGCACCAGGGGAGCTAGAGCGCAGGGTCAGCTGACACCCGCCAGCTACCCACGAACCACGCCACAGGATTTTGAGACTGCTGGTGAGTGGAACACAGCTTCTGCTCCAGTCCAATCACGCGGGACCCGAGACTGCTCTGGTTGGGGAGGCAGAAATCCGGCCTACATAAGGCCACAAGCCTCTTCCTGTCAGAAAAGCACCTGGGAAGCTAGGGCGCAGGGTCGGCAGACACTCGCCAGCTACCCACAACACCCGCCACAGGGTCTTAAGACTTCTGGTGAGTGGAACACAGCTTCTGCTCCAATCCAATTGCACGCGGGACCTGAGACTGCATTAGTTAGGGAAGCAGAAACCGGCCTGAGTAGGGCCACAGGCCTCATCCGGCCGGATCAGCACCAGGGGAGCTAGAGCGCAGGGTCAGCTGACACCCGCCAGCTACCCACAAACCCCGCCACAGGATTTTGAGACTGCTGGTGAGTGGAACACAGCTTCTGCTCCAGTCCAATCACGCGGGACCTGGGAGAGAGAGATCCGGCCTACATAGGGCCACAAGCCTCTTCCGGTCAGAAAAGCACCTGGGTAGCTAGGGCGCAGGGTTGGCTGACACTCGCCAGCTACCCACAACACCCGCCACAGGATCTTAAGACTTCTGGAGAGTGGAACACAGCTTCTGCTCCAATCCAATTGCACGCGGGACCTGAGACTGCATTAGTTAGGGAAGCAGAAAACCGGCCTGAGTAGGACCACAGGCCTCTTCCTGCTGGACCAGCACCGGGGTACCGCCAGCTACCCACGACCCCAGCCACAGGATTTTGAGACTGCTGGTGAGTGGAACACAGCTTCTGCTCCAATCTTTAAACAGTGACAATGACAACAACTAACCCCAGAGATTACCAGATGGCAAAAGGTAAACGTAATAATCTTACTAACAGAAACCAAGACCACTCACCATCATCAGAACCCAGCACTCCCACTTCGCCCAGTCCAGGGCACCCCAACACACCAGAAAAGCTAGACACGGATCTAAAAGCATATCTCCTGATGATGATAGAGGACTTCAAGAAGGACTTTAATAACACACTTAAAGAAATACAAAGGAACACTGGTAAACAGGTAGAAGACAATAAAGAGGAAGCACAGAAATTTTTTAAAGAATTGCAGGAGAACACTGCTAAAGAGTTACAAATCCTTAACGAAAAACAGGATAACCTAATCAAACAGGTAGAAGTCCTTAATGAAAAACAGGAAAACACATCCAAACAGATGATGGAAATGAACAAAACCATACTAGACCTAAAAAGGGAAGTAGACACAATAAAGAAAACCCAAAATGAGGCAACACTGGAGATAGAAACCCTAGGAAAGAAATCTGGAACCATAGATACCAGCATCAGCAACAGAATACAAGAGATGGAAGAGAGAATCTCAGGTGCAGAAGATTCCATAGAGAACATCGGCACAACAATCAAGGAAAATGCAAAATACAAAAAGATCCTAACTCAAAACATCCAAGAAATACAGGACACAATGAGAAGACCAAACCTACGGATAATAGGAGTGGATGAGAATGAAGATTTTCAACTCAAAGGACCAGCAAACATCTTCAACAAAATTATAGAAGAAAACTTCCCAAATCTAAAGAAAGAGATGCCCATGAACATACAAGAAGCCTACAGAACTCCAAATAGACTGGACCAGAAAAGAAATACCTCCCGACACATAATAATCAGAACAACAAATGCTCTAAATAAAGATAGAATACTAAAAGCAGTAAGAGAAAAAGGCCAAGTAACATATAAAGGCAAGCCTATCAGAATTACACCAGATTTTTCACCAGAGACTATGAGAGCCAGAAGATCCTGGACGGATGTTATACATACACTAAAAGAATACAAATTCCAGCCCAGGCTACTATACCCAGCCAAACTCTCAATTAACATAGATGGAGAAACCAAAGTATTCCACGACAAAACCAAATTCACGAATTATCTCTCCACGAATCCAGCCCTTCAAAGGATAATAACAGAAAAAAACCAATACAAGGACAGGAACCACGCCCTAGAAACAAGAAGAAGGTAATCCCTCAACAAACCTAAAAAAAGACAGCCACAAGAACAGAATGCCAACTTTAACAACAAAAATAACAGGAAACAACAATTACTTTTCCTTAATATCTCTTAATATCAATGGACTCAACTCCCCGATAAAAAGACATAGACTAACAAACTGGCTACACAAACAAGACCCAACATTTTGCTGCTTACAGGAAACTCATCTCAGAGAAAAAGATAGACACTACCTCAGAATGAAAGGCTGGAAAACAATTTTCCAAGCAAATGGTATGAAGAAACAAGCTGGAGTAGCCATTCTAATATCTGATAAGATTGACTTCCAACCCAAAGTCATCAAAAAAGACAGGGAGGGACACTTCATACTCATCAAAGGTAAAATCCTCCAAGAGGAACTATCAATCCTGAATATCTATGCTCCAAATACAAAGGCAGCCACATTCATTAAAGAAACTTTAGTAAATCTCAAAGCACACATTGCACCTCATACAATAATAGTGGGAGACTTCAACACACCACTTTCACCAATGGACAGATCATGGAAACAGAAACTAAACAGGGACACAGTGAAACTAACAGAAATTATGAATCAAATGGATCTGGCAGATATCTACAGAACATTCTATCCTAAAACAAAAGGATATACCTTCTTCTCAGCACCTCATGGTACCTTCTCCAAAATTGACCACATAATTGGTCACAAAACAGGCCTCAACAGATACAAAAATATGGAAATTGTCCCATGCATCCTATCAGATCACCATGGACTAAGGCTGATCTTCAATAACAAAATAAATAATAGAAAGCCAACCTTCACGTGGAAACTGAACAACACTCTTCTCAATGATACCTTGGTCAAGGAAGGAATAAAGAAAGAAATTAAGGACTTTTTAGAGTTCAATGAAAATGAAGCCACAACATACCCAAACTTATGGGACGTAATGAAAGCATTTCTAAGAGGAAAACTCATAGCTCTGAGTGCCTCCAAAAGGAAACTAGAGAGAGCACACATTAGCAGCTTGACAACATACCTAAAAGCACTAGAACAAAAGGAAGCAAATTCGCCCAAGAGGAGTAGACGGCAGGAAATAATCAAACTCAGGGGCGAAATCAACCAAGTGGAAACAAGAAAAACTATTCAAAGAATCAACCAATCAAGGAGCTGGTTCTTTGAGAAAAATCAACAAGATAGATAAACCCTTAGCCAGACTCACTAGAGGGCACAGGGAAAGCATCCTAATTAACAAAATCAGAAATGAAAAAGGAGACATAACAACAGATCCTGAAGACATCCAAAACACCATCAGATCCTTCTACCAAAGGCTATACTCAACAAAACTGGAGAACCTGGATGAAATGGAGAAGTTCCTAGACAGATACCAGGTACCAAAGTTGAACCAAGATCAGGTTAATGATCTAAACAGCCCTATATCCCCCAAAGAAATAGAAGCAGTCATTAATAGTCTCCCAACTAAAAAAAAAGCCCAGGGCCAGATGGGTTTAGTGCAGAGTTCTATCAGACCTTCAAAGAAGATCTAATCCCAGTTCTTCACAAACTATTCCACAAAATAGAAACAGAAGGTACTTTACCCAACTCATTCTATGAAGCCACAATTACTCTGATACCTAAACCACAAAAAGACCCAACAAAGATAGAAAACTTCAGACCAATATCCCTTATGAATATTGATGCAAAAATCCTCAATAAAGTTCTTGCTAACCGAATCCAAGAACACATCAAAACAATCATCCATCCTGACCAAGTAGGTTTCATCCCAGGGATGCAGGGATGGTTCAATATACGGAAATCCATCAACATAATCCAGTATATAAACAAACTCAAAGACAAAAACCACATGGTCATCTCCTTAGATGCGGAAAAAGCATTTGACAAGATCCAACACCCATTCATGATAAAAGTCTTGGAAAGATCAGGAATTCAAGGCCCATACCTAAACATGATAAAAGCAATCTACAGCAAACCAGTAGCCAACATCAAAGTAAATGGTCAGAAGCTTGAAGCAATCCCTCTAAAATCAGGGACTAGACAAGGCTGTCCACTTTCTCCATACCTATTCAACATTGTACTTGAAGTCCTAGCCAGAGCAATTCGACAACAAAAGGAGATCAAAGGGATACAAATTGGAAAAGATGAAGTCAAAATATCACTCTTTGCAGATGATATGATAGTATACATAAGTGACCCTAAAAATTCCACCAGAGAACTCCTAAGCCTGATAAACAGCTTCGGTGAAGTAGCTGGATATAAAATTAACTCAAACAAATCAATGGCCTTTCTCTACACAAAGAATAAACAGGCTGAGAAAGAAATTAGGGAAACAACACCCTTCTCAATAGTCACAAATAATATAAAATATCTTGGCATGACTCTAACTAAGGAAGTGAAAGATCTGTATAATAAAAACTTCAAGTCTCTGAAGAAAGAAATTATAGAAGATCTCAGAAGATGGAAAGATCTCCCATGCTCATGGATTGGCAGGATCAACATTGTAAAAATGGCTATCTTGCCAAAAGCAATCTACAGATTCAATGCAATCCCCATCAAAATTCCAACTCAATTCTTCAACGAATTAGAAAGTGCAATCTGCAAATTCATCTGGAATAACAAAAAACCTAGGATAGCAAAAACTCTTCTCAAGGATAAAAGAACCTCTGGTGGAATCACCATGCCGGACCTAAAGCTCTACTACAGAGCAATTGTGATAAAAACTGCATGGTACTGGTATAGTGACAGACAAATAGACCAATGGAATAGAATTGAAGACCCAGAAATGAACCCACACACCTACGGTCACTTGATCTTCGACAAGGGAGCTAAAAACATCCAGTGGAAGAAAGACAGCATTTTCAACAAATGGTGCTGGCACAACTGGTTGTTAACATGTAGAAGAATGCGAATAGATCCATTCCTATCTCCTTGTACTAAGGTCAAGTCTAAGTGGATCAAGGAACTTCACATAAAACCAGAGACACTGAAACTTATAGAGGAGAAAGTGGGGAAAAGCCTTGAAGATATGGGCACAGGGGAAAAATTCCTGAATAGAACAGTAATGGCTTGTGCTGTAAGATCGAGAATTGACAAGTGGGACCTCATGAAACTACAAAGCTTCTGCAAAGCTAAAGACACCATCAATAAGACAAAAAAACCACCAACAGATTGGGAAAGGATCTTCACCTATCCTAAATCAGATAAGGGACTAATATCCAATATATATAAAGAACTCAAGAAGGTGGACTCCAGAAAGTCAAATAACCCCATTAAAAAATGGGGCTCAGAACTGAACAAAGAATTCTCACCTGAGGAATACCGAATGGCAGAGAAGCACCTGAAAAAATGTTCAACATCCTTAATCATCAGGGAAATGCAAATCAAAACAACCCTGAGATTCCACCTCACACCAGTCAGAATGGCTAAGATCAAAAATTCAGGTGACAGCAGATGCTGGCGAGGATGTGGAGAAAGAGGAACACTTCTCCATTGTTGGTGGGATTGCAAGCTTGTACCACCACTCTGGAAATCAGTCTGGCGGTTCCTCAGAAAATTGGACATAGTACTACCGGAGGATCCAGCAATACCTCTCCTGGGCATATATCCAGAAGATGTCCCAACCGGTAAAAAGGACACATGCTCCACTATGTTCATAGCAGCCCTATTTATAATAGCCAGAAGCTGGAAAGAACCCAGATGTCCCTCAACAGAGGAATGGATACAGAAATTATGGTACATTTACACAATGGAGTACTACTCAGCTATTAAAAAGAATGAATTTATGAAATTCCTAGCCAAATGGATGGACCTGGAGGGCATCATCTTGAGTGAAGTAACACAATCACAAAAGAACTCACACAATATGTATTCACTGATAAGTGGATATTAGCCCAAAACTTAGGATACCCAAGATATAAGATACAATTTGCTAAACACATGAAACTCAAGAAGAATGAAGACCAAAGTGTGGACACTGTGCACCTTCTTAGAATTGGGAACAAAACACCCAGGGAAGGAGTTACAGAGACAAAGTTCGTAGCTGTGATGAAAGGATGGACCATTTAGAGACTGCTGTATCCAGGGATCCATCCCATAATCAGCTTCTAAACGCTGACACCATTGCATACACTAGCAAGATTTTGCTGAAAGGACCCAAATATAGCTGTCTCTTGTGAGACGATGCTGGGGCCTAGCAAACACAGGAGTGGATGTTCACAGTCAGCTATTGGATGTATCACAGGGCTCCCAATGGAGAAGCTAGAGAAAGTACCCAAGGAGCTAAAGGGATCTGCAACCCTATTGTTGGAACAACATGATGTACTAACCAGAAACCCAGAGCTCTTGTCTCTAGCTGCATATGTATCGAAAGATGGCCTAGTCGGCCATCAATGGAAAGAGAGGCCCATTGGACTTGCAAACTTTATATGCCCCAATATAGGGGAATGCCAGGGCCAAAAGAATGGGAATGGGTGGGTAGGGAAGTGGGGGGCGCTATGGGGGACTTTTGGGATAGCATTGGAAATGTAATTGAGGAAAATATGTAATAAAAATATTAAAAATTAAAAAAAAATAAAACAAATCAAAAAAAATATATGTACATGCTATAGTATTTTGTTCAGACAAGATGAACGTTGCTCACTACCTGACAGTTAGTGAAAAATTACTGAAAAATTACTTGGTCACTGTTTCTTCTTTCATTTTATTTCCTATGCACATTCATTTTTCTTATTTAAAGATAATATTACAAGTGCTGATGTTTGCTTGTGTATGTTCTCACATGTTTTTATATGTATTTCAACATGTGTCTGATTGCTATTTCACAGAAATCAATTTATATCTCTATTGTTATCGATACCGTTGACACAGGCAGATAATTGAGATTGATTGTGTTGACACAGGCAGATACCTTTGCAGATGAGCAGGGAATGCAGTGATGAGCAGGTAGGCTGAAATCCGGGTCTTAATAAACTTGTCAGGGTGGGACATGGTCAAGAGAGCAGCTAGCCAATGCATAAACAAATAAATAAAATAGTTGCAGTAATGAACTTGTCAGGAATGACAACATTTGGGCGCCTTCCAGGCATCAGGATTTGTTCCGAGTTTAAGTTCAGTTAATACTTCCCATTTTGTCAAGTGCAAAGACAAACGCCAGGTGCCTAGCGTTGAACAAGATGTTATAAAATAAACAACTAGGAAAAACTACTCAGCTCAAGTGGCCAGGCAAGCCTGCTCTTGTGGAGACGGTTGTTCACGTACAAATCACAATTTAGAGCAGCAGTTCTCAGCCCTTTCACAGGGATCACAGATCCGATATCCTGCATATCAGATACTTACATTACAGTTCATCACAGTAGCAACATTACAATTATGAAGTAACAATGAGATAATTTTATGGATGGGGGGTCACTACAACACAAGGAACTGTATTAAAGGGTCACAGCATTAGGAAGGTTGAGAACCACTGAGTTAGAGAATAATACTGGAGCAATAGTGTAAAATCTTAGCAGCTTAAAGGCATGGGTAAGGATATTCCTTATCAGTGTGTACAGAATCCTGCTGTGTGAATTAATGGGGTCAGTTCCAAAATACCCACAAGGCCTTGCAGTTACCTACAGCTAGACTCAACTTCAGGCAGGCTGCTCTACTTTCAGGATTCTAATATCTCCCTCTTTCTCAGAGAATCTACATTAGAAAACTTTCCTTGGGGGTTGGAGGGGGGACCCTGCCCCTTTGAGATATAAATTTTTGAAAAGCTGTATTTTACAACCCAGGTATGATTTTTCTCTAGAAACCAAAAGTCAGCTTTTGACATGTAATCATCAAAAACAGGAACTTAATACTCTAACCTCTTAACTCTGACCTTATGAGAAAAACCTAATTTTTTCAGGCAAGTGTTGTCCCAAGATATAAAACTGTTTCATAATGAAATTAGGATGAATTTACCCTCTTATTGACAAAGCCAACTGACAAACACACATTGCCTAGAATATCTTACTTACAGCTCTTAACAATGTTTCTGTCCTTTGTTTAAGCAAAATTGAGTCCAGATTTCATACTGACTTCTTTCCCACACTTTTTATTCTGTGCAGTGCAATCTTTGCTCTTACAAGCACGTTGATGCCCAGCCAATTGGGAGGACCATGAATTTACAGCTGGACTAGACAACAGATAGTGAAGGAACACCATGGCCAGCAGTAACTGACCATCAAGATGAGCAAGACTGAACCACAAGAAAACCACTGAAGTGTGGATATGTCACAGGAGACCAAGAGGATCAAAGATATAGACAGTAAATTGATTCAGTGTTGCGTTCTGGGATCTAGGTAGATAGGTTAGGGGAGAGGAATCAAGAATTTCGACAGGTTTATGGAATTAAAATATAAATAAAGCAAATGTATGTGTCAAGCAAAGCTGGTACCAATGAATTCAAATAACAAGAATTGTAGCACTCAGGAACTGGTCAGCACAGGGCTTGTCACTCTCCACTAGAGTCCATTGCTGGGTTTCACTATCTCATGCATGAAAGAACTTCTTTAAGGTGACTACTTCTTGCAACCCCCCATATCCAGGTCCTTTGCAGCATTGGCACACATATGCACTCAGTAGGTTGTATGCACACACCCTAGCACATAACATTTACTAACACATCATGAACAAGAGCTTTGGTGAACAGATGTTGATTTTCCACCCAAATGGTAAGCACATCCTTACTCATTTGGCATTCATTTCTGCCTGGAAACCCTGGCAGAACCTACAAGGCCCAAGTAGATTGCCTGGCCCTTCCCATAACTATTAAAGTCACGTCTATGAGTTTAGGAAATGTCTCTTTGTCCTTCTCAATAGGAGGATAAATGTCGGACTTAGGGATTTTGTTGGTGGGGTTTTTGTGGTTGGCTGGGCTCAGGGGAACAATATTTTACACCTTTGTTGTAAAACAGGAAACATCCCTTTATTCAAAATGTCAGTGGCACCCACAATGACTCATGTGCGGGCAGGTTCTAGCATCCAGAGAAAGTACAACTTTCACAGCAGGGCAGGGAGGAGAGCAGGATGTGTCAGGCCCAGACAAGGTCAGGCTAAGCTGTGCAGGATGGCTGAGCTACAAAACCAGGCAGATGGGGAGGAGATGGCTGGCTCATGAGTGAGTCCTGAGGGTTGAAACCAAGGAAGTAAAGCCCTTTCAACAGAGAAATGTAACATCTCGGAGCCAGATCAGATTGTGCCCAACCCAGCAAATACAAGGAGCCACCACCGGAACTGGGTGATGAAAGAGGATGCTGATAACTGCCACAACCACCCTAGACTTTATCTTATTGCAGATGACAATGGCACAGGATCTACCTCATATGCATTCAACAAAACTCCAAAGCCAAGGTGTCTTCACTCGTTAAAACAAAGAAAAAGAACATACTGACTCTCTATTACCACCACAAGATGTGGGAGAGAGTACAAACCAAGGTAGACTAAAGAAATTTCTGTGATCAAAGAATTCACATTAAGAACCGAAGATCTTGAGTCAGTTTTCAGACTGTGGAAATGGCTGAGTGGGAAAGGATGTCCTGAGTTCAAATCCTTAGCACTTGCTTCAAAGTTGGCCCCTTGATTACCCAGAAGCCCCATGCTGTGCAACTCAGACAGGTAGGTAGATTCTTCAGACTTACCAGGTCAAACCAGCTCAAACCATGAACTCAGACCAAACAGTGAGAGACCCTGTCTCAAAAATACAGTGGAAAACTGAAGAGGATGTCACCCAGTGTTGACCTCAGACCTCCAAAATCCCTGACACTAAATAATTAAAAACTAAAAATCAGTCAAGTAAAATATGGTCTTCAGAGATGTTAGGAGGGAGTTTATGAGGAGATATGATAAACGTTGTATGATCAGCCTACTTCGGCTCTCCTTGGCCTCTTAGTCTCAGAATCCTGTCCTGCCTAGATGCCTCAAGTGCTAGCCACTCAGATAAGCAGTTCTGTCTTTCCTGAATTACAGGCTGCAAATCACTGAGCTCATTAGGATAGCTTGGCCCTAATTAATATATATATATTAATCTAACTCATCTCCACACATGGAGATTAAGTAGAGTTCAACTCCTCATATTACTGTTAACAAACTATTGCTATTCCACCTAGGAAAAAGAAAATAGGAATATAAAGCATAAAATGATGTTCTTGGGTCAGCCTTTCAAAATCAACAGTTATCATTAGAGAAGGAGAGACCAGGGTACCACTTTCAACTATGCACAGTGTTGTCCAAAGCTGCATCATTGTGCCAGAGTCCTTTACAAATGATGTGTGTTTGCTTACATTGAGTCAATACCATAGTAGGGAAAACAAATGTTTATATATACAACTGTACTACAGCTATCTTCGGGCACACCAGAAGAGGACATCAGATCCCATTACAGATGGCTGTGAGCTACCATGTGGTTGCTGCGAATTGAACTCAGGACCTCTAGAAGAGCAGTCAGTGTTCTTAACCACTGAGCCATCCATCTCTCTAGCCCCAGGAAAACAAATTTTTAAATCTGCCTACCATGATGGGTATCAAGACATCTCCTCATATTATCGCTGAAGGCCTGAGGCTTGATGGAGTTCATTGTTCTATATACTGTCCCAACTGTTGCTTGGTCCTAAGAATGGAGCATGAGCTTATGAATTATACATGCAATTAAAAAGCAAGTTAAGACAGAGAGTCTAGTTTTTGTTTTAAAAGGCCAGAGACAAAAGAGTAGATTCTGTAGTTTCGTGAGTATGAAATCAAGAAGCAGCCATCTTCTATGAAACACATCCAGACAGCTCTTACCTTTGGGCTGTGCAGATGAAAGAGCCCATGAGGACAGTCTTGGGTGCTAAAAACATTTACTACCCCTAAGCTATCAAGGTTACTGACAGGTATGTATGAATGTGAAAGAAAATTCATCAAACTATATATGTAAGATGTACATATTTTGGTGCATGTGAATTATGCCTCAAATAAAAATGGTGTAGAAAAATTTTTATTTTCCAAAATGAAAATAGAAAAGACCTGTAAACTAAAAACAGTGTCCATGATTTAAGGCCATGATTAGTGTAATAAACTAATGCATTGAATACTTAAGATACAAAGTGATGCTCTTTGGTGCTCAGAGGCCAAGTTCAATAAACCAGCTTTATGATTCTAACATGATTTCTAAATAGCTTACTTGATTAATATACCCATGCGTGTAGGCCCACGCATCTATTACCTTGTGTCTTCATTCTTGGCTGTTAAGTTGGCACCTGTTCTGGAGATGTCAGTGTCCAGAAACTTACGTAGCAGTTGCTAGAATGCTTTTTTTTCCAAAGATTTAAACATGTTCAGGATATTAATAAAAATGTCTTCCTTTTCTGGCTCTACAAGGCTTACTTAGTGACCCCTCCAATATGTCAGCTAATTTTTTTATCCCCTGACAATGGTTGTCTTTATCTATGCAGTATCAAGAAAGGGTAACCTGTAGGAGTAGCCAAGAAGATATCTAGGCTATTTCAATTTTCATCAGCCTACCTCTTCTCTATGTTTCCCTCTGCCCTTACATTAACTGAGGTTTCATTATCTCTCACTCTGAAAGCATCTGTAATTCCCATTTGCCTCATCTCTCTTTCCTCTATTAGCAGAGACCCCACCTGCTTTGGCCTTGTTAGTGGCTCCCTGGCAAGCCCATGAGCAAGCTCAAATCACTGCACTTAGTAAAGATAACAGTCTTACTTAATCTGCTAACTCACACCCACTTCCCTTCTTGCAGCATTCTGCTCCTTCCAATATTGTTCCATGGGTACATGACTATGGCTGACATTTCAGATGGGACAATTCTCTATTGTGCAGAAGTATTCTATGTGCTCCAGTAGGTTTAGCATGCCTGGATCCTGCCCACTGGATACCTGTGGCACCCTCCTTCGGATATTGTGACAACTAAAACATGCTTGCAGATGTTTCCAAACACTCTGAGCTGACCTCTTTCCAATTGACTATGTCATACTTGTCTTTCATACCACATCTTAAATGCTGAGTGGAGCCACGTGGAACTGCCTTGGTTATAATCTAAGAACATGGCAGCACTGGCTATTTAGCAATCTAAGAACATGGCAGCACTGGCTAATCTAACAATTCTGTTCTTCTGGAAGCCTCCCTAATGATGTACAGGAATACCCTATGACTGTCTATATTAAAGTGCTTGCCACCAGGCATTGTAATAGCCAGGCTACTTGTCATTTCTCACCACATGGCTTAACCCTAATTAACTATGAACAAGTTACCAACTCTTACATCATCTTGTCTCTCTAGCACTTGACACAGTGCTTGGCACATAATGAGACTAACCCTGGGCTGGCTGAACCAATGAACAGGATGTTAGGCATACTTTCCCTGATGACTCAAGGTTACTATTCCTGGGCATAGAGATACCTTCTGGGCATATTGGGCCACTTAATTTTTGGCATTTCATCAAATGACCTACCTCTGAGCTGCACTTCAGGTGTGTGGGTGTGGGTGTGGGTGTGTGTGTGTGTGTGTGTGTGTGTGTGTGTGTGAAAGAGAGAGGAGAGAGACAGACAAATACAGAGAGATAGAGAGAGAGACAGAGAGAATTTTGCTTTATTGTATCAGCATGGATGCCAGTGGGGGGGTGCAGGGTCTTTGGTGCTCTTTAGAAACAGAGGCAGACCATCTGGAAGGCTGTGGAGGCTCACCAGTGAGCATTGAGAATGATGTCACTCTTTCGGAGCCTTACTGCTATATTCTCTCTAGCTTTAACCACCTTAAGTGCCCCCTTGGACTACTAAGAGCAATTGGGTTCTAAGAGCATCCTATGTTTTCCTTCGGAAAACTGTTTTATATGAGGCTCAGGACTTCGAAGTACAGAAATGTTCCTAGCTGAGATGAAGAGTTGCTGACAGAAAGATGAGACAAGTGACTTCTCCAAAGCATTTCCAAATGGTTGTTGTTTTTCTACAGTCACCAAGTGTATGGGTCTACTTACTTATGCTAAAATGCGTATATCAATAAACACTGACTGTGGGCCTCAAACATAAGGCCATTCTAATTGGGAGTAGGGGGGTGCGGGATGCAGAATGGCTTCCAATTCCAAAAGTGCAACCTTTCTGTTTGTTTGGATAAAACCCAGGCTATGAGAAGCAGAAGTAAAGGGGAAAGCTGGGTAGAATTAAGTGAAGATACAATTTTTTTTAGGAAATACTTATGTGTCTTGTATGGTTTAATATCTTCAGTATACATACCAATAAGTAATATATGACTCTATCAACAAGTACCTTTCAATTCTTTTATTTTCAATATATTCTTATAATTCTTTTCTGTTTTATAATAAAATCATATCAATTTTAGAAGCAATTAAATATACAGAAGAACATTAAATATCTTTACAATAGCTTATTGTTGACAAAAAGGTCCATAGAAACTATTCCCTTAAACATAATATTAATCCTTCTACTAAGCACCCCCATGGATTGTGGGAAATTAACATTAAATAGCTAAACATAGAAAATTCAGATCTATAAATAACATAAAAGACAACTTAACTCTAATGTGAGCTTAAATAAGACACACTATGATGCAATATGAATCAACTTCATCCATTGGACAAGTCCACTGGGACACAAATCAGGTCTGTGCAGTGATGTGCAGGTGAAGCCTTCAACCCCAGCTGTGATCATTTCCTCCTTGGCTGTGTCCAATTCCATCCCAGAAAAGCATCTGTTTTTACATCTTCTTGACTCTTAGGCTATAATAAAAGAGGAAAAGTATAAATTGTGAATTGATGACTGGATGATAAGGAACGGCTTTGGTACATCACATCTTCTTATGAGGGATTTGAGTCTGAGAAAAGATGGCTTTGCCCAACATTACTAAGCTAATTAATGACAGGAATGGGATGTGAACACTTATCTAACATCTCTCAATTCAGTATCTATGGCACAGTAGTATCAGATACCATCTATTGATAAAATGCTACATTACTGACATAAGCTAGTTTCACTGGACTCTTCTTAATTAAATTTATTTTTCAGGGTTTAGCAACCAACCAAGTGTCAGAAAGTATATAAATGATATAATGAGGAAACATCTTTGCCACAAGAATCAAGTAGCTAGTGACTATCAGCTGCACAGGGAATTCTAAGACACCTTGAGAGACAAGTCATTAAGTTAAAATAATAAAAAAAATGATGATGGTGTTGGCATATAACTGAAAAATGCATCCTGTGCTTGCATGATCTAACTCAAATCCCCCTTCTAAAGTTCAATGTCACTAGACTGAAGAACTCCAACAGACCTTTGATCCACCCTCTGCTTCCTTATCCCCATCATTTGGAAAGAGACTGCTTGTCCTTCAATGATCCATACCTGAGGAGGTTCACAGCCCTTTTCACCCAGTTCTGCTTTGGATCAGCGCACACAGATTTTCTTTTCTTCGTGTGAAAGCTGAAAATCAAAAATTAAAAATTGTATTTGCATTCATTCAGCCTTTAAGTGTGTTGGCTTTTCACCGCACATGCAGTGAAATTTCCAATGTATTCCTGAAGGAACTGAATTTAAGTTGGTGAATAACTTACATGATAGCATTAATGTCACAAGCTTCATCGGCCATCTGTCTTGTGAAACCCACAATAGCTCTCGAAGGAAGAGGCGTCTGTATGTACGAGAGGCAACAGTCATAGTTGCTTGCTGCTAAAAGACATATAAAAGGTATTAAGTCCACAGGAATGAATTTCCATGTCTTTGAGCTCCACTTTAACATAGTTCCCAGTTATTTTTTTTAAATGGTATGCTGGGATGTTTTGGTTTAACTCACAGAGTTCACAAGACCATGGCTTCTCTCCATCTTTAGTAAGAAATGCAGCTACTTCATTGCAGTTCACCATAGTCTTTCATCTTTAGAATATAGGGGGAACTCCTATATTCTCTATCTCCTAAATTCTATATGACTATATCCTATAGCCTTGCCCAAAGCACTCTGGGGCTGTTGTATTGGCTGGTGGCACTTAAGTCAGGTTCATAAAGTTCACCACATGTTTCCAGTCATGCACCTGTCGCAGATAACAATATAATAAAGCAATACTTGGGCACGCCTCGAAGTTAAAGTGTAACCTGCTGTAAGGTACTGGATAAATGTTATCTTAAAGTTGGAGAACAATGTCCTTCAGGCCTCATGGTGACACTAAGGTCAACTGTCATAGTCAGAACCTTAAAAATAAGTTATGAATTTTACTAACATTACTTGGTTGGGAGGTTAAAGAAAAAGCTGGCGGTGAAATGTTCTACACATTTCTGAATGACCATATATATCTTGAAAATATCACACTCTAGCGTATCACTCCAGAAATGGTACTTGGGTCTTGTCCTGAAGTTTAAGTGTCCCTGAAAGCCCATTCATCACTCTTCACATCTGCTAGGATTGATGGCAGAAAAGAAACCTGATTGCTAGCATCGACTCTTTCCTCCTCTTATCTATGAGCCAACCAGTCTCCCTGACATATTCCTTAGCATGCTGCTGTCCTCAGGGAACCCCTAGATACGGTCCAGAGGACAGAAGTCTCCTGTAACCAGCAGAAGGCGCCACCCTTACCTTCTGCCTGGCTGCAGAGGTGAGCCAGCAGTACCCATGCCAAAGCAAGGAAGAGGAGACGCTTGCCACCGCAGGCCATTCTCAGCTCCAGGAGTTGATCAGCTCAGTGCTGGGTACCCAGTGCCCTGCGAGTGCTCCTGTGCTCCAGCACCAGCCCTTCTTATAGCAAAATACTGGGAATGTACACAAGAAGGCGTGTTCTCACCCGGGGTTTTCCCCCATTGATTAATCTGCCTCATCCTGTCACCACAAAGAAAACCCACAGGGAAAACTTCCTGCCTTTTCCTACTGTTGAGAAGGTGTGAAGGTCAGGTGGGGGCTGGGGAGGGCAGGGGAGGAGGGAATCCTGTTAATTCCTCAGGATGTAGGAGGAAGAAATGCAGCTCAGACTAGTGGCCCAGAAATGGCACCTGTCCAGGTTTAACTTCTCTCTCTCTCTCTCTCTCTCTCTCTCTCTCTCTCTCTCTCTCTCTCTCTCTCTCTCTCTCTCTCTCTCTGTGTGTGTGTGTGTGTGTGTGTGTGTGTGTGTGTCAGAAAAACGGGGACAGACTCTGAATGGAACATATCATACTCCTATTGTGTATCCAGTCCTAGAGGGGAAAGTTAGGTGGGATGCCAGACATGCTGCAACACATGGTTGTGATTATCTGGTTGGTGTTTAGCTGTCACAAAAGTTTCTGAATTTCTAGAGTGACATCCAGAACTGGTAGAAAAACAACAAGACAGAGGTGTCCCAAACTATTGTGGAAAACACCAGTCTCAACCCACCACTTCACCTTGATGGCATATCAACTTCTCTACAAATTGTTTATGTTTGACGGCAGCCAAGAAAAAGTCTTCAACCAGACTTTTGTTCTTTGTGTTGATATATTTAATGCAGAGCCTAAGGGAGGAAAAAGAGCAAACACTATCAGAAATGGCCAATCTGAAAAACAGTCCAGAGATGGTGGTGATGATGATAATAACATATTGGGATCTCTAATGTGTGATAAGACATAAATACCATATAGAGAACTAGAGAAAAATTGAGTGGTAAGAAAACCAAGAAAAAGTAAATAAAGACAATGGGGGTTTGCTAGCCCTGGACTAGACATGATAGGTGGTAAATAAAACAATGTTTCAGATAAGGAGGGAGTCTCAGATTATTAAAGGATCTATTCATTTAAGATTATAGAAATATATATGAGGAGATTATTAATACATACACACCAAGCAATTGTATCACTAAATACATGATATAAAAACTGACAGAGCTGAAGAGAGGAGGAGAAATCTTCAATAGTAGAGATTGAAGACTACCATTCATACTTGTCAATAATTATCAGAAAAAGTGGGCTGAGAACCCCCCAAAATAGAGTACCTAAGCAGCACCCCAAACCAACTAGACAATAAACATCTCTAGAACATTCTACCTAGAAATAAGATGGCCATTCCTCTCCATTGTGGATGAAAGATTCCCTAAAATAAATTATGTGATACATCACTAAAATGTCCAAATAAATTCCTAAAGTGTTCAATAATATATACTGTGGGGTTTTGTTTTTCTTTTTTATTTAACACAACAAAATAAAACTACCAATCAATAAGAGGAGAAGATTTGGGGATTCACAAACTTATGAACATTGATTGATGTACTTCTAAATAATCAACATGTAAAGGAAAAAAATCACTGAGAGTAAAGAAATACTTTGAGATGAGTATTTCAAAATTTAGGGGAGGCTGTTGTTAACATTCTTTCTAGGCTCTGCCCCACAGAGGCCTGGCAACAGTCAGGTATGCCTGACTCAGTATAAAAGGGGCTGTTTGCCCCCCTCACTCTTACTCTCTTCCCTCTCTGTCCCTTCTCTCCCCATTTCCCTCCCCCTTGTCTCTCCACTTGTTTATGGCCAACCTTTACTATTTCTCTCTCTCTCTCTCTCTCTCTCTCTCTCTCTCTCTCTCTCTCTCTCTCTCTCTCTCTCCCTCCCTCCCTCCCTCCCTCCCTCTCTCCCTCCCTCCCTCCCTTCCTCCCTCCTCCTCTTCCAATGCCCCCTCCCATGCCCTAAATAAACTCTATTCTATACTATACCCGACCTGTGACTGGTACCTCAGTGGGAAGGGATGTCTCAGCATGGGCCTGCAGAGGCACCCCTTACCCCCACACCATACCTCTACCAAACATATTTCCGGTTCTTTCTTTTTCATAAAATCCAACAGCTGTAAGGTCAATGAGCAAACACCTGCATTTAAACCAAGAAGGGTGCTAAGCAGTAAACTTACCTTCTGCTTCAAGACACTTTAAAAGTAGAGCAAGCAGAACTCAAGGCAATCAAAGGGATGAAATGATAATGACTGGGGGGCTGGGGAGAGGGGAGGTGTGTAACTGTGGCACAGGACAGCAAAGCAGTGGAGGAAACTGATGTGACCCAAACCTTATTCTTAGTCATGGTAGACAACAAGTGAGATTTAACTATGATCGCCAGGAAGACAGGAATCCCCTCAGGAAAGAGAGCTCTTTCCTACTGACTTAAAAGTAGTTAGAATTATAAGGGGAGACTATAGACAACTGTATGCCAACCAAATGTATAACGTGAGCAAAACTGATTTAGAACTAGAATAGAACACTTGAATAGATTTAAACAGGGTATCCTATTAGTAACTATAGTTTTCCTTCACCACAAAAATCCCAGGCTTCACTGAAGTTCTGTCAAAGAAAACTTGCTGTCAGTCCACCGCAGCTTTCACAAATAAGCCAGGAAAGAAAATTTCCAACTCAGTCTGTGAGTACAGTGTTGACGGACAATAATAAAGTGAGGGAGAGAACTCCAGAGCAAAGAAAGCTGCAGGTCAGTTCCTCTCAGGAAAACAGACCTGAGAGGGGTTGGAGAGATGACTCAAAGCATGTCCTGTTTTGCTGAGGGCCCTAGCTCAGTTTCCAGCACCCAAGCTGGGCAGCTCACCTCTAACTCCATCATTAGGGGAATCTGACACCTTCTTCTCTTCTCACAGGTACATGCATATACATAATTAAGACTAAGATAAATCCTTTTTGAACATTTTACAAAAGTACATGAAAGTCTACAACAAACTAATCTAACCAAACTGAACCCAACCACTTATATAATAAGCCAACCACTTATATAATAAGCTCATATATTACACCTAAATGGAATTTACTATACCAGCCAACTAGAACATTGGCCACCCCAGAGGGTATGGAACCGAAGAATGTCTACTGTAACACACGCACACAAACCAAAAAAAAAAAAAAAATTCCATTTAAGAAAATATTTGATAGACTCATGATGAAAATACTCAACAATCTTGGAGCCATAGAGAAATTCCTCAATCTGATAAGGTTGATCTGCGAAAACCCCACAGTTAATGTCACGCTTATGGCTGAAAGGCTTAATGCCTGATCCTGCAGGCATGAACGAGACAAGGATATCTGCTGTCACCAGTCCTATTTATCCCCGTACTAGAAGTGCAAGCAAATGTAATGCAGCATGAAGCAGGGAAGGAGTGGGGCACCCAGATGATAAAGGAGACAGGAATTTGTAGATAATATAAGCTTCTGCATGCAAAATTATTTTTAGAATTCTCTAGTATGATGAAAACTGATAAGTGAGTTCACTGAGGTCCAAGAGTCAAGCTCACTATACAAAAGCAATTGTATGTCTATAAACTATCAGTGCATATTCTGAAAATACAACCAAGAAAATGGAGTCACAAAGCCATCAAAAAGAATAAAATATGAGCTGCTTGTGGTGGCCTGCCTGTAATATCAGCACTCAGAAATGAAAAGAGAATAAAATGTCATAAACTTGAGAAAAGAATGAGCCAGCAAACATATCCATCTTGGTACCCCACAAGGTGATTTTCTCTGACTCCAGTCCCTGGAAGATAAGTTCCTGTAACCCTGACTTAGTGACTCTCACCCAGAAATGCACAGCCATGACTATCTACTTGTTATGATACAACTAACTGCTTTTCGGCTTCTGTAACCTGCTCATGAATACATACATTCAATGGCTATCTTGAGGTTGCCTTATCTTAGCAGAGCATGACAACTTCTGCCTTGCTTGTTCAGATACTCAAGGTCTTCCTGTGTTTTTTCACTTTTAAAAATCCTTCCCTCATCCTCCTTCACACAGCAATCTCAATTTTGGCTCAGGGATTGTTATCCTGCTAACAATCATCAATAAATCTTTTAATTATAAAAAAAAAAACGAGCTAGCAAGGTGGCTCAGCAGAGACAGGCATTTTCCTGTGACACAGATCTCCTGCATTTGAAACCCACACAATGATAGTAGAACACCATTCCTGCAATTTGTCCTCCAATCTCCATGAGCACATAACTATGTGCTAACTAGCATATGCTCACACACAGAGAGGCATATGCATAATTAATAATTTTTTAATTTGACAGAAGTAAAAAAAATACTGAAAACTTAAAAAAATCATGAAACAATTAAGAACATATGGAAACAAACTCCATTGCCACAAAATAGACTTAATCTTATTAAAATGGCCATAGTCACTAAATTATCTGGAGACTCAAAGTATATGTAAAGAGACCACCCATCAAAGGGAAGAAAATATTTGCAAATTAAATATGTGGTAAGGAACTTCATCTGTATCCAGAGTATATGATGAACTTTAGCAATTAAATAATAAATAATCCAATTTTTAAAATAACTAAAAAAAAGTGGAGCAATGAAATAATTTAGAGAGTTGGGGTGCTTGCTGCCAAGCTTGTTTATCTGAGTTTGATCCTGGGAATTTACATTGTGGAAGCACACACACACACACACACACACGTCTAAATAACATTAAAGTTTTAATTAAATTTTAGTGAACTGCATGAGCAGCTATTTCTCCAAAAGAGTCAAGTGAGCACGTGGGAAGGATCAAGATACTCAGCATTCTGAGTCACTCGGAAAATGCAAATCAAAACCACTGTGACATACAGCGTCATGCCCACCAGGATGTCCACAGTCAATCCAACAAATAGGAAGAGCTGCCAATGCTGTAGAGAAATGGGAGTCTCATACATAGTACTGGGAGTGACAAAGGGAATGGAGATTTTTTGGCAACATGTAGCCAGTTCCTCAAGAATCTAATCATGGAGTTTACCCAGCTATCCCAGATAAAAACCTAAGAGAGTGAAAATGACTTATCCACCCAAAAACTGCATGGATGGCTGTCCTCACTACAGATGCCTACAATGACATATTGCCCAGGAACCAAAATTAATGGGACAATGGAAGCAACCAAAATGCATGACCCTTGAAAAACATTGTCCTAAGTGGGACCGGCCACGTTGTAATGACTGCCCACATTCGGTGCCTTCTGTATGAACTGTTCAGAACTAGCAAGCCAGTAAGCCTTAATAGAAGAAGAAGAGTGGTTGTCCAGGGCACAGCTGGGGTAAAGGAAGCAGAATGTGGGGGGCTGTTGATGCACATGTGATCTTTTGCTCTTCCTTCCCCCAAAACAATGGTTGCACAGCCTGGGGAATGCACTAAAACACACCGAATCCTGAAGCTGAGCTGGTTGTTTTTATGATATGTCAATTATGCCTCAATAAAGAGGATAACAACACGGGAGTGCCCTGTCTGCCTGTGTCTGATGCCTGCCCCAACTAACAGAGCTTCTTTCTTCTTTATCACTACTCACAGAGCCTTGCAGTCTGTGGTCATCTTCTCTGATTGCTCCACTCTGACCACACCTCCTGCTTGCCTCTCTCCCTGTCTCAAGGCTGACTTGGCACAACTGTCATTTTAAATTTGGTATTGACATCAATAGAGAAAATATAATATTTCTCATTCCAAATCTAACCTAGTTCACTTAAGGTGATGATTCCAGTTGCATACATCCTGCAAATATCATGATTTCATTTTTGTTTATGGGTGCATAAAATTTACATTACACACACACACAAACAAACACATTACCATTTTCCTTACCCATTCATATTTTATGAACATTCAGGCAGCTCCCATTTCTTGGCCATCATGAATAGACCATCACTGAACATGGATGTATATATGTATGTGTACACACACATATGCACATATATCTCTGATATAGCATTTAGAGCCCCTTCAATAAAACCTAGAGTGTATAGCTGGGCCACATAATAGTTCTGCTTTTAGTTTTCTCAGAAATGTTCAAATTAATTTCCTCACAGTTACACGTTTGTGTTCTTACCAATGAACAAGAGCTGTTTCTCTCATATCCTTTCCAGATTTAGTTGGAAGAAGTTAGAACAACACTGTGTATTTTTTTCTTGATGTCAACCATGATGGCTGGGGTGAGATAGAATCTCCAAGTAGTTTTGGTTTGCATTTTCCTGATCATTAAACATATCGAACATGTTTTTTCATTTAATGTTTATTCACCATTACTTTCCTTCTTTTTAAAAATAACTATTAATGTTACCTTGTGACAAGAAATCTATCATGGGGATTTTTTTTTCTGGGTTGGGGTAGGTCTCTAGAATTTATTCTTTTCTTAGACACAACTGTCACAAGTCCTAATTCCTACATATAGTAGACTCTCAGGCCTTGCTTTCCGCACCCTCCCCAAAAAATAAAAAGTATCTTTTTATGTGGAAGGAGCTTACTGGTATGTAAATACAGACAGCTAAACTCTGATGTCTGCACTCAGTGTAAGCAGTATGTGCCACCTTTGTGTTACTTAACACATGAATAGAACTGCTAGCAACCTGATCATCTAGACACTGCATGACTCCCTTCAGTTTCTAGGATATGTGAATGCTAACTTGGCATGCTAATCAAACATGTGTCTACCCAATGTTTTCTCTCTCTGGTGAATTTCCGTGACACGTTTTAGGAAGGAGGAAGTGCCTTTCAAAGCTGCATGAATTGGGCCTCTGTCAGGTGCAAGATGGTTTAATAGGCAATGTACTATGAACTCAAGGAGACATGATGTTTGATTCCTACTAAGGGAAGCTCATGCCTGAGAAAGGAGACCTTTGGATGAAAACACAGAGCACCACAGACACTGGAAAAATACTGCATCAGAGAGAAATCAAGAGTCATGGAAGAACGAGGGTGAAGTCCCTGTCTAGAGCAGTGTAGAAGGCATGTCTGAGCTTTAACTTGAAGGGAAGCTGGAAACTTCATTGTGTTGAATTTAGATATTCCTAGTCTTCTGGATCATCAGAAAACTGTGCACTTTGAATTTCTAGTCTTTCAAAGAAAAGTTTCAACACGCACACTGGGGGAGGAAAGCATCTAATCATATGGATGCTGATCTTGCAGTCTTCTGATTATGTGACTTTGAAAGAAAGTAAGAAACTGACTTCTCATAAATGGGGATAATGAAATGTGTCACAGCACACAGTAGGACTTCAGCAAGTAATCACCTCTTCCATTTTTCCCTTCTAGTCTCAGGATTCACTCATTCCATATGTCTCCTCTTAACTCTATGTAACAATAGAGTCATGCATAATAGTCAATGCTTATATGATGGTGTGCCCATAAGATTACATGGAATCAGCAGTCTAGTAATGCTATGGCTATCACGACATCCTATCTACACTCATACATTTGTAATGATGCTGATATAGAAAACCCTGCTGTTATTCTATTAGTGTATATGATACCATATTAAGCTGTGTGCAGTGCAGGAGACTTGATAATTAGGACAATGTTACTGATTTATGTACTTACCATACTCTAATTTTCATTATTATATTAAGGTGTACCTCATACTTAGAGGGAGAGGACTTACCAATGGGCCAGGGTGTGAAGGCAGAATACAGTGGCATGATCCTGGTCCAGCATAGGTGCTATGGTGTAGGTACAAAATGTACCCCCTCCCCCGGTGTGGTGGTTTGGATAAGAACGGCCTCCCATAGATTCATATATTTACAGGTTTAGGAAGTGGCACTATTTGAAAGGATTATAAGGGGTGGCCTTGTTGGAGGAAGTGTATCACTGGGGTTGGTCTTAGAGGTTTCCAAAAGCCCAAGCCAGGCCCAGTGGCTCTCTTCCTGTTGCCTACTAATCCTATGTAGAACTCTCAGCTCCAGTACCATATATGCCTGTGTGCCACCATGCTTCCTGCCAGTCTGATGATGAACTCAACCTCTGAAACTATAAGTTGTCTCCGTCAAGAATTTGATCACACCAACAAGGAAAGTAAGCAAACCTTAGGTGTTTCAGATAAGTCTGCCCCCATTTCGTGAGACCAGTTCCCAGGTGCTGTAACACCAAAAACAGGAGACAAACAGATCCAGTATCATACAGAGAGCAACCTATTGGGTACTTGCTGATAGAATCTATTGAGATGGAGCAAGCCCAAGTAGGTCTCCATAATTTAAGTCATAACATGAGGACTTTAAAAGTACACACATGCACGTGCGCACACACACACACACACACACACACACACACACACACACACACACGTGACCTCCTTTAATATGCAATGCACCTGATTCATCCCAGACTGGTATCAAAGAGCCAGACATACGCCTGGTGCCAGGGTTCAGTTGTAAAGCTCCACAAACTACTGTTATAGATCTGCTCTATTTATAGTAAGCCGGGCGAGTATTTGGGGAATACCAACCAGGTTTACTCTAAGGGAGTTGTGGGGATTAGGGCTCAAGATGGCTACAACCCCCAAAAGGGGAACTCAGAAAGTGCATGCTTCTGTCTTACCTGTCCACAACTAACTTTAGAAATGGAATAATACTAATCTTGAAGAAAAAGATAAATGTTATAAAGAAGGAAAACATTTCTGCCTAGTCTTATAGAACCTTTGTTTTTTGGTTTTTTTTTTTAAGCAATGTGTCTTTTACCAAAGTCAAAAGGTTCTAAAAATGTAAAAGTTTATAAAGTAAAAATGTAAATGTAATTGAGGAAAATACGTAATAAAATATATTAAAAAAAAAGAATAGATCTTCAGAAGCCCAAAAAGGAAAAAAAAAAAAAGGAAAAATGTCATAGTGGCTAAAGCTAATATATTTCTGAAAAAAAACAGTTTGAAAAATTAATTTACTGAGCCTATGAACTCTGCGCAGGTTTATAGTAGTGTCCCAGGCCTCCACACTCGTTCAGCAGTCACCCACTCAGGGACAGAGCAGCCGCCAGCCCTGCAAGCTCCACTCCTGGTACCTGCCTCATACGAGCTTATCATTTATAATTTTTATAGCATCTTTTTAGGGTACCTGTCCTGCATTTAAGAACACAAATATACTTGCACTTGTCCACAGTAGTCAGTAACAGCACACGCTGTCTAGGTTTACAACCTAAGAGCAAGAGACTGCACTTTGAGCCAAAACATATGATGTGTAAGGACTGTGTACACAACAGAATCTCCTAACTTGTTCTATTGTTAAGAAACACGTGATTGCATTGAGATTCCCTCATCTTCAAAATCTACCTTCAGCTTCAAGGGGTGTCCCACAAAAATAATTCTCAGTATCCGCTCTGTCTACTTGGAAACAAATATGATAATAACATATACTGTGGCATGTGCCTCAGGGCTATAAAACTTAGTACAGAATCCAGATCATGTTTAGCCCTATGAGTGTCTCTCCTCCTTCTATGCCTCTCTCTCTGTCTCTCTCTCTCTGTGCCTCTGGAGGGGGGGGCAGGCACACATGCCCATACACACACACCCACCCACCCACACACACACACACAAAATATAGTTAAAGATACATCTTGACAACCAGAGTGCGTTTCACATGCAATTTTATTGCTTTTTAACTTTCTTCCCTCCTTCCTTCCTTCCTTCCTTCCTTCCTTCCTTCCTTCCTTCCTTCCTTCCTTCCTTCCATCCATCTTTTCTTCCTTTCTTTATTTCTTTCTTTCTTCCTTTCTTTCTTTCTTTTGTGGTCCTGGGGGTTGAACCTTGTGCATGCTAGGCAAGCATTCTATCACTGAGGTATACTCTCTATCCCCAGGGTTATTTCAGAGGAAAACAGTGGAGAGAGAGAGCAAGCCGTTGTAGAAATAGGGGATCTTTTGTCCAGAAGAGTTATTGAAATCCCCTTCTGGTCACAAATACTAAAAGTACTTGAGCCACTTTCTGCCTTCAGAGTCAGGAGGGGATTTTTTCAGGTGCTGGTAGGGAGAATTGGTTCCAATGTTGAAGTTACCTGTTACATCAAGAACTGGTTTGAAGCCAGTGATTTTCAAACCATTTGGTAATTGGTGTTCATCAGTTTTGCCTGAGAAACTGCAAGGGCACACAGGTAGCCACATAAATGTCCCAGAGAGAATCGAGACAAGGAGACTAAGTTACCTTTGTAATAAAGAGGGTTTTAAACACAAATTTATATCAGAAGGTGAACGTCATCATTAGTTACAAAAGAGCAATTTTCAAAGATCATTCATCATGACTCTATTTATATACTATTACAATTATGCTTTAATTCAGTAGTAATTGATGAAATTGTAGAATTCCAGTATTCATAACAACCAGAGACAAAGAATGAGTGGTCAATTTTCATGATAATTGTTTAAAACTTTGGTGGGATTCTACAAGTTAATTAATTAATTCAATTAATAATAGGCTAATATTTTAATTAAAATATAATCACATCATTTCCATCTTCCCTTTTCTTGCACTATCCTCTCTCTCTATCTCTCTCTCTCTCTCTCTCTCTCTCTCTCTCTCTCTCTCTCTCACACACACACACACACACACACACACACACACACGTGCGCACGCAAAATTGTGACTTCCTTTTCTTTACTTGTCATGTGCATTGTGTTTATATGTATATCCTATTGTATAAACGCAACCTGCTGATCCTGTTCAGTGTTTCTTATGTGTATGTGACTTCAATGCTGACCACTTGGTACTGAATAGCCAACATGGAGGGTCATCTTTAGGGAGAACTAGTTCTCTCACTCTTAGCATTCCTTAGCTGCCCGTAAACTACATTTCTACTTTCTTCATGCCATGGGACATTTTGTCTTTCTCTTTAGTAAATGTATAAATAGGGTTACTAGCCTGCTGTCTGCCTGTTCCCCAATGTTATTTATTACACTAATTTTTGTCTCACTTTATGACTGTTTTTGATGAATTATGAAGGCAGTTAAAGTCTTCTTATCCCAGTTTTTTTTTCTTGAATAGTGCCAAACTATATAATTCCTAAAGAAGAAGAGTAGCTTGAAGCCCATCTAGCTTGATGCCTTCATCTTAAAGATGAGGACACAGAGATCAGAGAGATGTGAGACATTGCCTGTATTGTCCTTAAGGACCAGAACTGAAGCTCCTAACCTCCTCCCTAGGTCAATGTATTATTTCTTATTTCCTCCAGGAGGGTTTATTGCTTAATTCTGGGATGGATCACATTACCACAGGTCATTAGCCTACACATTAACCTAGCTGCTTTCAGAGAACACACACTGTTGTTTCTATGCAGGCTTAACCATAAATGACCATTATCAAACAACTGAATAAAAATAGAGAAGCATGCACCTGTAGTCACAAATTCTCATAGGGCCAAGCCAGGAAGACCATTCCAGCTCAGGAATGTTGCCTGGGCAACATGGCAATATGCTGTCTCAGCACAAATTAACTAAAACTAAATTAAAAGGTTACACTTTCATGAAGAATAGCAACTATATGAATTACTGTAATGACTATTTAAACCAAAACAAACTTCTTGATTTTGGGCATCTTAATTTGGATTCCCGTGAAAGCAATGAAGTTGCAGATAGTTTAGTTGTGAGGTTATCTCAGGAAGCAGACAGGAAGACAGACAGGAAGAAGGATGAATAGCTTCCAGGGTCATCCATGAACACTGGGAAGTTGATTTTACTAGAAACTTTTGAGGGGAATAAAGTAAATAGTTGTATCTGAAAATAATCCTCTTGAAGGTTAAGAGACAGCACTTCATGCACTGGTTCATACCCTGCATTGGCAGAAGCTTTCTCGGTAGGCAGTAGTCTCCTGGCTATACTCAGGGTTAGGAAAAGTGGAAAGCACTGACATTCTCCCTCAGCTCAAAACACGTCCAGGAGTGGAAAGAAATGCAGACACAGAGCAAGCAATGGCCAGCACGGGTACTGGAAAGGGCTCAAATCAAAACTGGAGCTGAAATTATGTGGTGTGTGATGCAAGGGAGGCATACCTACTACACACAACTAAAGAAAATGTCTCAAGCAGCAGCTAGTTTAATGTCAATTGTGACTAAAAGAAACATTGTGCATGCTCAGGCCAGATGAATCTTCCAAAAACCCAGAAGGATAACTCTGTCCTTTGGTTTAAAAACAAACAAACAAACAAACAAAAACAACAAAAAAAAACCCTGTCTTCTCTAGAAAACAGTGCATATTCATATATCCATTGGCTGTTTCCTTATGATTCATTAATTTTGAAGGAAAAGACTTGGCCCATAAGCCCATGATGCTGCAAGATCACATAGCCTTGGGGAGGGATAATCATAAGATAGCCTCAGGAAAATCAAAATGTCCTGGTTTTAAGTGTTGCAAGTGACTAAAAATATTGTCATTGCTATAAAAAAGAAGGTAAAAATATAAATAAATAAAAATCACTCTGGGGATGTACAAAACCAAGGCATGGACTGGCAAGGATCCTGAAGAAAATACCAAATTAAAGAATAGTTTTGCAATTTTTCATGAGTTCCTTCCAAGGAGTATCTTGCATATTACCTCACTAAGGAAATGTCATGAGGTCCTACATTAGTCCTTAATAGCCCCCATGTGCCAGTCGATTTCTGAGCATTGTGACCTAGATGTTCCTGTGTGTGCGCGTGCATGAAGAAGCCAGAGGTCAGTTTCAGTGGCTCCCTCAGTGGCTCTCCACCTTATTTTTTGGTGAAGGTCTCTCTGGGCCTGGAGCTCACCAGTTGGCTAGACTGTCTGGCTAACAAGTTCCAGGGATCCTTCTGTCTCACTCCTTCCACAGCACTGGAGGCGTTACAGACATGTACCACCCTAGCTGGCTTTTTATTTGGTTGCCGATTATATGTTGTCATATTCTAATGCTTAGATGGCAAGTACTTCATCAATTGAGCCCCTGCTATCCTTTAGAACTAAGAATCATGTCACTCAAAGATTGCTAAACCATCAGTAGCAGGTCACATAGTAGAGAAGGCTCTACCATGAATTCCTGGGTAGTGTTAATGAAGACAAAGAGCACAAACAACCAATCCAATGATCCCCAGTGCAATCATCTCAAAATGGAGTCTTCAGGATCACTGAATAAACTGATAAAGTGCTTGGATCTGAGTCTGTAACCAATAGATAGATAGATAGATAGATAGATAGATAGATAGATAGATGCATGCGTACATACATACATACATGATAGATAGATAGATGATAAATAGAAGATAGATAGGTAGATAGATAGATACATAGATAGATAGATACATAGATAGATAGATACATAGATAGATAGATACATAGATAGATACATAGATAGAGACATAGAGACATAGACATATAGACACATAGACAAGTAGACAGATACATTGATAGATACATACATACATGGATAGATAGATAGATAGATAGATAGATAGATAGATAGATAGATAGAGAATTATGTTCTCCCTGACCCTGCTATTGAGAGGTCATCAGCTCAGGATGAGTGTCTCTATAAAAAGACAAAAGAAAACCCATCTCATTCTTCTAGATATTCTCCATCCTGACTGGAAAGCTCTCTGCTTTCCTTAGCCCTCCCATCTCCTTGGTTTCTATTGTGGTTCATAGCAGAAAAGTCTCAATCAATGTCACACAAGAGGAAGTCAGCAAAAGAGGGGTGCAGGGGAGGTCAGGAGGATCTCTGAAACTTGCTGGTTGGTCAGCGAACTCCAGGTTTGGTGAGAACCTTGTCTCAGAAAACAAAATGGAGTACATTAAAAGAAAACACTCAGTGTTGTCCTGTGGCCTCCCCTGTGTGCATAGACATTTCGAAACACACACACACACACACACACACACACACGTACACACTAAATTTTACAAGTAACAGCCAAAGAGAGAGTTTCCTTTCCCCACAAATGCTAACTCAACATTCATTTTGGTCATCAGTGCTCAGGCACAGCTGAAAGGCGACTCAATTTTGAAGACCATTAACAATTAATTAGACACAATGTGGAATTACTGTAGAGAATACTTATCCTTCCCAATAGGGCATTAAACAGAATACACTGGGCTCTCCATGTCAATACCACACAGTGTCAATACCTAAACCTTCAAAAGAAACAGAAAACAGTGATGAACACTAAAGGAAAAAGCAGTCTTTAGACTCCAGTTTTGCCCAGATATGAAGGGTCACCACTTGTCTCCTGCCTTTGATCTCAGGAGTGAAATGTGACATTTCTATAGAAAAAGAAATTAAGTGGGGGTAGGTTGCTTTTATAGGTAAATGGTGCAAAATTCTCTACACAGCAAAAGCTGCCCACATTATTACAAACCTATCATTATGCTTTCATTTTGTGTTCAAGTTCAATGTCCTGTGGTCAAAAGGATTTGCTCTTGGATGTTATAAAAGCGATCGCTCCGGATGATTTCAGATCATCACTTCAACTGCTTGAGGAAGCTGGGGATTTGGCTGCTCTCCAGCAACCCTTCCCTGTAATAGGATTCTGATTGTTAATGGAGCTGTAATGAGAGCTTAAAAGTTTCTGTAGGAATTTCCCACTGTGAATTCTGAAGCCAAGAAGCCTCCCTTACTGCTGCAAAATGATTTGCATAACCCAGCAAGGCCACTTCCTGTGGCTACATTTTTCTTTTCAGTAATCATAAGTTCTGTTCTACCAAAGTGAATGTGTTCTTTCTGAAGTTTGCTTGCTTGCTTGCTTGCTTGCTTGCTTGCTTGCTTGCTTGCTTGCTTGCTTGCTTGCTTGCTTAGATCCTCATGTTTTTAGGATATGGTGGTGTTCTTAAATACTACCATTTTCAAACCAACTCTGCTTTGCTCTGTCCAGACAGTCACTGAGTTCCTCAAACTTGACCGTCTCAACCAAGGCTTAGCCACTGAAACCCAGACTGAATGACAATATGGAGTCTTCTAAAAACCTGATGCTGAGTGTCTGTGAATATGAACAGAACTCTAAGACACCATCAAATTTTTTTTTTTTGGTGTCACAAAAATTGTCTTGATTTTTCACATCTGCAACAACACATAACATTCATCCATCACACTAAAATTAAACTTTTTCATTTAAGTATTCTGAAGCACCCATTGTATCTTCTTCCAAAGACTTTCCTTGATGAGGGACTATCCATCTGGCTTTAGTTGACTTCCTTTTAAATATGTAATACTCGGTGGGAAAATACAACAACAAGTGCTTTTCAACAGTGTTGGTGTTGGAGTTAACTGGAAGATGAAAAAGTTTCCTGAGGTTCCAGCATTTAAGGAATGCACTGAGGAGAGGCGAAGGAACATTGAAAATGGTGGCTTTGAGTTGCTTAAGAATGTAAGAACTATGCATTGGTAGCCCTCAGGAACATCTGTCTCCTGAACTTTTAAATAGCGCCTTAATTGTAGAGGTTAAACAATCTATCCTTTCCTCATAAGATTTTTTACCACAAAAGAGAACATGTTTGTGAAGGTGAATACATAAATCGCCTACTATCTTTTTGGTAGGAGCTTTAAAGCGTCTATAAAACATAATACAGAAAAAAAATTAGGTTTTTTTTTAGTTTATTTCACAATTTAAAAATTGCCATAAGGCTATCAATATGGATCAGTGGGTACAAATGTTTGCCCCACAAGCCTGACACAACATGTGTTTGTGCTCTGGGACACACACTGTAAAGAAAGTTGTCCTCTGACTAGCAAGCCAATACACACATCACATACACTACAATGAGTAAATTGCTCTGGTGCACACCCTGTTGAAATGTATCAATATAGCAAAAAAAGAATCATGTGCTCACCATTCAGAGAGTGATAATTAAATATCAGATTACTTTCAGACTGATTGCTATTCACATGTTTAGCATAAATTATATGCACCGCAAAGTGCCTCCTTTTCATTTGAGGCTATGAGCCTAGCCATTAGCACATATTAATAAATGAGCATTATATGTCACCATTTGCCATCATTTTCATTTTCCATTTCTTGTTCATTTATGATTTATTTTCCTTTGTTGTTACAAGTTGTTAATTTACAATCACTTGTACTGTGAAAAACATTTTGCATCATTTTTGTGTTTGTTTGTTTGTTTTACCTAATCCTAACTATTTTCTTATATGGAATTGTGAAGTCTCACACACACAATGTGGTGTGGTGTGTGTGTATGCGTGTGTGTGTGTACTCAATAGCTTTTGGTACAGCAAAATTCCTTCCAGAAATTCCCTGGAAAATGAACCTGTTTTCTTGTACACTTAGGAATCTTGGGAAGTGAATGACTTTGCTAAGGGCAGATGGAAACTGCTAAGACTCACTAAGTAACATCTTCAGTCAGCCATAGGACCCAGTACTCACTCTGTTGTGCTATGCCCTAGTGCAAACTCACTAATGGCTCGTAACTTTTAATTGCCCCCCAGCCTACTTCCCCCCAACACAAGAAGAGCATGCCCCGTGATGTAGATCTGCCACGTGCTTGTCCAATCAAATAAATAGTTTGCCAGAGAAATGGAAGAACAGGAAGAAAAGAGCTGAGTGAACAAGAGAAGGCAGTCTGTCATTCCCGTACTTTCCAGTGAGCCTCGGGGTATTCAGTATATTTATTCAGCAGACCAAAGGTTTTAATATGTAACTGAGCAATTGCTCCTATGATGATGAAATCAAGGTAGCTCCCTATTGTAAAGAGAAAAATTCCCCTACATAGTTTTCTCAAGCCTGCCACGAAGAAGCCAGCTAAAAATACCCGTCTGACTGATCAGAAAGTAACTTGCTCAGGAATTCTGTCCATCCTTGTCACTGAGTCCACATGGTGTTTTGGAATGTGAAGCTTCAGGATAGAACTGAGAATAGATAGCCATTTGGTCTGGACCAGTGTCATTAGCTAAAAGGCCCACGTGTCACCATGATAATGAACACTGTTTTAATACTTTAGTTTTATACAGGGTTAAGCTTATTGTACTTCTATAGGGAAGGTTCAGATATTCCTTTGTAACATGTTGCTCCAGTCTGGAACATCTAGGCCTCATTATTTATATAACACAATACCAGTCTATTAAGAATACCCTCAAAGCCAAGCTTGATAGTGGCAGGTGCTTGTTATCCCAGCTACTCTGGAAACTGGGGCAGGATGATCACAAATTCAGGACCTGCCTGGACCATAGAGTTCATACATAGCCTGGGAAACGTAATGAGGCTCTGTCTCAAAATAAAAATGAAAGAATGACTGGGACTATACTCAGTGGTAGAACCCTCTGCATTCAATTTCTTGTACTTCAAAGTGTGTGTGTGTGCGTGTGTGTGTGTGTGTGTGTGTGTGTGTGTGTGTGTGTGTGTGTTTTCACTGGTGTGATACAAATATCTGACAAAAGCAATGTAGAGAGGGAATGGAGGGTAAGAACCCATCCCCTCCATTGAGCCATAACTTGTGAGGAAGTTAAAGTAGCAGGAGCTTAGGACAGATGGTCACACTGTGTTCACACTCAGGAAGGAAAGAGAGTTGAACATCTGTACTCAAGTTACTTCTTTTCTATTCAGTCTAGGGCCACAGTCCATGGAATGGTAACACCCTCGTTAGGGTAGTTTCTCCCTCTTCGTTTAACCTATTCTAGAAAATCCCTCATATGCATGCCCAGAGGTTTATTTTCATAGTGATTCTAAGTCTTAATAAGTTGGCAACCAAGATTATTCTCTCTCTCTCTCTCTCTCTCTCTCTCTCTCTCTCTCTCTCTCTCTCTCTCTCTCTCTCTCTCCTCTCTTCTCTCTGCCTGTCTCTCTCTCTCTCTCTCTCTCTCTCTCTCTCTCTCTCTCTGTGTGTGTGTGTGTGTGTGTATGTGGGTAGGGGTGTGTGTGTGTGTGTCCACAAGCAACTGTGGAAGTGTATCTGAAGGCAAAAATTGTATTAAATAACTGATCAAAAAAGTTGAGAAGAAGAGACTAAGAGCTCATCCCTAAGTAGAACATCTTTATTAACACCCACCCCTTGCCCCTACCATGGCTTTCAGAACATTCTAGAAAAGGAGGCAGAACAGATGTAAAAGCTGGAGCTGGAGGGTGGAAAGGAGTGCTGTGAAATACTGTCCCTGCTCTTTAGAAACGGCGGGGCTATTGCACACATGAATTCACACAGCTCTTGGTCCCTCCCTGCACAAGATCAAGACAGCTGAAGTGCAGGAAATGAGGGAGACCATCTCCAGGCTCTGCCCCTTAGTACAAAGCTATCTGCAGCAAATAGCTGCTGGGAAGGGAAAATCATTCTCCTCTGAGGGTGTGACCACCTGTAGGTTATGGCATGCCAGTGGACACACACCCATCCACCCTGCCCACCCCGTCCACATATGGGCAGCACTAATTGGCATTAATCAGTTATCAAAAAAAGATATGAAATTAAAGAAGGGGTTGTTGGGGGAATGCGGAACAGACTAGAGAGATAAGCAGGAGTGTAAATGATTTTATCCCAATCTATGCACATATATGAAATGATCAAACGATAAAATATACATTAGCTTTTGAAAATCATATGCAAAGCTATTCATTGAAATGCAACTAGAATAGGGAGAACAATAATAAAAATATTCAGCAATATATTCACAAAATGGTTATTAAACAACCATATAGCATTGTGCGGTTTGTTGCCATTTAGTATCTTTGAAGTACAGATGAGATGGAAACTGCTGTCATATATGATAGGAGTAAAATGATAGGAGAAGTTTATAAGTTAAACCATCATTGAAAATCGTACTTATTTACATTCGTGTATGAACAAAACCTGAAGGAAATTCACCAACATTAAAATAGAATTATCCCTCAGGGTAGAGAGCTCTTACCATCTATTTTCTCATTTTTCCCTATATCTTTAAAAACAAGAACGTGCTGGTAATCCCATTTTCTTGAACTCGAAACTGTTATAATTAGGAAAAGAAAAGATTGTTTCCAAAGGCAAAAGCAAAAGGAACCCAGAACCTAGTATAGGAAATAAATTGATCTTGGGAATATGACCATGAAAAAATACTTTTTATTTCCACTCTCAGTTGTTTTCTAGAAAAAAATAATAAACTAAAAAATAAAAAACCAAATGCCACTAAATGAGTTTGCAAGGCCTTGACATTTCTCACATCAACTTTCACAAAAACAGCAAGGTTAACCTTGCAAACTCCTCACTGCCTTTGTAAGCCTGTGGTTGGCCCCAGAAATAACATAACTCTGCCAGAAACACACACTTCTTTTTCTGGAGTAAGTAAAACCTATGGGAGATGGTTTATTTGGCTACTAACCTTCCTGGTGATTTAATCGTGCAGGTGCTTTGTACAGTTGGGAAATGTGTCCACAAAACAGTTTTAGAACAGATCGCTCTATCTGCAGGGGCCAAAGAATGACTAATTACCTAAGTATCCATATCTATAGCTCTGTGTGACTGAGAAAGTCGTGTTCTCTGAACCTATGTGCCAGAAAATATGCAAATACAAGCCTCTGGACTCTTTGCAGGAAGTAGAGACTATCAAAGGCTGTTCATGTTTCAATAACATAGGATAATTTTTATAGAGCTTGCTACCTGGTGTCTTCATTCCTACTCAATAGAAAATGACTCTAAGCTCTTGCAATATGTGAGCCTTATAATTTAAACCAGTTTACAACAATCCGGTTTAACCAGTAGATGCTTTCCGCCATGGCCTGACCCTATACAAGCCTCCATTTTGACCTGTGTTGTTTTCTGTGACTGTTCTCTCAACACGAGTGAGGCAAAACCAAGGCTGCCTTGTACCTTCTGACTACGTGCATTATCATTCATGACTTGTCTCCAGTGCTCACAGGTGCCATTGGGAGTAAGCCCAATGACAGAACCAGATAAGCAACTGGAATGTTCCACCATGCCCTCTGGCTTAAGCTAGAGGCACTTACTTATCTGCTTAAAGTCTATATGTCAGTTCAGAGATGAAATGAGTCATTAGCTCATTCAAAAGATGTCAAGATCGCCACTGGAATGAGGCAGGGTGATGACATAGCTATCCAGGGAATGACACTAGTTAAGTCCCCAGGTTCAGAGCCATCACTGAACAGCTCATGCATTGCTTCTCTCTAGGCTTGCCTCATAGAAGGGAGACAAAATATAGAGATGGACCACTACAAATGGTGGTCTCCTCTGACATAAAATCAGTACAACTTCTTCAAAATAACCCCCCAAACCCTTTTGTGAAGATTTCCCAGCAGGATCCGCCCAGTATGATGAGCTAAGTATTCTCTGGAATGCTTCCACTCCAGCTGAGGGCTACTGATGTCCCTCACTGGAGACTCATGGGTGAACCCAGTAAACTCTTCAAGTGCGTCACACAAAACAAGGCTTCCAGGAAGGAAACTGCCTCAGTCATGACTCAGATGTCTCTGATGACTTTTACCCAATGGTAAGCAGGACCGATGGGAAAATAAAACTTGAAGGAAATTTATTTTGTGGTTTTATGAAATTGTGTGTCTCTCTATTAGGATCACTGGAGACTTCTTCTCCATGGAATGGGGTGTTACTAGTGAACAGAGATTTGAGATCACTTTCCCAAATACCGCTAAAAGTACAGAAGTTCAGGAAGTCCCCTCAGAGGTGCCTGCTATCATTTGTTTACATAAGGTTTTGTTTTACATCACTTGTGTACTGCTTGGAGGGGTTTTTTTGTGGGTTTTGGTTTTTTACACTTTTTCTTTTCCCCCTTTCCATTCTCTTTCTGTATTCCTGGCCTTTTCTTTTCCTACTTTTTCTTTCTTATTAGTTTTACACCCATAACATATTGAAATAGGACACATTTTTGCCTTCTTTTTCTGCCCACTTTTTTTCTTTCCTTCCTTCCTTCCTTCCTTCCTTCCTTCCTTCCTTCCTTCCTTCCTTCCTTCCTTCCTTCCTTCCATCTTTCCTTCCTTCCTAGACCAGATGGTAACACACAAGTAAAATATCTGGTTTGTATATGTTTGGCCCAGGGAGAGAGTTGCACTATTAGAAGGTATGGACTTGTTAGAATAGGAATGGCCCTGTTGGAATAGGTGTGTCACTGTTGGTATGGACTATAAGACCCTCATCCTAGCTGCCTGCAAGCCAGTATTCTCCTAGCAGCCTTCAGATGAAGGCTTTCAGCTCTGCTTGTATGCTGACCATGTCTGCCTAGATGCTGACCATGTTCCCACCTTGATGATAATGGACTGAATCGCTGAACCTGTAAGCCAGCCCCAATTAAATGTTGTCCCTGTAAGAGTTGCCTTGGTCATGGTGTCTGTTGGTAGCAGTAAAACCCTAACTAAGACAGCAGCTAATACAAATATTAGCTAACAGCTTTCTCATTCACCTCTGAGGAATCCTGACTCTCACTGAAAACATAAATAGAAGACCAAGTACAGAAATGCAAAAAGTTTTTTTTTAATATCTTGGAAAATGCTTAAAGAATACATATTTTAATTAATTCTCTGGGAATTTTAAACAATGTATGCAATGTCTTTTTATCATATGTATCTCTACTTCTTCTTCACATCTCTCTTCCAAGACCCACCTCCCATCCACCCTGCTACAGTTATTTTTACCCTCAATAAACCCTTATAAAACACACAAACACACACACATACACACACACACTCCAGTTATTATATTTCTAAGCTTTAAGCCTAGATTAGGCAGCTCTATCACCACACCAACAGGTGGTGATCACCACCACACCCAGCTAGGATACCTTTGCTTCTTGCAATTTCTCCTGGCCATGTAGTTCTGTTCCATCTTCTCTTCCTCCTCCTCTCTCATCCTCCCACTCTTCCTCTCTCGGGTTTATTGGGGGTGAACATTACTGCAACACTGCCTCTCAATTCCATGTCCCTTTTGTAAATAACCCACTAAGTCCAATTTGTGTTTCCCATATACTCCTGAGTGCGGGGCCATCCACTGGCACACAGTCTTTCTACCAGGAACCACATTCCTGCTCTCTCCATTAGAAGCCACCACATATCAATAGCCCCACAGCTAGGAGCAGAGGCCTATGAACCCCTCCCCTGTCCATACTAGAATATCTTCACTGGCTTGATCCTCTGCAGGTTTTGGGCAGCAACTACAGCTGACCTGTGTTCATGAGTGCAGTGGGCCTCTTGTATCTGGAAGACAGTTTTACTTTGGTCCACCTCAGGGGAGGGTGGTGATATAGCTGTTCCATTGGTGGTTAAGCATCTCACAGATGCTTATTTTATGCATTTTGACTAGTTGTGAGTTTCTGCATTAATCACTGTCCAGTGAACATAGAAAACTCTCTCGTGAGGTCTGAGAACTATGCTGGTCTATGGGTATAGACCATGAATATAGAGAACAGTTTAATATATGTCCATTTAGCAAAACGGTAGTCATGGGTTCACCACCAGAGCCTATGAGCTTCCCGACTATGGGTTTTGGATGATATACTATACTAAGCATGCATGTCATCCCATAGAATAGGCCTTAAATACAGTCAGAAAGTGGTTGCTACCTTCACAATATTTATGCCATTGTTACACTCTTGGCATAGCTTACCATATGGGTAATTATAATAGGTTAATAGGCACAATTGTTGATGGCTTTTTCCTCCAGCAGCCTGAATAGCACTTTCCAGTCCTATGAAAGCTAGCCAATAATGAGGAAAATAACTTGTCAGGGCCAACTTGATTTCTCTATGTCCTGTGACCAAGGGGCATGATGTCTTCAGCAATAGGGACTTACCATCAATTCCTTGCCAATCAACAACAAGGACAATAGCCTACATTGTCTGGGGCTTGTACCTGGGATAACCTAACCAGCAGTCCAAGAAGAGACATCTGAACTTTTACCTGACACTGGACTTTTTATTTGGCAAGAAAATAGACATATTTTCTTTTGTTTTTCCACCCCCTTCTTCTCCTCCTTCCAATGCCATCCCTTCCCCTCCATTCCCCTTCCCACTTCTCCCTTCTCTCCCCTTACTCCTCCTTTCCCCTTCCCCCTCCCCTCCTTTTCTCATCTTCCTTCCCCCTTCCCCCTCCTTTTCTTCCCCCTTCTTTCCCTCTCCCCCTTCCCTCCTCCCCTCCTCCCCCTCCTTCCTTTACCACTCCTCTCCCCTTCCCCCTTCTCTTTCCCTCCTCTCCCCTCCCTATCTCCTTACCTCCCCCTCCTCCCTCTTGGCTTCTGGGAGATTATCCCCTCTTGGCATTATCCCCTCTGTAGGGTAACCCAAATTAAACTCTTTCACATGAGTTTATGAGATAATAAGTTTCCGCTTGGCTTTTTCAAATATCCTTAGTGTTGGCTATATCTCCTCCCTTCTGCTGGAAAGAATTCATTAAAGAATGAAGATTGAAGGTAGAGACTGGATGTAGGGCCTCCGGATATTAGCAAGGACACAACCAAAGAAGGCTGACAGGGGCTCAAGAGGAAGTACCTGCTGCCGAACCTGAGGAAAGTGGGAGTCCAACACTGACCACCGCGGATGAACACTAAATAAGTGCAATTTTCAATCTTTTTTTTAAAAAAGGAAAAACTAAAGAACCTAATTTTTCATAAATCTTAACCATGCAAACCTAAGTAAGAAATTGATCCACCGCTTCCTTTCGTGGAACCAGGCTTTAAAATACTTACATCTGTATCCATAGACAAACAGTACTCCCAGCCTTAATGTGAGAAGGTTCCCTTGGCTCCAATGATGATGAAAACAGAGACACTCAACACTCAAGATGTTGAGAAAAAGTAACAGTTTAGGACTCAGTTTAGGGCGTTTCTATCACCCCCCGCTAAGTCTCTGCAAACATATCATGGAAGAAGGGGCAGAGAGAAGGTACGATCAATCAGTCGACTCAGAAGACGAAGAGAAGGGCAAGGAGATGCGGACTTCTGGGCAGAAGAAAAACCAAAAGCAAGACTGAGGGGTTTGGGAGATTGGTGCTCGCCTTGCCTTCATTAATTCCCAGTACAAATAAAGGGGAGGGGGGAGAGAGGGAGAGAGGAATGAGGAGGGGAAGGGATGACATTAGGAGGAGAAGAGGAGGGGGAGGAAAAATAAAAGTGTGTATTTTATACATTCTATTAAGGAAGACAACTGAGGGGATCACCCAGCTCTGTTGGACTCCCACACTAATGAATACACTGAGAAAAATAGAAATTTAAGAATTATCTCTCTGTCCTTATTAAGTCTATTAAAAATAGTATGGTGTGGTATGAGAATCATACACATGATACTGTAGCAGAAGATAAGATGGATTTGTTCAGCTCCTCACTTCCCCCTGCCCTAATCACTGTTATCTCAAAACTTGTCATGACATAGGTAAGAGCTGTCCTTGAGTAAGAGGAAAACGCACATTCTCGAAATGGGAGGAGTAGAATGTTATTTAATTAATAAATTAATTAATTGAAAACATTTTTACTTGCTACGTATGCAAACATCTTGGAAGCTCCTAAATGTGTTAAGATACATCTGGGAACCTATGCTCATTTCTTTTACAAAGTGGATTTAAAAATAAAATAATAAAATAAATCCACACCCCCTCTTCTCCTTGACATTCCATTTGCAATCCTCCTCCTACACTCTGCGTGACACCATCCTACAAAAGTTTCCCCAGCACGTGTGCCATTTGTCCCACATCAGCCCTTGCAGCTGTGACTGAGGATCTTGGTCCTGCCTTCCTTGTGACCTAGTTATCATTTCCTGCATACCAAGAAGAGACTTGATTTTTTCAGAGTAGAAAGTAGCCTGTCAGCATCTTGTCTCAACAAATGCTCCAGCTCTTGAATGTCTTCCAGTTCCCAGGAGTGAGTAACAGCATCCTGGCGTGACTGTACTTGAGCCATCCGATTCTCTCCTCCAAGCCACAAAACTACATTCACACAAGGGTTTGAAGTAAGCACATGCAAACCACGGCTCACCAGGGTGTGATCAAAAAAGAGCATGAGGAGTTGAGAAGAGTGGGAAGACAATGCCTGGGAAACTTACTGCAAAGGCACCTTAGCCTCGAGCAAAATGCAGAGCCAGGAGCAGAAGTAAAAGCTTTGCTCCTCTTCCTGAGATTCGTCAACCTCTCTTGGAGCCAGGCTTTCCAGTCATCCATTGTGTCTGGAGGCACCTAGAGTAGACAAGATTCCCAAGAACACCTAGATTTTTGGGAGCCCTGGGAGAGTTAGAGTATCCTCACCTGTTAACATTCTGTTATCAGCTGCAATTCAGCTCTTCCAAGAACTGTTTAGAAGCCTGTGGTCTCTCCCCCCGCCTGAGCCTTAGAGCACTCCCAACTTAAAGGTCTTTCTCACGTGTCTCTTCCCTCATTCCTAGAACAACCAGACCATTGTCTTTCTTAGCTGTTGTGTTGTCTTTATCACTTGGGATGTAGTTAGAAGCCTGCTTTTCCAGGCAGTGAGATGAAACAAGATTTGGGTCTTTACAGTGAACAGGGTCTTTGTTTCTCACAGAACATAGTTACCCTCACCATAACATCCATATCTATTTAGCACCTCACATGGAGCTTGCTGAGGTTCATAAAAGTCTACACCATGATCTAAATATATTGGGTTAACTCCTGCCTTATTTCCTCTACTGGTTAATCACTGGTTCTTTTTCATGCTTTACCTCCAACTTAGCTTTTTCTCACCGCCCTCAGCAGTCTGGTCTCAAGTTTCAGAATTCACCGTCTGCACTGAACTTTCTCACCCCCATCACAGAATCAAAGAATAGTAGGATAGCAACATGACACAGGAACCTGTCTCCAAAGATGTTGGCATATCATGCCAGGTCATCTTTCCTTGGGGGGGGGTATTTTTTTCATTTTAATTAAGTCACCTTTAAAGAAAAGTTTTACTACATGTATTTATTTAAGTGCATACCACAACATACACACGTGGGATCAGACTACAACGTGCAGGGGCTGGTTCTTCCCTTCTACCCTGTGGGTCCTGGGCATTGATCTCAGGTCATCAGGACTGGCAACAAGCACCTTTAGCTGTCATCTCATCAGCCTCTAATTCATTTTTTAAATGTCCACCAATGATGTAAGCCATTAGAGATTCTTCAGTGTATTATTCCTGGGTCGCTGTCATCCGGAGGCTTTGACAGAACCAACCTCTGAAAGGAATTATTTGTTTTCCCTTGTGGTGCCTGAGGGTTCAGATCCTGATGGAGTGGCAATTCAGGTGCTACAGATCGATTCACAGTGTAGGAGCCTGTGGTAGGGATTGTTCAGATTACTGACAATACACAATAGGGCAGAGAAGCCCTCCACCAACCAGGAGCTGGGCATAATCTTCAAAGGCCTCCCTCTACAGACATACTTCCACCAGCTAGGTGCCATACCTACACCATTCCATACCATCCTACACCATCCCAAAGCCTTACACCATCCCATAACACCACCAGCTAGGGGAAAAGCATTAAGTAAATAAATACATATAAAAGTCTGTGAGAAACATTTCCGATTTGAAAATTATCAAACTAGGTTAAAGACTCATATAAGAAAATGCTAGGACATGATTTTTAAACATTTTATTTGACTTGGCTGTAAGAGGTACTTTACTGAGGGTTGTGGCCCAGCATTCATGCTGCTGTGATTGGCTCTCACAGAAGGCCCGTTTCTTCACAAGCTTCACTCTCTATTTGTCCATGAACTTGGCTCTCTCCTGGAGCTTCATCAAGTTTTGCTTCTGGAAGCTCTTAAACCAGTCTCAGAGGCTATTGCCTTGGGGCAGGCAAAGTGGGACAGAGCTATAAGGTCAGCTCAGGCCATGCAGAGCTCAGGTCTAGGGAGGAGGCAGAGCAGGATGTGAACAGAAGCTGAGCAAGGTCCTTTATGTGCTCTGGGAAGATTTTGCTATGATATTGTTATGCCCATTGAATGGGGTTGGGAGAGAGGAACCACAGAAAGGACCAGGCTGGAATGAAAGGCCTTCTGAGCATCATAGGCTCATTTAAGCACCGTGGTGACCTCATCCCAAATGGTTTAGGCCAAGGGCGGCCATAGGGTCTCCTATAGTCCCTGGGAACAAGGATAAACATCCTTACCAAGCAATGTTCAATCTTAACAAAAGCCTTTGTCAGGTCTTTTCTATATATGCTGTTTTTTCTTTTTTGTTTTTTTCTTTTTTTTTGAAGAGCAAGACAAATTTTTACTTTTAAATGATTATAAGCACACCATAAACATGTAACAAGTTAAGTCCTAGCATCTAGTGATTTGGGTTAGGTTACACTAACAACAGCCGGAACAAGCATATCGTATTGACTGTCCTAAATTATCCAGGATAGAGTACTCTAAGGCTGGCTGCTTCTTCATAGGAGTTACTAATAGCTACTGTCTACTTTTTCATAGATAACGCCCCTGACCTGTAAGAAAGTAGAAGGGAACAGTTTACTCCCTTTCTTCCTTCAAAGAATTTTTTCTACTAGACTAATTAAAAAAAAAAGTCAACATTGATATCCATTACTTGCATGAAGACACAGGAAAACAGGTGACATATACTCCTTAAAGACATACAAGATAAGAAGATGAAACTTCAGGTACATAATAAGTCTGTACAAAAAGCTAGATTTGATACTCTCAAAAAGTGAAGGGTCCTACAACAGCATAGAGAAATAATTTAATGCCTTCCAGAACAGAACTCCAGCTCTGTGGAGGTTTCCTATTCTATGGGGGCAGATTTCATGCCAACCCACAGAGCAGGCGCTTCCACCTCCTATCCATTTATGCGGTAATTTTCATGGATTTCCGGCCGGATGTCACACACAAAGGCCAAGAGGTCATCCAGGACTTCATCCCTGTTCTGCTCGAAGTAGTTCTGGAGGACGGTCATCTTCTCCTGGGTCTCCTTTTCCACCTCACTGCTGCAGCTGCCATGGGAGCCCAGTGCCGCAGCTTCCTTGGCCTTGAACTCCTTCTCCCTCTGCAGGCGGTACTGTTCAATTTCAGCCTGCGCTTCTTCTTTGGCCTGCTTCAGCCTCCGGTTCTTTCGCTTGCGGGCCTCGGACACCTTCTCAGCCTGCAGTAGCTGCTGGATGCCCTGCGACTGACTCGCCATTGCTGAGGGGACTTTGGGCCGAGCAAACGGCCTAAGTCAACTGCTCAAACACACTCCGAAGCCCCTCGGGTCACCTGACCCACCACCCAGCATGCTGTTTTTTCTTAATAGTACATACTAACTGTACAATGTGCTGAGTTTCAGTGGAACATTGCTGTATATCTATGCACAGTACTTGATCTACCCACCCAATACACACACACACACACACACACACACACACACACGCACGCCCTTCCATGTTCTTGATCCCTTTCTCCCTCTCCATGCCCCCTTCCTCTTTTCTCTTTCCACTCTAGGGGGATGTTTTTTGACTTAAGCAAAATATTTTCCCTTAAGCAAGACCATGTTGCAGGAGCTAGATCTGAAGAAGTTAGAGAAGTCACAGTTGGTGGGGTTTTATAGGGAGGATGAGATAAAGAGATTTTACACAGTAGTAACTGAATTTAGAAATTTAGAGAAATAGAAAAATCATATTGGGTAAAAGGCAGCATAGAGAGGGAAGAGACTTATGAATGCTACTCCTAGCTCAGAGGCTGTAAGGAGCCGTCCTCACATTCGCCATTATAAGATGGCACTGACACCTGTGTTCTAAGTAGTAAACAAACCATCTGCACATGCGCTGGGGTAGTTTCCCACCCCATGTGCTCTGCCTTTCCCGTGATGACAACTCTGGCTGAGGGGCTGCAGCCAATCAGGGAGTGACACTCCGAGGCGGAGGACAGTCCTCCATAAAAGGGAGGGGGCTCCACCATCTCGGGCTCTCTCTCTGGCTCCTTTCTCCACTGGCTCCTGATGGGGTAAGCAATAAAGTTTGTACTGCAGAAGATTCTTGTTGCCCTGAGCGTGTTCTTACCAGGGGGACACACAAAAGCGCGGGCAACAAATGGTGCCGGAACCCGCGAGCTACTGCATCACGGAGAAGGAGCGGTTAATGAAGTGTTCCCGGAAACAGACTGTTGAGAAGGACCCGGTGTAGGTTCAGAACTCATCAGCTGGGGAACTGTGGTTAATGAAGTTTTCCCGGAAACAGACTGTTGAGAAGGACCCGGTGTAGATTCAGAACTCTTCAGCTGTGGGACGGCGTGTTACAGCTTTACAAGGTATGTCTGGTCTTGAACTTTCTCTAGTGTTAAAAGCCTTTTTGTTTCTTTTCATATGTCAACAAGTAGTTAAGATGGGGTGGAGAATTCTGAACGAAATTCAAGACAGTCTATCAGAAGTAAAGCAGGGAGAGAGAGCAGAAAAAAAGAGGAAACATGGTGCGCCAAATAAGTATACAGGCCTTTCCACGGGTCTTGAACCCGAGGAAAAGTTAATGTCAGGGAAGAATACCTGGGGAGAGATTGGAAGGAAAGAGGAGAAAAGAGATGAGTTTAAGGAGCCAGTTCTTAATAGCTGTGAATCAGATGAAGAAATTAGCCCTTCTGAGGAAACAGACTTGGAGGAGGAAGCAGCTTGTTATGAGAGAGAAATGCGAGCTTATAGGTCAAGAAAAAAGCCAAAAGCGACTGGCAAAGGCCAGCTTGCTGCTTGGCCCCAGGGCAGTCAGCTTCAGGGTCATAGTGCACCTCCGCCCTATGCGGAGCCCCCGCCCTGCGTAGTGCGTCAGCCCTGCGCAGAGAGGCAGTGCGCAGACTCGTTCATTCCAAGAGAGGAACAAAGGAAGATGCAACAGGCATTTCCGGTCTTTGAAGGAGCCGAGGGTGGGCGTGTTCACGCTCCGGTAGATTATACACAGATTAAAGAGCTTGCTGAATCGGTCCGCAAATATGGAACCAATGCTAATTTTACCTTGGTGCAGTTAGACAGGCTTGCTGGCATGGCACTAACTCCTGCCGACTGGCAAATGATTGCAAAAGCCGCTCTCCCCAGTATGGGCAAATATATGGAATGGAGAGCACTATGGCAAGAGGCTGCACAAACTCAGGCCCGAGCAAATGCTGCCGCTTTGACTCCAGAGCAGAGAGATTGGACCTTTGACCTGTTAACGGGTCAGGGAGCTTATACCGCTGATCAAACAAATTATCACTGGGGAGCTTATGCCCAAATTTCCTCCGCGGCTATTAAGGCCTGGAAGGCGCTCTCCCGAACAGGTGAAGCCACTGGACAATTAACCAAGATCATCCAGGGACCCCAGGAGTCCTTCTCAGACTTTGTGGCCAGAATGACAGAGGCAGCAGAGCGTATTTTTGGAGATTCAGAGCAAGCCGCACCTCTGATAGAACAGCTCATTTATGAGCAAGCCACACAGGAGTGTCGAACGGCCATAGCCCCAAGAAAGAATAAAGGCTTACAGGATTGGCTCAGGGTTTGTCGAGAGCTCGGGGGACCTCTCACCAATGCAGGCTTAGCGGCTGCCATCCTCCAATCCCAAAAACGCTTCATAGGCAGAAATGATTGGAGGACATGTTTTAACTGTGGGAGGCCTGGGCATTTTAAGAAAGATTGTAGAGCTCCAGACAAAAAGGGGGGGACCCTCACTCTTTGCTCTAAGTGTGGCAAGGGCTATCATAGAGCCGACCAGTGTTGCTCTGTGAGGGATATAAAGGGCAGACTCCTTCCCCCACCTGATAGCCAATCAGCTGATGTGTCAAAAAACGGGCTATCGGGCCCTCGGTCCCAGGGCCCTCAAAGATATGGGAACCGGTTTGTCAGGACCCAGGAAGCAGTCAGAGAGGCGACCCAGGAAGACCCACAAGGGTGGACCTGCGCGCCACCTCCGATTTCCTACTGATGCCTCAAATGAGTATTCAGCCGGTGCCGGTGGAGCCTATACCATCTTTGCCCCCTGGAACCATGGGCCTTATTCTCGGCCGGGGTTCACTCACCTTGCAGGGCTTAGTAGTCCACCCTGGAGTTATGGATTGTCAACATTCCCCTGAAATACAGGTCCTGTGTTCAAGCCCTAAGGGCGTTTTTTCTATTAGTAAAGGAGATAGGATAGCTCAGCTGCTGCTCCTCCCTGATAATACCAGGGAGAAATCTGCAGGACCTGAGACAAAGAAAATGGGCTCCCCTGGAAATGATTCTGCCTATTTGGTTGTATCTTTGAATGATAGACCTAAGCTCCGCCTTAAGATCAGCGGAAAAGAGTTTGAAGGCATCCTTGATACCGGAGCAGATAAAAGTATAATCTCTACACATTGGTGGCCCAAAGCATGGCCCACCACAGAGTCATTTCATTCATTACAGGGCCTAGGATATCAATCATGTCCCACTATAAGCTCTGTTGCCTTGACATGGGAATCCTCCGAGGGGCAGCGAGGGAAATTCATACCTTATGTGCTCCCACTCCCGGTTAACCTCTGGGGGAGGGATATTATGCAGCATTTGGGCCTTGTTTTGTCCAATGAGAATGCCCCGTCGGGAGGGTGTTCGGTTAAAGTAAGAAATATCATGGCAAAGATGGGTTATAAAGAGGGAAAAGGGTTAGGACGTCAAGAGCAAGGAAGGACAGAGCCCATCTCACCCACTGGAAACCAAGATAGACAGGGTCTGGGTTTTTTCTAGGAGCCATTGGGGCAGCACGACCCATACCATGGAAAGCAGGGGATCCAATATGGGTTCCTCAGTGGCCCCTATCCTCTGAAAAACTGGAAGCTGTGACTCAACTGGTAAATGAACAATTAGAACTGGGCCATATTGAACCATCTACCTCACCTTGGAATACTCCAATTTTTGTAATTAAGAAAAAGTCAGGAAAGTGGAGACTGCTCCATGACCTCAGAGCCATTAATGAGCAAATGAACTTATTTGGCCCCGTACAGAGAGGTCTCCCTGTACTTTCCGCCTTACCACGTGGCTGGAATTTAATTATTATAGATATTAAAGATTGTTTCTTTTCTATACCTTTGTGTCCAAGGGATAGGCCCAGATTTGCCTTTACCATCCCCTCTATTAATCACATGGAACCTGATAAGAGGTATCAATGGAAGGTCTTACCACAGGGAATGTCCAATAGTCCTACAATGTGCCAACTTTATGTGCAGGAAGCTCTTTTGCCAGTGAGGGAACAATTCCCCTCTTTAATTTTGCTTCTTTACATGGATGACATCCTTCTATGCCATAAAAACCTTACCATACTACAAAAGGCATATCCTTTTCTACTTAAGACTTTAAGTCAGTGGGGTTTACAGATAGCCACAGAAAAGGTCCAAATTTCTGATACAGGACAATTTTTGGGCTCTGTGGTGTCCCCAAATAAAATTGTGCCCCAAAAGGTAGAGATAAGAAGAGATCACCTCCATACCTTAAATGACTTTCAGAAGCTGTTAGGGGATATTAACTGGCTCAGACCTTTTTTGAAGATTCCTTCCGCTGAGTTAAGGCCTTTGTTTGATATTTTAGAAGGAGATTCTCATATCTCCTCCCCTAGGGCTCTTACTCTAGCTGCTAGCCAGGCCTTACAAAAGGTGGAAGATGCATTACAGAATGCACAATTACAACGTATTGAGGATTCGCAGCCTTTTAGTTTATGTGTCTTTAAGACAGCACAATTGCCAACCGCAGTTTTGTGGCAGAATGGGCCATTGTTGTGGATCCATCCAAATGTATCTCCAGCTAAAATAATAAATTGGTATCCTGATGCAATTGCACAGCTCGCCCTTAAAGGCCTAAAAGCAGCGATTACCCATTTTGGACGAAATCCTTATCTTTTAATTGTACCTTATACCGCTGCACAGGTTCAGACCTTGGCAGCCACATCTAATGATTGGGCAGTTTTAGTTACCTCCTTTTCAGGACAAATAGATAACCATTATCCAAAACATCCAATTTTACAGTTCGCCCAAAATCAATCTGTTGTGTTTCCACAAATAACAGTAAGAAACCCACTTAAAAATGGGGTTGTGGTATATACTGATGGATCAAAAACTGGCATAGGTGCCTATGTGGCTAATGGTAAAGTAGTATCCAAACAATATAATGAAAATTCACCTCAAGTGGTAGAGTGTTTAGTGGTTTTAGAAGTTTTAAAAACCTTTTTAGAACCCCTTAATATTGTGTCAGATTCCTGTTATATGGTTAATGCTGTAAATCTTTTAGAAGTGGCTGGAGTGATTAAGCCTTCCAGTAAAGTTGCCAATATTTTTCAGCAGATACAATTAGTTTTGTTATCTAGAAGATTTCCTGTTTATATTACTCATGTTAGAGCCCATTCAGGCCTACCTGGCCCCATGGCTCTGGGGAATGATCTGGCAGATAAAGCCACTAAAGTGGTGGCTGCTGCCCTAACATCCCCGATAGAGGCTGCAAGAAATTTTCATAACAATTTTCATGTGACGGCTGAAACATTACGCCGCCGTTTCTCCTTGACGAGAAAAGAAGCCCGTGACATTGTTACTCAATGTCAAAGCTGCTGTGAGTTCTTGCCAGTTCCTCATGTGGGAATTAACCCACGCGGTATTCGACCTCTACAGGTCTGGCAAATGGATGTTACACATGTTTCTTCCTTTGGAAAACTTCAATATCTCCATGTGTCCATTGACACATGCTCTGGCATCATGTTTGCCTCTCCTTTAACCGGAGAAAAGGCCTCACATGTGATTCAACATTGTCTTGAGGCATGGAGTGCTTGGGGAAAACCCAAACTCCTTAAGACTGATAATGGACCAGCTTATACATCTCAAAAATTCCAACAGTTCTGCCGTCAGATGGACGTAACCCACCTGACTGGACTTCCATACAACCCCCAAGGACAGGGTATTATTGAGCGGGCGCACCGCACCCTCAAATCCTATCTAATAAAACAGAAAGGGGGAGTCGAGGAGGCTCTACCCCGAGTACCAAGAGTGTCTGTGTCCACAGCACTCTTTACACTCAATTTTTTAAATCTTGATTCTCATGGCCATACCGCGGCTGAACGACATTGTTCAGAGCCAGATAGGCCCAAAGAGATGGTTAAATGGAAAGATGTTTTAAATAACAAATGGAAAGGCCCGGATCCTATTTTGATAAGATCCAGGGGAGCTGTTTGTGTTTTTCCACAGAATGAAGACAACCCATTCTGGATACCAGAAAGACTCACCCGAAAAATCCAGACTGACCAAGGGAATACTGATGTCCCTCGTCTTGGTGATGTCCAGTGCAACGACAACAAAGGGAAAGCAGCGTTGGGAGATACAGAATTGGACGGCTAAATTTGAACAGACCCTTTGAAAATTGAGACTTGCCCCATGCACTTGGACCTGTCCCTGACCTAAGGACTATCTTTTCAACATTTTCCTTCTTTAAAGAATGGGTGGGGGTGGAATTATTTGGAGCTGTTCTTTGCTGTGGATTAGTGTTGCTTCTTTGATTGGTCTGTAAGCTTAAGGCCCAAATTAGGAGAGACATGGTGGTTATTTCCCAGGCGCTTGCAGCACTAGAACATGGTGCTTCCCCTGATATATGGTTATCTATGCTTAATCAATAGGTCGCTGGCCACTCAGCTCTTGCACCCCACGAGGCTAGTCTCATTGCACGGGATAGAGTGAGTGTGCTTCAGCAGCCCGAGAGAGTTGCACGGCTAAGCACTGCAGTAGAAGGGCTCTGTGGCATTTATGAGCCTATTCTAGGGAGACATGTCATCTTTCAAGAAGGTTGAGTGTCCAAGTGTCCTTCCCCCAGGAAAAACGACACGGGACCAGACCAGGACCCCTCCGGGTGATGAGCCTGGGAGGAGGTTTTGTGTACGGCTCCTTTACCTGCACACTGGGGATTTGACCTCTATCTCCACTCTCATTATTATGGGTGGCCTATTGCTCTTAAATAAAAGAAAAGGGGGAGATGTAAGGAGCCGTCCTCACATTCGCCATTATAAGATGGCACTGACACCTGTGTTCTAAGTAGTAAACAAACCATCTGCACATGCGCTGGGGTAGTTTCCCACCCCATGTGCTCTGCCTTTCCCGTGATGACAACTCTGGCTGAGGGGCTGCAGCCAATCAGGGAGTGACACTCCGAGGCGGAGGACAGTCCTCCATAAAAGGGAGGGGGCTCCACCATCTCGGGCTCTCTCTCTGGCTCCTTTCTCCACTGGCTCCTGATGGGGTAAGCAATAAAGTTTGTACTGCAGAAGATTCTTGTTGCCCTGAGCGTGTTCTTACCAGGGGGACACACAAAAGCGCGGGCAACAAGAGGCTATAGAAAGCTAATGGCTCCTGGGATGAGGACAGTCAGTTTTCTTCGGTGATATAGTGGTGATATGATCTGTAGATAGTAGGGGGCTTATGTTCTAATGAATGCTCCTATACCCATGTGCACATTGACAGCACTAACTGGATTCAGTGAGAATAAATAAATAAATAAATAAATAAATAAATAAATAAGAAGGAAAGGCAGACATGAAGTTGGAAGGACATTAAAAAGTGGTTATCAAGAATGAAGTGGGAAACAGAAGGGGGAATATGATCTAAGCACAATATATGCACATATGCACATATGAAATTACTGAAGGATAAACATAATTAAAAAAATAAAATGAATAGCTTGAAAGTTTTTCTTACATAATGTACTTTGGAAAATACAAAACCTTAACCTGCCTCTACAAGAAAATCCATCATTAAGATGTAAACATTTTAAATTTTTATATTTTTCCCAGTGCCGTGTGAACAAAGGCTAGAGATCACAAACACCTTTGCCTTACATCGGCTCCAATAGAGCACTGGGATCCTAGAATGTTAAGATCTAAGAAGAGAACTATCTCTTATGTGAATAAAATGAAGCCTATCAAACTTAGATGACTTATGTAGGCATGCCCCTAATCACTGGGATGTGTGGCATCTCAGAAAACACTAATTTCCCAACTAACTCATCTTGCTAACCTAACATCTGAAGAGTCACACAAACACACACACACTCATACACACACACACACACACACTCTTAACTCATTACCTATCAAAAGACTTTCTAAACATTCTAATATAAATCCACATTTAAGAGCAGGATGAGCATATCATAGTGAAATACTAAATAGCGTTTTCTAAAAATAAAATTAGACAGAGTTTAATAGCTCTTTGATACTTATTTCTGTATTAGGCTCCTCATAGAACCAATTGCCACTTGCCCTCAAGATGTCACCTCTGCTGAAGTTGAACTGGAGTCCTATGTCAAAATAAAATTAAATATATAGAGCTCTCTCTGACATTTATATTCTTTGTCATTTATATTCTCTATTTCATTTATATTTGCAAAAGTCTTTAGGTACATATATCTGTACCTCTCTTAGAGATAACAAAGCTAGAGAACCTAGTGACTTGTTTAAGGCTCCCCAACTAATAATGACAGATCTTGGCTCTCCATCCACCCAGATCCACCATCCACATGGATCTATGTTGCCGTCTGCTCATCCATACCAGCTATGGGGAGTATATGAGTGTGAGAAGACCTCTGGGCTCTGAGCACCACAGTAAGTGTTTGTTCTCATGGGCTTTCTGTTGCTGTTTATAAGCACCATAACCAAAAGCAACCTGGGCAGGAGAGAGTTTATTTATCTTACACATCTCAATCACTGGTCATCATTGAGGGAAGTCGCCACAGGAACTCAAACAGGAGTACAAGCAGAACCCATGGAGGAAAGCTGTTTACCAGCTTTGCTTTTTTTATAGAACCCAGGAGACCTCCCCAGGAGCGGCACTGCCCACAGAGAGCTGGGCCTTTGCACATCCATCATTAATCAAGAATGTGGCCCCACAGGGGTTCCAACAGGACTATTTGATGGAGGCAGTTCTGTAACTGAGGTTTCCTCCCCCCCCTACCCCCCCGCAAGACTCTAACTCATGTCGATTTGACAAAAACTACCCAACACAGAAGTTAAGCCCAAACCCACACTGCCAGTCTGCAAGCGACCTCCGAGTTCGAAAGTGACCTGGTTTCTTCCTACATTTTACTGCTTTGCTAGACTTCTAGCTTTCTGACCTTGCTTTTGTCTGTTGTTGACCAAGTTTTACCAACTTCCCCAGGCATTGCTCAGGGTAGCTCAATCTTCTCTGAGGTCTTTGCTCTCCCTTCTCTGTGTTAGCTGCAGAAATTACAAACTGAAGGATCAACCTAATATTTTTTTAGGTACCTAGGGACTCCCAGAGATAGGCGACAAGAATGTTCTCATGCTGCAGTTGTAGGTGAGATGGCAGGTTTGTGTGTTTGTGTCTATTTTCTTTGAGAATTAGTCCATAGTTTTCATTGGAGTGTCCTTAAGGAAGATAAAACTCAAAAGATCTAAAGAAGATCTGAAGAATTCTTTCAAACACCTCTTCAAACACTTGAATTTTTTAGTTAAAAAAATAGAATTAAAAAAAAAAACTAATGCTTGTTCTTTTTAATAATTTCCTAGCCAACCATGAAAAGGATTTTAACCAACCAGAATTTTCTGGAACAGGTAATGTACCCAGAATTCCTCTCCATTGCTTACTATGGTAGAATTACAGGGTTCCTGTTATTCGGGCTGTGGATTCCCAGCCCTGATACTTCCCTCTTCTCCCCATTTGAATGACCGTGCCCGACTGTATCCACGTATTTCTCATTCAGAAACCTAAGCTCTAACTGTTCCCAGACTCTTATCGCAGGTTTTCCTCTCCGGGCCTGACTGAGCAAGTAATTTCCTAATGCTGGGACCAATGCCAATCAGTTCTTAAAAAAAAAAAGTTAAAAATCCCCCAAAGAAAAACCCAAACATATTGAGAAATGCGAAGAATGTGAGCCCAATTTAGTCTCCATGTCTATTTCCCCATCGATTCCAAGCTTCAAAAAGAAATGTAATGTTGATTTGGGCTGAAGGTAGTGAAATATTCAAATCCATCCACAGTCAAATTTCAATATATAAGCAACTTTAGCCATCAATAACTCAACATTAAAATCAGCAGAACACTAGGAAGCAGAGCAAGGTGTTAAAACGACTTCAAGGCAGTCAAGAGAACGTTGATCTCAAGCTCTTCTTTATCAATGACTCTTAGGCACATATATGCTTTTTATAGTTAGGTGAATCGATATTTTTCTAATTCCATACAGCATGTCTTCTAGCCCTGGAAACAGAAGCATGTAGGCACATTCAGGGCGTCAACTTTCTAGCTCCTAATTCTCAATAATGGCCAAGTTTGGAGTCATATGCAACCAGCATGAAACCTAAGGTAAGTCACTGGCCTCGGTATGATTGTTTCCCAGTGTTTCCCAGGCTCAGAAGCATCCTACATCCTGGCTAAGTTGCAGAAGCTCCTGCCAGTTCAGGGCTTCATAGCCTCCCAAAACAGGAAGTGATTTGTCACCTCAAATGTCCTATAAACTCTACCAAACCCACCCCTCACAACTGCACTTCCTCCATGAGAGATGAGGAGCAGAAGCATCATCCTTTCAGAGAGCACCATGCAGCTACTGTCAGAAAGATGTTGCCATGGTTAACACTCACTTCTATGATGTTGAGGGTCCACTTTCATTGTGTTATGTGGATCTGGAAGTGAAGCAAGCAACAGGAGGCAAGATAAAGTCAAGATGATGCTGAAGCCAGGTGGGTAAAGGGCAAGCCAATCCTTCCTATGACACAAACAGAGAATTTCAAGGTAGCACTTAATGTAGGAGTAACTCCAGGTGGACATACATTAGAATCACCATGTAGTTTGAAAATCACTTTTCCTTTATGTAAGATAAATTCTTGTGGAATATAAAGAAATCCCATACTCTATTAACATAGTTAATGAGCTCTTAACTGTCTGATAGGAGTTTGAGTTTGGATGTCGTTGCTGCTGTTTTTAGTTAGTTAGTTAGTTAGTTAGTTAGTTAGTTAGTTAGTTAGTTTTTCTCAGTGTCCCATGAGCCTAAGAACAATCTAAGCAAGTGCTATGCAAACTCCTAGCATGACAAGCAATTCATATAAACTCTTATTCTAGCCTCTTATCATTGAAGCCTCACCCAATGGCTCATGGGTTATTAATTTCTAGAAGGAAGAAAAAGGAGGGACTTTTCTTTTCTAGTCTAGCAAACACACGGTGCTTACATTCCTCTAGTAGCAAATCCAGTCCTAAGTGATCTTTAAATATTAACTTGTGAAACACAAAGCTTCCAGGCTCTGGGATTTGGAGGTGAGCACTCTTCCTGAGAGCCATGTTCCCAGCCCTGAGGATTTTATATTCACAGTTTAGTCTCCAGTTTCTCAGAAATATTTGGAAATTTTTCAAACCTATGTCTAGGGATTCTTATTTAAACAAAATTGTCTAATCTGTGTTCTGAGTCTATCTTCATAATTGTGGAGGATTGTGTATTAGACCCATTTTCAGAGATGAAGTCCAAACTTAGATAATAAATAAATCAAGATGAAAACCTAAGTCTGCCTGGCTCTAGAACTCATATTCATTCAGCAACAGAACTGAGCTTAGAGGGATGAACACATTGGTGCTGCTATGCTGCATTTCCAGTGTTGCATAGCCTCCAGGCTCAAGAGATCCAGAAAGGCACTCTTTGTTCTCTCTCACATATGGCCACGTTGAGACCAGTAAATTTGAAAGTTGTACTAGCTGACAGTAAACTATCCAGGCAAAGGATCATAGCACTTGGACATTTGCAATGAAAGAAATAGGGGTATCTGATATTATATAATATTATACATATATGTAATATATACTGTGCATATACAGTGAAGGAGGAATCTAGCAAATATAGCCAAGCTGCTTGCTCATGATGAGGCTGGAGTTCCTGGATTAACTTGTGGAGCTAGAGAGATGGCTCAGTGGTTAAGAGCACTGACTGCTCTTCTAGAGGTCCTGAGTTCAATTCCCAGCAACCACATGGTGGCTCACAACCATCTGTAATGGAATCTGATGCTCTCTTTTGGTGTGTCTGAAGACAGCAACAGTGTACCCATATAAAATAAGTAAGTAAATAAATAAATAAATAAATAAATCTTTAAAAACTATAGCTAACACTTACTTCTGATTTTACTTTAGATAAAACATAAAATGTTAGAATATAAGAAAAGCATAAAATTATCCTTCACTTTAAAAAAAAAATACATTCACAATCAGAAGAAGAGGGAACACCAAAGGAAAAACTGGAGATAACAGCTATCCGTTCTTGGAAATAACTACTTAATTGTAATGATATGGACAGGTTTTTCACATCATTGGGTTCAGAGAAATGCTATGCTTTTTATTTATCTTACAGCTCAAGATCCTCTGCCCCATTAGCCTCCCACCCCTAGCCTTTGAATACTCAATGATAATTAATTCTACAAAGAATACACATGTCACTGGTGCCAGAAATACGTTCAGAGAGGCAACTGATATTTTAAGCAAAACATTATAAGTAGGGAAAGTCACCAGGAGCAAGAGCAGGCAGAGGATGGAGAGAGAGCTCTAAGGGGTTTTGTATTTCAAAAGCAACTAAAATGTGACTGTGATGAGAAAGTTGGGGGAGATGGACGGCCGTACTAGAAGCTCCTGTAACAGGTGTCTCAGACACCATCAAACACATAGGAAGAAAGACAGCAGGCATAACAGGTCCCCACCTGCCCTGTAAAATCAGCAGGAAGGGTTAGCTATAGGATTAGACATCCTGGAGTGAAGGTCTGGTCCCCTGCTTTTCTAGGGAACTAAAGTTCTTCATGGCATCTGACTTCCGTTTCATGATCAGAAACAGCAGTGGCTGTGTTTGTCCACCTCACAAGCATCTAAGGCAGCAGCAGTCCTCAACCCACAGGTCTCAACCTCTTGGGGTTGCATATGAGATATTCTGCTTATCAGATTTTTACATCATGATTCATAACAGTAGCAAAATACAATTGTGAAGCAGTAAAGAACTAATTTTATGGTGGCTAGTTAGCACTGTTGGAATCCTAAGAAACAGAGCTTTGCCCCAGATGCACACACAGCATGGGGAAGTGAATGGTGGTTCAGCAGTCACTGCAGATGACTGTGTGTTTGACAGGACTTGAAGAGGCAAGGAGCAAATGAGTATGACTCCTTCGTTTCCAAATGCAATCTCCACCCCTCTCACTCCCTGCCCGCTTCATCTTCTGTTCTTTAGTCTTTCTGTGTATTGAGTGCCATTATCGTTTCTTAAAAGATCTCAAAAGGTATGGTACCTAAAGGAGGGTTCAATAAGGACCTCCAAATTTATGTAGACTTAACTTATAGGTCACAGTTCATACAACAGAGGAAAGGGGACCTGAATCTAGGGAAATCTTTCAGTATGTAATGAGCAAGCAAGTGTCTAGCCCCACATAAATCAGCTAGTTAAAATGTGACTCAAATATCCTGTTTTTCAGGTCCATGCAAAAGAAATTCAAAATTAACCACTTAAAAAATCCACTTGTGCCTGACTTAGTGCCACACCACATTTTCCAGAATGTTAATTCTCCCACTTGGAAGGAAGAAGATGTCCTCTGAAATCCAACCACCATCTTGCTCAGTAGAGCCTGGAATTCATCTTCTCCAAAGGCATTCATCTGGGCAAAACAACTGAAGGACAACACACCGATGGGTAGATCTAGGAGCAGTTAAACAAGGAAAAGAAAATTCTAGAAATGAAGACACTCTGAGGAAAATACCCATAACCATCCATAACATAATGCTGGGTGGAATTATGGGATAGCATCACAGCTGTGTTTACCATAAGGACAAATGAACAGAATCATATAAATGAGACAAAAAATCATTATGTGAAATTGAGCTTTGCTTAATAAACAAATACTTTATTTGCTAACAGGTTGACCACTTCAAGAATTTTCAATGGGACCTTTGCCTTGAGAAGATAACAGTTCCCAGCACCTAATCTTGGCTCTTAGGGTGGTTATGTCAGCCACACAGTTTGCAAATAGGTTCTGATCTTGTAAGATTTTCCCCTGACTAAACACAAACCTCTGAGTCAGCAGTAGGACCTATGTTAAATGGAAAGGTGCTGTGGGCTGACATAGGATGGCTACTAAAGACACCTTGCCTTAAGTATTGGAGAAACTTAGCAGGCTCTTCCCCAGACCATCCCAGAGATGTTTACAGATTTAATTACAATTCCAATCTTTCCAAAATGCTTTTATTAGAAAAAAACCCAAGAACAACAACAACAACAACAAATTTCACTCAAAAAATCCCCCCAAACAAACCAACCAACAAACAAACATATGCCTCTGCAAACCCCACCTCCTCTTTCTTCTTAAGTAGCACAGCATGGAGCTGGTAGATTTCTGCCCTATTGCACATGGTCCAGCCTGGTTATGAATCAGGAGGTTGCTGGTACTGGGGTCCTGCCAACATGTTGAGTCTGCCCAGAGACTAGCCCCTCCATTACCCCTTGACAGGTCCAGTTTTATCAACCTCTGAGACCCATGAATGCTACCTTACCCAACAGAAGGAACTTTGAAGATCTGATTAAGGGTTATCTTGGTTTGTCAGGATGGACCCTAAAATTTCATCTCTAATGACCTTCTGGGGTGGAGGCAGCTGCAAAGCTCACTGCAGAGGAGATCATGGAAGCCCAGGTTGGGACGTTCTATCAGTTGAGGATACACAAGGCCTCCAAGTGCTAGAAGAAGCAAGGGTACACATTCTGCTCGCAGGAGGGGCCAACCCTGCTTTGACAGGACTTCTGCCCCCATGAGACCAGTGCAGGGCCTCTAACTTATGGAACCTCAAGAAAGCAAACATAGCACATTTTAAGTCACCAACGTGTGATTGTTCACACAGAATCAACAGGAGATTAACAGAGGTAGTAGATGTGATTGATTTTATCTCATAGAAGCTATCCAAGTAGCTATGATGCTGGAGGTGGAATAGATGAACGCCCCTGGCCTCTAGTTTGACCCCAGAGGCCTGACTCTCAATCTGTTAGCAGTTTCCACAGCACTTTTCTCACACTACCTCACTAGAGACCCTAAGCATGCTTCCCGGGCCTCAAAACGCATGAATGAAGTTAGAATGTAATGTTAATGTTATTGGCAATAAGTAAGTCATTCTGGAATTTTTTTCCAAGACTTCTGTCTTAGTTAGGGTTTTACTGCTGTGAACAGACACCATGACCAAGGCAAGTCTTATAAAAAACAACATTTAATTGGGACTGGCTTACAGGTTCAGAGGTTCAGTCCATTATCATCAAGGTGGGAGCATGGCAGTATCCAGGCAGGCATGGCACAGGAGGAGCTGAGAGTTCTATGTCTTCATCCAAAGGCTGCTAGTGGAAGACTGACTTCCAGGCAACTAGGGTGAGGATCTTATACCCACACCCACAGTGACACACCCATTCCAACCAGGTCACACCTATTCCAACAAGGCCACACCTTCAGATGGTGCCACTCCCTGGTCCAAGGATATACAAACCATCACACAAGTCATTTTCTGTCCTCTTTCATTAATATCATTTTAATTGCTTTCTTTCTAGTTAAATAAAAATTGGATATGCTCACAGTATGTTTTGATATACACATCATTGTAAAATGGCTAAATCAAGCTATTGAGATATATACATTTCCTTAACAGTTACCTTTATTTTATCTTTTTATGATAAGAACACAAAACCTGATTTCAGCAGTTTTCAAGTATACAATATATACAGTTTTGTTTTGGCCTAGATTGGAAAGGATTTTGAAGGTAGGGGGCAGGAATTCGTTTTTTTCTTTTTTAACATGGTCTCATCATGTCAATGTGTAGCTCATGGTGGCTCAGTAACATAAGCCCCCTGCCTCATACACCCAGGTCTGATACTACAGGTGTGCATGACCTCATCCCACCAACTGTAGTCACCAAGATGTTCAGCAGATCTCTTGAATGTATCCCTCTTCTTAGTGGAAGCTTGGTGTCCTCTTACCAACATGCACTTTTAAATCACAAACAACTTGAAAACATCTACAGTTCAGCAGTATAGATTCTCCCATGAACTGCAACAGGATTGGAAGACAATGACCCAGTGGTTGTAGCCAAAAAATCCTCATCTATTAAAACCTAATTACCAATGAGCTATAGTTAAGGGATGGACCTGTTGGGGGTGATAGGTCACAAGGGCTCTGCCCTCACGAGTGGAATTAGTGCCCCCATAACAGAAACCACGGTGAGAGAGCTAGTACTTTCTGACATATGAGGACTTAATCAAAAGTCATTGTCTACATGAAATGAAACTCACGGGCACTGGCTCTACCAGTATCTTGGTCTTAGACTATGCAGCCTGAATACTGTGAGAAATAAACATCTATTGCCTATAAGCTAGCTGGTGCATATTTTGTTGTGTCTGTGCAAATAGACCAAAGCAAGTAGTGTTCCAGAGTGACACTATTCTGCTCTGTATGCTTCTGGGCTCTTTTCTGGAGAGCCTGGTGTCAGAGAGATTATCCCGAGATGACACTATATATTTCAGTCATCCAAAGATATAGAACTTGCAAGCATGTCCAAGCTTTTAACATTGCCATTAACAAAGTGTTTACCCTTCAAGAAATACACAAACTAGTTACAAAAAAAAATTACAAAAAAATCCCCAAAAGACAAAAAACAAATCTCATAATGGTTTAAGTACATGTATGATTTTGGTATTAGATCATATTCATAGGTATCCTTGGCCAACCACAGGTTGCACATGTCAGGAGGTTTGTGCCTGACCGGATTCCTACTTCTGATCCTTGCTTTGGGACCCTGGCTTCAGAGCTGGCCATCTGCAGCAGCCTGGGAAGGCAGGACTGATGATGTCTAAAGGTCCCAGAGCATCGCTCAGCTTCCGGGTCTCTTGTCACATCTCCCTATTGTTAACTATGAAGGACTAAGCAGCAACACTTCAAAATGCCAAGGGCATGTAAGGAAACAAGAGACTGATGATACCTCACACCATCCCTCCCCATTTCTTCTTCATTGGGTCTGAAAGTGCTTACAGAGTTCCTCCTCTCTCTCTAAAGAAAAGACAAATAGCATCATGTAGCAGGAGGAGCGGTGGAAGCGGAGGGAAATATTGGTATTTCTTGACAGAGAGGAATAACACTTCACCACAAGCCAGACAGTCTGCGTTTTGTTCCACTTGCTCTTCTTGCTTTTGCAAAATATTTCAAAAGCTCCCAAGCCACCTCCAGTTTCATCACACGCTGTCATGTTTCGAATCCAGTGGAGAAACTGATTCAAGGAGCACTGTAAAACCACAACACTCACTTCAAGGAAACATGAGGTCAAACTGCTTTGCCCACACAGTCTGGCTTTGTATCACATTTCATAGTCTTATTGCCTAGAAAGAAAGCGCATTATCAGTCTTTAGAGAATACCAATTTCTTAAGGTTTTAGCCATCTCAGCTGGGCTCTGTTGCTTTTCCAACTAAAGCTGGTGTGATGTTGAAAGTGTTTTGTTTTTTTTAATCAGCCATTGTTTGTGCTCCAAAGCAAAAGAAATATACTAGAAGATATGCAAGCTTTTGTTGCTAGGGTTTGTAATAGGCAATTTTATCTGTCTATAGGTCTTTCTTATATATACTTTTTTTTCTTTAGTTATGGGACACTAGGAATTTGTTTGATAGTCATTTGGTACTACCAACTAGCTGACACTGGTTGACTATCCCCCAAAGATCACGGTGAGATGTAAGGATGTGTAAGGATGCAGAGGTTTCCCAGACTGGGCTAAGGGCTATGGACAAAAGCTGTCTTGCAGAATGAGGGGGTCTCCAAACCTCTTGTAGGTCACTCCCCATCATCTGCTTACCCAGTGAATAACGTGCCCCTATGTCCATTTTCCTGGCACTCACCAGGGAAATTATGTAAAATTCAAATTTCTCTACATGATCAAATCTCTTCATTGAGTTCCCATGAGCTCAGCATACAGTACAGGCCCCCTTACCAGCCCCTATGATGTCACCCACGCGGCCCATTACCTCAGCTCTACATGTGGCTCAAAAACTGTAATCTTTGTACCTTGGCACAAGCTGCTCCCTCTGCTCATTTTCCAGAACAATCACCTTCATTTCTATTCCAATTCAGCCTCTTCCAGAGAACCACTGACTGTCTATTCACTGTGATGAGTCGCCTCCTTTATTGTACTTACCACTTTTGACCATTAGGTGACAGCACGGGGCTGTTTTTCAGCCTCTATTCAAAAGGGCACTGCAAACAACTAGTTAAATGGGCCCCTCATTAACTTCCCTCTTGCCTCTCTCTGTCTGTGTGCCTTGTTTTCCTTCTCTGTAAAGTATAGATAACAAAATCTGTTCCACGAGATTTGTGTGTGGATTATATGAGGCAATATAAATGAGCTCCGAAATCGCCACAGTGAAAGCTCAGTTTGAGGGACGTGTTGTTATTTAAGTCTGTGTTTAATGTCAGCCTCCTCTAGCTGACTGTGATTAACCTTTCATGTTTAAATATGAATAGCAGAAAATCCATTGCACTTCATGGGAGTCTCTTAGCACCATCCCTACAGCTGCATATTTATTAGAATCTCTGGGCAGTTTCCTAGCTATTTGTAAAACTCCCTTTGTCTGTTTAAAACCTGGGTCTTCTTATTTCTCTTCCTCGGGTCAAGGTTTCAGCTCAGGGCTGACACCACACCCTGCTTCAAAGCCCTGTTGACCTGGTTAAAGAATGAATGAACACTCTTGTCTACGTTACCAAAGTTCCTGATGGTCATGGGGGTCATAATTTTGGAACATCCTCACTGTGAATCCTGCCCAAATTCGCACCCTCTGTACCTTCTCTCACTATGGTGGCGCTTAGATGTGGCTTCTGGCTAGAAGTCACTTCTCTCTTTCTTTGGTAGGCAAAGCCCTACCTTCTCTTCAACGTTCATGTCCTGAATGACACTTGGCTATTTCCCTCTCCCTCCTAAGTCCCCCAACACCCTCAAACCACCTCTTCTCCCTATGCTCATCACACCTTGTATAGGAAACATTAGTAGGATTTATTGTACAACGTATGGCAAAACTTAACAACAATATATTTTATTCTTGGCAAAATAAGTCATTTGCTGTCTCATAGTTGTTGGTGCTGACGTCTGACTTTATGAAAGGAATTTCATTCAACTACTACTACTACTTGATAAATTTCCTCCCCCAAAAGATAACTCTTGGTTTTGTGAAAATTAGTCTTTTTCCCATTCTATTCAACCATTGTACAAGCCAGGAATAGAAAGGAATGAGAGGCTAAAAGCCCAGGATGTTGAGCAGTAGAAGAATCCCCATAGTCAGCAGGCAGAGGCTAGGGTTCAAGGCCAGCTTGGGCTGCAGAGCAAACCCCATCTCAAAATGCAAAACAAAAGTCCCTGTGGCCTTTCTTCCATCCTCCTGTGTTCAGTTTTTGAGGTCAGAAAAGACAGGCTGTGCTTAGGGTGGAATGGCTACAGACTATAAAGCAATTCCTGTGCCAATTTATGGGAACACTTTTTAACATAAAGCAGGACCAACCTGACTTATCTACTCAGAACGCAACATATTAGTTGACTAACAAGCATGAATAGTAGTTCACTTGTATTTATTTATACAGGAACTTGCTGAGGCCATACATAAATCCAGGGTACTGGTTGACTATATTGCCAGCAACTGCAGATAGAGTCTATTTTTACAATGTAAAACTATGGTAAGCAGTGTGATAGATAAACAGATGCGTATATCCTTTGCAACATGGTTTGTCTCCATCACAAGCCAGTGTTGTTCTAGGAAAATCCACCACAATGTCTTATGGCCTGTGTAAGAAGCAAATGATAGGAACCAAACAGATGTATGCTAAAGCCCAGCCCCATCCTTTGGTCTCTGCAGAGTCTCTTCCCAGCAGGACATGACCAGATTCCTTCCCTCTCCCATACCCAAACGCCCAGCTCGCTCCTCCCGGGCTCTCTCCCTCTGTGCCTGGTTTGACCTTTCTGATTTGACCTTTCCCTACTCTTCTCATACGTATGGTCTGCTTTGCTTGACTTCTTTTAGTTTCCATGCAGAGATCTGGCAGGTAGTCTTAAAAGCTATCGCAAAAGGGAAAGAATGCTTATCTATACATTTTATGTACATAATGTATGACACATCTTGTGTAAATCACCGAAACCACATGCACAGTTTTGAACATGATTCTCCTTCTGTATTGGGATCAACGCGATGCAGGAGATTAGATGTAAGAAAAGTGAGAACCCTTCCATGTTACTTTGTCAGTGTGTGGTTTAAGATTCACACGCAGACACAAATTGCTCATATTCAACAAAATGTCTTAAAGTTATCTTAAGACAACATGTAGTAGCTACAAACTTTACATCTCAAGGAATCTTTCTGTTCACTTCAAAAATAGCATCTAAGAAAATGGCCACAAAGACATGTTATAGCCAGTTACTAAATTTTCTTCTTCAATCTAGTGCCCTTTGTTCTGTTGCTACATGCCAAGGGGTCAGCACAAAAATGCTGGGTAGTTACCTAGTGCAATGTCAAGTCAACCATTGTTTTTCAGGATTATTGCCGCTGTAACGAGCACTCTTCTGTGCACTCTCAGAACCAGCTTGTACTGAGCGTCATAGAAAACACACCAACGCTAACTAGTCTCCACGGCTGACATTCCTTCAGAGGGAAGCAGTTTCCAGCTAGGAGGAAAATAGTAAGTGAAAATCTACCAGGGATGTTGCCCTAAATGTATTCATGGCTTTTAGTAAGCTTCTGCTTGTGTTTTCATAGTACTGAGGGTTTTAACACAGAACCCCGTGCATGCTACCCTACCTCTGAGCTACACAGCCAGGAAGTGAGTTTTCACAAAGAAAGAAAACATTTGTGTCTCAGTGAAATCTCAGTGAACTTCCAGGGAACTAATACCGGGACCAACCTAAAGAACCACGTGGGGCAGCAAGAACAAGGACGCAGAGCCCACCTTTATCTTGCTCACCAATTTTTTTTTCTTCTTATTTGGCTGAAATGTAGACAGTTTTAGCTTAGAATTTGTTTGCTTTCTTCTGGAGATTATGCCCTGTTTTCACAAAGGATTTTAGATCAGGAAGGACACATGCAGGAAGGGAAGGGTTGAAGGGTTAGAACACAGGACACACACAGCTATGAAAATCAGCAGAGAAAGAAATGTACTCCCACTTGGTGCTTGAGTATAATAAAAACTCGACTCTATGCTTCTTCTAGGCTAGACTCAAGAGAAAGACTCATCAGATACATTTACAACTGCCTTCGTGTCATAGGCATGTCCAGCTTGCTCAGATGGCCCAGCAAGAAGACGGGCATAGCTATGACCTTTGAATTTTATGCACAGTTGAAAAAGATGTTGCCTGTCTAATTTCCAAGTGGTTGTATACTCCCCAGAGTTTCTCTCTCTGTGTGTCTCTCTCTGTGTGTCTCTCTGTCTCTCCCTATTTCTCTGTCTCTCTGTCTCTGTGTCTCTGTCTCTCTGTGTCTCTGTCTCTCTCACACCTAATCTGATGGAGCTAACAGAATACATCATTATAGCCACACATTTCTCTAAACCTAGGAAGTATTTAATTTGAATTTCCTTTGTAACTAGTCCATGTTCATACTTTAAATATTTTTCATTAGAATATAAACATTTCTAAATCTGTGGGCCTTGTGGACCTTTACCAACACTCCTTTGTTTCCCATGTCACTGGTATCTTATACTGCTTTCGATTTAATCATATGTGGCTCTTCCTCATAAAAGTGTTAATTATTATGTAATCAATCTTATCATTTCATTCACATTGGTGCTGTTGATCTCCACTTTAAGAAGTCTTTTATAATCCCAAAGTCATAAAGATACCACATATTTCAAAGTGTTTAAAGAGCAATTACAGTTTTGCTATCCAAATTTGTCTCTTTAATCCACCCTCAATTTACTTTTACGATCTGTATGACATGGGGTATAAACTTGTCTGATTCTTTTTTCCTATGTGATGAGCCCAATTGCTTCAACACCATGAACTGAATAACTCTTCGTTTTTTCCAGTACATTACAATCTTGCTGTACCCACACCAAGTCTCTTAGCATTTAGATTTATTTCTAGATTGTTCTAGATTTTGTCTCATTTGCTTTGCTCTCCCTGTCTTACTGATCTAGCATCACATGGCTTACTGAAGTCAAAGCTACATTCCTACCTGTAAGGACAAACAGCCATTCTGGTTGTTTTGGATCTTTGTGGTCATTTATTCTTCTGTACACATTTTATGATTGGCTTTTTGTGGTGGCTCATGAGTTTGAATGCTTGATCCTAGTTGGTGGAACTTTTGCAGAAGAATTAGGAGGTATGGACTTATTGGAGGAGGTATGGCGCAGGTGTGGGCTTTAAGGTTTCAAAAGCCTAGGCCATCCCAATTCTCTCTCCCCCTCTCCCTCCCCCTCCCCCTGCCTTTCCCCCTCTCCCTCCTTCTGTCTTGTGGTTGTTGTCTCAACATATGTGCTCTGAGCTGCTGTCCCAATGCTGTCCCATGCTTATCACCCTGCTGTCATCACCACCATGATGATCACAAACTCACTCTCTGAAGTTTCAAGCATTTAATGAAATGTCTTCTTTTATAAGTTACCCTGGTCATGGTGTCTCTTCACAGAAAGGGAACTAAGATGCTTACTAGATCCATCTTAAAAACTGTTTTTGTTGCTTTAGAATTGCACTAACTGTATTTATCCGTTTCCTCACTTGAGGGTCAACAGACATCTTCACAACACTTCTTCCTTTCATCGGGAGCTCTAGCCCAGTTGGTAGAGACCTTGCCTAACCAAAGCTCCCAGTCCCCTCTCCAACTCTGCGTCAAACAAGGCATGCTGAAACACACTCTTGTGATCCCAGAACTCTGGAGGTGGAGGCAAGAAGATCAGAAGGTCCGAAGTTCACGGTCATCCTCGGCTACATAACAAGTTCAAAGCCAGTCTAGGCTACATGAGAGTCTGTCTCAAGAAGAAAAAAAAATCAAAATTCCATGGATGACTAATGTCTATCTAGTCATTAACCTTCATTAGCTAAGATTCCTTTTTGTGTTCTTTAAATACTTGGCTGTTTTCTTCAATAATGACTCGCCACAGTTTTCACTAAATTTATCTTTACATGCAAATAGCCTCTGTTCAAAGAGAAAGCAGTGTCCTTTCCCCTGTTACGTTTTTGTTGGACAGGGATAGTTTATAATATATAGTTAATTTTATGTTAATTTGTTTCTTTTTGGTTTGTTTTTGGGGGTTTTTTGTTGTTTTTTGTTTGTTTGTTTGTTTGTTTTTTGTTTTTTGTTTTTCCAGGCAGAGTTTCTCTGTACAGCCCTGGCTGTCCTGGAACTCACTCTGTAGACCAGGCTGAAATCTGTAGACCTGGAACTCAGAAATCCGCCTGCCTCCGCCTCCCAAGTGCTGGGATTAAAGGCATGTGCAACCACTGCCCGGCTTGTTTCTAACATTTCTGTCTCATTCAGTAGTTTGAGGCTCACTGTGATTTCCTAGTGAAAGAATTATTTCATATAAAAATAACAATAGATTTACCCATTTTTCCCCTCCAAATGCATGTGTGGATGGCTGGGGTGTGGGGACCAACAAGGAATGAGAAGAATTTGACTGGTGCCACCTGTATCATGCCTGGTGACACAAAAGTACTCCAAGCCGTGGATGGCAGCTGGACCCCGCTTCCTCCACACACGCGGCTTCACCTAGCTCTCTCTGCACAAGGCTGTGGCACGGCTCCTGGATGTAAGCACAGACACGCTTGGCAAAGGCCACTGCCAGCGGCACCACACCATCCCCCTCCGGCAGATGAGCTCAGTCAGCTAGTTTCTCTGCAGTAGAGAAAACTAGGATGAAGTTGTGCCTGCGCTTCGTTAGGTCCAGCTCTGCATAGGCAAGAGCATCTGGGAAAACCTTGTGAATGGGGGCACAGAAGGCCATGCTGCTGCTTCAGCGAGAGAAGTTCTGGATGCCCATGCGCTCGTATTTCTCGCCATGGTTTGGCACCACTCCAAAAGGATTTTCTTAATACTGTTCATGGCTTCCCTGGCTACCTTCTTCTATTCGTAGCTTTAACCACTGTTGAAGAATGATGGTAGCACCTTAACGTTAAACAGAAGTTTCTAGAATACACAGCTGCTGTTGGTTTATACCTGTGCCTTCTCGAGTATATGGCATTTTCCCACATTCCAATCCTAACGTTTTTAACATAGTGAACGGGGAAATTTGAGCAATGAGATTTATCATCTATTGAAACAGCCTTGAGCATTTTTTTCTCTACTAGTCTTTTAATGTAGCTCGTTCCATGAATAGATGTTTCAAGTGATAATTTATTCTTACACTCTTAGGGGAAAGCCTGGTTGGTGATCATGTATGGCGCATGTAGTGAGTTCTGCTCGCTACCCGTTTGTGTGGAACTTTCCATGCTCACAGCCAGAACGGCTTTATAATGACTTTCCAATGCCATCCTTGTCCGGTATTGGAAACACAGTTGTACTGCTTTCTTGTTCTGTCTTCCAGGTCCCTTAGCTGCTTGTGTGTCCTTCCTAGTAAGATTGTTTCCAGCCTATCAACACAATAAAAAACACTAGATCTACTAGACAGAGGATCACAGTTTTTCTCATCCCCTCGCACTATATCCACTGTCTGCCTCTGGAAGCTTGAGGTCATAAGATGTACCCATTGTTCATAGGTAGGATAATCTTCCCCTGGCATGCTACTATAGAGATGATTTAGATGTGTGCCATCCCAGACCCCTGTGCCACACCCACCGATCTACTAAATATATAACTAAACCTAGAACTGATATTAATGTCTGACAGTCTCATGTTTGCATGAGATCATGTAAGACTAAGCAGAACCCTACAACCTAGACCTACTAGCAGCATAAATTAAAGTTCCTGACCACAGCAGTAGAAAAAGTCGTGTTCTGGCTAGTTTTATATCCATGTGACACAAGCTAGACCCCTTCGAAAAGAGAACCTCAGTTGAGAAAATGGCCTCACCAGACTGGCAGATGACCAAGCTTCTGGTAGATGTGAGAGATCCCAGCTCACTGTGGACAGTGTCAACCCTGGGCTGGTGGTTCGCCGTGTTGTAAGAAGGACTGATAAGCAAGGCAGGAGCAGAAAGCCAGTAAGCACAGTTCCTCTGTGGCTTCTACATCAGTTCCTGCCTCTGGGTTCCTGCCTTGATGGTGTTCCAATTCCCTCAGTGGTATACTGTGATTTGAGATTTATAAGACAAAAGAAGTCCTTGGTCCCCCATACTGAATTCCACCCTAGCTTATATCCCTGATCAGCAGCAGGTACAGTTTCTTTCCCCCATATCCTCACCAACACTGTCTGTTAGTTATTTCCATGGTGACAGCCATTCTCATTGGGGATGGGGATGGGATGGAATCCAGCCCACTTCAATTTGCTTTTCCTGGACAATTGAGGGTTGTTGAATGGCTCACATATACCCAGTGCTCACGTGTGCTTCATTTCTAAGAACTGTCTCTTCACCTCACCTTCCCATTTCTTGGTCAGATTATCAGGGGATTGATATTTACATTTTTAAGTTCTTTGCATATTTTAGATATCAATCTCCTGCTAAATGGATAGCTAAAAAAGATGATCTCCTCACGTCTAAACCTCTAAAGATGATTTCTTCACTCTGAGAAAGCTTTTTAACTTCAAGCAATCTCGTTTGACAATTCTTTTTTTTTTTATTATTTTTTAAAATATTTTCTTTATTTACATTGCAAATGTTATTCCCTTTCCTCATTCCTCCTCCGAAAAACCCCTATCCCATTTCCCTCTCCCCCTGCTTACCAACACCCACTCCCGCATCCCTGTCCTGTCATTGGGGCACTGCCCTACACTGGGGCATCAAGACTCCAAGGACCAAGGGCCTCTTCTCTCATTGATGTCCCACAGGCCATCCTCTGCTACATATGCAGCTAGAGCCATGAATCCCTCCATGTGTATTCTTTGGTTGGTGGTTTGGTCCCTGGGAACTCGGGGAGTACCGGTTGGTTCATATTGTTGTTCTTCCTATAGGGCTGCAAACCACTTCAGCTCCTTGGGTCCTTTTGCTAGCGCCTCCATTAGACACTCTGTGCTCAGTCCAATCGGTGGCTGTGAGCATCAGAGAGCAGTTTCTTAGTGCAGAGGGGTTTTTAGTTATTATTTAGAAAGACTGTTGTGGTGCTGCCATCTGGTGGTAAGAGACGGGAATGATATTATGCATGCAACTTTTCCTCGCTCCTTTGACACTGTTCAAACTGCTCTACTTTCATGAACTCAGAGCAATAGAGCTATGGGCCAATCTTAGACTTCCCCCAAACTCACTGCTAAAGCCCTAAGCCCAAACATGGCAGCATTTGGAGACAGAAGTGTTCTGCAAGTGTCATAGGGATCGAGCCACCATCCAGTTGTTTGATTGATGAGTTTTGTTTCTTTATTTTCAACACTCTAGACTGAACAACAGCCCTGTACATGCTAGGCAAGTGTTCTGCCAATGAAATGAGCTCCAATCTTCTTCTTTTCATTCTGAGTAAGGCTTTCACTAAGTTACCTAGGTTGATCTTGACATGATTCTACCACTTGTCCAGGTAAGCCTTGACGTTGAGTTTCCCCTGGTTCCAATTCTCAAGTAGTTCTAATTATAGGACTTTACCCCAGGGATGCCCACGATATGGTTTTGTGACTTGAATATTTTTTATCTCTCTGATTCCCATCTAGACAGGTGGTAGGGGAGGTTGTGGGATCTTTGGGACAGGAGGCATAGCTGGTGGGCATAGGCCATTATAAACAGGCCTTTGATATTCCAGTTCCAGTCTAGCTCTGATCCCCAGCCTGCTGCCATATAAAACAGGCTTAGTCCCAATCACCTGCCATTACAGACAGAGCTGCTCCACCTCCTATGTCATCCCTGTCCTGAGTGACAGCTCCCCGCAGCTGAAGTTGTTTATGTCAGATGTTTTTGCTGCTGAGAATAACTAGCACACACTCTATGGTATTTTTATAAGATGAAGCAACACCAGGAGTGACAGATATAGAAGAAAGTCGCCGTGAGGAAAAAGAGACAGGAATCATCTACAAAACAAGGAGAGGGTCTTCTGGGGGCAAAAGTCCCATCAGATGCTTGAGTTTGACCTCGCAGGTTTTAGAAGTATGAGAAGATTAATTCATTTTCTATGCAAGGCAGTCTGTGGTGTTTCTCTACAGATGGCTAAAAGACTGTCCCAGGTTACCCATGGCCGATGAAAGATCAGAAAAAGCCAGCTGAGACAGAGATTAGTGTTCTATAATAATCTTGTTAGTAACTGCAAAAACAAAACGAAACAAAACAAACAAACAAAAAAGCACTATCTTCTTTATCACCAGGGGTTAAAGTCAATATTAGCTGTGCCTGGTTCAGTGAGTCTAAATAAAGATAAAAGCAGCAATGGCAGTTTGGATTATTTGATGCTAACACAGGGAAGACTGAATGTACTGTGATGTTAGCTGAGGCCCTTGTCAAAGACTATACACCTTTAGGCTGAGAGAACCCAAATCACAAGGAGCCCAACAAGGCTTCATTTCTTAAACTTCGAACATCTTGAACAAAATTGGTCATGCTAACAAATGAGAGAGCCAGGAGTCAAGGCAGTCACTGCTGCTCATCTTTGCACTGTCTCGTGAGCCTCTCTCACTGTCCTCACGAAGTCTCCTGCAGTCCCACCAAGCCAGCCAGCACCAATACACAGCCCAATAACATTCTTTGTATAGGACTTTCATGTGTCTGTCCTGTTGGCCCGGTATCATGCCACATATGATCGTGGTCCCATCAAATTGCAATATATCTGAAAATTTTCTGTCACACAGTGACACTGCAGCCACTATCCATTTGTGGTGGCTCATTGCTCATGAATTTATGACATTGCTGGTATGAACAAGCCTACCTTGCTGTCATTCCCAGAAAGGTACAACATATACAATTACATTCTTCGTGTGGTGTTTAATAATGATAACAAACACTGTTGCTAGCTTATATTATTGCTACACTGTACCTCTATTGTTATTTTGGAGTATGTTCATGCTTATAAAAGTTGATTGTAAACTAAACCAGTGTGTCACGTTCATCCTGGCATAGCCTCATACTGCCATGTTTACCAACTCTCTTTTAGGAATGGCTGAATCTCATGTTTTCTTCACCATAATCTTTGGAGCAAAAAAAAAAAAAAAAAAAAAAAAAGCCGCTATGCCTGTGTGTGTGTGCATGTGTGGTGTGTGTGCATGTGTGTGTGTGCGTGTGTGTGTGTGTGTAATATAGGTTTTCTGTAAATTCATTCTATAATCTTTGCAGGATGAAAAGTCACCAAATGACAAGCCCCTTCCCAGAAGATAAAGTTCACTATATGGAAAGTTCCTGAATCTTTGCATTGGTTGTATTAAGTGTCTACAAGTCTCTTCACCCATCAGATGACACTGTAGCCTGCTGTATTAGACTTTGCACTGCAGTGACAAACAGCCTCACTGATGAAAGGTTTGCATTAGTTCAAGGTTTCACAGGTTTCCAGACGCAGTACCAGGTTGTATCTACAACAGAAATAAACTCCCCATGACTGCAGGGTGATCTGAACAAGTATTAGATAACTCTTACGTATCTAGGCTATCAACTCTCTATCTTTCTATCCCTTACAGAATGGGACAAACTTGGAGAAGTGATTGGCTCCTTGTCTAATTGCTCACTACATTTAATATGACCCTCAGATGTCTACAGCAGCATCTTAGCCTTCCTTTTCTTGGTTATTTATAGCTGCTGATGTCAATATACTTGATCTCAAATGCCCTTTTTGCAGACTCCCATGTATGTCTCAGTCTCCCATTATTCACCTTTCTGTCTTGACTGGAACATCTACCCCTATCAGCTCTACTAGTTCTCACTAACTCTTCAAACCACAGCCCAAAATGACCTGTTTCTTGAGCTCTCGTTCTTTTGAGTTACAACCATGGTCCACACAACAGTATGCTAATCCCTTTTGTCCATGCTATGTCCCATCAATGTGAATATTTTAAAAGGCTATTTTTCTGCCTCATATTCATGGTCACCTGTGTATATCTAGATAATAAATCGCATAGGGATTTAATTATTTGTGTGTGTTTGATAGGCATATCTTGCAGGGCATAATAATGAACAATAATATGGCAAAAATAACAAAATGAATAAGACTGAAGGAGACATTTTATGTTTTATTTTGTAATTTTATTTAAAGGGGATTAACACATTGTCTGGACTCTAGAAAGACTTCCATGACTACAGAGAATATACATTACCATTGTTAAACAGAGAATATACGTTACCATTAGAGAGAATAGACATTACCATTGTTAAACACAAGGATCCTAAAGCATAGATAGAAATTCAAGAAGGAAACACAATGGGGACCATTATACAATTTTATTGACATCAGTAACCAAGATGTCCTGCATCTTTGTCCTTTCATAACATTGGCTATGACTGCATTTAAAATGATAAGGAAATTTACTTGAAATTCAGAGTATTCTAATCAGGGAACAAAGTTTCAGAGTCCGGACTCTAGAGAGGCAGACGCTGGGGAGACAGCAGGGTATACTCAGACTAGGGCAGAGGAAAGCCTTAGCAGTGAGATCATGGTGACTTGTTCCATCCCCTGCACCCAGGACTTACCAACAGATCAGTACTTGTAGCACCTGCTCAGAGGCCAGGCATCCCAAGCTAGCAGCAGCACTTCTTGCAGCCACACTTCTGCTGGCAGCAGCACTTCTGCTGGCAACAGCCCTTCCCACAGCCACAGCCGCAGCCACAGCCACAGGAGCCACAGCCACAGGAGCGGCAGCAGGAGCGGCGGCAGCAGCAAACTACCACAGGCTTACAGCAGCCACAGCAGCCACAGCAGCCACCACAGCCACAACCACAGCCACCACAGCCACAGCCACCACAGCCACAGCTGCCACAGCCACAGCCACCACAGCCTCCACAGCCTCCACAGCCGCCACAGCCGCCACAGCCGCCACAGCCGCCACAGCCGCCACAGCCGCCACAGCCGCCACAGCCGCCACAGCCGCCACAGCTGCCACAGCCACAGCCGCCACAGCCTCCGCAGCCTCCACAGCCACAGCAACCCATGGTGTCAGTAGAGAGGATTCAGGTGCAGTGAGGAGAGAGACTCAGGAGAGGAGACAACAGTGTGATGCCCTCTTTCTGCAGGGAGCCCCCTTTTATACTGTCCCCCCCTTTATTTTTAGCCTAGTTTCCATGGAGAATTTTCCAAGGCTTTATTTACTTCCTTCTTGAGTCAGTGTGTAACAATAGCAGTGCTATTTTTAGCATTACTATCTTGGAAACCCTTGGAGTATTCATTTGGGAGTGAAAAAGTATGGTGCCTATCTAATCCAAGAGCAAGAAAACGATTCATAAAAACACAGCAGAAAAGTAGTTGTAGCATTCCCAAGTGATTTCTGCATCTAAGGAGACAGTTATGAGTGTCTTCTGCATGAGGCTGGATCCTCCAGGTACTGGGCAGCCAAACAGTTGGGTAGGAACAGCCCTCCTAGCCCCTGGTTGACGAGATGCATATCAAGTGAATGGATTTTGATGCTTTCGTTCCCCTTCTTTTCCCACTGGATTAATAAAGAGATCCCAGTTGGAAGCCCTGGAACATGGGCATCCCAGAGTAGATACGGCCCTGAAAAGCCAGCTCATCCATCTGTGACCAGAGCCTGCATGTAAGTTCAGTAGAGACAGTGGTGTGGTGTGCATAGTGCATGCACAGTGCATGCACAGCACATGCACGCCACATGCACAGCACATGCACAGCACATGAATAACACATGCACGGATCTCTGCTGTGGCTTATTGGTGGCATCTAAATTAGCCAAATCACCCTACTGTGAAGACAACTGAGCAAGGATGTAACCTCATCCACTGCACATGACTGGGGCAGGTGCTTGGGACCAGAACTGGAAACCTGGCAGACTGAGTTAGCTGGACATTTCCAGTCACCATTTCATTTTAAGGGAGTTTCAGGATTTCAAAAATAATCATACAACAGATCAACGAAAGACAGGAGCTTCGCCTTTGCCGCTGTTTAGGCCAGGCTGCCACAGAATTGTATTGTTAACATTAGACAGCACATAATTATTTTACTACAACTTTAAAGGTTTTTCTAGTGGATTAAGAATCCCAGGGACCGTGAAGAGAACATCTGTGCTTTAAAGTGAGATTGCTCATTTTAGGGCTGCCTGCCATGTCCCCTTTGACGCCAGTTTGTACCATGAATTCTTCTGAGAACATTTTCATAAAGGGGCATGTTCCCAAAGAGAGTTCCCAAAGAGGGACAATGGTCTGACCTGCAATAACTAAGACATAGAGATAGACACACAGTACTTTTATCTGACCTAGGTTTGGTATTCATAGCTGTAAAAGACTATATCTGCAAGAGAGTGTTACAAAATATTCTCAGCATTTATTTAATTTTAGAGGTACCCAGTAAGTACTTACAAGGTGCCAGGCCTTATTGAAAGTACTAGCTCATAGAAAGCTGCCAGATTCGTGCCAGGATCTAAATATAGGATTGAAGAGGTAAGTAAAAGTTAGAGCTAACTATGAGTTAGGATGTCAACAAGGAAGGATGCCAGAAGCCTCGTGAGTTCTTTCACGAGGAAGTTTAGAAAAACAAGAATAAACTTAATGTGCCAAGGACTTGGTATATAAGGAACACCACTTCCAAGGAGGAGCATCACATCTCCCTCTCCTCTCCTGACTCTCTCTCCTCACTGCACCTGAGTCCTCTTTACTAACACCATGGGTTGCTGTGGCTGTGGAGGTTGTGGCGGCTGTGGCGGCTGCGGCGGCTGTGGAGGCTGTGGCGGCTGTGGCGGCTGTGGCAGCTGCGGTGGCTGCGACTGCGGTGGCTGTGGAGGCTGCAGTGGCTGCGGCTGCGGTGGCTGTGGAGGCTGCAACAGCTGCACCACCTGCAGGTGCTACCGGGCTGGCTGCTGCGGCTGCTGTGGTGGCTGCTGCGGCTGCTGTCGCTGCTGCAGGCCTGTGCTAGTCTGCTGCTGCCGCCGCTCCTGCTGCCGCTCCTGTGGTTGTGGCTCCTGTGGCTGCGGCTGTGGCTGTGGCTGTGGGAAGGGCTGTTGCCAGCAGAAGTGCTGCTGCCAGCAGAAGTGTGGCTGCAAGAAGTGCTGCTGCTAGATAGAAGAGTGTTCAGGAGCTGTGTGAGTCCTTTGTCCCATTGCTTCCTATAGCTAAAGGCCTCTTACACCCCATCATGGCTGTCTCCAGCTGGCTCTCTGTCCCTCCAACTCTCTCATACTTTCTTCCTTGATCTTTAAAGTAGTCTCATGGACAACTCTCACAAGGTTTTCTAAGGCCTAACATAGAAACTTCCAGATTGTTCTCTGGTTGCTACAACTCTTGGCAAAATCGCTGACTTGGCCTGGCCTATGCCCTTGGGATCAGGGTAAGTACTTCAGGCTACTCTTGCCTGCCACTCCTGATCAATGCCTTGCTTATGAGATTGTTTTGGAATCTTGGCCTTTGTGCAATCTTCTCTCTAAGCCTTCCCAGTTAAAAGCTGTCTGGACTCACAGTAGTTAAATGTGAGCATGTGAGCATCTCTCGGTGCCTAAAGCGTAGATCAGTAGGATCTCAGACCCATGGGCTACATTGTCTGTATTTGATTCCCATCACATGTTTCCGAGTTGTCCACCAATGTCTGTCTTCCCTCTCTCTGGGAACAGTGGATTCCCAGTGTCACTTCTGCTATGATGTAGTTGGTTTTCTTCAATGTCCTCAGTGTCTAATAAACTACATAAAATGTCCCTTAGATCTTTGCCTCACAAAAGTATCTTATTTGATAGTTATTTCTGAGGGAGGATGGATGGGTACCACTGAGTGGGAGGAGGGCATACTCCCTGAATGGCTGGGATTTATTGAGGACTTGAAGTGTAATAATGGTAGGACTATATTAGCTAACATTGAAATTGCAAATCCTTTATCCATTTCAAATCTGTATTTTAGCCCAAAATATTTTAGCCTGACAGTATACGTCTACATACACATACACACACAAATACACACACATCATACACACACACACACACATTTACAATACCATCACTGGTATCAGTTTGCATTAAATGCAAATAACTAAGGAATTCATCCTTCACTTCTTCAGCATTTTTCTTTCAGTCCCCACTAGTCATTTTTGGAAATGGGTGGCAAACTACAGACAGATGTGGAACGTCATTTTTCTACTATAGAAGCAGGAATGTGAAATGACGTTGTCCCCTAGGACAGCGATCTACCAATTTGAATATTTAAAAAAAATAAAACAAAACAAAAATGTCTTATAGTTTCAAATTTTCACATCTAAAAAAAAGTTCTCATCATTTAGTATTTATTGCAGTACATGGCGTGAAAAGCCCAGGAAAACTGGTCAGTCTTCTATTAATGAGGTCAGATCACACGATTTATCCATACAAGGGAACACTGTAGAGTGTCAAAAAAAAAAAAAAAAAAAAAAAAAGAGTGACCTAGATTGCTTTGAATTCAAAAGGAATGGTTTGAGTCTCAGAAATGTTTTAAAAACAACATGAGATCATTTGCATGGGATCATTTGTGTAAATAAAAATTTGCCTAAAGAATTTAAAACACACAGTCAAGGGGCAGCCATTCCCAGGGAGAAACTCACCGAATGTTGTCCATGTGCCTGTGATACAAAATCAGGATTGGGGGAGGGGGGAAGAGTATTTGAGGAATGAAGTTCTTAGGCCATGACTTTAGCCCATGGAAACCTTCCAAATGTCACAGGCATCATCCCCATGTATTGTAGTCATCGTTGCATGGGAGGCCCTCAGCCAAGGAAAGCAGTTATCATAAATCTCCTTTTGGGGGATAAGACTGAAGTATTGATATATGTCTCAGCACAGAAGTGTGCCAATGGCTGTCTTCACTATCATATCTGACCTCCAATCAGTCAAAGACTTCAAGGTCTCAATATCCCTGTGGAACGACCATTCCTTTGACTCTCAGGAAAGCATAACCAGGAGAGAGATACTTAGCCTAAGACATGTCCACAACAGATGTGAAAACTCCAACAGGAGACCTGGACACCAACTCTGCTGTTTCCTTTTTCCTGAGTCATCTATGCTGTCTGTGCTAGGAATTGGCTTTCAATATTGAGAGAGAAAAATGGGAAGGGATTTGATCTTATCAGAGACACCTCTTCTTAAAGTCCATGAGAATTAATGCAGAGAGACCCACGACCAGACAATGTACAGAGAGGCTTTGGGGAACTCAGCCCTAAATGTCTTCATCATAGAATAAGAGCCACAGGTCCAGAGGGGATGGATGACCCCAAGGACACAGAGTCTTCAGATGCAACACGACTCATGCCCATGTGAACTCGCAGACTGGGACAGTACATACAAGACCTGCACAGGTTCAAGACAAATGGGGTTCCAGCACTGAGAGGAGGAGGTGGACATGGGTTCTCACACCTAACTTCTAACTAGATAGCCACTAGCAAAAGAAAAAAACACTTTGTCCAATGGATTGTCCCTGGGCATATGTCTTGGTAAAGGTTTGTATTACTGCACAAAACATCAAGACCAAGAAGCAAGTTGGGGAGGAAAAAACATTCAGCTTATGCTTACACATTGCTGTTCATCACCAAAGGAAGTCAGGACAGGAACTCAAACAGGGCAGGAACTTGGAGGCAGGAGCTGATGCAGAAGTCATGGAGGGTGCTGCTTACTGGCTTGCTTCCCCTGCCTTGCTCATCTTGTTTTCTTATAGAACCCAGGGCTATCAGCTCAGGGCTGGCACCACCCACAGTGGGTCCTCCCACCCTTGATCACTAATTGAGAAAATGCCTTAGTTGGATCTCATGGAGGCATTTCCTCTAGAGAGCCTCCTTTCTCTGTGATAACTCCATTGACACACAAAACCAGCTTGTATGGTATATTAATCATACCCCAGGGCAGGCCCCATGCCCAGGGGTAGCTCGTCAACACAAAATGAACCCAAAGGCATTTTTAGACTTTGTCTCATTTTGCTTTATTTGGGCTGTGTGTGTGTGTGTGTGTGTGTGTGTGTGTGTGTGAGTGAGAGAGAGAGAGAGAGAGAGAGAGAGAGAGAGAGATTAGTGTGTATGTTTCTTTCTTTGCTTTTATTTGTTTGTTTGCTTACTTTAAAGACATACAGAGAGAGAATTAAAAAGAATATAAAGTTGGGTGAGAATGGAGAGAGGAAGTATTTGGAAGGAATTGGGAGAGGGCGAATATATGACCAAAATATATTGTATGAAACGTTTTTTCAATTAAAAGAGAAAATAATGGAGAAGATAAAATAGATTTTCCCTTTTGCCTTTTGAAATTATATTTTTAGTGTGTGTGTGTGTTATCTTTTTTTATGTCTGTGTACTTTGTGTTTGTGTGTGTGTGTTTGTGTCTATCTGTATGTATTTGTGTGTATGTGTGTGTGTTTTACCATGGTTTGTGTGTGTCGATCAAAAAAAGCAACTTTAAAAAGTCAGTTCTTTCTTTTATCACTATCCCAGGAATAAACTTAGGTCATCAAGCTTAGTAACACCTTTCCCTGCTAAGCCATGTGGCTGCTCCCTCCTCTTTCTTCTTAAAAAAAAAAGCCCTCTGAATTTAAAATAACATACATTATTAGAAATTAATTTAAAATGCAGAAGAGGAGAGTGAGAAAAACACAGTGATAACATGCACCGTCTTCATTGTCTTTCTCATCATTGTGAGCAAATACCTAAGCAAAAGGAAGCAGCCCTAAGGGAAGACACGGTTGCTCATTATTTATATAGTGTAAGGGCGCGGTCCATCATGGACAGGAAGTTGAGAAGTTTCACCTCTTCAAACTGTGGTAGAGTGGGAGGTAGAAGGAGATGAATAGAGCATCGCTCTGCTGCTCAGTCTAGGACCTATCTCCTGCGGAGTAATGTTGCCCATATTCAGGGTGGATCTTCCCACCTCAGTTAAATCTCACCTGCTACCTCATGGATGCTCACAGGTGTTTCCTGGGTGTTTCCAAATTCCATCAAGTTAAGAATCAAGACTAGCTGCCACCATGACAGGTGCTGTTTCCTTGTGCGTCATTCCATGGTCTCCCTCTGCCTTCTTTTCCCCCCAGTTATTATGGGGGAACTCAAGATTATAGTAAAAAGAATATTATTCTGGAGGGTGCACAACCTTTAATCTCAGGATGTAGAGGTAGGTAGATCTTTGAGGCCAGGCTCATCAACAAAGTTCCAGAAAACCTGTCATGAAGAAAGAAAGATGGGGAGGGGAGGGGAGAGGAGGGGAGGGGAGGGGAGGAGAGGGGAGGGGAGGGGAGGGGAGGGGAGGGGAGGAATGATAATGGACTGAATCTCTGAACCTGTAAGCCAGCCCCAACTAAATGTTGTTTTTATAAGAGTTGCCTTGGTCATGGTATCTGTTCACAGCAGTAAAACCTTAACTAAGACACCATTTAACTAGAAACATTATGAAACAACTAGTATATTTGAAGCAGAGGAGAAAAGGATGAATAAAATGCTTACAGTTAGACCTCAGCCATTTCATATGCATAAATAAAACTACAATATGTAGTTTACACACTATGTATTACAGTATATAGGTTTTCAATCTTAAAGATGATGGACTCCTTATTTAAATGTGGGGAAAATAAGAATGTGAAAAGTCAAGCTCACCAAAGGAAGCTGAGCACTGGACCTTGGTTCCAATTTATGTTCGTCTTGTTTATCAGTGCAACAACATAGTGCAAAATAATCATCTGAATTGCTGGAGACCTTCTCAGCGTGGACGCTTCAAAGACCAGATCGGCACAGCAATGAGTATGTTCAGGCTAATGCCTCAGGAAGTGTTTGCCTTCAACTTGTATAGGAAATGAAGAAAGTTACATGTGGGATGATTTACAGGTAGGAATTGTTTTGCAACCAAGGGAAGGCTCAGTTTACAGTATAGGGAAGTTTCTGTCTATGAGCTTCTTTCAAATTAAAAAAAAAATCTATTTTAATCTCATGAACCATGAGCGGGATTGGGATATCTTATACCCCATTTCAGAGTCAGACAATAAGGGAAAGGCCTGGTCTCCGGTGAACAAGGGACTCACAGGCAAATCTTTAATTTTGTATTAATTAAAATGTAACTCCATCATTTACACCCCCCATCTTCTACCCACTCCTACAATGGCTATACCCTTAAACCCACCCCCCTCGTAAATTTAGAGCCTTCCCTTATTTAACCATTTTTTGTTACATATACATATGAATGAATAAACATAAGAATGTAAAAAAGATATTTTTAAAAAGTTCGTAATGACACTCAACTATAAAAATTCTACCAAGTATTTTCCAGGAGATACTCTTTTTACACTCACCTGGCAATGATCAGATTCAAGAAATGTAAAAGTGCCGTGCACCCTTATGTGCTGTACGGTCACACTTTGCTTCCCCTAACTATCTCAAGAGCATCCAGGACTGACATTCAATCAAAGCTGTACTTTTACTCTGCTTTAATCTAGAACAGTCCGCTAGGTTTGTTAACTTTATGTGAGAAAATTGTATTGCAAAATCATCCTCGGTAAGCAGTGGTATAGCCCCTCCCCCTCCCTGACCTCTAAGGTCAAACTTCGGTTTAACAAGTTTGAGGTATTATTACACGGGCATCATCAAATCAAAAGGTGTGTTCATCCTGTTACTGGTGACATTCAATTTGATCACCACATTATGCTCAGATTGACTAAATTTCTCCCTTGGTAAGCCGCCTTTTCTCCTGTTTTAATTAATACGGTTCTTTTCTCAATATATTTATATGGCAAAGTTAAAAGTACTATAAATATATAGTTTCATATCATTTCCTATAGTTTCATAGTTTCAATGAGTTTTAACTTACTTTAAATTATGTATAAATATCCTTGTTACCAAATATTTGCTTTTATAAAACTTTTTAAAGATAACATGAACTAGTCTAATTTTTTGCTGCTAATGACATTGATTGATTGACCTTTATTTTTATTTAATGTTTTATCTCTGTATATGGGTATTATGCATTTGCATATATAATTATGGGTACACATGAGTCACACCATACATGTGGAAGGTAAGACAGCAACCTTTACTGTCAGTCCTCACTGTCCATCCTGTTTGAGGCTGGATCTCTTGCTGTTTATTGCTGGGTAGACCAGGCTAGACAGTCTGCAAGCTTCTAGGGACTCTCCAGTCTCCCCCTCACATCTCACCAAGGAGCCAGAATTACAGACACATGCTGCAGTGTCCAGTCTTTGTGGGCTTCATAGATTCAGGTCTTCACATTTTCTTGGGAAGGGCTTGACTCAGCCCTCTCTCCAATCCACATTGGATAAATTTATTGAAAAGATGATTATTCTGGCTCATGCTTCCAGAAATAAATGGAAGGAACCTCATTAATTTTACAGTTAAATGGCTGGAACTAGAAAAAAATCATCCTGAGTGAGGTAACTCAAAAAGACCAATGCGATATATATGTATTCACTTATATGTGAATGTTAGCTGTTAAGTCATTGATAAGGAGGCTACAATCCATAGAACCATAGAGGGTAGGCAGTATAAGAGACTAGCAGGGAAGGATGGATCTCCCTAGGAAGGGAAAAATAGAATAGACAATTATGGGTGGATGGGGTGGGAAATGAGATGGAAGGATCAAACAGGGAGGGGGAGAAAATTGGTGGGGGGAGGGGAACAGCTGAAAGGGCCATTGGGGGTGTTGTTCAGAAACCAAATACAGTAGAAGCTTCCTATAATATGTAGATATGTGAGGGGGATATAAATGAAATCACTAACTAACAATGCAGGCAGAGACCCAACTGGATATCTGTCACCAAATGAAGCTTCTAGCACCAGGAATGAGTTACCTTTAATCTAGTTATTGTCCAAAGGGGTTCTATGGGTACCTCCAAATGTTACCCAGACTATTTCCAAGGCTATTGAAGGCTCACCACAAACTGACTGTCAGACCCTATTGCTGAAAACAACACCCACACAACACATTGAACATGGAGATGTTAGCTGGGGCCTACCTAACGCCTTAACCCCTAAGGACGAATATTCATCACCCTGGAAGATTCTTTTCATGCTACTAAAGAAAAAATGTAAACAACCCAGCTATAAACCTTCCCATCTGCAAGAGTGATCTACCTACAAGATACAAGATCTGCTGGTACAATAGTGACTTGAAGGAGTAACCAACCAAGATCTGATTTGATCTAAGGCTCACTTCATGAGGGCCCATACCTGACACTGTTCTGGTGGCCAAAAACCTGAGACTAGATAAGCCAGGTCCTAGGGTAAAACCAACTACTATGTGCTATGTTCTGCTAAAGGAATATATCATAAAATGATTCCTGATGACATTCTGCTATGCTCACAGATCAACACATTGCTAGCTGTCATCAGAGACACTTCCTCCTGCAGCAGATGGAGGCAAATACAAAGAACCACAGCCAGACAATATTAGAGTAAAAGAGCATGGGACACTCAACTTAAAGGGCTGTCTCCATTAAATCCCTCCCCCGGGGACCAGGAAAGTCTACAGAAGAGGAGGCAGGAAGGAATAGAGGACATCAAGGAATCAAGGCCTCCTAGACACTAGCAGGGCAGGCACTCGTCTGAACTCACAGCCTCGTACTGTGGCAGCATGCACGTGGCTTGCATAGGTATGCATCAGATGTGTCCTACATATGAAAGGAGAAGTGGACATATGCCCCTATCCGTAATCAGAACCTGTCTCCTATTGATAACCACTTGCATTATGGAAGGTTACTTTTCTCCAAGGGAGTCTCACTGGAAGAAGAAACCACTCTAAAGGGTAGGCCCCATGCCCAGTAGTAGATGTCCAACACAAAACGAACTCAGTGGCATCTTTGTAGGTTCTTTGTCTCATAATGTTAAATCAGGGCATTTTTTCCTATCTTACAGGTCCTTTGCATATATAACATGGCTTCCAGTTTGGGGGTTTTTATGAGATTCCTGTCTCTGTGTGTGAGAAGATATATTTCTCTATGTATGTGCTTTTCTTGTGTTTTTTCTTTGGCTCTTTTTCTTGTTTGGTTATTTTCTCATATTCTGGTTTGTATTACTACTATTACTATTATATTATTGTTATTATTATTATTATCCCTTAGATGCCTGCTTGTTTGTATATTTAGAGGAGAGGGGAATCAGAGAGGAAATGGGAGGAGTAGAGGGAGGGCAAACCATAATCAGAATATATTTATTAAAAAATCTATTTTCAATTAAAAAAATAGTGGAAGACGGGGATGGGTATGATGTCCTTTCTGCAGGCAGAGCAATGACTTGGCACAACATATCACAGGGCAGGGAACAGGAGGCACACATTTGTCTATGTCTATCTGGTCTATCTTTCTGTTTTAATAAAGCCACCAGACTTATTCTTTAGACTCTGCCCTAAGGACCTTAGCCAATCCTAATTAGCTCTTGGAGGCCCCATCTCTAAGCATATGGGTTAATTGACAACAACAAAATGCTTGGGTTGTTTTGTTGGATGGCTGGTTTTTCTTTTCATTTGGCTGATTTTTGTTGTTGTTGTTGTTGTTGTTGTTATTGTTGTTTGGGGGGATTGGGGGGCTGGTTTTTTGGTTTTTGTTTTGTTCTGGTTTTTTGATCAGCCTTCACAGGGGCACCCCAACTGTGAAATGTGAAATATCCATAGCTTTCTGACTACAAAGATAGTTTAAACAAGGAAGGGCAGAGGCAAGCTGGACATGATCAGAGCACAATAAACACATGCATGAAAATGTCAGAGCAGACCCACTTATTTGAACAATGAATGCACGTGAACATAATTAGCCATAAAAGCAGTATGGCCTCATGTGGTCTGAACCTAATGGTATCACCTCAAATGGCCATATCGCAACACCAAACAGTGCATTTGCTTTTGAATAACAGCTTCACATCAGACCAAGTCCTAACACTTCTACTGATGCCCATTGGCCTAAGCTCCAATTTTCCATCCACAGGCTGAATCAGGATTTTTCTCATGATACTTGAAGACCATTCAGGTTCTAGATTATAATTGTTGGCTAAGTCTCTACTAACATTACAAGAAAACAGAGAACAATTGAAAACCCCAGCCAAACAATCTTGGGGTTCCCCTAACAAAGACTGAGACCTCTGTCCCATGTCTTCCCTCCTTTGATGCCAGTGTCTCAGAACTAGCTGGCTCCCTTTCCTTGCACAGGAATGCCCTCTGGAACCTTTGCTTTCCTAGGAGTCCATCCAGAGGCCACCATTAAAATGCAATAAAAGGTGGCTCTCCTACATTTCAGTTCTTCTTGTCTTATATCTGTCTCCATCCAAGATGACAGAGCCTACTATCCTTATAGGGCAAAACCCATCCTATATGCCTGCAGTTACTCATGATGGCCTTGTCTTGAGTCAGAGTTCACAGCTACACCATCACTTTATGATTCAACAAAGCAGCTTTAGCATCTTTTCACACCTGTGATATTTTGTTACAAGCATCAAGTGTACAAAATATGAGTACTGCATCCTTGACAGTTGGCCATTGAGACTAATACCTGTGGTCCCAGCTACTTTTAAGGCTGAGATGTGATATGACTTGAGCCCTCTCCTGTCTCAGATGGCATGGCATGCACAGGTGCACAGGCAAGCTGACATGCTGGCAAAACATTCTACACACAAAAAATTTCTTAAAAATAAATCAGATTACTATACCTTTCCAGATCCTAGAGGTCCATGCTCCACACCCACACTGCCCCTGTCTCGGGCAAGAAGTCTGAGTCTAAGCAGAAAAAGGAGAGGTGCCTATTCACAGAGCTTCATACCATCACAACAAAAATAGATTCCGTATCAACATGACCAAATAGAAACTTCATGCCTACCTCCTGGGTCATACAGAAAGAGAGGCACACCTGTGGTGTAACTGAAGCCTACACTCAAGACAGAACCCTGCATTAATTTTTATACGAAAGCTCTCCTCTCTCACCAGGCTTCTAAAGAGACACCCTGTAGAGGAGAGGAGTTGACGAGGCAAATTTTACATGTTAAACACTGAGCTCTGGTGGCCCATTAGCTCCTCTCTATTCTCATGGCACATGAGAATATTCCTTTCCTAAAAAGGTCGTCCCAGTGAGTCTCCCGTAAGAATAACGCTATCACTGCAGTTGCGTGGGCCAAGAAGGAATGGCTGCCAAGTCGACATTCTCTTCTCACCCTATAGGGGATCCCTCAGCAAACCTCATAGCCTGCTTTCCTGCTTCACAGGCCGGGCCCCAACCTGTTCACCCAGGGCTTCCTTGGGATAGATGGCATAGGTCCCACTTCAGCCACTTGCCCAGCCATGCCCTTGCCATGGAAAGCAGCAAATCTTCTGCCTCGGCAGCTTCTCTCCATTCAAGCTGCCATTTACGATGAGCTAAAAGCTACTTCTGCCTTCCGGTCTGCACTCAGAACACAGCATTCAATTGGTTTCTCTAGAATTGCGTTCTTTCAATTCCTTTACCACTTTCTAGAATTGTACTGTCCTCAAGACTGCATAGTTCATTTGCTTGTCCCTTCCTAGTTTGTTCAGAAGGCACATTCTACCTGAATCCTCTTAGGCCTCCATATTCACAAAGCTTCCTACCCCTTTGCTTTTCTCTCCCCCACAGCGCTACATTTTACCATAATTTTATAAGAGGCACAAAAAAACATGAGGCATAGTCTTGTTGCTTCATAATTCTAAAGCATTGTCCTCTTTATTTAATTGGTCTAACCATCAGATAGCCTATCCCTCAGACATCCCACTCCCAAGACAGCCTCAACCCTAACCTATGATCATCATTACCTTTTGCCATGCTTTGTGCTGGACGTGGTTTCACTGTAATCACATACATTTCTTTCTATGGGCATACTGAAATTCACCTCTTCATCTGCAGTCTAAATGATGGGATGCTGTTGCTATTTTGGCATTACTGTCCATCATGAGCATCCTTGTATATGCCTGCTAAAACATACATGTAATCATTTATACAGACGTGTAAGTGGAATCCAAAAGTGGTTTTGTAAGAGAAGATGGACCAAATGAGCCTAGGCAAAGGCTAGATCCCAACCATGGTTCATTTTTGTACATTTCACTGTGCATACCCATATCTAGCATGAAATAGGTGATTGTCAACTTTACACTGAAGCAAATCCAGCTACTTCACATTGTTGCCTGGATCTTCAGATGCCTGTAGTGATGCCAAGGTTTCAGTGAATTACCAAGTATTTGCAGCTGCCTTTCTCAGAGCCAACATCATAGTCCTTCATCTTCTGGGTGTGTCTGAGAAGAGCTGGGATCGGGCAAAAGGTATTCATTTCTCCTTTGTTTGGAGCCTCTTGGCACTCATATTTGTTGTGTACTTCTAGCCTGGACACTCCTCTGGCCTCTTGTATAGTGCTCTTTAATGCAATTATTCTGAAGCATCGATTTCTGAGAGCACTTCTAGGAAGACAGGGATGGGAGTGGGAGGGGCATAATAGGACTTATGGTCCAGGAGCTGTGTCAGCGGCTCACTTCTGAAGCTGTTGACCTCTTGGATCGCTCATTTCCCATCCCACACTTCTTCCAGGGAACACTGAGGTACACAGAATTAGCAGTTTACAAAAGGAAGAAACAGTGCATATAGAGCATGGATTGGTCAACACCTCACAATCCAGAGCACGGATTGGTCAGCATCTCACAATCCAGAGCACAGGTTGGTCAGCGTCTCACAATGTATACATGCTTTCGCTTTCAGGGATCCAGCAATGCGGTACAAAAAGCTGCCTGTCATGATCTCTTCATGTTTATGATTTGTTTGTTTGGTTTTTCTTGTTGTTGTTGCTGCTGCTGCTGCTGCTTTTGATGGGGTTACTGTGGTGCCTGTGAACTCCTGGGCTCCTGTGATCTTCCCACACAGGGGCCACACTGAGCTTCTCAGGATGATTTCTACCTATCATGGGCTATAATCAAACCTGTTCTAGCAACTTCCACTTCTTACTAGCTGACTTATTTAACTATGGCTATGTTGTGATCATAATCTACCAGAGAGATAGTTAACAAGTTAAACTGGAGATGGAATAAAGATCTGCACTAACCTGCCATCGAGTGTTTGCGTGTCTACTTGTTCTTGTATACATGCATTTATGTGTGTAGATGTGTGTGTACATGTGTACATGTATACATGGGTATGTGAAGACCAGAGGTCAGCACCATGCCATAATCAACCACTCAGCACCTTATATATGCACTTATGTATATGAATATGTAGATATGTATATGGGTTCACATTTGTGTGTGTGTGTGTGTGTGTACACACGTGTGCATGTGCACACATCAGCCATAGGGCAGCATCATGGTCATTCTCAATCACTTTTTATCTTTTTTTTTAAAAGACAGTATTTCTAGATGAACTCAGAGCTCACTGATTTCGCAAGACGACCTAGCCGGCAGGACCCAGGGATCCCTTGTCTCTGCTGTGCAGATGCTGGAAATGATGTACACACATACATGCTTCGATTTTAAATGGATGCTCCGAACTGAAGCAAGCACTTTACCATCTCCCCAAACCCATGTGATCAAACATTAACCTGTTAATGGAACCAAGCGACAATAACGCAGACGGCAGTTTTGGCTGCATACGCTTCAGATTTGCCTTTCATCGGGTCTCGGACAGGTCAGTATCTCCTAGGAAAGGGCAATGCAAGATCTAAGAGACATTGATGAGATGTGACACCACACACAGTACCAGGGGCTCTTCTCTGACTTATGTAAGAGGGTAGGTTAGAGCACCAGACCCTTACAATCACGCGGAGACCTTTTAGTAGTGACTACACACTCAATATCTGACTTGAGCCAACAGCAGGAGTTTTTACTCTGCTGGGGTTAGTTGTATTTTCGATTAGATACACCAGAATAAGAAAAGAAACAGAGAGGTTGACAATTTGGGGTAGTTTATTGGGAGAAGACTATCTTGGTTTCACCGAGATGAAACCTTTAGCTAAGATTCAGTATGTGGGAGTTACAGGGAGAGAGAAAGGGGGGTAAAAGGAAACATTCACGGAAGCGGGAAATCTCCAAAGACAGAACTTTGAGAACCATTACGCTATTTTGTTACTTGTAGGCAAGATTCTTGTTGGTCTTTTTTTTTTTCTTGGAGACAAACTCTCAGAAACCAAGGGATCAGGATGGACTCTTGTGATTTGAATCACAGTGGGCAGGCAAGCAGAGAGTCTTACCAAGCAGACAGTTACCTGCAGCACCTTCCCAGCGACCAGGTCAGCACCTTCCCAGCGACCCCTCTCAGCAGCAGCATTGCTTCTGGCAGCAGCACTTCTGCTGGCAACAGCCCTTCCCACAGCCACAGCCGCAGCCACAGGAGCCACAGCCACAGGAGCGGCAGCAGGAGCGGCGGCAGCAGCAAACTAGCACAGGCCTGCAGCAGCCACAGCAGCCGCAGCAGCCACCACAGCAGCCGCAGCAGCCAACCCGGTAGCACCTGCAGGTGGTGCAGCTGTTGCAGCCTCCACAACCACCACAGCCTCCACAGCCGCCACAGCCGCCACAGCCACAGCCACCGCAGCCGCAGCCTCCACAGCCACCGCAGCCTCCACAGCTGCCACAGCCGCCACAGCCGCCACAGCCACAGCCACCACAGCCACAGCCCATGTTGTCAGTAGAGAGGATTCAGGTGCAGTGAGGAGACTCGGGAGAGGAGAGGGAGATGTGATGCTCCTCCTGCAGGGGGAGCCCCTTAAGTACCAATGCTGAGGAGTCCCACAGGAAACACATGACCACTTCCCTGTTCAGCCTGGTGTCACAAGAGTCTCCAGTGTGTTATTTACTTCCCTTTCGAATGCCAGCTAGATTTATTGCACAACTTCTTTTGTTTCTTTACCTAGGTCATGTGCCCAAAGGTACAGAAAACTGGCATCCATCAGCCCACTCAGAAGGCCCACTTAGTACCATGAGCAATGTTTCACATCAGAAAGACAAAGTCTTTGTGAAACCTCCCAAGTCTTCCTTTCCCATTTTCTTACCCAAAACTGGAAAACTGAAAAGTCTCAGGCACAAATGCCACTGTCAAACAATCCAAACAGCTCTGCCAGAGCTCACCCACTGAGCAATGGGAGATCTGCCTCCCTGCTCCTACCTGATGGTGGCCTGAGACTCTGTATTAATATTCAGTGTGCTTAACAAACACTGTATGATTGTCTAAAAGGCATGAAGAATCCACAACAACCTATGATATATTTTCTTTTTATAAATTCCTATTGAACTTTAAATAGGCACAGAGCTTATCTTAGAATGAAAACTTGGTTAGAGTGTTTTAAAGTTTTATCAATTGATATCCAAAAGGAAAATCTGCATGCCAAGCTATTGGTCTACAATGGTAAACACATCAAGAGAAATAAATTAGACAGACATGGGGGTGTGGTGATAAATTATCATATTTGAAGATGTTTCATCATAATAGGCTATTTAATTCTACTGTGAATAATATTTATGAAAATCAAATAATCATCAATTTCAGTTTTGACTAAAATTAGTGATACAGGTATGTCAAAAGTCACATCGGGAAGTTAAATTGACACTGATGTGAATATAAATTAACATTGCCCACCAAAAAGGAACCCTGTAGAGGAATTTAATAAGAAACATGGAGACAGCTAACAGCAGCAACATGATCCCACTTCTGTGAAGGGTGATGGGGTGGTAGATAGGAAGGAACATGGAAATAATGGCAACACATAAACTCATTTAGTTACTTAATGTTTCAGACATGTTCAAAATCACAAGTGTGGCTTCACTTGGTCTGATAGAGGCAGCCCCATTATCCAGCTTTAAAACAGAAGCCAGGCAAGGAGCATGGGGCTCAGCTTCAGGACCTCTCAGCGGAGCACGGTGAGGACTCCATGCATCTTGGATACATACTTGAGGAGCACTTCCCTTTCGGCTGAGTTTCCACCAACTATACTGCTTTGAGACAATAGACGGGGAAATGCTGTGAGGAGACATAACAGCAAGGTTTAGATTTTTGTTGTTGTGGACTTTTGTCGTTGTCTTCTTCTCCTTCTCCTTCTCCTTCTCCTTCTCCTTCTCCTTCTCCTTCTCCTTCTCCTTCTCCTTCTCCTTCTCCTTCTCCTTCTCCTTCTCCTTCTCCTTCTCCTTCTCCTTCTCCTTCTCCTTCTCCTTCTTCTTCTTCTTCTTCTTCTTCTTCTTCTTCTTGTCTTCTGTCTTCTTCTGTCTTCTGTCTTCTTCTTTTGTCTTCTCCTCCTCTTCCTCCTCCTTCTTCTTCCTTGGTAGTACTGACATTTTGAGCCAGAAAAATTCCTTTTTATGGAGGACTGTTCTATCTATTGCAAGATGCTGAGCAACATTGCTGACACAAGCCAGGCAGGAAAACAACCTCTCTCCTATGTAAAGCCCCTGACAATGTCTCTGCCGAGTGAATCCTGAAGGCAAAATAATCCCCTGTGATTGTAATCCACCATTCTGTCCATGTGTAAGGGGAATATCGAATATCATAGCAACCTAGGGGGAGGGGTTTGACATTTATATTTAGTCCTATGAAGTATGCATTTGAATTTCGTATTAAAAGTTTCTTATTTTTCTTAAATATTTGATGAGGCTTCCTGGGGTCCATGATTCGGAATGCTAAGACTCTTGGTGTCTGGAGGAAATTGGTGAGGGAACTGCTCCATCTCTTATGTGTACATGGCTCCATCATCCCTTCCTCACAGATAGACTGTGTCCTCTAGAAATTGATGTCTGCTGTCATCTGGGTCTTCTTCTTCTTTCTTCTTCTTTCTTCTTCTTCTTCTTCTTCTTCTTCTTCTTCTTCTTCTTCTTCTTCTTCTTCTTCTTCCTCTTCCTCTTCCTCTTCTTCCTCTTCTCCTCCTCTTCTTCCTCCTCCTCCTTCTTCTTCACATATTTCATGGGAATTCAAGTTGCAAGGAATTTTAGTTTACTTGGGGGCAGCATGAAGCCAGATAGCAATAGAGACTCTGGACTCTGTTGCCCACCCACCCTGGAAATCCATGAGAAGAAAGGGGGATATTTTTGAGCCAGTCTGGAAAGTTCACTTTGAAATACATCAAGACAAGTTCTCAAAACTGACAGCGGCCTTGCCATATGGTTTTCCTGTGAATCAAGGGGAAAGGGAGATGTTCTGATACCCTAACGTAGAAGCTGGAGTGTGGGAGGGTTAAGGGGCTTTGCCTCTTGATAAGGGGATGGAAGTGACTCTCCATTGATCAGAGAGGAGGACAGACCCCTCTGAATCCCAGGGACAGGAAAAAGGAGTCAAGGAATCCTGACATGTGACCAGGAAGTGTATTTTACCCAAACAAGACCAGAGGAAGGGCACATGTGAGCTTGGAAACTGATGTCAACACAAGACTAAATATTTCAGAAATGTGTTTTTACTGGAAGCATCACGGGAGGAAGTAAACACTAAAGTAACAAGTCTGGAGTGAGGCACATTCCATGAGGAAATGCACTCAGGGTCTTGTGAATCCTCCCAGGGAAGTTGATAGAAACAAGGAAGTAGCTACCTGCTGATGTAAGGACACAGGTGTATTTAAGGGCCCCTTGAAGCAAAGGCCATCACATCTCTCTCTCCTCTCCTGAGTCTCTCTCCTCACTGCACCTGAGTCCTCTCTACTGACAACATGGGTTGCTGTGGCTGTGGTGGCTGTGGCTGTGGCGGCTGTGGCTGTGGTGGCTGTGGCTGTGGTGGCTGTGGCTGTGGTGGCTGTGGCTGTGGTGGCTGTGGCTGTGGTGGCTGTGGCTGTGGTGGCTGTGGCTGTGGTGGCTGTGGAGGCTGTGGTGGCTGTGGAGGCTGTGGCTGTGGCGGCTGTGGTGGCTGTGGCTGTGGCGGCTGTGGTGGTTGTGGCTGTGGCGGCTGTGGCGGCTGTGGCTGCTGTGGTGGCTGCTGCGGTTGTTGTGGCTGCTGCAGGCCTACAGTAGTCTGCTGTTGCCGTCGCACCTGCTGCCGCTCCTGTGGCTGTGGCTCCTGTGGCTGCGGCTGTGGCTGTGGGAAGGGCTGTTGCCAGCAGAAGTGCTGCTGCCAGCAGAAGTGTGGCTGCAAGAAGTGCTGCTGCTAGCATGGTTCTTGGCTCTGGTTCTAAGCTATGAAATGCTTGGGGCCTTTCTCATTGCATTTGGTAAGACTTTTTGGCCACTGTTGACTTTCCGTCCTTCTTACCTACCCATCCTGTTGGTTTCCCTCCTTCTCATCTACCCACTGGAAATGCTCTTTCTGATTTTTGTGTTCTGAATTTTCAGGCTTGTTTCTTCACTTTTTTTTTTTAAAAATCCATGCTCATAGGATTTCTTCTTCCTGTCTTCTGGAACTTATTACTCAATACGTATATATTTGCTGTGATCTTTCTAATCTTGACTAGCATATATTCTCAACATCATGGGTAAAGGCAAAGCTGCTTGTGTCAGAAAATATATTTATATTATGAGCTTAACCATGAAAATCCCTAATAGGTCACTTCGTTGAAAAAAATTAAGTTATGGCTAACTTTTTACTCTTTCATAATATGTATTCACTAACTTCTTTCCTACCTGTATAACTTTGTTTAAAAGTAAAGCAACTCATTGTCAACAAATAAATAATAATAATAAAAAACCTAACCTATTCTAATGTGTCTGTCTGATTTGTAAAATGTGCTCTTGCATGGGGGAGGCCAATGGAACAAAAGAAGGTGACATTGAGACTTGAGTGAGGCTTAGCTAGTGGCTGTCTAGTCCTTATCTTGTCTTGGAATACATGGGTACAACAGAGATGGAAACTAGGAGAGCATTTGCAGCCTTTGGCATCGGTGTCACCTCCTGCAGGGACTATCATGGCCTATCTGCAACTGACCAACAGTTTAAGTATCAAACAAGTCACAGCCTTACCCCCCAGCATCATCACCAACACCAGCAAACAGGTGGTGAGTGCTGTATTATTACTCCAGGTGTTCAACCAAGCACTAGATAGCCAAAGATAAACAAAGCCCGCTCCTCAGAAGAGTCAGCAGCAAAGACAGAGGAGTTCATTAGAATCAGTTCTCACAGCTCTCCAATTGCTGCTATTCTTCAACAGATCAAATTTTCTCCACTCCTATCCACACTATGTAAATAGGTTTTCTATGCCCTTTGTAGGGCCATATTATGGACTACTGACACTAAGAGATTCTCAATTCGCTTGCTAGATGAGCTGATCACACTTTCCACAATGCAAGACCAAGAGCACAACTCAGAAATGGCCCCATCCCATCCCCCTCTTCTGGGATCACACTCCAGCCTGAATAGTCCCCACTCAAGGCATCTAACAGATGCTGTTCTCAACATCCTAGTTTAACCGTGAACACTGGCCAGCCCTGGTAAAAAAAAACCCTAGCCTGGGAGAGAAGTTTACTCTCTAGGTTCCTCCAATGAGAGCTACCATCAGGTGTATTCTGAGATAAACTTTCTTTCCCCTCTGAACTGCATCCTGTCTTTCTCGTCTTAGATACAAAAATGTCATTTGGCCCCCCAGTAAGTTTTACCAAGCTGATCACTGGGCACAGTTGACCACTCCTTCCCCCAAACCTTCCTTCCCAGGCTTCCTGCATCCTTTCCAATAAGCTGTTGTACCCTTGTGCCTATCCTCATGCCCGTTGCTAACCTATCTGGCCTCTCCTTCCAACACTGGAACACCAAGTCTCAGACCCTACCTGCTTCTCCTCTCCTCCCTCCAACTCCTCAGACCTACATTCTCACATGATCTCCTCTTTCCGCTAACTGCACCCCCACTCAAGGAACTGAACACATTCTAACCGACTATAAACCTCACATAGTTACCATGCTTATGTTTGGTGATCCCTCACCAAACCCCATCTCCAACCACAATGTAAATTCCTGGGAGATCTTTTTTTTATTAGGTATTTTCTTCATTTACATTTCCAATGCTGTCCCAAAAGTCCTCTCCCCCCCACTCCCCTACCCACCCACCCCCCTACCCACCCACTCCCACTTCTTGGTCCTGGCGATCCCCTGTACTGAGGCATATAAAGTTTGCAAGACCAATGGGCCTCTCTTTCCACTGATGGCCAACTAGGCCATCTTCTGATACATATGCAGCTAGAGACACGAGCTCCCGGGAGTACTGGTTAGTTCATATTGTTGTTCCACCTATAGGGTTGCAGATCCCTTTAGCTCCTTGGGTACTTTCTCTAGCTCCTCTATTGGGGGCCCTGTGATCTATCCAATAGCTGACTGTGAGCATCCACTTCTGTGTTTGCTAGGCCCAAGAATAGCCTCACAAGAGACAGCTATATTAGGGTCCTTTCAGCAAAATCTTGCTAGTGTATGCAATGGTGTCAGCGTTTGGAGGCTGATTATGGGATGGATAGTCTCTAGATGGTCCATCCTTTCATCTCAGCTCCAAACTTTGTCTCTGTAACTCCTTCAATGGGTGTTTTGTTCCTGGGAGATCTTTTCCACAAAGAAAAGGTTAGCATCGATAGAGTTAAACCACCTAGAGGAGTAACTGACAGATACATAGTATATATAATTATACTTTTATATATTTTTAAAATATATAATTATATATAATTAATAACTTCTTAATAAGTGATTTTTAATGTGGTTTTCTTACATGCAAATGTAGAGAAGAGTGCAGAAATTTGCCAAGAGCCACATGCAAGTCAGTAACTATCTGAGCATGGCTAGCCCCTCCTGTGTGGCTACTCTCACCCTTCTCAACACAGGATTCAGATGAACTTCTCCCAATCTGTCTTTCACTGATGGGTACGGAGCAGACCAAGACTCTACCTTTCACCTTTCAAACTATGTCACACACTTTCTGGGAGAGCCAGTTTCGCTAAAACAGAGTTGCCCAACGCACAGAATTCTCCCACACCCAAGGCGTGGCTCCACACTCACAGGCAGCCTTTTCATAAACCATAGTGGGGAGGCAGGAGAAAAATCCAAAGTAGAGGTGAGGAGATTCAAGACTGTTAACCAAGGTCATTTCTGCTTGCCGGGGTTGCTGTAAAGTCAAGCAGTGTTTCTTTGGAGGACTATTGTTTACTTCCCTAAATTAATTTTTAAAAATTTAAGTATTTCCATTTTAACCAGTAGGAAATCTATGTTAAATAAGTAAAGTTAAATTTAAAAGACTTTGGGAGCTGGTATATATAGCTCAGTGGAACATACCTATGGCACAAGGACCTGGGAACCGTTTGTGCCAAATATGAACTATTTGTACCAAAACACTCTTAAAGCGCCAGGAAAACACCCGCCCATACCGTTGGGGTCTGGAGGGACAGTGCTTATAAATTTGGCTCTGAGGCCAGGATGTCCTAACTGAAAGCTATGCCTCTCTAAGCCTAACAGCTCTGCCTCTTTAGTAGTCCTTTTTTTTTTTTTTCGTTTGCAAACTGGAAATCACAGTCTACCTTTCTCCTGATTGTTAGTTGAAATAAACGAATTCATAGGAAGAGACAAACGGAGCAGAGGATCAGACCTGGTTTCCCTTCACCTTGCCCTACTACGTTGACATGGAGAGTCACCACATTGCTTGAGGTTGCTCTCTTCAGGTACTGGCTTCACTTTTTTAGCGCTTTACAAACTGGTTGAGGGACCTCTGCTTCTAGCCTCCGGATCAAAGACCTGGGGGCTTCATTAGCATATGCAAAGTTGGGCGCGGCCTTTGGTCCAGCGGGACTAACCCGGTGACCAAGTCCATCTTTACTTGAGATCGCCGACCCACATAGCTGAAAGTGCTACATATCCGGGGCAAGTGAGCAGCACCAGCTTTCCATAGGTAAGACCTCCCACCGAGCGTAGTTAATTAAAGTCCAGAAACCCTGGGCCGCCCGCCTTTCTTCTCCCCGCTCTAATTTGGAGGCGGGGTGGGGGTGGGAGACAGTAGAGGAGCCTGCGCAGCCGCCGTACGCCTGCGCCAGCCTGTAAACAGGCTTGCTTCAGTTTCTGGGACCTTCTGTCTGCTGCTTTCCTGGCCTGCTGAAACCTACCCAGCGTGGTCTAGCCCGGATACCTATACAGCCCTCCCTAAGAGCAGATTAAGTAAAAACCACCATTCTGTTCTCGTGCCAGCAGCTGCCATGGTCACACCCAGCTTCCCAGGTTTTAGCTAAAAAGCTATTTTAGCACAGAATGCCAAATCCCAAGCCAGGAAATGAGAAGTTACCTCCAAAAGAGGAAAGAAAAGGTGAATTTTGAAATTAGAAGAACCAAGACTGTTGAGAACTATCTTAATGGAAATGAAAATAAAACCAGGCATCTATCAATCAGGTCGGTGTTCCCTCCGTAAGAAAAGTGTTTTCCAAAACTGGAAAGAGTCTGATTCTGCCATGATCCACGCGCGCTGCTGTCTCTCAAGGCATTTTTTGCATTAAACATACATTTTTAAGCTAAGACATTAACTAATTTTTCAAATATGTTTTTCTTCGGGTTGCCTCGGTAGTAGCAGAAATGGACCTATCAACTTTGTTTAGTCCGTTTTGCTATTGGAACAAATTCTATAATAGAAAATACAGCTTGAGAATTCAACAGTGTCATAGGACATGATTGGAGCAATTTAGTTTAATGCTCCAAAAGGGTTCTAGAGAAGACACTTCATTGCATAAGGTAGCGCTCCCGCGGGCTGGGCAAAAAAAAAAAAAAAAGAGGTAGTTTTATAGAAAGAGTGAAGAGTGTACAGGTCATTTCAGGGTTATTGTCTTTGTGTGGCAGTGACGGAGGCAGAAGAATAGTGGTAAGTTAGCTGTAGATGTCTACTTTTCTGTAAGAATTAACTCAGAGGGAACTTGGTGTCTAGCTAACAGCTTAGCTACTCCACAGTAACACAGGACTTTGGCATGAATGACTCTTGATAATCAGCCGGTCTGTGGGGGTCTAGTGCTGGCACTTGTTCTGATGGCCTTCTCTAATTTGTTTTATCTAACAGGCATAAATAATCCAAGATGAATTTTATTCTGCCGCCAACCCCCTAGCCATTCACATAAAGTTTTCTGCTGTCAACCTCTGAAAACTATGCTTAAACTGTAAGAGCCCAGAAACACCTACGGTTCTGGTAGAATCTGTTATTTGTGCTCCCGTGATGAGAAATAGGCTTAGCTGCCCTGTGCCGAGAGCTGAAAGGAATACACCCTGGCCAGCGCTCTTACCTGAGTCATCTCACTGAGCTATTCTGTATCAGAAGATTAGCACAGCTGGAGCCAGGGAGCTACACATGACTCAAGCATAGCTGGAGCCAGGAGAAACACGAGGTTCAGATTTCAAAGCCAAGCTCTTCCCATTGACCTACACTGCCCCAGCACGCTCAACCCCAATGCAAAACGGAGGCAACCGAACAAACCATAAAAGCCCCAGCTTGGGAGATGTTGCAGTTAAGAAAGATTAGACGGCGTAATAACTTCTCGTTATTAAATGCTAAGTCAAGATAATAAAGATAAACGTGTTAATGATGTTGAGTCACCAGGGAGGTTACTAGTAAAAGAGAGAATCAGATGGAAAGAGACTCCAGAGGATGGGTACACTAACGGGGCAGGGTATTGAATCTTGAGTAATGAAATGCAAATTGGGATCATTGAAACGAATTTCTATGAGAGAATAATATTTTCCCTTCCCTAGGTAAAGCGTATGTGAGTACCTAAAGACAAGAATTTTTTTTCACGAAGCTATCGATAAGGCAAATGGACCCAGTTATACTTTTTCTTTTTCCTGAAACACAATTTTCCCCCCACCGTCATTGCACGGTTTGCGCCAAGTCCTCACACTGCCACGTCTATGGCGAGGTTTGATTGGTTGGCTTTCTAGCTAAGCTGCTCGCCCCTTTTATAGCCTTGTTAGTCAGATATCTCCCGGCAGTTGGGTCAAACCATAGACATGTGGTGAATAAATATGATGGGGAAATGCCAGAGCCAATAAAAATAGCAATACTGTACACGATAGAATAGAACTGGAAGTGTGTGTGTTCTTTTGGTATCACGTGTAATTTGACAGTGGCTTTGAACCAAAGTAGAACCAATTATTTTATTGAGCTTTTAAATTTTTTATTGTTATTTATTTATTTACTTATTTATTTATTCATATTGTTTATTGAGTATCTGGGCCCAGTTCATACCTTTTGAATCTGTGTGGAATCAGTGAAGACTGGGAGTTGGCGTGAAGGTTTACCAGTGACTTTGAGGCTCCTTCCTATAGTTTTTCTCGGTGCATACAGTGTTCTTCAGAAAATAGGCTATTTTGATACTACCATTCAGAGCAAAGTGGGCATTGTTTTGAATTTGTAGAACTTTCTAACCATTGTGTTTGGGGAAGATCTGAGCCTGGATGTTTGTTTTATTTGCCAGGATTCCACAGAGGGTGAGGGATGTGGGCTCTGGAGCGTCTGGCCTTCAGGGAAGGGCCAGGGTCCTGGCAGCATGACTCTTGAGGAACCACCTTCCTCACAAGCTGAGGAGTCAGTCGGCTGGCTGAGCTCTGCAGCTCACTCAAAGGTGCAGAAGTGAGTCTCAGGCCAGTCTCAAAATCAGGACTCAGAAGAGAGAGGTACTTGGCCTATCTGAATTAATCGGAAGGATGTCAAGGGACCAAACTCAGGCTTCTTCATTTGTCCTAGATTTGACTTGTGCTATGATTTCTACTCTACATTTTCTAGGACAAACACAAACACAAAGACACGTTTTCAGGTTTTCCACTCATATAGGGGCCCTGCCTTCACGTGAATTGGAATAACCGCAGTCACTGTACCTGTAAGAAAAACTCAGGGGCCACTGTAAAAATGCTTTGAAGGAGCGAGGAGAGACTGCCTTTCATCTTATGGAGGTGCAACTTGCTTTAAACACAGAGAATGTATTTCAGTTTGTTTGTAATTATACTCCTCCTTGTAATTAACTCTTTGAGGTACAGGATATTTAATACCCTAGAAACTGCCCTCAGCTGCCTCCCCTTCCCAGCTCCCGGACCTCAGAGTTCTGGTTTCAGTCAACATGAAGTATTGTAGTTTTGCCTGCTTTGGGACAAGGTATGAATGAAATTGCTCAGCCTGTCCTTTTCATGTCTGGATCCCTTTATGGACCATCGCATTTGAGGTTAATTTACTTTGTTCCTTATATCAGTGAATCTTTGTTTGGGTATGGCCTCCCTATGCTAACCTACACTTTATGAGTCTGTAAGACATAAGTTGGGATTTAAAACTTATAGCCATCACCACAACCAAGCTATAGAGAGTCCTCTTTTCACCACACAAACCTCCACATTCTCTGTTGCTCCTGTTCCCTCCCCTCACCCCCACTCCAGGCGTCTGTCAATCTAGTCCTCATCTCCTTAGATCAGTCTTGCTTGCCTAAGACTCTGTGTGTGGTGATGGGGCCCCATGAACAGTAAATCATGATTTACTATTCATTCTAATCCGCCCTGGTGTGGTCCTTCTGACTGCCCGTTGCTATTATTGATTGATGAGGAATTCTGTGCTGCATATACATTTCCCCATTTAGTCGACACTTCAGCTGCTTCTTGTTTTCCTTCCCAGCATTGGGAATGCTTGCTCATCAGTTTTCACTCAGCCATCCCTAGAGTCATCCTGGGTAGTTTTGATGTATGAATTCTGAGAGCTTCTGAGGAGTGTCACTCTGTACTTCCAGACAGCCACGTTTCTAAAGTGCTCAGATCTCCTGCTCGTCGTTTTGGTTTTCAAGATGGGGTTTCTTTTGTGTAGCCTCGATTGTTCCGTACTAGCTCTGTAGACCAGGCTGGCCTTGAACTCACATTGATCCGCCTGCCTCTGCCTCCCGAGTGCTGGGATTAAAGGCGTGCGCCACCACTGCCCAGCTACCTGCTCATCTTTTATCCTGAGTTGTCAGGTTTATTACACCTTTTGAATACCATTCCTTTGACAAACACGGGTGTTTTCTCTCGGATCTGAAGCTTCCCTTCCCAGTTTTTGACCAGTTTCTCTGGATGAGCAAATATGTCTGGTTTTGTTTGGGTTTTTTGTTTTGTTTTGTTTTTGATTTTTGTTTGTTTGTTTGTTTGCTTGCTTGCTTTTACAAAATTCTATTCCTTTCCCTTTTTTTTTAATTTTCAAAGTTAGTCCCTTTTTTTTTCTTTTTCCCCCCCTTTCTTTTCTTTCTTTTTTCCTTTTCTTTGAAATATTTACCAGTTCCTTGGTTTCGAAGATCTGTTTTCTTCGTGTTTGTTCATGATAGAGTTACACTTTACATACCATGTTGGTTTTTACATGCAGGGAGGTAATGATAGTGAAAGGCATTTTTAAGTTTGACTAGTCACAGCCAAAATACAGTAGCTAAGGTAGAAATGGGTAGATTCATGCACCAATCCTGATTTTGCATCACACGAAACAATGTTGGCAGTAGCTTGACAGCCTTTGTCCATGCCTCCTGCAGCAGGTTTGCCTTTGGTTAATCTGGCAGTTCTTCGCTTTTTTTGTTGATTGATTTTGTCTAAGTTAAAGTCTCCCTGACTTTGTGATAAGTAAAGGAAAAAACATACTTAGGTTTTATGATCTAATATCAGTTCAAAGTAAATATTTCAATTTTTGCTGATCAGACTTCTAGCTTGTATCTATCCAGTGAAGAGATTGACTGGTAATATTGAAAGCCTGGAAGATGGAGTTCTTAGAGGACATAGTTTATACACAGGAAATAAAGGAAGTATACATTACAGCACCATAGTGTCCACTTGCAGTCATTCTTGGAAATGACAGAGTGGTAGGAGTGGTTGGGTTTGTGTGCATGTGTGTGTGTGTGTGTGTGTGTGTGTGTGTGTGCGCACACATGTGTGTTCGTATTTGGTTTTCTTTTGTTTTATTTTGATTTCAGTGAGCCTACACACACACACACACTATATATATATTACATGAAAATGTCTCTGCGTGCCAGCATCACATGAGTTTGATTCACTGGTTACGGCAGAGGTGAGTCCTGGCTAACTGAAAGAGCAACTGTGGAATCAGGAAGTGACTCCTAGCTTTCCCTTGACACCCACTTCTGATGGGAGCCTGGCAAGGAAGCTGGGGTAGGGTGGGGTGCTTCATATTTCTAAAACAAGGAAACCTTGCTTTCTGCAGGGTCATGGAATTGAGATGTCAGCTGAGCTCATCTTGAAGTCAACATGAAACTTGGAGAACTTCAAATATTCTTTCCTGCTTTTTAGGAAAAGTGCATTGTAAGGCAGTGGTTACAAGGAGAAGAAATAGATGACAGGATTAATGATTTTAAGAACACAGCATCCAAGTCTGCTACCATGTAAGAGGCAGCATAAACAGACATTTTCTCTGGCTCCTGAAACGAAACTCATGAGAAGCTATTCACCCAACTGTGATCATTGCCAAAATACAAGTAACTCTTACATCTAATAAGAGATAAAGGTATGGGTTTGTTTGAGTTTTGTTTTGTTTATGTGTGACTGGACTCTTTCAAGGTCACACGTGCTGCCTTGTTGTATGAGCCAAGAGTGCAAAGGCAGACATGGTGATGTACTGTGCTCTAGTAAGAGGCGGGTGCTCTTTGTTATCAGGGTTGGTGCAACAGGTGAGACTGGCTGGTATCCCAAGTCAATGGGAGTGGAGCTGAGGCTGGGACTTACTAGTTATTACTGTTTATTCTCCTGCTCCATTCACCTCCTCCTCCTGTTCTGTGAGCCTCATCTCTCCTTCTGTAAAGTCCTCCACTTCCTTCCCAGCTACCCACATACACTCTACTATGCTTTAGCTGCCCTGGGACTGAACGAAAAGGAATGACTGATGAAATTCATCTTGTGTGTTGCAATCCCTGAGTCTTCACTGATGGGATGTTTGCTCGATGTTTTAAATCTGAGAGCCTTGATCTTGCTTGGGCAGTGTTTTAGTTTTCCTTCCTTCCTTCCTTCCTTCCTTCCTTCCTTCCTTCCTTCCTTCTTTCCTTCCCTCCTCCTCCTCCTCCACCCCACCTCCTCCTGCTTCCTGTTTTCTTTTCAACTACAGCCCACACAGTATTCTTGTACCTTTAAAAAAAAAAGAGTTGTGAGGTTTATGATTAATGGATGAGGACAGCCTGCTGTGGAGCAACTCTTTAAAGGATTAGCGTGTTTGGAAAGCACATGAAGGTAAGATTACTTTCAGAAGTATCACCTCATAATAGCAAACCAGTTCATGTCCTCAAATCACATGAGTTAAGCAAACAGAACTTGAAATGGTACTTTAAGGATGGGATGCTAGGGTGGTCAGAGAGGATGATAAATGGAAATATGAAAGAATACTACAGTTCTGTGTATTATTCTGTGTGTGTGTGCTCCCATGAGTGTGTGTGTGTGTGTGTGTGTGTGTGTGTGTGTGTATGCATGGACTCATGTATATACATGTGTGAACTTTCATGCCTCCTACTTATATACCCCACAGCCTATGTACAGAAGTTAGAGGATAATTTTTGTGGAGTTGGTTCTCTCCTTCTACCTCTATGTAGGTTCCAGGGATCAAACTTAGGATGCCAGACTTGTGTGGCAAGTGCCCTTATGCAGTAAGCCATCTCACAGGCCCCCGTTTTATAAAAGAGTCTGTATAGAGAGTGTGTCCCTCGAGAATCACATCGGTGTTCTAGGATGATTTGCCCCACTGTGCTATTGAGGGATATTGTTGTGATCATAAAAAGAGAAAGAGCTATAAAGAATATGTTCTGGCGGGTTGTGGGGGAAGGGATACTGAGGCATCCCTTTCCCCTGAGAGATGAGACACACACCCACACACCGGTATAGTATAGAATAGAGTTTATTTAGGTCATGGGGAGGGGAGTTAAGAGGGTAGTAGAGGCAGAGAAAGGCAAAGAGAAGGAGAAAGTAGAGAAGTGGAGGCTGGCCATGGCCACATGGAGAAAGGGGAAAAGGGAATGGGGAAAGGGGGGAGCAAGGGGCAAGAGGCAAGAGAGAAGAAAGAGCATAAGAGAGAGAGGAGGGGCCAAGCAGCCCCTTTTATAGTGGGCCAAGCCTACCTGGCTGTTGCTACCTAACTATGGGGAGGAGTATACCCAGCTGCTGCCGGGAACTGCGCAGATGGAGTTTAGACAGAATACCAATAGATATGTGTACACACTTACTCCTCTTTGCTCTTCTACTGCTGACTCTGACTGTCTCACGTTCGTAATTGTTGTTGTATTGTTTGTTATTAAAATAAGCCAAGGCTACAGAGGGGAAAACCCCTCATTCACTCTGCAGTGAACTCTGCTTTTAATAGTTTTGCATCTTCTTTTAAAAACATCCTACTCATAAGCATTAAGTTCCTCTTGATATCATGTTCAGAAAAAACAATATCCAAAAATAAACTGAAATTGAAGTTTTGAAAATGTATCTGTGGTTTTGCAGCACAGGGATGAGGAAAGGCTAGTGAAATTGGGATTGGAAGGTCCACGTTCTAGCCTTCTGTTTCCCTTCTATAAACGGAGGACAAAAGACTGGGGCTATAGATCAGTTGGTAGAGTGCTTGTCTGCCATGCATGACTCTCTGAGTTCACACCCCAACACCATACAAAGCCAGTCAGGATAGTACTCTCAGGGTGTAGAAACAGGAGGATCAGAAGTTCAAGGCTATCTTTAGCTGCATAAGCAGTTAAGACCAGCCTGGGCTACTTGACTCTCTCAAAAACTAAACTCAGAAAAAAAAAAAAAAACTGAGTTAAATGAGATCAAAATTACCTTTCCCTCCACAAAATTAATTTTCCTAATGTAAAAATCATTGCAAAGAGATCTGGCCTTTGACTGATAAAACTAGAAAGTGTGGCATACCCAGGAAAACAAGACTATACTTGTGTGTGTTCTCATTTCCTGTATCTCTTACCTTGGCATCTTCCCTTTCCACCGCAGTTGTCCACATAGACTACAGTTGCTATCTTGTTACATTCATTCTCTATCATCCGTGAGGCTTACTGACTGTGAGGTACTTTCTAACCACTTAGAACAGAGCAATGAGCCATGCAACATGCCCTAACTTTGTGGGTTTTACACTTTAGGGGCATATTTTCCACCACCTTTCCAGCTAACTGTAGTTGGACCATAAGGAGTCAAGACATAAAGAATCCATGGTCATTTTAGCAGCCCAGGAACGAAAAATACAGTCCCAAGTCTCTGAGATACATGAAGAAGAGTCAATAGCTAAATTCATGATCTGTAGAGATTGTATGTTCTGAGTGTAGCCAGCAAATGGCACACTATTCCAACCAGACTTGAATAGATGGTCTAGCCTTGGTAATTGGCAACTTGAAATAGCTGTTCCAGTGAGACCATTAATAAGGTAAGAAGGGAGTTCCCAATAGACTTGACAGAATGTCAGGAAGTGGAGAAAAGAAAGCCCATGTTTTCTAGGCTGAGGGTATAAATTGAGAGTGGTTAACTCAAGTCTGCCCAGGACAGAGTTTCTATACTGTCAGCATTGCTCACAGCTGGAACCATTTTTCAAAATGCAATCATCATGCTTTCTAAGCTGAGACATCCAGGGCATTGTAGATACAAATGGAAATGGTATTGACTTTACTTAATAGAAAAGTGATATAGCTGTTTAGAGCACTTTGTAAAAGGTCTGGTGAGGACAAAATATGGTATGACTGAATAGGCACCTCTACCTAGACAGCTGAAATTCCACTCAGGTGGCCCACCCATCTGGGGTGAGTGCCCAGTTGAACTGTTTTGACAACTCAGAATTCACTTTTGAAAGTTTTATGTATGAAGCCACAGTGTCTGCCATGGATCTGTGTTTGCAAACGTGTTCCTCAAGCCACAGCAAGGTTGTCATTACATTGTCCCGATGCTTTGTTTCTCCTTGTGAAGAGACTGTCAGTAGATCAATGAAGCAGCACAGGGGGAAGCATGACACACTGAGGCAGAGTGTGGACAAGGGGAGACAGACAGACAGACAGACAGACAGATAATTACTAGAGTGGATAAAAGGGGCCTGATGGAACTAGGAGACCATGATTCCAGTCTTGACCACATAATTTTAGTCTACTGGTTAGATTGATTTTTTTTTCATGTAGTCACCGTGGAATTACAATTACTATGATGCTTTAATGAGAAAATACACAGGGTAAAAAAAAAAGGCATCATACCTGTAATGGCTATTCCTGTTTGTCAACTTGACTATATTTGGAATGAACTACAATCCAGAATTGGAGGGTTCATCTGAGATCCAGATCTTGAGGATGGAAGACACGAGTTTCTGACCTGGATCTTGGCATGGAGATCTTGAGGCATAGTGGCCATGAAAAGCTTAGGCCTAGGCAAAGTAGTACCCGCCTTTAATCCAGGAGACTGAAGCAAGGAGTTCTCTGAGTTCAAGGTCAGCCTGGGACAAGCAAGTCCCAGATCCAAACATGGTGGTACACACCTTTAATCTGGGACACATCTATTTGCTGTAGCCCTACATAAGGGCATTGGAAGAAGGAAGATTCACTCTTTCTTCACCTGCTTGCACTTACCAGTCAACACATCTGTTGGGACCTACTTCTACAGATCAGCTTAAAGAACTAGCATCGTGGGACTGAACAACTACTGGATTCTCCGGCTTCCCATCCACACCTGCCCATTGTTGGGTGAATTGGACTACAGACTGTAAGTCATTACAATAAATTGCCTCAATATAGAGAGCCATATCATAGGTTCTATGACTATAGAGAACCCTGACTAATACAATACCCATAGCCAGTTACCTTCCTAAAGATCATCTTAGAAAGTAACCAAAATCGAGACCACCAAAGAATGTCCCTCAACAGCAAAGTTTAATCTCAGATGTGAAGGGATGATGAACTCGGTGCTCACTGCTACCCATGAAGGTGTCGGGGGCAGGGGAAAATAACATAAAGCTGATTGTGTTAGCTGTTTGCTTTCTGGGCAGTGATTAAGGTCTTCTTGTGCTTTTTGTGTGAAGAATGAGTGTCCTTCCCCAGTGAATAATCTGCAGCTACACATTCAGAGAAGAGCAGACACACAAAGGGGAAGTGGGATAACAGTCTTAGAAGCAGTGCCTCCCATTCCCAAATATAACTGGCATCATGGAAATCAGAAGGATAGGGTGGAGATATGGAAGAAAGTTAGACCTTTAACCAATTAATTTCCTTAAATATTTTATTTTATTATTAGCATGGTTTGGGGAGGAGGGAGCCACATACATGCTATGGTACCCTTGGAGAGTCTTGAGGTCAGAGGCCAACTCTAAGGGGACAGTTTTGGGCTTCCACCTTACTAGGGATGAGCCACTCTTGTTTCTCCTGTGCTGTATACTACAGGCTTGCTGGCCTGTGAGCTTCAGTTCTCCTATGTCTGCTTGCTATCTCAAGGTAGGAGTTCTGGGTGTTTCAGCTGTTTACCACCAAGTGCAGTTTGGTAGCTCATGCCTTTAATCCGAGCGTTTGGGAGGCAGAGGCTGGTGGATCTCTGAGTTCAAGGCCGGTCTACAGAGTGAGTTACAGGTCCAGCAGAGAAACCCTGTCTCAAAAACAAAAATGAACAACAACAACAAAAACAGCCAAGGGACAGGGGGAGCTGTGGGGAGCTAAGCAGATCAAACTCAGACCGTCAGGATTGCTTGGCTGAGCCATCAAAAATGGTTCCCAATTGATTTTTCTAACTGAAGAATTTGAAATGCTTCAAAGATGGAGAAACCTAACAAATGTTTCATTTGTTTATTATGCAACCAGTAAGACTCCAGACAAGGGGCAGCCTGGTTAGAAAGATAAATTTATAATAGAGACGTGTCAGTGTGTTAATAAATTCTGGAACCCATGCAAAGTGGAGCAGGCAGATACAGAAGACTCGCCTAATCCAGTCTGTTCATCTGGAAGCCCTTTCCCTACTGCAGCTTGACACAGGTTCATTAGCTGGTCTTTTACTTAGCATGTGCTACCCCACTAATCATGGTTTACTAGCAGCTGCCCATGAGTGTGTTTGAGAAAACACTGAAGAAATCCAATTCCCTTCAGCAATAACGAAAAGGGGACTCTGAAAACTTAGGGATCACGCTGGAATTGTGTGTAAGTAATTCACCCCTCACTTTTCCAGCCCCACTGCACATGGAGGGATAAACGTCACATTTTCAAAACTGTGTAGAAATAACGAGCTTTTGATGGAGGGGGCTGGAGAAGGATGAGCCTGGCTTAACTCTCGCTTTGTTTCCATTTGACCAGCCATGGACTCCAGCTGCAGAACTCCACCGAGCAATTCTTGGGTTTATCCCACTGTGATACTCTGCTTGTTTGGGTTTTTCTCCATGTTCAGGCCTTCAGAATCATTCTTAATCCCATTCCTGTCTGAACCCAGTAAGAATCTCACCAGCCCAGAGGTAAGGTAATGGGTACTTATCTCAATAAGGGTTAATTTCTCAGAACTTGAACAAGGTGGTAGGGATATTATTCTAATGAGCCCACATTTTCACAGAATTTATTACATAATACAACTACCTCCTTCCCCATGACACAAAAAATATTAAGCCAAACACTTATTTAACATGTACAAAGAATATTTTAAATTTCAGAGTTTTGATATTAGTCTGGATATATCTACATCTACATCTATAGATAGATAGATAGATAGATAGATAGATAGATAGATAGATAGGAGCTTTTCTGGTCTCCATTGTTTCTATCACATTTACCCTAAAATGAAGTTGTTCTCTGCCACACAATTGCTTTCTGGGAAACCAGTAGGCTGCTGTGGTATAAGCAGGATGTAATAAGAAAGTGTAATACAATTACATGTCATGTTTGGTGAATGATGGACTGTATATTAGTTAACTATAACTATGACATTTCAGAGAATTTCTGTCCTCAGTAACACTGCACCCACCATAGACTCACACATCAACACTTATATGTGTGTTTATGTGACATCAGTGTAAATAAACCGACTGCTCTATCACCCTAAAAATACAACATTCAGAGACTGGAGAGATAGCTGAGTGTTTAAGAGCACTGGCTACCCTTCCAGAGGACCTGGGTTTGATTCCCAGCACCTACATAACAGCTCACAACTGTCTGTAACTCCAGTTCCAGGGGATCTGGCACCCTCACACAGACATAAATGCAGGCAAAACACAAATGCATGTAAAAATAAATAAATCTTAAAATTATATGTATATATACATATTATATCATACACATTTATATAGTATACAATGTAAAACTCAATAATGATAATAAATGGCTGTTAGTGTCTACACATTTACTGCTACTTTTACCATTGTCTTAAGGCATCATTTTATTTTTACTTAACAAAAATAGAAGTACTATACAATACCAGCATCAGCCCACACACCCTATGGTTACTGTATCTTTCAATTGTGTCATATTCTCTTGTGTTGAAGTTAACCTCATGTTTTACTTACAATGTTCCTATTTATCACGCTACTACATACCACATAGCTGAGCTGTATAAGTGGGTTATACACTCTATAATGGTTCTGGATGCACACTCTATAAGGTTTGCACAATAAATAAAATTAGCCAAGTGTATCAACAACACATGGTTATATATTTTTATGACTCTTACTCAGTTTTGAAAAACTACTTAGCAACAGGTGTGATATAAACAAATTTACTTCCTGATCTATTTCTCTTCCAAATTCTCTTACTTAAAAAGATACTTCATTACAATTTACTAAACGCATGAAACTCAAGAAGAATGAAGACCAAAGTGTGGACACTATGCACCTTCTTAGAATTGGGAACAAAACACCCAGGGAAGGAGTTACAGAGACAAAGTTCATAGCTGTGATGAAAGGATGGACCATTTAGAGACTGCCGTATCCAGGGATCCTTCCCATAATCAGCTTCTAAACGCTGACACCATTGCATACACTAGCAAGATTTTGCTGAAAGGACCCAAATATAGCTGTCTCTTGTGAGATGATGCCGGGGCCTAGCAAACACAGGAGTGGATGTTCACAGTCAGCTATTGGATGTATCACAGGGCTCCCAATGGAGAAGCTAGAGAAAGTACCCAAGGAGCTAAAGGGATCTGCAACCCTATTGTCGGAACAACATGATGTACTAACCAGAACCCCGGAGCTCTTGTCTCTAGCTGCATATGTATGGAAAGATGGCCTAGTAGGCCATCATTAGAAAGAGAGGCCCATTGGACTTGCAAACTTTATATGCCCCAATATAGGGGAATGCCAGGGCCAAAAGAATGGGAATGGGTGGGTAGGGAAGTGGGGGTCGCTATGGGGGACTTTTGGGATAGCATTGGAAATGTATCTGAGGAAAATATGTAATAAAAATATTAAAAAGATACTTCTTACTGGGCATGGCAACACATGTCTTTAATCCCAGCACTCAGGAGGCAGATGGATTTCTGTGACATTGAGGCCAGTCTGGTCTCCATAGCCTGTTCAGTTTTGTCAGGAATGCATCCCCTCCCTTCCTGTCTTTTCCTCTGTCTAAAAAGAGACAAGAGGAAAATGCACTAACCCAACTAAAAAAATCACCCTGAACTGGTTGACTATGTCCAACCACAACAATGATTTTGTCATACTGAAGGTAGTATCACTTGAAAACTAAGTGGTGCTAGATTATCAATAGTTAATTGGCAAAGACAGAAGCCAAGCAAACCTCAATGGCTTCAGAGTTTCTTGGACTGAAGCCTGTCACATTTAAGACAAAGGTCAGAGATGGGGCAGAATGAACTCAACATGCCCACCAGGTTTGTGCCTGTATACACTATGGACAGTGAGTAAACCCTCCTTCAGAACCATAGGTTAGTTGTGGGCCCTCCTGTGACATTGGTGGGCCCACATGTCAATGAGGGAGAGTTCAGTAATCCAAGACTCTGAATCTTACCCATCATTCACAATCTTTTGAGTCCTTTCTACCTATGAAACTAGCCGGGCGTGGTGGTGCACACCTTTAATCCCAGCACTTGGGAGGCAGAGGTAGGCGGATTTCTGAGTTCGAGGATAGCCTGGTCTACAGAGTGAGTTCCAGGACAGCCAGGGCTAAAAGAGAAACCCTCTCTCGAAAAAACCAGAACCAAAACCAAAATCCAAAAACAAAAACAAAACAAAAATCTACCTATGAAACTTGAGTGTCCATGTGTTTGCCATGAAAGAGTGATGTGACCCACATTGAACTCAACCTAGCAGTGACATCTTATAGCCCTGGATAGGGTTAGAGGAGCTTGTGAGCCCAAGCTAATTTGACAAAACCATTCACTCTATAAGTGTGTGTGAGTGTGTGTGAGTGTATGTGTGTGTGTGTGTTTGTGTATGTTTGTGTATACCCAGATTTCAGACAGGTGGGAGGCAGTGATGGAGCAAGTAAAGAGACATGTTCTACTCTTTACATTGAGAGCCCTATACTTAATGCTGATCATCTTTGTAAGAGTAGTTTGGGATTTTTTTTTCAATGTATTCATTTATTAATTCATGTGCATTGGTATTTTGCCTGCATGTATGTCTGTATGACAGTATTGGATCCCCTAGAACTGGAGTTACAGAGAGTTGTGATCTGCCATGTGGGTGTTGGGAACTGAACTTGTGTCCTCTGGAAGAACATACAGTGTTCTTAACTGTTGAGCCATCTCTCCAGCTTGCTAAGTTGGGATTTTTTAAAAACTTGAAAATCTCAGAAGTTCAGAGTATTTAAGTTTAAACTTATTTTGAAAATTTTTTCACTAATTTAGTCAACCATTACATGTTGCTTAACTTTGTTATACAGTCCAGAGGACATATTATCTCTCTAGAACTCTCCTGAGATATACCTACGTATGTAAGTTGCTTGGAGTTTTGGTTTCTTTCCTTTTTCTGTCCCTCCCCAACAACTCCATGGTGGCTTATTTTTGTTGTTTTCATTTAACAAAGACACTAGTTTTTCTTAGTGATTTACCTATAGATCAGTTTTTCTATTTTTCCCCATAACGTGAAGAATGTCTGGTTAGATATGACTTTGAGATACAAATCAGTTACCATTTGTCCTTTTGAAATGTGTTGTGCTTCTGACCATACTTACTTATCAAATTCATAGATGACAAATGAGATCCTTCCTGTTTGGACATATTCTTACCTGGCAACGCTGCCACCCGTGTTTGTCCTCACCGACTACCTGCGCTACAAACCAGTCATCATGCTACACGTTGTGGCCTTTGCCACTAGCTACCTGTTTCTCTTGTTTGGCCAAGGTGTGATGCTCATGCAAACAGCCGAGTTCTTTTTTGGGGTTGTCTCGGCCACAGAGATAGCCTACTTTGCCTACATATACAGCATGGTCAGCCCAGAACACTATCAGAAAGTGAGCAGCTACTGTCGGAGTATCACACTGGTGGCCTACACAGCAGGCTCAGTGTTAGCCCAGCTCCTGGTATCCCTGACGAACCTGCCATACTCTAGCCTTTTTTATATATCCTTGGCCTGTGTCTCTGTGGCTTTCTTTTTCTCACTTTTTCTACCAATGCCTAAGAAGAGCATGTTTTTCCATACAAAGTCTGATAGAGACGATTGTCCAAAGCCACTGGAACAATGTACTGTGCTCAGGGAAGCCCAGAACAAGAGAACTCACTCAGAATTGTTTGCCAATTCAAAGAATTTAGAGGACAGAGAGATGAGCAACCTGGATCCAGAAAATTCAGCTTTGAGACACTTTGCGCATTGGTTCCAGGATCTGAAGGAGTGCTACTCCTCTAAGCACCTTGTTTACTGGTCCCTCTGGTGGGCTTTTGCCACAGCAGGTTATAACCAAATCTTGAACTATGTTCAAGTCCTATGGGAACACAAGGCACCCTCCCAAGATTCTTCCATCTATAATGGAGCAGTAGAGGCCATAGCAACATTTGGAGGTAAGTGTACATCTCTCTCTCTCTCTCTCTCTTTCTCTCTCTCTCTCTCTCTCTCTCTCTCTCTGTGTGTGTGTGTGTGTGTGTGTGTCTGTCTGTCTGTCTGTCTCTGTCTCTCTGTCTCTCTCTCTGTCTGTCTCTGTCTCTCTCTCTCTGTCTCTGTCTCTCTCTCTCCAGATGCTCCAGAGGCTAAACTTCTTCATGGTAGTTAATCAGCTATAACCAGAAATTAGATTGATTTGATTTTAGTTGAGGGAGGGGGTATCCATACATATGTGTACATGGCTGTGTTTGCAGAGGCCAGAGGAGGGTGTTAAGTGTCCCCTAAAACATGGTTTCTCACTGAGCCCAGAGCTAGGCTAGTGGCCAGCAAGCCCCAGTGATCCTCCTGTCCCCACTCTCTTCAGCACTGGGCTTACAGGTATGCATAAGCACAGCCAATGGTTTACAGTTTCTCTGGGGATTTGAACTCAGGTCATCAAGCTTCCATAACAAGACCTCTTACCTACTGAGCCATCTTCCCACTCAAGAATAGAAGGCACTGGAAAAATAGAGTACAGTGATTTTTATACTATACATTACAGTTACAAATAACTCAAGAATAAAGCTTAGAACCACTAGTGTAAGATCCCATCTCACTAAAATAAGTGTTAATAATGTGCCCTGTTCTTTCAGTATTATGTTCACGTTTTAAAGTTTGATAATTTGTTTTATTGTTAGTTTAAAGATGAGTGGCATCAATATACATTCAATTTTTTTTTATCTTTTTCTTGTGTGTGTGTGTGTGTATGTGTCTATATGCATGTCTGCACATGCAGGTACACGTGAAGGCCAAAGGACAGCTTTAAGTATTGTCCTTTAGGTCCATCCATTTTTTTTCTTTTCCTTTTTTAAAGCAAGGTTTCCCATTGGCCTGTATCTCACCAAATAGACCAAACTGTCTGGCCAGTTTCTTCTATAGATCTACTTGCCCCATTACTGGGAATACAATATATTACCATGCCCAGCTTCTTATGTAGGTGCAGGGACTTAAACTCAGATCTTCATGCTTGCAAGGCAAGGACTCCACTCACTAAATTAACCCAGCCCTTTTTTGTTTTTGTTTTTGTTTTTGTTTTTTGAAACAGGGTTTCACAACTTAACTTTGGCTACCCTGGCACTCACTCTGTAGACCAGGCTGGCCTTGAACCCTGAGATCCCTCTGCCTCCCAAGTGCTAGTATTAAAAGCATGTACCAGCATTGCTGGGTTATTTTAGTCTTTTTAAGCTTGTGTACAAGTGTGCTGGGCACATTTCCCCCTGTGCCTCTGTGTCCTTCCCTTCCGTTCCCTTCCTAGTTGTTTGATGTTTCATTCAGTGTTTTGGATTCAGTGTATTGCAGACACAGATCCTCTATCTGCCCTAGAACAGCAAAGCCTTTCTTCACATTCCATAGGCATCCACTGCACACAACTGCTTCCCTTCTCCGTGCAGATGCCTTGAATTTCACACAGCCTCACTGGTTGACTTTTGTGCCCTTATTTCCTGAGCTACTAGAGTCAAGACTGTTTCTAACATAGAAAGGAAAGAGAAAGTGCAGAATTTTTATTTTTAACTCTAGAAAATACATGGAGGTTTCCAGACTCTTACCCAGAGAGTCTTCCTAGGGACTTTCACAACTCCAGGCTGCATACCAACCATTTTCACATTTTAGAAATTACATAATTCCATGGTGTTACTCTCAGGATTCTAATATCAAAAAGAAATTTGCCTTTGAAGCACACTGTGAAATAAATATTTATGTAGTCATAAATGGAAATGTTACCCAAGACTTTGAAGATGTGTTTTAGGAAGTGGGATATTTTTCCACACCTTCCTCTACAGAAAGCTTCAGAAATGCACGTAGCCTCTGTGTTTTTGTTTCCATCTTGGAAGGCTTCAGCTAGCCCCTGAAAGCCAAGGCTGAGGCAGAATCATTGGATCTCTGAAATTATTGCACTTATGGCTGAAATTCTTGGGGAGAGCTATTTTTAGAGACAGTTCTATCACAGATAACCTACCAGAAAATAACTGACCAGGTGTCAATAATTTGAGCCCTTTGTTCAGTTAAAGAAAACCCTGGTTGCTAAATGGTAATACTTTTCAAACTATATACATCAGTACAGATCCTTTTTTCCAAACCCTCAAGGAAATCAGGTCAGCTGTAGCAGAAGATCAGGAGCCCAGGAGTTAAGGAGATCTCCAAGGTCCCCTAGATCTAGGAAGGATAAGAATAAGGGAAGGAAGGAAGGGAGGGAGAGAGGGAGGGAGGGAGGTAATTGGGATACCCATTGCTCCAAAACATACAATCTAAAACAACAGAGCAACTTTACTTCCAAGGCATTTACATGCTATCCTGTATGTTATTTAAACGACTGGGATACTGTGTTCACCCCACACTGCTGTGTTTAGGCTCTTTCTATCCCTTTTGCCTGATATGTAGTTAATGCTAATTAAAAGTATAATAGCAAACTGGGTTGAAAACAAATAAGAAATGAGAAGAAGAAAAAAAGAAAACTTGGGGTGGGGGAGTACTTTTAGAAAAAATCTCCATTTAAGTGGATCGTGTGTGTGTGTGTGTGTGTGTGTGTGTGTGTGTGTGTGTGTGTGTGTGTGTGTAATGGTATATTCGTCTTTAGAATTGCTTGAAATCTGAGTTCTGTCTGCTTGCTTGGAGCGTTGGTATTTCCTTCCTGCAAAGTCAATAGGTTGATTCTTCCCCTTTGTCTGTTTTCAGGAGCTTTGGCTTCATTCTCAGTGGGCTATCTGAAGGTCAACTGGGATCTTCTTGGAGAGCTGGGTCTGGCTGTCTTCTCAGCTGTCATCGCAGGATCTCTGTTTCTCATGAATTACACACGCAGCATCTGGGTGTGCTATGCTGGGTATCTACTGGTCAAGTCTAGCTATTCGTTTCTTATAACCATCGCAGTGTAAGTATACCTACCATTCCTCCCTACTCCTTGTGGATTCCAAAAGACTCTCTGGGAACTTCAGAAGGATTTTAGTCCATTGCAGTGTTAAATGTTAACTACATATTGAGTGGAATTCAGTGAAGCCATCTTCTCCTTTCGCTGAATAGAGTTGAGTCATCAAAGGAAGAAATCTGGATGCCATAGGAACCAAAAAACAAGGGTCCATGATCTCCTTTTGATTTCTTCTTACTTCCAATGATTTTTTTCTTCATAATAAGGTCCAGTGTTCTTTAATTTCAAATGCATAGGTTTAGATTTTACCTGTAGCCTCATTTAGTCGCATAAGATGTCTAAGCACATACTTTTCTGGGAACAAAACGTTCTCAGGAAAGTTATAAAAAGTTGGACCAGTGGGGAGGGGGAAGGAAGCAAAGATTATAAGAAAACTCCAGCTTCACCTGTAGTTGGGACTGTGTCCTTTTGAATAATTTTTAAGATAAGGTCTCTGAAAGTCAGAGTTCCCTTTAATACTTATATCTGCTTTTTAAGAAATTTGTTTTGTTTTGCTTTGTTATTTAAGAAAGAAATTACTTAAAAGCATGTGGCACACACACACACACACACACACAGAGTTAAAACTGACTACAAGGAACTGTCTTAGGGAACAGGCTGTGAGGCTCAGTTGGTAACATGCTTGGCCTTGTGCATGATTCCCAGCACTCTGTACACCAACATGATAGAACATTCCTATAATTCAGATCGTGGGAGGTAAAGGAAGAAGGATGAGAAGTTCAAGACTATCCTTGGCGAAATAGCAAGCTTGAAGCCAGCCTGGGCCACATGCATCTTGTCTCAGAGAAAGTGAAAAGAAGAGTATAGCTAGTGTCCTTTGTTATTAGCCAAAAGGAGATAAAAGATGTGCATTTTACTTTCATGCTACATCTGAGAAAGACTGACTAGCTTTATCGAGTTTCTTTTTTTTAAGATTTTATTTTATACTTTTAAAATTTCTTTATGTATATGAGTACTCTGTAGCTGTCTTCAGACACACCAAAAGAGGGCATTGGATCCCATTACAGATGGTTGTGAGCCACCATGTGGTTGCTGGGAATTGAACTCAGGACCTCTATAAGAGAAGTCAATGTTCTTAACCACTGAGCCATCTCTCCAGCCTCTTAAGATCTTGTTTTAACCTTACATATATGAGTGTTTTTGCCTGCTTGTATGCAGTACTTGAAGAGGTCAGAAGATCTCATTGAGATGCTCTGAAACTGGGGTTACTGGGTTATGAGCAGCCATGTGGGTACTGGGAATCAAATCCTGATACTTGGATAGAGCAGCCAGTGCTCTTAACCCATATGTCATCTTTCCAGTCCCTCAAGTTTTATTTTTAACTTGTGAAAAATGTTTGGTAAACAATAAAATATAAGTCCCAAGGCAAAGATCATGAGAAAATGCAGATGTCACTAGTTAGCAAATATTCTGGTTTCATTTCTGTTGCTGTGACAGATACTTTGGCAAAAAGCATCAGAAGTTAGAAAATTATTAATTTGGTTTATAATTCCAAGTTATAGTTCAACTTTTTGGGGGTAAAGTCACATAGCCATGGTCAAGAGCAGAGAAAACTAATGTGTTCTTGCTTCTCTATCTCAAATAGGTTTCTCCTCTGTTCAGCTCCCCTTCCTAGGGAATGGTGCCACTCACATTAATCCAGACAGGCCCCCATATACATGTTCACAGGCTAACCTAATCTAGATAGACCCTCTTTAAGACTCTATTCCCAGGTGATTCTAAATTGTATCAAATGGGTAATTGAAATCAACCATCACAGAAAGCTAAGATTTTTACTGAAATATCCTGGTTTAATGAATCAAACTTAAATGTCTAGTTTCATTTTTTATAATGAGAATTGAAAGGTAGAACTATTATTATTCCTTTGCATTTAAAAAAAGCATTCAAAATCCAAAGCTTTTTATTGTCATTCTAAGAAATATAGTCAGACTTTGAAATCTCTGTAGTTAAAAACTAATTATAGATTCAGTCATTTGCACAAACAACCATGGTCTGCATCTTCTGACTGTAGGACATCAACAATTATATATGTATGTATGTATATATGCATGTATGTATATATATATATATATATATATATATATATATATATATATTCCATCCAACAAGAAGCCACAACTTTATTAATGGTAGAAACAGTACAAATTTTAAACCAAGCTGTAGTACCACTTTTCAAACACCAAAAAGGGCAGAAAGGGGAGGGGGGGTCCTTTCTGTCAAATAGTTACATTGTTAATTCCATAATAGCATTTGCAATCTCATTACTGTTGTTTTTCAGGGCTCTGACAGCCTTTGCTCTTGATATGTTTGCTTGTGACATGACCAACTCTATGTCCTTAACTTCCATACCCGTTTCATCAACCTCTTCCTCTTCACTCTCCTCTTGGACGGTTGGAGTCTGAGTGTTTTCCTGAATGTTTGAAACAGCTTCACCTTGAACTTTGAAATTTCTCAGCAGCTGCTAACTGCGCTTGCTGAGACAAATCTTCAATCTTGGCTTCCCCAAACACTGTGTAGGTATCTGAAGCTGGGCTCCTGTAGACATCTGGTTTTGTGATGACAAAGAGGATATTTTTAGATTTTCGGATAGTGACTCTCATAGCTCCTGTGACCTGTCGAAGACCCAGTTTGTACATAGCCTTCCTTGCCTTCTCGCTCCCACTCTGCTTGGCTTTACTAACAGGTTCTTCGTCAATCTCAGCTGCGGCTGCCAGCTGGGCTTGTCCTGTGGCTGTCTGTGGCTTTCCTGTGGCTGTTTGTGTGGAATCTTGTTCCTCGAGCTCTGGCACTGATTCATCACTGTCAGACTCTGTTTCCGACCCTGTCTCAGCCTGAGGCTGTGGCAACCCCTACTCTGTAGCAGGGACGGTTTCTGTGGCTTCACTGGGCATTTTGTGCGGAGAACACAGAACCAAGATGGAGGCAGAAAGAGAGCCAACTGAATATATTTTTAAAAGTCTTCAGATTGAATGATGTTTGTGGCTTTATAAAACTTCATTGCAAACATGTGTGAAAGCAACTTACATCCAATATTCTCAAGTTATGAGATGTTAACATTTAAGTTTAATTTCTGGAAAGTACTAGATTGTACAGGAGGGATTTTATCACAGTGCCTTGAATCCAGCATTTAGAAATATTTACCTCTTTTTCTTTGCTCTACTTATTTGTCTGCACTGGGTAAAAGTTAAGTAGGACATGCCTTAACAACACTGTTTTCGACTCTTTTGTTTTGTTCTGGTTTCTTGTTTGGTCTCAGGCACAACCCAAGATGACCTTGAATTTGCTATGTGGCTAAGAATGGTCTTGAATCCCTCCTGCCTCCTGAATGCTAGTATTATAGGTATTATAGGAACTCACGACCTTGCCCAGTTTCAGTTCCTATCCTTTAGATAAGAACTTTAAGTATGCTATGGTTGAATGCTAACTCAACATTTAATGACAGCTTTCAGATTGCAGTTAACCTGAGCTTAGAACGTTATGCCCTGGTGTTCGGCATAGACACCTTTATCGCCTTGGTGATTCAGACCATCATGACTATGATTGTGGCAGATCAAAGAGGGCTCCAACTGCCAGTCACTACTCAGGTAAGCTGCAGAAGTTCTGTTAACTCTTACTGTGTTATAGTAACTGTGTGTACATAATAGGTATGCACTAACTCTGTATAGATAGCTATATACTAACTCTATATAGGTAATAATTAACTCTGCTACCTATTAGTATGTTAACCTAGTTTATACTACTATTGACATAGTAGCTAGGAATATAGAATAACCAGGTTGCCTCCAACATGGCTTAATCTTACAATTAACAATGTCAAAGGCTGTTTAGAAATTCTTCAATTATAAACAATTTTAAGTATACAGCCCTTATTTATAACACCAACTAAATATACAGCAACTAGATTCGTATCTACTTGAAGAAGGTGGGTAAGAAGTAAACTCTGCATTTAAAAGTCATTATTAGATACTGGTACATAACACTGGACCAGTCTTCAAACAAAGACATGTGGACAGAGCCCTGAGATCTCCTGGGGTTTCTCTCTACCATTGCTGAAATAGCTAGAATTGGAAGCTAAGCATTCTGCTGCTAAGCCAGACCTTTAGTCACTACTCCACATGTTTACATTCTTCACCTTGATTTATCTGAAATATTAGAAGGTAGTCTCTAGTCAGAATGACCCATGGTAAGTTCAGGATCTCAATTACCCCATAGTCCAATCAAACAAGAAAGACTGTTATATATTACCAATGACATACGTGGTCAGATTTTATAAATGGCTAATTGTTTGTTTTCTTCCAGTTTTTAGTTTATGGGAGTTACTTCACTGTCATTGCGGGGGTCTTCCTAATGAGAAGCATATACATTCTCTGCTCAGCTAAGTGCCAAAAGGAAGTTCAGAACCTTGCTACCATCCAAAGCCTTGATGAGCCACACCCACAAGAGCCGAGCAACGTGTCAACAACATTCTAACCCAATTACGTCAACTCCAGTCACAAATGGGCAGGATCTTAAGATGGGCAGCCAGACGTGCTTTGCCACACACAGGCACACTCTATCAGTAGAGATTCCAAAACCACAACCAAACTTCAGCCTCAGGCTAACTGCCCAACGAACTGCAAGCACTCCATATATGGCCATGGCAGCTGTATTAGTTACTTTCTTGATGCTATGACAAAATATCTAACAAGAAGCAACTCAATGGAGGAACTTAATATCTTAGCTCACAGTTTGAAGGGATACATTCCATTACAAGAGGGAAGACATGACTGCAGGACAGAGGAGCTACTGGACACATTGCGTCTTCAATCAAGAAGTAAGGAACAATGAAACCTGGTGTTCAGATCACTCTCCTTTGTATTCACCATACTACCCCAGCCAAGGGGATGGTGCCGCCCACATTTCCAGTGAATCTACCCACCTAAGTGAACCTAATACAGAGAATCCCTCATACATATTCAAAGAGGCTTATATCGTCAGATTCCAGATCTTGTCAAGTTGACAATATTAACCGCCAATATTAACAGCTGACAACCCTTGTTTGGGGTCCCCACGAATATCAATAACTTGGAAATTCTAGTTCTGTCAAGTTCTAAGAACAACCAATGGGCGTCGAAACAAGCCATAAAGAAACTCCCTAAGGATGACGATCCCCCAAGTGAGCACGGATACCAACAGAGCTGACCTACAATTGGCTTATGTACTTTGTGGATCTAAAAAGGCAGCACCTGGGATGATTTTCTTCCTCTTTCGCTAAGTGTACTTCTGTTGCAACCTCCAGTGCTCTGAAGGAATGACTAGGTTTGGTCCCATTGCTGAGAGTTCCTCTTCAAACCTGAAAAGATCATCGTTCTACTCAAAGGTTGTTGCTGGATAGTCTCACTGTTCTCATCTTTTTCATCCTCTGTGTCCTCCTGGACTTTGTGTGGACGCTCCCCCCAGGGGTCACTCCAGAAGTCACTCCAGACGCTCCTGTGTACCCATGGAATGCTCTCCCATCTATTCCCAGTGGCCAGGGAAAGATGATTCCCCCTCTTCCCACCATGACCCTAGATAAGTGTTTCATTGATGTAAAACACTTCTGAAGGAACTTCCGCAGCTTTCCAGCAGCTTTGATACATAAGAAAACACTTACAGAAATTAAATACTAATTGTTTAATTTATTTATATGTTTGGTGCTAAAGGTCAAATCCAGGGATCATACTAGATAAACATTCTGTCACTACGTTATATCCTTGGCCCCATGGATTTAATTTTTAAATGCCAGAGATCATGTTCAACAAAATATTAAAATTCTTTTTGTTGGTTATTTCATTTATTTACATTTCAAATGTCCCCCTTCCTAGTTACCTCTCCACATACTCCCTATCCCATCCCTCTTCCCCTGCCTCTCTAAAGGTGCTCCCCCACCCACTCCCACCTCACTGCCTTAGCATCCCCCTGGGGCATAGAGCCTCCACATGACCAAGGGCATCCCCTCCCATTGATGCTAGATGAGGCAATCCTCTGCTACATAGGCAGCTGGAGCCATAGGTCCCTCATGTGTACTCTTGATGGTGGTTTAGTCCCTAAGAGCTATGGGGAGTCTGGTTAGTTGATATTTGTTCCTCCTATGGGGTTGCAATCTTCTTCAGCTCCTTCAGTCCTTCCCCTCACTCTTCCATTGGGGTCCCCATGCTGGCAGAGACTCTCAGGGGACAGCTATAGCAGGCTCCTGTCTGCAAAGTGCTTCTTGGCATCAGCAATAGTGTCTGGGTTTGTTGTCTGCAGATGGGATGGATCCCTAGGTGGAGTGGTCTCTGAATGGCCTTTTTTTCAGTCTCTGCTCCACTCTTTTTCCCTACATTTCCTTTAGACAGGATCAATTCCAAATTTATGAACGTCTCTGAGTGTTCTCCAAGAATTTCCACCATGTAAACACAGTGGGGTGTTTATTGAACAGTCTGCCACAGGAGAAAAAAAATACTGATTTAGGATTTGTAATTTAAATATATTTTATTCCAAATTGCAAAATTCATTCAATGAGATTGAAAATAAAATGTATCTTATAGGCCAAAAACAATATCTTCTTAATTGCCATTTTGGTTTTTGTGATTTCAGTACCTATAGTCAGCCACAGTCCAAAATATCAAGGGGAAAGTTCTAGAAATAAACAATACATAATTTAAACTGTATACTGTTCTGACAAGAACAGATAAAAGCTCACTCTACACCCTGACCTGTGTGGAATGTGTCATGGTATTCCATCATGGTCTTCCCAGTCTTCAGGTCAACTGCGGTTCTATTTCAGTGCTGATGTTCAAGGAAACTTATTTTTCTTAAAGCTGGATGGGATGCTGGGAATGAATTGATACAAAATAGACACTAACTATGTATGTATGTATTATGTATGTATGTATGTATGTATGTATGGGTAAAACATAGCCTATGCAGATTCCATTACTATCCATTTTTTCACCATCCACTGGAGGTCATGGTTTTATTGCTGTGAAGAGACACCACAACTACAGCAACTCTTATAAAGGAAAACATTTGATTGGAGTGGGCTTAAAGTTTCAAAGGTTTAGTCCATTATTATGGTGAGATGCATGGCAGCAAACAGGCAGAGAGAGTGCTGCAGAAGAAGCTAAGAGTTCTACATCTTGATCTGTAGGCAGTAGGGGGAGACTGTGTGCTACATTGGGCATAGCTTGAGCATATGAGACATCAAAGCCTACTCACACAGTGACACATTTCCTCCAACAAAGCCACACCTCCTAATAGTGCCACTCAAACACATGAGTCTATGAGGGCCATTCCTAGTCAAACCGCCACAAAACTAATAACAAACCTACCTAGATGCAAAGAATGTGCTCTAGTTAATGAACATCTACTAGAGATACTAGCCAGTAAAATGAGACAAGAAAAAAAAATCAGAAGTCAAAATTTGGAAAAGAAGCAAAATTGCCCAAAAAGCTACAAGAGTACACCCAAACAACAGCTGTGCTTACAACTTGATTGGTAAAAAGTCCACTTATACTGAAACAAAACAGTAAATATTTCCTTTCCTCTATTAAACATATGAAGCACAGAAATAGACCTTTTCAGGTTTCACACTTCAAGGTTAAGGAAATTATACCTAAATCTAAATAAAGTTGTCCTTTGTTCTTGATTTAGAAGAAAAAAATATGATACAAGACATTCCTAAATCAATTTATAAACTTAATGCTACCCTTAAGGAAAAATACTCCACATTCTACCAGAGAACTACTAAAAACAATTATTTGAAAGATGAAAAAGAACTAGGTCTCAGCCTTAAGTGAAATATCTCCATCAAATCCCTCCCCTTAGGATTTAGGGAACCCCTTGGAAGAGGAGGCAAAAAAGAGTATAAGAGCCAAAGAGATGGAGCACACCAAGAAAACAAGGTCTCTAAATCAACCTGAGCAATGCTCATATGAACTCACAGAGACTGAAGCAGCAAGCACAGGGTCTACACATGTCTGCCCCAGGAACTCCGTGCTTATATTACAGTTTTTAATTTTGTGTTATTATGAGATTCATGGGCATGCAAACAGTGGGTCTCTGATTTTTATGCCTTCTCTTGGGCTCTTTTCCTTCTGTTAGCTTGTCTTGTCCAACTTGGTGTGATAGTTTTAGTTTCACCTTATATTTTATTTTTATTTTTTAAATGAATGAGTGAATGAATAACTAACCACCAGGATAAAAGTTAACAACTGAACTGTCCATTAAACCTACTGTGAGGGGAAAATCAGTTTTCTCCAATAGGGTGTATCAACCAATCTGAGACATGTTCAGAATTAATTAGTCCAACACAGAATGGATCCCATAAGTGTTTGTGTGTCTACTTTTATTTGATCATAGCTAGTATTGTTTTGCCTCTTTTTTTTTTCATTGAGGGTGTGATTTTATTGTATTTTCTTGATTTGAAGGGAATTGGTTATATTGGGTTTTTCTTTTTTTGAGAGAAAAAACTGGGTGGTAGGGAGAGGATCTGGAACGACTAGGAGGAGGAAAATAATACAATCAAAATATGTTTAATTTAAAATTTGTTTTAATAACAAAAAATAAAAAGAACTGTGTCAGCAGTAAGGGCACCACCAAGCCTGATGACCTGAGTTCTGTTCCTTGAGTCTATATGGTCAGAAGAGAAACCATCCCTGAAGTTGTCCTCTGCCCACCACAATAAATAACATCACAAGTGCACACTCCGCACATGCAAACACACAAAGAAAGTGTTTAACAATTATCTAAAAAGAGAACCAAAAGAAAAATCCTTTTAAAATAGAAAAGGGAATTTCCAGGCAAGATGATAAGCTGAAAACTGTCACTTTTATGCCTCAATAAAAGAGAAAAAGGATCAGAACAAAATAGACTACTTAAAAGAAAGTAAGAGAAGAAAATCCTTAGAAATCTACAAAAGTAGTGATAAGACATAGAAGTGGACTGGAGAAACCCAAAATACATCCACAGGCAGCCCCAACGAAGAGAGGCTGGCCACACCCTCATGGCAAGCCCACAGTTCCCAAAAACCTCAATCCAGCTTCAGATTTGACAATGGCAGCAATTCCCCCATTGGGAGTTTGATAGGAAAATCTCATTTGAAGCCAAAGGATAGGAACAAGACCAACCAATGCCCAGGCTTGGTGCACTGCTCGCCCTGAGCTGAGGTCAGCCCCTTGAAGACATGGATGCCACAGGAATTGAGAGCTGGAGACAGACCAACAGGGATGGCATGTCAGACCCCAGACAATGTCAGTCTAGCTGTTGAAATGCACTCCTCTTTTAGATGGGGTTCCTTAGGAGCAGCAAAATGAAGACTGGGCTTTTCAAACTATGTGGGGGAAGACAATGACTGAGGCTATAAAAATATCTTCCACTTATTTATATTTTCTATTTTCTTTTATATTTGTATTTTTATCTGTACAACTGTAGTTGATTTTAGCTACTTTGTGGTGTGGGTTCTTCTCTTTTATTACCCTTTAACCCCCACCCCCAGTTTTATGTAACACTAGATAGGGAGAAAGAAGGATAAAGGAGAGAGAAAGAGAGAGAGAGAGAGAGAGAGAAAGAGAGAGATTCCTCAATCTAATTTCTTTTGTTTATTCTTTGACCATGACTGCTATCAAACCTCAACATCCCCTCTAAATGACCAACAACTACCCACACTACCTTTTAGGGAACTAGTATTTATATACTAAACATCACACAATCACAGAAACTATCTGCATCTGGCAAAGCCATACCTTGGCTACAGCATAAGGCAAATCATAGCTGTAGTCAGTCCAATGCAGCCCCATATCCCCACACCTGGGATTAAGATGAGAGTTAAATCTTACAATATTTCTGTGGGTTTTTTTTTTTAAGAAACTGAAATTCTAAAATTGTCACCGCATACACCTATACTCTAGTTGCTTGCTTTGTGTTGGCTTGTATCTTTCCAGAACACATTTTATGGCAGTCCTGTTCCGCTCTATGGCATTTTCTCTTGTCCCTCGTACCTGTAGCCCATGTGCCTACTTCTTTCCCGGTCTTGCTTTACTCTTTTTCCCTCCCTTTTCCCAGCCCCTTTTTGTTTTACTATTAGTCATGGATATCTGTAGCTATCAAACTTCAAACTACATTTCCCCAAGTGCTGCTCTCTGACGATTCCTGGAGACACACCTGAAATCAGTGTCTACATGTTAACAGCAGGGCTGCTATCTAACCATGGCGTCTGTTCAAGCCAGCTTCCTTGCTCAGTAGTAGTGGGGAACAAACAAAAGAGTGTGGAAGGAGGAAAAAGATAAATTGGAGGGCATGCCCAGCCCAACAGACACATAAAACAGAAGAATGGGTTACAGGTGAACAGAAAGGACTATTCATTATGCCCAGTCTCTCCTCCCCCTTCCATGTGTATCCTTGGATCTACACACCGTTTCTGTCATGGTAAATGTAACATATAGAGGAAACAACTTTCTTGTGTGTATGTATGTGAACACACCATGCATGTGGATGGGTTCGTGTGTATTGAAACACATGTGCATGTGTGTGCAAGTAGGGGCAAAGTTTTCCATTGGGCATTTTCCTCAAACATCCCCAACCTTACACATTGAGACAGGAACTCTCAGTGAACCTGGAGCTCACCTATTTGTCTAGACTGATTGGTCAGCAGTGCCCAGGGATCCTCCAGTCTCCCAGCTGTGGGGTGTCAGGTGTGTACCACCACTCTCATATTTTTACATGGGTATCAGGGTTCCAGACTAAGCCTTCATCCTTGCTCAGCAAGCGCTGTGACCATTGAGCTAACACTTTAGCCCTCAGAACAACATCCATCCAAGCATTTGATGGTCACGTGTTCAGCACAAAGCTGGAACAGTGTGTGGCTGCGGCATTCTGAGCACCCCATCCACTGTCAGCTTCACCTCCAGCCTGCAGCATGCCTGGCACAGCTCAGCTGCATATCTGGATCAGCCCCTTGCTCTGAACCCCTAGCAAGAAGCTTCTGGACTCTACAAACATGGCTTTGGAGTGAAATTAGACTCCTGCTGTATTAGAAATGCCTTTAAATGTAGTCCACCCAAGATTTCACTTCAGTGATGTTGGCAAAGAAATACACACACTGGAGATCTTTTGTGTTTTAAAGCTTTGCCTTATTGTCTTGGTTTCTTTTTTATTTCTAATAACTTGACATAAACATCTCATGAAAGATTCAAGTAGTCATGACGATGCCCACGTATCACAAGCTAACCTAAGCGTCATCTCAGAGAATTTATTTAGGGATTTCCCCCTTTAAAAAAAAACGGGTTTATTTCCTTTTTTAATATTTTCTGCCTATAAATTTAACTGCTTCTTGAAAATCCAGTTAGTTCTGAGGAAAAGGAAATGAATAACTAAAGTAAAATGCTATCAGCATGTTGTTATACTAAGTGGAAACCCCTGAAAACAGTGGAAACCATGAAAGGTGGGGTGGGGCTTTCCTCACTGTCATGAGCTGCTCTAACCACCATTCCTAACGTGAGTCAGAACTGGCTTTGCGGATCTGAGAGTTTGAAAATCCACTTACACATAGCTTGCCTTCTGCCACCCAGTGTGTGTGTGTGTGTGTGTGTGTGTGTGTGTGTGTGTGTGTGTCTAAGCATTGAACCTATGGCTCTTCACATGTGCAAGGCAAGCTCTCTTTCACTCATTAATATTCCAAGCCCACTTTTTATTTTGACACAAAGTATCACAGAGCTGCCCAGAGTCACTCACTCTGTAGTATAGGCAATGCAGTCCTCTTGCCTTAGCTTCCCAGTAGCTGAGATAAGGGCTGTCATTTTTATGTCATTTTTATCATTAAGCAAGTACTTGTCCAGTGTTCAAAACAGAAAGAAAGTTTTATCCTACAAGGTTAGACAACTTCAGATATGAAGACATGGTAGAGCTGGGTGTGGAAGCGCACATACGTGTAACCCCAGCACTGGAGAAAGTGGAGGCAGAAGGATAGAGAGTATATAATCATACTCTGCTTCATAAAAAAGTTTGAGGATATCTGGACTGCATAGAGTTAGTTAGACTAACTAGTGGCTAGTTAGACTAGTGAAATTGGTAAGCATTGGGTTAGATTGAGAGAACTTGAGTCAATAATACATAAAAATAAGGAAGAGAGTGCTTGAGGAAGACACCCAATGTTAACCTCTGATTTTCAGATGCCTGGGCACATGTGCACATGCATACACATGTCCTACCTACATGCAGACACACACACTACACACATATACCTGCAAAGGAACAAAAGTGAAGACAAAGAGATGGCAAGAAAAATCATCAATTCTAAGAAAAAAGTAACGGATCATGCATGGTCCAATTTGTTTAGAGCTGCTTTTGTTTATATTTAAGTCATGACTTGTGTTGGTCTTAGAAGCTGGAGTTGAAGAGGCATGTAAACTTGTCCAAGGGCCTTTAGAAGAGGCATACAGAATGGTGGGATTAAGGACCAGTCAGAGAAGGATTGATTATAAGCTATGGAGACATAGCAGGTGACTATGGATGGGGACAAGTTCCCAGAGGGCTTCACAACACCCCTGTGCTTACACTGCAGTATCCTGACATTTATCTCAGGGCAAGACCACTGATGTCTTCCCCACCACCTCCCCACACCACCTACCCTGACCATCAGCTTGCTTCGTACCTTCCAGAATTAAGTAAACTACCCAACAAGAAGAAATCCTCCTGGTCAGTGATTTCTCAATATTCTGCAGCCAAGGTGGGTGGCACCTTCAGCAATAAGGCCATACCATTTAGTTATGATAGGCAACCAAGGGCAATGACAATAGCCTCTGTTATTTTGGATTCCTCGGGGCCTCCCTTATAGGGAGGTAAGCCATGCCTGGAACTGAGAATTGCTTTGAATAAGCAATGTCTTCTGGAAGCAGTGTTGTCCACCCATGGGGAAAACATTAATACAATTTCCATTTTCATATTATATTTTTATTCACTTACAAACTAGTAGATTTCCCTAAGGCTTCTATATACACATTAGTTTCGGTTAACTAACACCTCACTCTGCTCTGCTCCATCCACCTCTGTTGTTTTATTTTTAAAACAGATGTCAGATGTGGTCACAAGAGGAAATAGGAAATGCTCAGGGGAATAGCAAAAGATTATTTTACGTAGAGAATCTGGAGAGATGAAGTGCTTGCACACCAAGAAGAAGGTTGCATCATAGGGAGCAGCATAGGGAGAGAAAACCCAGCCAGCCAGGCTGAGGATCAGGGTGAGGGAGTGTGATGGTGCGGTTCACAAACAGAAAGTACCAGCCGATTGTACCAGTGTCTCTGAGAGCTAGTTCCCAGAGGTGGACAAAGAGAACTGTGCAGCCAGTGATAACTTGACAGAGGGCTAGCTGACTGACCTGGATGTGATGCTCAACATTTCCAAGGCAGTGTAGCAGGGTCATTAAATGAGCATGTCCTTTTCAGACATGGTGCTGGGTTCTCTTGCAGAACACCAGTTTGCTCTGCAAAAAAGACCTGAGTGAGAATGTGTCATGGCTACTACAAACTGAACTGAACACAATCACCATCCAAATCACCTGATTAACAAATGAAACATGCAGAGGCTTACGGGGCTGAGCTGTGCTCTCTCATTTCTGTTCTGTAGTTGTAACTCCCAAGACCTCAGAAAGTCAATGCCATGCAGAGAGAGCATCTTTACAGCAACTCAAAAGGGGCAGCTAAGTCAACATAAGATCACTCAGGGAGTGTGCTGGATACTGTTAGGTCAATGTGATACAAGCTGGAGTCATCGGAGAGGCTGGAACCCCAGATTGAAAAAAAAAAAGTGTCCATATGATCAGGCTATAGGGCAAGCTCATGAAGCATTGTCTTGTTAGCGATTGATGTAAAAGTGTCCAGCCCATTGCAGGTGGGGCCATCCTTGGGATGGTGATCCTGGGCTCCATAAGAAAGCAGGCTGAGCAAGCCATGAGGAACAAGGCAGTGAGCAGCACTTGCCCATGACCTGTTTAATCTGTTCTTGCCTTCGGATTCCTTTCCTGCCCAGTTTGAGTTCCTGTCCTGACTTCCTCCAATGATGACCAGTGACATGGAAGTGTAAGCCTTGGTGTTTCGCCACAGCAATGATAAACCTGATGAAGACACATTGGTTTGAATTCATCATGGCAGAGGTATTCAACAAGGGAAGAAAGGGGGCACACATGAAACCCAGGCAGACCCTGTGATGATAGACTTTATTTGCTTACAGCTTAACCTTAGACTTCTAAGCATGAGACACTATGAGAAAATAAGCACCTCTGATCTAAGCCAGCCACCCCAGGAACCTAGTGGAAGCAGAGAAAAGACACTGGCGACACTCTGCTTTCTTTCTTGTTTTTCTCTTTTAACCCAACTGGGCCCTGAACCCTTGGGTAGGTGCCACTCACATGTAGAGTGATTGTACCTCTCTGCAAACAGCTCCACAGATTTACCCAGTTTCCCCTCATCCATCTCCCAGGCCAATCTAAACCCATCTTATCTAAATGCAGGCAAGCTGACCCCAGAGCACAGCCATCACAGTGGTTGGGCCCAGCAGCTGCAGGCCCATGGTGAGCAGCATGCCCTGGCAGAGATCTCCTGAATGAGTAAAGCTGCCAGATCATGGCCTGTATGTGGGAAGAAAAGGAGAATTCTGAGCTGGGGACAATGACTCACTGCAAGGGCCTATCCCTCCCCAGCATCCAGAAGATCTGCCCTAGGATCAGCCATCCCTGCCTGTCTGTGTACATCACAGTCCACCCTGTTTCAAGTCCTCTGCTGCTTTCACATCCAGAATGCCCTATCTGCTGAGATGGAGCTTATTTCTCCCATGGACAGACAGTTGAGAGACTAGAAAGCAAATGAGACACAGGAGTCAACAGTTGGAGAGCAGTTTGCTGACGTTTATTAAGCAAGAGAAGCTTTGTGATTACAGATGTGTCAACGCAATGGGAGAGCAGGTCGTTGGTGAGAATTAGAGGCACTGTAGAAAGTCACAGCATAACCCAACCAGATCGCACGTGCCACAGTCGTGATTGAAAGGTAAGTGACCCAGAGGACCTGGGATTCATTCATTTGCTTGGTGCCTATCAAATGCTGGCAAGATAATATCAACTATAGAAATGCCAGGCTGCAATGGCAATAAGCTTTGTTCATGCTGGTGACTCAATCCCAACAAGAGCAGACAGACAGACTCACCTCTAGCAGTTATCTGCAGCAGAAGCTCAGAGGCCAGCAGCCATGCTAGCAGCAGCACTTCTTGCAGCCACACTTCTGCTGGCAGCAGCATTTCTGCTGGCAACAGCCCTTCCCACAGCCACAGCCACAGCCACAGGAGCCACAGCCACAGGAACGGCAGCAGCTGCGGCGGCAGCAGCAAACTACCACAGGCTTGCAGCAGCCACAGCAGCCACCACAGCAGCCACAGCCACCACAGCCACCACAGCCACAGCCACCACAGCCACAGCCACCACAGCCACAGCCACCACAACCACAGCAGCCACAGCAACCACCACAGCAGCGGTAGCATCTGCAGGTGGTGCAGCTGCTACAGCCACCACAACCGCCACAGCCACCACAGCCGCCACAGCCACCACAGCCGCCACAGTCGCCACAACCTCCACAGCCACAGCCCATGTTGTCAGTAGAGAGGACTCAGGTGCAGTGAGGAGAGAGACTCAGGAGAGGAGAGAGAGATGTGATGCTCCTCCTGCACGGGGAGCCCCTTAAGTACTAGCCTAGGAGGAAAGTAGCCATGACTACTTTCTAGTGTCATGACCCAGGACACATGACACTAGATGCTTCCTCATTCCTATTTATTCTGGGGTTTAAAAACAGTGTAGAGACATACCATTTCTCAGACACATCATTACTAGAAACATTTGGCTTAATAAGAACTAAATGTTGAAGCTTCCCTTAACATGCTAAGAACCAGACCTTATAGGTTTGGGTATATGTAAACAAAACAACTGCGGATGCCTTCAAACTCAGTATGATAGAAGAGAACAGGGAAGGACGGAGGTACGGGTTGGAAAGAACAACTCAGCATCCATATTTTCTTCTTCTAAGAAAACTCTCTCACTGCAAAAGCATGCTTCTAAGCATTCTAAGCGAGCAAAACGGAAAAAGTAGCAATGACTAATTCTGAAGGAAGGTAAAAACGAAAACAAGTGCACATGTAAGAAAACTGTAAAGATGGCAAATATGAATGTAAATCTCTAATAAGCACAATATAGAAAAGTGTGCTCTTTTCAAGAATGTATAAAACATTTGCAGAAAATGAATCTTTCAACTCAGTGCTGGACAAGTCTCCGATATTAAGACCACAATGGAGGTTGGAGAGATGGCTCAGCGGTTAAGAGCACTGACTGCTTGAAGAGAGGTACTGAGTTCAATTCCCAGCAACCACATGGTGGCTCACAGCCATCTGTAATGGGATCCGATGCCCTCTTCTGGTGTGAAGGAAAAAATAGTTGTTTCAAAAAAATAAAAATAATAAAAAAAAGACCACAGTGGAATTAAGTAACAAAACATCAAGTCTGTAATTTCAGAAGTATGCGAACACTTCTAAATAATCTGTTAATCAAAAAAATAAAAATTGCCGGGCGTGGTGGCGCGCGCCTTTAATCCCAGCACTCGGGAGGCAGAGGCAGGCGGATTTCTGAGTTCGAGGCCAGCCTGGTCTACAAAGTGAGTGCCAGGACAGCAGGGCTACACAGAGAAACCCTGTCTCGAAAAACCAAAAAAAATAAAAATAAAAATAAAAATTACAAAGGTAATGAAACTACCTTATAAATCAACTTGTGTAGCATAATAAACAAATAATTTGTAGGGAAATGTATAAATCTAAAATGTACATATTTGGTACAAATTTAGCTAGTCAGAAAGACAAATAAGCTTTCTCTCATGTGTGGTTTCTAGATTTTATTTTAAACAAAATCTTACGTGTAGATATGGTGTGAGAGTAGAAATGATTCTGTGTAGGGACCAAAGGGGACCAACAGGATGGAGGAGGAGGAAGGGGAAGGTGTCCAGGAGTGTGAAGAGGAGTAGCCTTAACATTTGGTACATACTTATTCAAAAATGTCTTTATGGAACATAGTACAACCTACAATGAATATATATGATGGAAGTTTTAAATTGCCGTAAAGCTAGTTATCATTAAATCACTCATCCAATATAACACATTAGAAAAGAAAAAAGAAAAAAAAACCCTACAAGTAAGAAAAAAGTAATGAGAGCCAGGCATGGTAGTGCATGCTTTTAATCCCAGAACCTGGGAGGCAGAGGCAAGCAGATCTCTGTGAGTTCAAGGCCAGCCTGATCTAAAAGAGAGTTCCAGGACAACCAGGACTACTACATAGTGAGACCCTGTATCAGGAAGGAAAGAAGAAAGAAAGAAAGAAAGAAAGAAAGAGAGAGAGAGAGAGAGAGAGAGAGAGAGAGAGAGAGAGAGAGAGAGGAAGGAAGGAAGGAAGGAAGGAAGGAAGGAAGGAAGGAAGGAAGGAAGGAAGGAAGGAAGGAAGGAAAGAAAGAAAGAAAGAAAGAAGAATGAGAGAGAAGGAAGGGAGAAGGAGGGAGACAGACAGGCAGGCACAGAGAGAGAGAGAGAGAGAGAGAGAGAGAGAGAGAGAGAGAGAGAGAGAGAGAAGATCCATTGGGGAAAAAATAAAAAACAAGCATACAATGTAAGAGGCAGGCAAGCCCAACATGCCAATTAATTCTGTAAACCTCTAGAAATATTAGTCACAAAAAGGACATCACACCTCCCAAAAAAACGTAATGTCATGAATTAAAGAAGACAGAAGTCTGAATTCCATGGGGAATAGAAAATGAGACTGTGGTGAGCTGATTTATGTCAATACATCCATAAGTAGATAAAATGGACATGGGAAAACTTAAGAGTGAAATTATAAAAACAAAAAATGGAAGAGGTGAATTGTACCTTAACTACTAAGACAAATTAATTGAAAGTTTCAAATCTTTCCAGAAAGAGGGAACAAGAAAAGCTGAGAAAGGAAGAAAAGCAAGCAAACTCAAAAGTGGAATTTATTTAATATTCCCCTTTCCCTGGTGGAAGGGAGAATGGGAGGCTGTGAGGAGGCTCTGATAGAACCAACGGTTCTGATGAGGCAGCTTCTACAGGAGATGGAGGCCGTGGAGCCTAGCAGTGAAGACAGCACACTCCCCACACAGTTTGCTGGTCTTCAAATCCCTCTGCATCCTCTGTGCCACTCTTCTCATAGAAAACTAGTCTGGAAACAGTATTCACGAGACACTTAGGAAAAGCTGGATGGGTAATGACATTCAGGGGAAGCACCCGAAAGTGCCTAGCTCACCATGAGATCTCAATGTTGGCTGCAATTAGTGGTTATTACTGTAGAGGGCAGTGGCCCAGACGTGCAAATCTTTTTTTTTAATATTTTTATTAGGTATTTTCCTCATTTACATTTCCAATGCTATCCCCAAAGTCCCCCATACCCCCCCCCACTCCCCTACCCACCCACTCCCACTTTTTGGCCCTGGCGTTCCCCTGTACTGGGGCATATAAAGTTTGCAAGTCCAATGGGTCTCTCTTTCCATTGATGGCGGACTAGGCCATCTTCTGATACATATGCAGCTAGACTCAAGAGCTCCGGGGTACTGGTTAGTTCATAATGTTGTTCCACGTGCAAATCTTCTTAAGATGCCTAAGTTTTTAAATCAGAGAATGGGAGGCTGTATGCCTAAGTTTCTTAATCAGAGAATGAGAGGCTGTGAGGAGGCTCTGATAGAACCAACAGTTCTGATGAGGCAGCTTCTACAGGAGATGGAGGCCATGGAGCCTAGCAGTGAAGAACAAGCTTTGTGACATGGACCTTTAATCAGCCACAATGCAAATGGGAAATCTAGAGGGCTTAAGCACAGATGCTCTGGATGAAACAGCCAACCCTGAACTGCAGTGAATGACCTATGTAAGGTCAGACCTTTCCTAGGAATTCACTGCTTGATACAGAACAGATATGAGTCCAAATTTTGCATTTAGCTTCTTTTTAATTAAGAGAGTTAGAAGCCCTCCTTTTTTACAATGTACAGTAAACAGAAATTATCCCACTTAGAGAAGAGACATGTCTCTAGGCTTCTTTTGCAGAGGATGGAGAGGGAAGTCAGTTCCCAGCACCTATGACCAGCAGTTCACATCTATGTATATCTCTCTCTCAAGATTTTCCAGTGCCCTCATCTGACCTTCATGAACACACAAACACACACACACACACACACACAGATAACCAACTCCCTTAGCTTCCAAACCATCACTTCTGTTCCATCTGATCATGACCCAGACTGGAATAGAAAGCTATCTCATGCATTTATTCAGTGTAACATGGACATTTCTCCATACTACTAGTCAGTTAGACATTCATCGTATTGGAAAATGCATGAAATAAAACAAGATGCTGCAATTTCCACTTTTAGGTACTCAGGGATGGTACCTGGCTCTCCAAACCCTCCTCTATAGCTTTAGAGACAACAGCTTATTTGGAAAATTAGGAAGAAGTGACAGGTTATGAAGGCTGTGAACTACTGTTGTCAAACAACAGACATTTATGGTAATGTGAATCAAATCACTTACAAATTTTGTATTCCTTGTTTAGGTTATTTAAGTCTTTGGGGGAAGGTGAGAATCACGGGGAAATCCATTCATATTCATTAGACGTTATTATTGAAGTAGTGAGCCTGAGTTCCTCTTCCATCAACAAGCTGACACAAAAAGATAAATTGAATTATGGCGGTAGGGAGGTTAACTTACCCTAAGCCAAGTCTTAAAAGTCTTAATGTTGTTGGAGGTCACAGCCCACATTCTGTCTTTTCTACTTGCATGGAATGAAAATCATAGGTGACACTGTCATTTATTTTTGTCCCTTACATGATCACCATTCCTGTCTCCATTTGAGAGTCAGTACGAGGACAGCTCTCTGAGAGGAGGAATACATGTGGGCTTTAGACCAGTATGTAAAATGCACAGTGCGAGTTGGTAATTGCTTGTGTCTGTGAGCTGCCCTACATAAAGAAAGAAGAACTTGAAGCCGTGTCAGGACACAGTCCAAGGATGGAAACGTACGAGGAGAATTCTAAGTGCTTATGTGAAAATTCCAAGCAAACAAGACAATGACCGCGGGTTCTTCAGAACATGGAATTGTTCTTGGAGTGGTTACATGCTCCTCCCAGGTGTGTCGGATAGGAGTGAGCACTTCAGATTATTCATGACAACTGAATATTGTCATTTGTTTGTACATCTCTTTGGACAAACATGTTTCTGCCACCTGTGGCTTGTCTAAAATATCCGACTTCTCCTTGTGCTTGTACACGTGACTCATGTGACTCTTAACCACCAGAGTATACATTGTCTGACGCTATAAATAAAGCTGGCTTTTACATGAGACTTTAGTTCATGTCCTTTATTGGCTCCCTTCTCCCAGGTCCCACCACCTCTAGAAGTAAAGAATTGGCACCACGAACAGGGACCTGATGTTGGCTGTGAGATAAGAGAGAGGGAACCCCCGAAGGAGAGGAGGGAGAATCATGTGGCAGAAGCCAGGAAAGGCTCTGCTTCATGCCAACGTGTGCACCACTTTTAAAAGAAAGGAGAACACGAGTATTAAAATCACAGCTATTAGATTGCTTGCAAGTTAGTGATGATTATAATTCCTCGTTTCCAGAAGAAGGAACTTTAGATGAAGAAGTATGGGTCAAAGTCCAAATGAATATTGAAATAAGCAAAGGGGGAAAGATCCCTGATCAATTTGGGGTCATTTGATCATTAATTTGGACTGTTATCAAAATGCTTTAAAAAGATGAAGAGGATTCTAACCTTGAGAAAGAGATGGCTGACTCCTTGAATGGATATAAACTGGAAAAGTAAGTCTTAAAATTGGTTAAAGAATAAAAATACATTTTCCCCATTCAAGCAAGTAAAACCAGCACTGCTGATAAGTAAGCAGGGGCTGGCTCCCTCAGCTCCCTTATGGCACCTCCTTCAGATGTGCATCCACCGCTGCCTGGAGATGATCCTGAAGCACGGGGAGGAATCTGAGCATCAATCTAATTTAGAATTCTCTCCATTTTTCGGTTAAGACTTAGGACAGCCTTTGAAACATCTAACTGTATTACCTAGGCAAGCTAGGGCGCAGCTGGCAAAAAGAATTTGTTTTCCAATTTCTCCCCAGCCTCCTGAGCTGTACTTGGTATTTCCAATGCAGCCTTAGCTAGTTAAAGCTCTGTAACAATGGCTTTTAACCTCTGCGTCGTGACCTCTTTGGAGGTCAGACTTTCACAGGGGTCACATGAGACCATCAGAAAACACATATATTCACATTACAATTCATAACAGTAGCAAAATTAGAGTTATGAAATAGCAACAAAAAGTAATTGTATAGTTCGGTGGTCACCCCAACATGAAGAACTGAGTTAAAGAGTTACAGCATTAGGAAGCTTGAGAACCACTGTTCTAGAAGGAAAGATGACATTGGATAGTCCTTGGATATTACCTTAAGGGGTGAGAAAAGAATTGTTTCCTATGGGTATTATATAGCACAAAAAGATAAAAATAAATATAGATTTATAGGCACCATAAGGACTATAAAATACTAACTGCTTACTTTACTCTTCTTGCTCAAATCGGAGTAAATAAAGTAAATCAGAGAATCAGAGGAGGACCTGGCATCAGTTATTATATGGACTTGATCCTTGCTTTATACTCTTAACTAACAATAAGTTTGTAAGAGCATTACAGAATTATATGGCTTTTCAAATTTCATTTGCACGTTTCTATGGAAAGATAGAACATTGCTATCCAGCTGGCAAGCTATGGAATTTTTCTCATACAAACTGAATTTGTGATTACAAAACTTGTCCAACCTTGTCCCATTCTACAAGGGTATAGGAGGGACTCATGGCCTAGATATTCATCGATATAATAATACCTCGTTTTCATTAGCCTAACAGGTAGAACTGGCTGCTTTGATTCATCCACTGTGATTAATTAGTAAATCTAAAATATCATTTAGACTTCTACTTATGTTGAAGGATTATTTCCAGAAATAGAATCATATTCATGTGTCTTCCTCACTACTGGGGTGCTGGGCTGCTTGCATCTTGCTCAGGGAAGGTGAAACACAGTCTAAGATAGGAGTCCCAGCCCGTGTTTCCATGAAAACAGCAGAGGCTGGGACAAAGGCTGTGGTTCTCAAATTCCTGTGTACCTAAATGCTGCTAGGACCATGTTTCCCACCCTCCTGTGTACCCAGACACCACTGGAAACCATGAGATGTTGAGAATGGCTCTCGATGAGACCTGGATTGGAGCGGGGTATTGCGGGGGTGGGAGGGAAGTGCGGAGTCGAGCTTAGCTCCCAGTGAGTGCCAGGAATACTGAGGGACTAGAAGAGAACCTTCTATGGGAGACTTAGAAGACTTAGGCAAGGCTCTGTATGATGAAGGCCTCCCCCTACAGCCATCCTTGAATGATCAGTCCTCGCTTGTCCAAACTGTTTTATTCAAGGCAGATGAGGATGTGTACATCTTACTTAGGATAGATCAAGGATTAAATGCCTTTTACTGGAAGGGATGCTCAGGAAGGGAAGCTCATTGGCTAAACACTTGAGGCCTATCTAGATAGCTCATTAGCACGGAGAAATCTAGGTTTTCATGCTATATAACCGGTTGTCATGGTCCTCTTAGTGGGATGTCATGGTTATGTGCTCCAGGAGAGGAACCTGGTTGGGAGCTCATGAGAACTCCTGCCGTTCTCAATTATGAGATTTACCCGGGTTCTGAACTTGCTGCTACCTTACCAGTTCTGCCTGGTGGCACAGTCCACTAACCTACACTCATAGACACTCTAACTGCCCTGATTTTATTGCAGAAGGAAATAAGCAAGTAACACATTAACCTGTTCATTTCCACTTCTCCTGAAAAAAAAATGGGAAGAGTTATGCAACTGTCATTGCAGAATGACCCACTGAAGCATTGTGGATTCCTCTTCAGCTCCTCTGGTCCCTGCCCATCAAAGACAATGATGGAAGGTAAGGAAATAGTAGAAATCACCAGGAAGATAGCAAATCTCCAGCTAAAGTCCAAAGGGAGATAGATGATGACCAAACCATGAGAAGTCAAGTCTGCCTGCCTGGGGCTTTGCTAAGGTCCTGTGTACCAAGGAAGAAGTCTACAGAGTTCACAGAGCCTCATGCCCCCTGAGAATCTCTTTCTGGCAATGCTAGCTGCTGCTGTCCTAGGCATCTGTCATGAGTCCCTCTGAACACATGTATTGGTCTTATGTTTCCCATCCACCTTTGCTTCAACTTGTAGATTGCTTGGATCCAGCTCCTGTTATCTTTACTAATGATTTCATAATTTATGACTGGACCTTAGGACTGTAATAGACTCATTCACTCATCTGGAAAGAGGACGGCATTTAATTTTTCCTTGAGATTTAAATCACTTTCTATTTGTATAAGATATCATAGCATTCCTATTAAACACAAAAACGGGCTTACGTTCTACAAGAGACCAAAACTAGTGGATAAGAGTGAGTTTACTTCAGATTATTCGTTAAAACCTCTTTCTGCCAGATGTGGCTTATTGGCCTCAAATGGCTTGTCCCTGTGATCGTACACATTACTCTTCGGATTCTTCTTAACCGCCAGAGTATAAATTGTCTGATGCTTTGAATAAAGTTGGCTCTTGCATGAGACTTTAGTCCATCTCATTTGTTGGCTCCATTTTTCCAGGTCCCTCCCACCACCTCTAGAGCAGTAACAGATGTGGAGCCAGCTTCTGGCACTATGTTGAAAGAGGTGTCTCATGAGCAGGTCCTGAGCTGCGTCACCAGAAACGTCCACCAGCCATTATCAAATGCAATAAAAGGACTGTGGTGACTGGACTTTGATCTAAGTGATTAAACTGTATTTGTAGTCCTGGAAAAGGAGCCTCGATATAGGAAAGTAATGGGGTCAAAGGGTGGGGACATGGCCAAATTTAGAGCAAGGAATTAATAAGAATGTGTCATAGGAGAACATTGAGTGTGTGAACATTGCAGACTCTTACAAGGTACAAGGAAAAGAAATATGACCTTGGAAAGACCCTGGGCATGGGGCCAAAGTGGAAAGCTAGTGATATACCACGAGTGTGAGAGGTTTTCTGGTCACTGACAAAATCGGATATCGGGAAAATTTTAAAACCAGATTTTCCTGGAAGCTGTGGACAGGAGAGCAGTGATTTCATACATGAACCAGTAACAGTTTCCTCCACCAACCCATGGAGAGGAAGAGGTTTCACTAATCTGAAATGTGGAGCTCTGATTTGATCTCTCCTAACTGTAGAGTAAGTAATGCACTCTGGGTCCCTCTGCTCTGTGGAGGCTTAAGACAGGTGTGATTGCCACGGTCCATCCGGGGAACAGAAATGCTGACATTGTGGCTGATGGTGGCAGCCTCCTGATGTGAGAAGGTCAAGGCCAGAATCCTAGACTCACAGGATGAACCTCTTTCCTTGCCAGTTGACACTCTGTTCTCCCTCTGTGTACAGCTTCTGTGTTCCTGCTTTGAGACCACTGAAGCTAAGAGCAGCTATGCTTCCGTCACCACCGTGAGACACAGCTGGGAGAGTAAATTATCTTTTTATTTGCCTTTACATACTGGCTTCCCCAAATTTGGAGACACTAGGCTTGACTGGTTCCTGAGTCGGGAGTTGTGCATGGAAATGTTTCATCTATATTAATGGTGAATATATACTTATAAAAATTTTAAAAATAAAAATGTACTAACGCTTCTTTCTGTGTTTTTTTTTTAATGTTTCATCAAATACTGGAAGGAACTAGAAAGCATACAGAAATACAGGTCTTCCTCTTCAGCCCCAGTTCTCCTCAGTAGGTGTCACTCAGGAGACAAGCTGTAGAATATACACCCTGTACTGGCTGGTTTTGTGTGTCAATTTGAAACAGGCTGGAGTTATCACAAAGAAAGGAGCTTCAGTTGGGGAAATGCCTCCATGAGACCCAACTGTAAGGCATTTTCTCAATTAGTGATCAAGGGGAGGAGTGCCCCTTGTGGGTGGTACCATCTCTGGGCTGGTAGTCCTGGGTTCTACAAGAAAGCAAGCTGAGCAAGCCAGGGGAAGCAAGCCAGTAAGTAACACCCCTCCATGGCCTCTGCATCAGCTCCTGCTTCCTGACCTGCTTGAGTTCCAGTCCTGACTGACATCCTTTGGTGATCAACAACAATGTGGAAAGTGTAAGCTGAATAAGCCCTTTCCTCCCCAAATGCTTCTTGGTCATGATGTTTGTGCAGGAATAGAAACCCTGACTAAGACACACCCATATTCTCTTTTCCTGATGTCTTAGGTTTTTAACACTTATCTACTGGTTTCCAGTTGTGACAGATTTAGTTAGCTTCTCTTACAGCTCCCTAACCCGGCATTTTGCTGCTTAGAGTTCAACAATTGTTGACCCCTTATCAAGTCATCCGCCATCTTCTTTACTTCTTCCATTAAGAAGATGCTAGCTTTTCCCATCCCATGTTCTAAAGGGAAGATTCTGGACCCTTACTTGACTTCCCATAGCTCCTCTCCTCTAACCACTCTTTGGAGTCACTCCTGTTTTTCACAACATTACATTAACGGTTTACTCCTTTCTGTGGCTATTGACAGACCACCCGGAATTTGCCAACTAAGGAATTCTAATTGAAGAGCAACAAGTGGTGTTTACGAAATAATATACTGTATGCCCTGACCCAGCCAGGTGCACTAGGATTGCATGTTACACAGCTGTTTACATAATTGCTGGTTAGAAATGCTGCCCCAGCCTGGGACACAAGCACTGTACTTCCTATAGCTTTTTTTCCACTGGTCACATTCATCTCTACTTCTCTTCTATAAAGCAGGTATTTCCTGTGCTGTCCTCTACTGTGGTCACAATTCTACACAGAACCATGGTGATACAACTCTGGTATGCCGCATTGTGTGGGGCAACAGATCACGGTAGCAAAGGTTGAAACATCAGTGTCTTATTTCCTTGCCAGAAAGTAAAGATGCACAGGAGTGAACTACGTTCATCAGGCTTTGTGCCTTATAGCTAGCCTTATCCAGAGCAGACCAGGACGGAATGAGAATAAATGAGTTTAAATGGGATAAATAGAGTCTAGAACATTGTCTTAGTCAGGGTTTCTATTCCTGCACAAACATCATGACCAAGAAGCAAGTTGGGGAGGAAAGGGTTTATTCGGCTTACACTTCCATACTGCTGTTCATCACCAAAGGAAGTCAGGACTGGAACTCAAGCAGGTCAGAAAGCAGGAGCCGATGCAGAGGCCATGGAGGGATGTTCTTTACTGGCTTGCCTCCCCTGGCTTGCTCAGCCTACCCTCTTATAGAACCCAAGACTACCAGCCCAGGGATGGTCCCACCCACAAGGGGCCTTTCCCCCTTGGTCACTAATTGAGAAAATGCCTTACAGTTGGATCTCATGGAGGCATTTCCTCAACTGAAGCTCCTTTCTCTGTGATAACTCCAGCTGTGTCAAGTTGACACAAAAATAGCCAGTACAAACATCATTCATTCAAGAGGAGGGTTTTAAAATATTAAAACAAGGCAATAGTAAAACTAATGTGTGTAAAGTTCTTATTTCTGTTCTTCATGGAATCTGTTGTAGAGGGAGACCTTTGCATGAACAGAAAGACACTGAACTCACATTGGAAGTAGGCTGAGCATCTGCTCAGAACTATGTAGTGGGAGATGCTACTGTGACAAAGCACCTCCTTTGTTGACATCATCCACAAAAAGCAGCCCCTGAGCAGCTGAGGAAGGGAAAGGAAGGCAACATGTCACTCAGCAAGGCTCCCCGGCCACACAGGAAGACAAAGGGCCCCATCAAAGCTCTCCTCTGTGTCTGAACTTTGAGTTCAGGCTCTTTCACAAAAGACTGAATCTGTAGAGTTTAAGGTTGGTATCTAAGACAATGAGCACCATTAAAGGGTAACCATATTGCCAACAATAACAAATGAAGCATGTGTTCTCTTTCTTTCTTTTTTCTTTTTTTATTAGATGTTTTCTTTATTTACATTTCAAATGTTATACCCTTTCCTAGTTTCCCCTCCAAAAATCCCCTATCCCTTCCCCCCATCCCCCTGTTCCCCATCCCACCCACCCCCATTCCTGGCCTGGCATTCCCCAATACTGGAGCATAGAATCTTCACAGAACCAAGGGCCTCTCCTCCCATTGATGACCAACTAGGCCATCCTCCGATACAAATATACCTAGAGCCACAAGTTCCACCATGTGTTTTCTTTGACTGGTGGTATAGTTCCAAGGAGCTCTGAGGGTACTGGTTAGTTCATATTGATGTTCTTTCTATGGGGCTTCAGTCCCCTTTAGCTCCTTGGGTATTTCTCTGGCTCCTTCATTTGGGGACCTTGTGCTCCGTCCAATGGATGACTGTGAACATCCACTTCATAAACAACTACCAAACCCAGACACTATTGCAGATGTCAACAAGAGCCTGCTGACAGGAGCCTGATATAGCTGTCTCGTGCAAGAAGCAAGTGTTCTTAAAAATCACCAATATGCTGGCCTTTCCAACTTCTTCCAGTAGATGTCGCTAGTAGCAAATAACACATGATCCTATTGAACCAAGCTGAAAGTGTTCAAAAAAATGGATTGAACTGATTTCAAGAATTCATGCTCCATTATTAGCACTTAGGGAAATAAGTGGTCATTTAATGATACTCAAAAATGTTGGTGACAAGCTTATTCAAAGATTAATCAACCGGAAGGAGTAGCCCTCAAAGAAGGAAGAAATGAGACTGGTACAACTTGAAGGAAATGAGGAGAGTCGAGAGTAGCTCACATCAGCCTGGTGGGTACAGGGGAGCTGGGAAAGGCTCCACATCCATACAGGACTGCATCCTCTCTGCATGACCTTTCACCTTCTGCATTCTCAGTCAGAAAATGGATACCATGTGAAATCTTCACATTTTGCAAAAGATTAGAAAAAAAAAAAAAAAGGTCCCTTGCATCAACCTGTGACCACGCTATCAGGATCATCAGTGCCTGTTGATGTCATAGATCCCTGAGCATCAGATCTGATCCATTAAATCAGAAGCTCTGAGGTCAGCCAGGGAGTTGGCTAATTACACTTATCAAGTTTCTCATGGGACCTGATGCTAAAAGCTGTTCTCTCGGGATAAACCACCTCCATGAAGAGACTGAAAGGATGCAGATTTATAAGTGATTCAACGAGATAGCTGCTCAAATGCTAGAACAAAGGTAGAGCTGGAGCAGCATCTCCGCATGAGCATTGAAGAAGCGGGACTCGGGCATCAGATCAGAGCTTGCAGGCCAGCCCTGGTGCTGAGGGCAAAGTCACACGAGAGCTTCTGAAAAGCCTCCGAGTTTCCCACAAATCCCGGGCTCCAGTCTCTGTGAAAGTAGGAGGGGAAATTTTGTGGGACTAGAAGGCATGCTGTGGCAGGAGAAAGGGGATAAAAGAATAATGGGGAAAATATAGATCAATTATGTGTATGGTGAAATTGTGCAAGAATACTTTATAAAAAAAAAAAAAAAGAAGAAGAATAAAGGTCTAACTTGGTTCTGAGCAGATGGCTCTCCTGTCATTTCCTGGCAGAAGCATCAGCTTTGGGCACAGACAAGTCAAGCATGAGTCTGAAAAACGCAACCTACTTCAAATGCCTCTGCTAGACATTCAAATGGGGCACCAAGAGAAACCAGTGACAGAGAAGAAACTGCCTCCAAAAGTGTTTAAAATTAGATGAGAAGTGAACCAGTCTTAGAGCCTTGAGAAACTCCAAATAAGGCCGAGTATTTAGTGGGCACAGTGATGGGGGAGGAGGTGGCAGGCAGAAGAAAACCAAACATGTTTGTCTGTAAAGATAGCAGTCAAGGGACAAAAAGTTTTACATGGAAAAGAACAATCAATAATGTCAATTAATATTAATATTGGAAGAGTTGGAGAGGTAGGTCAGCACTTAAGAGCACTTGTTGCTCTTAAAGAAAACCTGCATTCAATTCCCAGCCCTTACATTAAGGTCCACATCTGTAACCCCAGTTCCAGAAAATCCAACAGGTATTCACATGTTCCATTTCATGCATGCAAGAAAAACATTCGTGCATATAAAATATTAATATTGGAAAGTCGTGATACATTGCTGAAACATTCTTGCTGTATTTGCAAACACACAAGTTCTTTTTAAAATTATTATTCCGGAAAGTTGATATTGATCCAGTCAGTCCTGACAGCTTGTTCAAGAACATGGTCTGTGATACAAGGTGGGAGAAGAAACCATCAGTAAAGTGAGCTATTGGTTAAAGGGGGGATTTCTACAATCGAAAGTTTAGTAAGCTAGGCATGATGGCCTTTAATCCCAGTACTTAGGGAGCAGAGGTAGGTGGATCTCTGTGAATTCAAGGCAGGCCTGGTCTACATAATGGGCTCTGAGACAGTTACAGTTAGATAGTGAGATCCTGTTTCAGAGAGAGAGAGAGAGAATAAGGTGTTGATAGATATTTTGTTTTTAAATAAGTTGATTTCATAAAAGCATAAAGGGAATACTTCAGTGTAAATGTTTTCGCAAGGAGAGAGGGGCAAGAAGATGGAGCCCCAGGGAGGACTGGTCCAAGAAAGAACACTCTCTGTACCAGGAGCATAAGGTAGGATGAGGCAGTTTCTTCATGACTTTTTCTGTTTCTGTGATACAACACCAAGAACAGTTTACAGAAGGAAACATTTGTTTGGAATAACTGTTCCAGAGGGAGAGTTCATAATGCCGAGGGAAGACATGGAGGCAGGTAGCCAGCCCAGGAAGCTGGCTGATCACATCTTCAACCATATACAGAAAGCAGAGAGCACAAACTAAAAGTAGGGCAAAGCTATGAACACTCAAAGCCCACACCCAATAATATACTTCCTCCAGCAGGACTTTATGTCCTGAAAGTTCCACTACTTCATCAAACAGCACCACCAGCTGGGGACCAAGTATTCAAAACTGTGAGCCTGTGGGGGACATTCTCATTCAAACAGCCATAGGCAGATCTAGACTCATGTACATGAGGGAGAGGCTATTTGGCAGCTTCCCTCTTCTCTGGAAACATGTCTCTGAGGATGTAGGGATAAGATACGGGGGTGGGGGTGGGGGATGCTGCTGATAGCATGATCAGGCCACGTTTGAGTAGAAGAACTGACTGGGTGGAGAAACTTCTCATGACTGCCTTATGCTCAGTCATATGAGGTTGATGATGATGAAGTCATAATGGAATCAGGCTATGGGAATATTTGCCAGCAAAAATAAATGGAGCAAACTGAAGATTATTCTTTTCTGGGCTTTGTTCTACAGAGTTATAACCAAATCACAGACCAGAAATGACAATGACATGTTTGTTTGAAGTGGTGATTCTCAACCTTCCCAATGCTTTGACCCTTTAATACAGTTCCTCACAGTGTGCTGATGCCCATAAGACTATTCCCGTTGCTAATTCATAACTATAATTTTGCTACTGTTATGAAGTGTAATGTAAATATCTGTGTTTTCCAATGTTCTTGGGTGATTCCTGTGAAAGGGCCAGTCCACCACTAAATTTGAGAACCACTGGTTTAGAGACAAATGTATTAAGAAAGGAGGTTGCTTGATTAGAAGGAGACTACAGGTACCCTGTGCAGCTGAAGATACACAGTAGAAGAAGCTGACCATGAGAACAGGAGTGAGAGGTAGCTGAAGATCCAGCCAAATGACTGACTCTCGGATCATGAGAAGAATCTGTGTAACCATGAAGAAAAGACAGCTACAAGAGAAGAAAACTGAGGTAGAAGGGGAAAGAGAGGACCTAGAGAGGCAAGATGCATCCTGTGTGGATGCTGGAGAACTGTGAGACAATGGTGGGGCTTGGAATGAGCAAGTGATGCCAAAGACTCTGATGACTCAAGAGGAGAGAGAGAAGGTGAGTGGATATCAGGTGGGAGAGAGGGACCTCATTAGAGGAGCTCACATAAGTGAATGTTTCCATTTTCCCCCATGTGTCCACCTCTAGGAACTGTGTGGAGGCAGCTGTGAAGAATAAAGATGATGTTAGTGATGCTGCTGGTTGCATCTGCATGATCAAGATCATAGCTAGACTCTGATGAAGCTGGTACTTGAACTCTATAACCCACTCTCAGTGAAAACGTACATAGAAAACAATTGACCTTGGTATAACCAGTAGTAAATGTTTTTTTCTTCTCATTGTTGCTTAGCTTTTAATTGATGTAATCTAAGTTCTGGTTGTCTTTGGCATTGATGGTTTATACAGGAGTTTGGTTGATGTAAGATAGAATAGTAGTTATCAGAAGTTACAGGACGATGTATCAAAGGCATCTCCAAAAGAAACTGTTTTCATCTGGACCACTTTTGAGAAAGAGCAGAATTGGTGGCAGATTACAGATGTGATATGTGTAAGGAGTCACCTTTCCACAGTGCCCCCCCGTAATGATTTGCATATTCTTGGCCCAGAGAGTGGCACTATTTGGAGGTGTGATCCTGTTAGAATAGGTGTGGCCTTGTTAAAGTAGGGCTTTAAGATCTTCATCCTAGCTGCCTGGAAGCCAATGTTTGGCTAGCAGCCTTTAGATGAAGATGTAGAACTCCCAGCTCCTCCTGCACCACGCCTGCCTGGATGCTATCATGTTCCTGCTTTGATGATAATGAGCTGAACCTCTGAACCTGTAAGCCAGCTCCAATTAACTGTTATCCTTATAATTGTTGCCTTGGTCATGGTGTCTGTTCACTGTAGTAAAACTCTAACTAAGATACCCACTGAAAACCAGATTTCTGCCCATGCTTGCACCTTCTGATAAACACTATAGCTGTAGCTTTCTCTCAAAGTGAACTATTCAGAGGGCAGGTTTACTGTTACTAGTAAATATACATATATTCACAGAAACACTTTAATTTCTCACTGTCCAAGAATTGACTTCTGAATAAGAAGTCCATACACCAACTATTAACATATCAGTTCTCTAACACTTCCCATTTATCTTCTGGCGTACTTTCACATTGAAATTGAAGAAAACACACACACACACACACACTTCTCTTTACTTACTCATGGTCAGAGAGTGTCATGATTCAAGAAAAGGAAAGGCATGTGAGTCTCAGCAGGAAGAGAAGATAGACTTTATATAAGTTAGTAAACTTCATGACCCTCTCTAAAAGGTCCTCAGTATCACATTCCATTGACAGTTCAACATCATGATCACCATCACCACCTTCCAGGGTCTCTTCTTCTGCAGCTTCCCAGCAGGACCCCAAGTGCCAATCAAGAGACAGTCCAGTAAGAAATCTAAATAACTTTAACTCTGAGTACCAATTCCTAGCACTAGTAGGCTTGAAGTCATTTAAACACATTTTGAGATGGCAAACTCAAATTGAACTTATTTCTCATCTCCAAAGTTCTCCGAATAATGAGCAGTAACCATGCAGTTCCAAAAGCATAAAATAGAGCTGGGATGACATCATTGTTTTCTCAGTTAAGGCTATATGGTTATAGGTCAATCTGCCAATTAAAGGCACTCCCATGAGATTCCAAGAGCAGAAAACGTTTAAGTGTCCAGTGTTTTCCAAGGCATTTATCTCAATTACAGTCAAACCCACTGCAAAAATTCCTTCTCAGAGAGGCCTCTGGAAAAATACTTAACATTATTTAAATGCAAACATACTAAAGACTAAAAGAATATTCTTTAACACAATTAGGATATATATAAAAATAAAATGCCACTAATTTACACAATTTCTACATTATATCAGATTTTTATGCCCCCTTTTTTGAGACAGAGTTTCATAGTGGCCTGGGACTTTCTATGTAGACCAGACTGCCCTCAAACTCACACCTGCCTCCACCTCCTGAGTGGTAGGATTAAGGGTATGTACCACCAGGCCCAATTTAGATGGCATCATGCTTTTAAATTCAAAAAAACTTTTCCTATGAATTCATACAATTTTAGATTCTTGAGGTACTGTTAGAACCATTCATAAAAGATACTGGTTTCTACCACTTAAATGTATTTAATAGTACTTATGTGTATCTGTGTTTGTCTCTTATTGATTCTATTTCTCTGGAGAACACAAACTGCTACACCTCTTATTAATTATATTTCTCTGGAGAACACTGACTGCCAGAATTACCAATCTCATGTCCTACACGTTCATAGCATGCATGCATTAACCATCTGATCTATGCTAGCTGAGCCGGATGCAGTCCTAGGAACATAAACACTATCACAGTAACAGTCCCATTTGTCCTGGTGCTTCTCTTTTAGAGCTGAAGGGAGAAACTAACAGTGACACATATATAACTGGCAATTTTTAAAAGGTGAGAGAATAGTGTCAGAAAGAGGGTCGCTTTGGACAGGGTAGACTGGGAAGTCCTCGCTGATTAGGTGACAACTGAACAGCATCTACAAGAAGTGGTCAGGTATAACTTGAACTTGTGGTAACCTGAAGAAGAGACCTACAACAGGTTGAACAGGTACATTTAAGGTCCTAAAGAAGGCACACATCTGCCTGCCTTGCCTTTGTTGTCTTGTTATCCTATGGTCATATTTGACCCAATGAGGCCACCATAGGCTGCAGTCAGGAGTCAGGTCCTATTGCTTCCAACAGGCACTTTGTCTTCTGGGAAGTGAAGAATTAGGGAAAGGTGAAGCAGTAGGGCCAGACAGGTATTCCTTCCACAGCAGCTCTACCTTCCACAGCCTCCTCTCAGTTTTTCCAAAACAACTAACAATCGAGGGTCCAAAGAAATTCTAGTAAAGGAGCCTGGAAAACCTTAACCCTATGTCTCTGAATGTATTGGGTCTCAAACCTGGCTTTTATTATTAATAGAATTTAGACCACTGAAAACACATTTGGAAACAATGAGTTTAAAAAGCAAATTTCTCTCTACTCCAAAGTTCTCTGAACAATGAGGACCCCTGGCAACCCAACAGCTCAATTATCTAGCTCATTAGTAGGTGACTTTATAATAGCCAGGAGCAAGACCAGATTTTAAACTTCTTTTTGTAGCAGTAGAACTTGTCTTACCTACATGACACTATGTGGAACAAAACATAAAACCAATAAAACCAAAGATTCCATGGGCACAAACAAATAGTCAGAGGATGAGTCTAGACTCCATATCAGAATCTACTTCACGTTACCCTCTAGGGAAATTCCCAAGGTGATAAAAGAAAAAAGCCAAAATGACTACAGAAGCCTCTTCTTTCAAACATTCAGCAATATGTATTGGCGGATATATTTGTTAAGTAGTAGCTTACAAAGTGAGGACTCCAGGCAACCACAGGAACACCACCTGGGAACTGTTCAGAATAGAGAGGAAACTGTAGTTGGGATATACTCTATGAGAGAAGAATCTATTTTCAATATAATTAATTACTTAATTAATTGAATGTTTGGTCCCAACACCTCCCTACAAGTCCCAGTGAGTTAGTACCTGGGAACTGGGCCAAAAATTGGTATTGAACTATGCCCTCCAGGCAAGAAACCAAAGTCATAACTCAGTCTTTCACACAGTACCAGGGGTAGACAGTCTTGTGACACATTCAGTGTAGAGTTAAAATAAATTTCAAATAGCCTGTTGGAATGCAACATGTTCAAAAGAGAGGATTTCTATACTTAGCATTTGTTCATCAGTTCCTACCTCATAATTTGCTTTCAGACTCAGTATGAGTTATATCTATTTCCAACAAAACTTCTAAAACAATTCCGTTGCCAAGAGAAGATTCTAGAAGAAAACCAATGATATAGCTTAGATCTTGAGAGTCTCCCAAAAGCCCTTGTGCAAAAGGCCTCATCTTCAGCCAGTGTTGCTGTTGGAAGATTGGAGAATCGTTAAAAAGTGAGAAGCCCAGTCCAGGAAGGGAGTAATTATCTCTCATCCCAGCACTGAGCAGAGTGAGGCAGGAACACCACATGTTTAAGGTCAGCCTGAACTGAATATTATGATTTTCATCTGTTATTTTTATTTTTTAAAAGAGAGTATGGCTCTGATAGGAGGTCTCTAAGGGAGCAGCTTTGAAGGAGTTTTTGGGACCCTAGATCTTTTCTCGTACTCTTTCACTTCCCACCCTTGGGTGAGTGGTTTTGTTCTACTATGTATGTCCACCATGATGTTCTGCCTCAACCCAGGCCCTAGGCAGCATGCCAATCGAACTGTGAACCAGAACAACCTTTTCCCTTTACCAGATGATTAGCCCAGTGACAAAATGCTGAGTAACAGACATGGGCTGCTTAAAAAAACAAAATGGAAGAAGTCCTTGAACTTAAACCCAGGGATTCATACAGGTTCTACACACTGAGCTAACTTCTACCCCTAACTCTCTCTTCTTCAAAGCACATTTTCTGTAATGATAATGCCAGTTGTGAAAAGATAAGTTTTATATTGGGAAAACTCTATACAACTTACTCATACTTAGCATTTGAGCAAGATGTTATTGTGCGTCAAATTCTTGGTTCTGACCAGGCCATGTCACAGCTCTGATTGTGATGAGGGAGACAGGATACAAGTGGAGGAATGAGTAAGAGCAAGCCCACCTTAACCACCTGATGGATGGCTTCCTGCCTCCCAGCCTTCTTTCCTTCTTCCTTTCCATTCTTCCTTCTTCCTTTACCTCCTTCCTTCCTTGCTTCCTTGCTTGCTTGCTTCCTTCCTTCCTTCCTTCTTTTCTTCCTTCCTTCCTTCCTCCCTGCTTGCCTGTCTTCTTCCCTCCCTTCCTCCCTCCCTCTCTCCTTCCCTCCCTTTTGCTCACTCATATTTTCTTCCCCAGAGAGCCTCTGAATGCCAAGAACACTATGAGCATTCAGGCTCCTCCAGTGGCTGAAAGTATAAACCTGAAAAGACATCCAGCATCAGCAGCCCACACCAGAGATATCTTCATTCTCAGGGTACACGGGTCTCCCAGGAATGATCAAGAAAAGCATTAGCACTACATATTGCTATCTCAAGTGTGAAATCTGTGTAAATAGAGCAATGACTATAAAGAAGTTTACAAGTTTTTATTTGGCACTTGAGTCAGTCAACTCCTTAGCCCCTTTGCCTTTCATACAGTAAGCAGTCATTAAGACTTGCTCTTCAGTCTTCTGTGAAAACATCTAAGCTCTCAAACAGCCATATGGGGTTCAGCCAATGTGCATTACCTAAGTGAGGATATTTATGGATAGCTCAAAAACAAATGAAACTTTTCACCACATATATAAATAAAGATGCATCTGTTCTATTTCTATTCAGCAATGATGAAAGTATAGGAATAGGAAAATTGGGACATTGGGGGGGGCATGCTGGGGATTGAACATGGGGCCTCACACATGCTAGCCAAGCTCTTTACCACTGAACAGCTTTCGAATTTATTGATGTAAAAATAATCATATTTTGCGCAAATCATTAAAATTTCAATTATAGGTATTAAGTCTATGTCCATTCCCTGTCTATAGTTGAGTACCAAAAATCAGTTGGATTAAGTAGCATAAATGATTTTATGATAGTATTAAAGATTCAAAGTCCAAACACATAGAGTTATGTGGTCTCTGAATACCGAGGCTTCCTGCTTCTGTTTCCTGGCAGTCTTTCGTGTTCTTTCACTTGTAGACACGTCATTCCTGTCTCTACATCAGTCTACACATGGTGGTCGTTTTGCTCTGTGTGTCTAACTCTGTTTCTTCTCCATGACTTAGGGTTTGCATAAGGGCACTCATCGTGGTCTCCCCTTTAGCCAAGCCTGGCAACAGTCACTAATCTCAGCTGAAGCCAAGTCAGGAGGATCTCAAGTTCAAGGCTAGCCTAGCCAAGTCAGGAGGAGCTCAAGTTCAAGGCTAGCCTAGCCAAGTCAGGAGGATCTCAAGTTCAAGGCTAGCCTAGCCTAGGTGACTTATTTAAATCCTGTCTCAAAACTAGAAAGTACAAAAAGGTGTGGGGCTATAGCTCAGTGGAACAGCAACTTCCTAGCATGAACAAGGTCTTGGGTTCAACTTCCAATACCGTAAACAAATACAGGAAGAGTGGGCTCAAAAAGCAAGCTCAGCTCTCTGCTTCCTAACACTTGTCCTGGGCTGGAAACACAGCCAGTGTCCTTCCCTAGTACTAAATGTATTCACACCATTCCAGCACCAAACTTGGGTCCAAAACTGTCATCTGAATGTTATCAGCTCTAAGTCCCAGATCTCTTCATCTAAATCAATTATAGACAGATGTGACTCCTAGCTTCCTTCGGAACCTTCTCCAGCTCTGTAGCCAAAGTCCACAATTCTGTCACCATTGTCAAACAGATATACAATGTTTCAAAAATACTTCTGGCTTCTGCCCATTGCCAAAGCCCAAAACCTCTTCCACATTTTAAATCCTGTTACAGGACACCCCCACTCTTTTGTACCAAAATTGGTATCAAACAATTTCATTCCATTAAAATGAGCTGTTCATGACATCCAAAAAGCAAGTTCAGTGGTGCAACTAAAATTCCAGAAGATCTGACCCAGTACTACTAAAAAGATGAGGCCATGTGGCCAGTGTGTATTAACCAACACTTCCAGAAAAAAAAAAAATACTACTAACACTGAGTCATAAGGAACTGGAATATAGAGACTACTCTCAGCTCTCTTAAAGGTACATCCAGTAAATTACACTATGAAGTCTAGCCAAAGTCTCAGTCTTTTACAATGTAAAAGATACTTTTATCATAATCACATATCATAATACCACAGTTGGGTCAGACATTATGAGATTTTTGTTCTAGCAGCAATTCATTGGTTCTTGTAAATTCCTGGGTAACGGGGTCCACATCATAGAAAGATATCTCCAAACAGAGGCATAGTATTACTCATATGAGACGGCAACCCCAAATCTCCATTTAACACCATCTACTCCGCACAAGGAGTAAAGAGAATAATTTTTATCCCTAGATCAGTAGGACTCGAAAATGTTAAGGCATTTGAGAAATATCAGGATTAATTGCTAGGATTAAGTACAACAGGGACAAAAACCCTGATGGTCCACATGATGGTTATAGTTTTAGCTGGAATGTTTATGAGCCAGACTCCCTGACTACAGGACAGTAACCCAAAACAATGCTAGGACAGATGACCAACCCTGGACCACTGTTTTCCATGCATCTGGCCTTCTCCTCAAGACTAAGAATTTACAGTATAATCTAATTAAGAAAATAATCACAGCACTCATATGGCAACATTTTAACTACAGTCCCAATGACCTTTGTAGAAGTAGGTTTAAAATTAATTAAAATCTGATACCTGCTTGAAGGATGAAAATTCAAGCCACTCAAGTGACCTGAGGTTGAACATTCACTGAATTTTTTCACCCTTATAATTATTCCACTCACTTTTTAAAAAGTGGAAAATACCTAAGGATTTGGAACAGAGCCCTAGGGAAAGATTGTCTGAATCTATTATGTCCAATTTTTCACTCCATTCTATTTTAGATAGACCATAGAATCAAAGAATATCATGTTTTGTGTGTCCCCTTAGAGTCATTAATTTTCCATAGATTTGAATCTTTAGTTCAGAGAGTCTGTGCCCTGACTGATAAAATGAGCCCATGCTGTCTTTTGACAGTTAATGAATACACTTGCCATCCTCCTAATACAGGTTCAGAAATACCATGGACAGGATTGCTATACCAGTGTCCCCACAAAGACATTTGGCTTTGATAAGTGGCCAGCCTAGCCTAGAAAGTGAACTTCTGTTTTAATAAGAAGAGTATTTGAGGAAGAACCTGACATTGTCCTTGTCCTCCGCACCCATTGATGCAAGAGAGTACACTCATACCTGTACATACAAAATATATATACCACATACATATAGCACACATGCAATATATACCACATACATATAGCACACATGCAAAACAGAAGGGAGGTGTCCTAGTTAGGGTTTCTACTGCTGTGAAGCAACGCCATGACCATAGCAACCCTTATAAATAAAAACAAATTTAACTGGGGCTGGCTTGCAGTTCAGAGATTTAGTCCATTATCATCATGGTGGGAAGCATGTTGTTGTCATGGTGCTGGAGAAGGAGTGGAGAGTTCTACATCTTGATGCACAGGCAGCAGAAGTGACTATGTGCCACAGTGGACATAGCTTGAGCAAAAGAGACTTTAAAGCCCACCCCCACAGTGACACATTTCCTCCAAAAAGGCCACACCTACTCTGATAAGGCCACCCCTCCAAACAGTGCCACTCCTTATGGCTAAACACTCAGACATGTGATTCTATGTAGGTCGTTCCTATTCAAACCACCACAGGAGGAGGGAAGGAAGGAAGGAAAGAAAAAAGAAAAGGAACAAAAATGAATGATGTCCTGTCTGAGCCTCTAGGATACGTTTGATGAGTCAGACACTGTGCTATTCCTGGGGGGATAAAGTTTGTCCCTGCTTTCGAGGAGTCTTTCAACTAACATCAAGATTTGCATATTGGAATATCAGTGCCTTCCAAAAGCATCCAAAGTACAGCTATGCTTATTGATGAAGGTGTAGAGGGTGCGATTCTGGGATATGTTAACACGTGTAGTCCTCATAGTGTGTTATCATTTCTGCTTTACAGATGAGGAGTCAGACACAAAGAGAGTCAGGCAGCTGCCAATGGTCCATGTGTGTAAGTGGCAGGGGTGGCTTTGGGCCTGACTCACTGACTAGAGTGCCTTGCAATAAGATCTTACAGGAAATAGTCTGAACATCAGGAGTGGGCAGAGCTGGAATAGGTCAGAGAGGCTCCAGGAAGGAAGTGATCAAGGACTGAGTTGGTGACCTTTCTCCTGGAGCTCTTGCCTGTCTATGGAGAGTCACTTTTCTTCATTTAGTCAGCCTGAGTCCTGCCATTGTAACCTCTCACTTCTCCGTCCTAGTAGAGATGTGAGCACTTATTCCTGTTTCTAATGTTAGAAAACCATTTCTAAAAATATTATTATTTGTGTGTTTACATGAATGCTTGTGTGCATGTATGTGCATGTGTGTTTGTGTGTATGTCTGTGTGTGTGCATGTGCACATGCATACAAGTGCCTTCAGAGGCCAGAGACAGTATTAGATCCCCTGGATCTGGAGTTACCAATGCTGTGAGCCACTTGACATAGGTGCTGGGAACTGAACTTAGGTCTTTTGCGGAAGCAAGCAGCTCTCTCAATCACTGAGCCATCTCTCTAACCCCCTAGAAAGACTCAAGCTTCTTTAGATGTCGGGCAGTTCTCTTTCTGGGGGAAAAAAAAGGGTGTTAAAATCAAATAGGCGGGCTGGTGAGATGGCTCAGTGGGTAAGAGCACCCGACTGCTCTTCCGAAGGTCCAGAGTTCAATTCCCAGCAACCACATGGTGGCTCACAACCATCTGTAACAAGATCTGGCGCCCTCTTCTGGAGTGTCTGAAGACAGCTACAGTGTACTTACATACAATAAATAAATAAATCTAAAAAAAAAAAATCAAATAGGCATGCCTAGATACGTGATACTTAAATTAAGTTAGGATATTGATGCTGAGCCAATGTTTGCTTCTAGAATAATGTCTAAGAATGAACCTGGACCCCTGGAAGCTTCCAGACACTGAGCCACCAAGTATGCAGCAAACACAAGCTGGTCCAAGGCCCCCGACACATATCTAGCAGAAGACTGCCTGGTCTGACCTCAGTAGGAGAAGATGTGCCTAATCCTAGAGAGACTTGAGGCTCCAGGGAGGGGAGAGGCCTTGTGATGGGGGAGCACTCTCTCAGAGATGGGAAGGAGGGATGGAATAAGGAGCTGTGCGGGACCAGGCAGGGGAGCAACAGCTAGATTGTAAATATACATAAATACACAAATACATAAATGCATAAATAAATACATAAATGACGAAGGGGTCTACCTGTTCTGTAAATCTTCACCCCCAAAGGCTTTTTATTCACATTTAAATACTAGTTAAAATAAGGTTCGGTATCATCAGCAACATGGGTAGGAGCTCCTGCAAGCAGCACAAAGCCCAGGCTTACTTAGCAATGTCTGTTGACGCTTCATCTCCTGTTTAAAGTCTCCAAAGTACGGCCCTGTGCTAAGAACTCCTCATCAGACACATCCCTGGAACTTTTGTTTCCCTAACTCTAAAAAAATAAAAGCCTCTCATGAATATCTAGCCTCTTGTGAATATCACACTTATATGCCATTGTCATTGGTAAGGACCAAGAACACAGTTCTATCAGTCAGCAAGCGATCTTTGGTCAATCCCAAGGTTGCTGAGGAGTACAGGGGACTGGAGAGGCCCCACATGAGAGGGCGGGGCAGTCAGACCATAAACACGGATGTCTGTGCATCTGGCTGTTTATCATGTACCCTGGAGTCCACTGGTGACCACTTTATCCTTACTTCCTTACCGCCGGATAACTGATACTCATTTTATCTCACAGGAAACAGGTGGAGACATTGAGTGACCTATGGTGGCCTCGAAAAGGGCTTTCAGGACTGAGGGTTTCCAGCCAGATGCTGGACTGACTCTTCGAGCTCCTCCTGAGTTCAGCTTGGTTAATGTCCCTCAGAAGAGCCATGGTCAGGAAGTTGTTTACATACTTGCCCGTATAGTCTTTCTATTCCCAAGATATTCTATTCCTGATGTTTTGTCACCTTTGAGATAATTTTTAAAGGAGTCTGTGGTAGGAAGATGGAGATGCAAGCACAGACACAGTTATGTGATCTGATACACATCGAGCTCTAAAGGAAGAGAAGGCAGAGCTAGGAGCCGCCTTTGAAGCAACCCAGCATTGCACGTGTTTTCCTGACATCAAATGAAGCTTTGAAGTTATTTATTTTAATGTCAAGTTGTGCCACACCCCTCTAGCTATTGACATTGTCAGGGCCCATTGTTGCATGGGTATTCTGGCTTTCCTTTCTAAGTCACTTGACTCCTAGAATCCCATTTTAGGATTCAGTTCCTACTAAACTCATTAGCATCCTAAGTACTGGCTTCTAGGGATAAGGAAGGAGACCCTCTTCTATTCCCATAAAATGCTGTCATCTCCGGGGAATGTGCAGAAACGGTGGACTTTTCAGAAAAGCAAGTAGCTAAAACCTTCTGATTCAAATATTCTTTTAGTCTCTTTGTAATACCAAGAACCCTGATTAGTGTCAACTCTTTAGGCAAAACCAAATAGATCTGCTGCTGACATCAGGCCTCCTACATTTAAGCCACATTTTTAAGAAAGCAAGCCAGAACTATAGGAAAGTCACGGATTGCGTGCCCAGCTCAGAGCAAGGAGCACGTGATTAGTAAACGTACAGTGTACATCATAAAATGAGTTTGTCCTAGGGATGTGCTGGATAGCTACAAACATGTGCCAGTCAGATCAGGACTGAAGTCAGTGTCTCCCTCCTATCCTCACACATTCCGTGTGAGGCATTCCGTCTGGAGAAGGCTTTGTTGTGCGGGCTGTTTGCTGTCCTGAGAGAGGAAGAACCATACGATCAATCACTATAAACCACTAGAGGCCAGCATGTGCCTGGTCATGACAAGTGTGCCTTCAGATATTGCCATGAAAATGAAAAAGCAAGCAAACAAACAAAAAACCCTGATTAAGAACCATGATGTTAAAGTTAGGGTTAGACTGGAACTAAAGATTGTTTTTACATAATTCTAATGATAGTGTAGTAAAACTATAAGTCAATTTATCAGAATTTTCCCTACCAAGATGAATGGGTTTTTTGTTTGTTTGTTGCTTTACAATTGTTGTTGTTCTCTGTTATCATTGTTGTTGTTGTTATTGTTATTATTATTAGTGGTGGTGGTGGTGGTAGTGGTGGTGTTGTGTGTGTGACATGCACAGCATATATGGAAAAGTCAGAGGACCTTTAAGAAGACATTTCCTGACTCTTGCCTTATTGACTCAGGGTCTCTCTTGAGACCTGCCACTCTGCAAACACACTCTACTTCACATTAGCTGGTCCAAAAACTTGAAAGAGATTCCCCTGCCCCTGCCTGCCTCTCACCTCACTGTAAAAACACTGGGATTGCAGAACTCTTCCCGGGGCTCAAGCTTAGGTCAGCAGGAGTGTACGGCAAGTGTTGAGCTATCTTATGGGTTCAGTTAGTTTCTGAGAGGGTCTTTCTCGGTAGCCCTAACTGTCCTTGAACTCATGACACCCCCATTTCATCCTCCCAAAGTGCAGGGATTACAGTTGTATGCCAGCATTACCAGCGTAGGCAAGGCGACTGTAAAGTTTACCAACATACCTTTCCGTAAAGAAGCTGAAATCCCTTAGTAAATAAACACAGAAGAGAAAGATCTGACACACACACACACAATAAGATATCCTGCAGAGGGTGTTCTTGAGAGCACTCCTTTCAGGGACCTTGAGGGCATTTCATTAAACGATGTCACAGAGACGAAAGGAAACACTGAGGCTAAGGGAGGGACGTCATTTTTGCTAGACTTTCTGAATTGGCACAAGACTAAGTCACCATCAGAATGAGAGGAGACTACAGATTAGGAAATTCTAGGCTGAAGATCGCTGGTGTGCTACACAGACAGCAAGGGTCCACGGTTCCCATTCACCCTCTCTGTTAAGAGTTGTCCAAACCCTGACAGGCTATTTCTCACTGCCCTCAAGCTCTGAGGTCCCAACCCTGAGCCAGCACACAGTTGTGGAATGTGTGCTTATCAGCTCTTTCTGGCAACTGGCTGCCACAGTGGAATAGCTTCCTGTCCATCCTCAGCAAGCCTTTCCCCTCTATTGTCCAGCTTCCTCAGCTAATTCTGCTTATCTCTGCTAGCCCCTCCTTCACCCCATGAAAGAAAATCCTGTTTCTCTTTGATTTTTTGAATACTTGTCAATTTCTCTGATGTCTTCATCCTATTGCAACCGTCTATCTTTCAAATAAAGCCTCTCCCTAAATCCAGATTTCCTTTTATTTGACACCAGATTTTTGAGCCTGGGTTTTACCATCTGCAAAAGGAAGGAACAAAGGGGGAAAAGAGGGCTTCCTTAGCCCCTTTCCAGCCTGTGGATTTAGAGACACCAAATACTGTTGGTCTGTTTCAAATCTTAAAAGGGAAAGATATGCACACTTCCCAGAGCTGGATCAAGTATGGTAAATTAAGGGTGCTGGAGCAGAGCTATAAGCCCAACTCTCAGGAAGCTAAGGCAAGAGGATTACTAGTTTGATCCAGCCTAGTCAAACTGTCACAACAGACAAAGGAAAAAAAATTCAGTGAGTCACTATTCTTAACTGATAAGGCATCTCTCCAGCCCATGTCATTATTCTTTTATATCAGAGCCTGGATGTTAGCAAACTAGAAGACTATTTGCTATCTGGTTTAACACGATTGACTAATGTTAATTCCCATTCCCCCAGAGTGGCTATGAGAGCCTTCACATTGGGCTATGCGATAGTCGACTGGAATATTCTGGAATAGCCTTGGAAAGCGTCTCCATAGAAGATATGGGGTCCTCCACTTTTCGTGTATTTTCCAATAAATACTTAGATGTTCTCTGCTGGCCCTTTAATATTCAAGTAAAATTGCATGCATCATAGCAGAAATGTAGAGATTTACTGTTTCTTTCTTCACTAGCTAAATCTGAAGCAACAAGACATTTTTACTTACCCTTCCCGTCCCTCTGAAGAGCATTCACTATGTTCAATATTGCCCTCGGGAGACAATCAAACTGCATTTCTGCTTTCATCCTCTTTCTCAGGACTTGGTTACGATTACTCTGGGGTGGGGTTGGGAGGAGTGCGATCCTCACAATTACTGATCAGTGCTGGGTTGGAAACTTCAAGCTGTCTTATTTAACAACTTAAAATGATAATATGTGACTCTAATTTTGACTACATTTAGTTTTGCCCCCCTCCCCCCAATTTTCCTTGCCTGCTGGAATGATCAGAACATGGTACAACTAGAAAATCTAGATGAAATGGATAAAATCCTAGATGCCAAATTAAAGGAAGAAGCTATAAGCAACTTAAGCAGGTCTATAATGAGCAACAAGATGGAAGATTAACAAAGAGCCTCCCGATGAAGAATGGCCAAGGACCAGATGGACTCACTGCAGAATTCTGCCAGATTTGTCAGGAACTGGCATCAACACTCCTCAAACTGGTCCCTAAAACAGAAAGGAAAATAGCACTTCCAAACTGATTCTATGAGACCAGTATTACTCTGATACCAACACTAGATGAAGACACTACAGCAAAGCCCGATCTCTCTGATAAACATAGACATGAAAATTCTCAATAAAATACTTGCAAACTGAACTCGACGAAGCATACACGAAGAAACGATGATCAAGTCAGTTTCATACTAGGGATACAAAGATGGTACAGCATATGCAAATATAGTCAACACTCCGTTGAGTACATGGCCTCTGTGCCGTCACAGATGTCTCTGCTCAAAATGGTATGTAGTACACATAGGTTTATTTGTGTAATATGTATTCTATTGTAGCATATACTGTATTCATATGTACACAAATACATATTTCTGAAATCAGAATTGTTGAGAGAAAACTTACATGCAGTATATTCACTTTCTTATAGCTGAGTTGAGAGGTAACAACTCCTGTCTATATGGTTATGGCTCCAAGGTAGCTCAAGAACAGTCCTTTCACCCCAAACAATGCCCTGGCTCCTCTTTCCCATCAGTCTTTTCTCCCCAACCCCGTCCATCTCAACCATTGGTTGATTTTATAGTCCTATAGTTTGTTGTTTTAGAAAACCATACAAATAGAATCATATGGTACAGCCCTTCATTTCTGATTTCTCTCAGTTAGCATAATGTCTCCGATGAGAGAATGTTGTATTGAGAAATATAACTAATGTGTAGTTAAAGTGCATAAAGGTTTTCAAACATGAGTGAACACTGTAAGACAGAGCCTTGTGGTCATTCCCAGTGACATACTTCTCATTATCACTACCTGAAGTTTCTCCTGAGCTGTAGCTAACGTTCTACCTGAGAAGTTCCAGAAGTCTGTCTTCAGTCTTATAGACAAACAGCTAGTGTTACCTATCTCTATAAATATTTAATGAAAACCCTTAAAATATTGAGATATTTTATATACTTCTTAAATTTGTTTTATCACTACACTAGGTTAATTCATGAAAAGACATTATTTAATTTATTATATTTATTTAATAAATGTTAAAATTATCAGGCATAGTAGGGTACACTTATCATCTCAGCACCTGAGAAGATGAGACAAGAGAAGCCCAAGTTAAAGGTCAATCTGGGCTATGGTGTTGAAACCCTGTCTCTAATATGTATATTGTATATGTGTATATTTATATATATATGTATATATATATTACATTTATGTGTGTATGTACGTTTTTGTATATAGTATGTATATATAAACATTGATATATATATAATGACATATACATGTTAACATTGACATTCACATAGAATCAGCACATTTTGGGAGTATGAAAAGCTACTGTTATTTCCTAAAATAAAATTAAACTAAAAATATGTTTTCTGTATTCCAAATCAGTCTCTAGTTCTTCACAAACTTTTATTTTTTAAGTAACAGAGGAAGACTGTTGAAATAAGCACAATTTTGTTCTTAGTCTGGATGTTCATTGATGGACATTTTAGAAACTTTTAGTTTTTGATAAATTTAAAATGCATAAAATGTTAGAGAAAGCGATGTAATGAAACATCTTGTTACAAGCTCCAACTTGAGCAGTGTGTGGTCAATCTTGTCCCATTTGCTTTCAATATTAAATCATTCACCCCTTCCCTAGATTATACTGAAGCAAAAACTGTTGTTAGTGGGTCAGTTCTCTTATCAATGCAACAAACACACACAACCTGCTTCATGAGGTCCTCGATAGATTAGATGGGGTCTTCTAAAACACACCATTCCTGTGTGGTATGGTGGTACATGCCTGTAATCCCAACACTTAGGAAAGAGAGGACAGAGCCCAACACCAAAAGGTCAAGGCCAGCCAGTATACAATGAGTCCCAGTTCAGCCAACTCTATCTGCTTGGCAAGATATTTTCTTAAAAGTGAAAGGAAATTAGCCTTCTATCGTATGTAGGGCTGGTAAAGAACTTTTCCTAATCTGTTTGTTTCCATATTGTCCTATTGACAGTGTCCTTTGCCTTACATAAATTGCTTTGCAATTTTATGAGGTCCCATTTGTCAATTCTTGATCTTAGAGCATAAGCTATTGGTGCTTATCAGGAAATTTTCCCCTGTGCATAAGTGCTCCAGGCTCTTCTCCACTTCCTTTTCTATTAGTTTCAGTGTATCTGGTTTTATGTGGAGGTCCTTGATCCACTTGGACTTGAGTTTTGTACAAGGAGATAAGATTGGATTGATTTGCATTCTTCTACATGCTGACCACCAGTTGAGCCAGCACCATTTGTTGAAATTGCTGTCTTTTTTCCACTGGATGGTTTTAGTAATCTTGTCAAAGTTCAAGTGACCATAGGTGTGTGGGTTCAGTTCTGGGTCTTCAGTTCTATTCCATTAATCTACCTGCCTGTCACTGGACCAATAACCATGTAGTTTTTATCAGGATTGCTCTGTGGTACAGCTTGAGGTCACGAGTTGTGATTCCCCCAGAAGTTCTTTTATTGTTGAGAATAGTTTTCGAGATCCTGGGCTTTCTGTTATTCCAGATGAATTTGAAAATTTCTCTTTCTAACTCCATGAAGAATTGAGTTGGAATTTCCAGATAGCTCTTTTACTTTCTGAAGCCCTCCTGTATTTTAATTAGAAATATGTGAACTCCTATGAATAAGATAGACAAGAGGCTTCGTTGGGTTAGTTAGAAGTCTAGAAATGAGACTGAGGCATCAATGGTGGCTGTTTTTTACTTGATGGGATAGAAAATGACTTAAGAGATGCCCATGGCTATGGGAGATTGTCTTAACTAGGTTAACTAGGGTAAGAAGACCAGCCTACCATTCCTTAGGCTGAAATCCTACACTGTATGAAATGAAGAAAATGAGATGAATATAGCCATCATCTGTGTTCTCTGCTTCCCAGCTATGGATGTGATGTGCCCTGCTGCTTCAGACTCCTGCTATCCTGACTTTCTTCACCATGGTAGACTGTACTCTGTTACTAGGAGTCTGTAATAATCCCTTTCTTCATTGAGACATTTTTGTCAAGGTATTCTATCACAGCAGCAAGAAACTTTACTAGGAGGGTGTCTATCCTTTCTACATGATTCTACACAACCTGGTTTAAATGTCTTTTTATGACAAATCCATACATCTTGATCTTCTACCAAATGAAAGGTTGATATCAAACAAATGAGGAGATTCAAGTTTTACTTTTGAATTTCCCAGAAGCTTTACCCTTCAAACTTAAAGTACTCTGTTCAAAATCATTCTTTCTACTGGGGCTTTTGATATCTTCAGCTTTATAACTGCTTTCAATTAAGTTCTTTTATTTATTAATTCCTGTGAATATGATGACAAATGATGCTTCAGAAGATTAGAATCTATTAACTGAATAAACAGTTTGACATGACATAGAGATTTGTCAAAGGGAAAGTTGCATGAAATAACCATTTTCTCAGCATTTCTCAAAATCTTGTTACAATATTGGCTGTCTATGTTTAAAGATGTGTAAGGTGGTTTTATAGAGAGACTCAAGACATATCTTCTGAGAAGACTGGAAAATTGGGGAAGAAATTTTTGGTAAAAGCTAAAAGGAATAAGTTTTACACCACATAGGAAGAGCCAAGGAGAAATTTAGAAATTATGATTAGGTGCAAGACTCCTTCCACAGATTGTGGAAACCGTGGACTATCTTTACTGAAGGCATAGTAACTACTATGCATTAGCTCTACACGAAGCATGGCATCTATGTACTATCTTTGGTGAAGGCCTGGGAAGTGCTGTGATATACTGCTGCACTGCTGACATAAATTTTCTCTGGAAATCCTAATTTATAGAAGCAGATGAAATTCACACCCCAGAGTCAAGAATGGTATAGGAGGAGGTAGGCAAACAGCCACACACCTAAAAGATAGGTTCATTGTTTAAAGTAGCTATTTATTTAGATAAATGAGGGCAGTTATACCCCATCTTGGAATACTCAGCTATGAGACACTGGCTATTAGCTTTGTCAATCCCTTTTACTGCAGGTCTACAGCCAGTTGGCAGAGAGACCCTTGGGAGGAGGGAACAGATGAGACATCAGATGTTGATCAGATCCCTCCCCTATTCAGTAATCTCATTGCCTTCAATTCTCCTCCCTGGGGGACCTTCAAGGGTAAAATAGGAACAGTGAGAAGTTGATGACTTAGACAGAGCAGGGATCAGCTGTGTTTGGTGGCGCCTCCATCTCACAGAACCCACAGCTTTGCCTCTGCATACCCGGGCCAAGACAGACAAACGCTGGTCTCAGCTGCTCTGGGACCAGCTGATGGAGCCTGATTGCACCCTCCATTAGATTATCTGACTAGGATAACTGGTGCATTAGTCTACTTTTAATTCGATTAAAAACTAGGAATCACAAAAATGGAGTTTTAGTTGTAATTCCACAGAGCTTAGTAAGGGGAAAAGGCATTCTGTTTGTGAAGAGCAAAAGAGGAATGTGATTATTTTAGGAGCATGAAATGGGGATATGTTTAGGATTTGGGCACTCATGTATATAGAAATTGAATTTTTATTTTTATTTAGTTATATTCTCTCTCTCTCTCTCTCTCTCTCTCTCTCTCTCTCTCGTGTGTGTGTGTGTGTGTGTGTGTGTGTGTGTGTGTGTGTGTGTGTGCGTGTGTGTAAGGATGGATTCATGTACAGGTCAAGGGACAACTTTCAGATGTAGATCTTCCCATTTCATCTTGCCTGAGACAGAATCTCTACTGTTTCTCCTGTCTAAATACTTAAGGCTTGCCAGCCTGACTCCCCTGGAAGTTCTGGGATCATAAATGCACAGCACTGCGTCCAGCTTTTTATGTGTGTTCCAATGACACTGTTACCTATTTAGCTAACTATATCACCTGCCCAGAGTTAGTATCCATCATTCTATTTTTAATTGATATTTGAACTTCAAAATGAGGTACAAGGCCCAGGCTATCAGTCAGTGATTCAGAGATTGCCCAACATACATGAGGCTCTGGATTTAATCCCTAACACTGAGCAAAAGGAAAACACTGTGTCCTCTGTTGCTATCTGAAGCACGCCCATGATATACAGTGACTGAATTATTAGAATTTCTAGCTCCTCAACTTTAATCATGTAAGCACACTAGAAGTCTTGGAGTTCTTCTCCAGTGATTTGAAGTATGTTGTCAATAGCAGTTGTCCTACTGTGCTATGTGACATTAGAGCTACACACCCTCCACTGTGTGTTAGCATCCTCTCTGTATCTTCTACTGTTCTTCTCTCAAAATAGTATCTTCAGTATGTATGGAGCCTGTAATACTGGAAAGACTGGATAGCTTGAGCAAGCACATTTCATGGTAAATACCCAGGTGGGTGTGGTCTGTCAGGCTCCACCACTTCATGGATATTTTAGTGTTTTGTTTCAAAGCACAGCTGCAGTTGAAAACCAGATCTTCTCTTACTAAGCAAAATAACTTTTGAGACAGACTGAATGAATATTGCAACCTGGCTCACTCTTCATGGCTTACTTGGCTTGCATTTTTAGGCAACTCAGGTCTACCTGCCCAGGAGTAGTATCACCTACACTGGACAACCAATTAGCCAGTGAGGAGTACGGTGGAGCTTCAGGGAGAATGAACCTCTTCCCAAGTGTTACAGCTCTTTGGACAGAAGGCTTGGACGACAGAGTAGTTCTCACACACCTAATCCTTCTGGATAGGATTCTTATATACCGTTTGGGGGTGGGTCAGGGATTGACAACAGGTACTTCTCATTGGTTTGGTCTGAGAGCTTTGGGGAAACCTTATTTGCACATGGGAGGGCTTTATGCTGCTCCTACATGACTGATGACTACACACCTCTCTGTGGGAGGCTCTGGGAGGTTGTAGCTACCTGACTGGAATCAGGGACCCAGGAGTCGTGGCCAAACACCTGCTGTCCCATGCAGGTGGAAATCACCACCCATCGGGTCACCAGGGTTCCAGACCTTTGCTCAACCGGGGACCAGACTGTCTGTGCACAGCCCACCACCTACACTTTCCCACCAGCAATTGATTCCTATCTAGTTTTGCAGTCCTCCACCTGTCCATCAACAGCATTGCATTGGCTAATTGTCATTGGTCATCTGCACCAGTTGGTAACACTGTTGCTGTAATCACACTACCATTGGTAATATTGTTGCTGTGATCACTCTACCTAGAAGGACTCCTTAATGACTTCTAGGACACCATGCAAACCAACTTCTCTCCATCATTACTGCTCCATTCTGTTGCCTCTGCTGGCCTCTCCTTTTGAAACATTTTAACCTTAGAAAGCCCTGATGCGCTCTCTTCTCTATATATTGTTTGATGGCATCCTACAATCTCTATGTGTGCACACTGATGACAAAGACTGGTAGCTCAAGTCTTGACTTTTACTATCTTTTACATCTTCTGCAGATCCTTCTTCCCAGCAGTCCTGGGACAGACTACTCCCACCCTTGGGCTTTATTTAGCTGAGATATTAATATTTCAAGTGCAGCTACTGAAAACCGAACCTCAGTCCTCAGCTGCTCACTTAGCATTTTCATCTGGATGGCTACTAAGTATATTAGGCTAACATGCCCCATTCAATTTTTCTCATATACTTATGCTTATTTATATTGTATAAACAGATGAACTACATATACTTAGACTAGACAAATATATGTTTGTATTACATACTATACAAAAGTATAAACCCATTCTTATGGCTCGTTCTATAAATTCTGAACTGATTTGCCAGCCCTTGTAATCATATAAACTATGATAAAGAATCCCTTAACCCATATCTCTTATAGGTTGACCCCTGACCAGTGTAGATTTGGTAATTGTCATAGTTAGAGGAATAAAATCTTTTAAAAAAAAATAGTTTTCTGGCCAGCAGCAGCACCAGTTGGTGTCTGGGGCTGACCAACTAAACTACCACCCAGGCCAAGATCCAGGGCTTTGGGCTAGCTCACCCTAACATCTAATGGCATCTATGAGCTACTAGAACATGTGAAGGGGCCATTACTGAAGAACCAGAGCAGCAGCATCTCTACTACTCCAGGCAACAGCAGGATATCTGAGAGGAGCTGCCACACTGATGGTGTGGCAGAAGCCAGGGGCCTTGAACCAAACCAATGACTCATTGCAATGAACATTTGCATATGAAGCTGTTTGGGTAAAAGAGTATACTGTGTGACACACTGTAGCTTTCAGTGCCACTATAAGGAAAGAATATGTGCTGGAGAGACAGAAAAGATTAAGCAGCAGAGTGGTGCATGTGCAGCGGAATTGAGGACCCAACACCTCTGACAGATGTGAAGGAAGGCTGCGGTTGATGAAGGAACCCCAGTAGAGGTGACAGGATGGCATGCAGCAGCCTGGAACTTGTGAGGACCCAGCCCCCTAACAATTGGCTGAGTCACATCCTGGCTCTGAACACTGGCAGATGACACAGATGCAAAGCAGGAGAAGTTTTAGGTAGTGGGGCATACCTGGAGAAAGCCAAGTCACTGAGAACATGCTGCTGAAAAGACAATGTGACCCTCTCCCTTTTCTTTCTCTCTCCATCCTTCACTCCCCCAGGCCATGACCTGTAGAGTGTCACACTGGCACACACACTCCACCTTGTCATTCCTACTCAGCACAAGGTCAGAGAGACAGAGTCAAGCAACCAGGAGTCAAATCCTTGCGCTGACAACCGTGATCTGGAGGAAACCCTGCTTCCTTTGCTTATCATAGGTACTTTGTCACAGTGATGTCAGCTTCATTGTTTCAAAACCTACTTTAATAATGGCTCTTAAATGCTTCAACCTCCCTTCTTGTCTACCACTCACCAGAGGTAGTGGAAAAGAAAGATTAATAGAAAACAGATGTTGTGGACCTGTTTAGAAATAGTTCCTTGGGGCTATTCCAATATCCAGTTCAGGTGGCAATCAACACTCATGAATCAGCAACAGCAGTTCAATCCAGAACTGGCTTGAGTCCGCTGAATACCATGAGAAGTTCTTTGGCAAGCTACTCTCTATGAAGTTATGACAAGCAGAAATCAGCAATGCAATGCAAGGTGAAACAATTAATACATGAGTGTATGTCATCGAGGCAGAGCAAGGTGAACCAATGCCAGAGTCTCCTCCCACTGCCTATGGAGTCATATTTATATTCCTTCTAAACATCATGTGTCCTCACATGTGTGTGCTTCAGCAAAACATCCTTTCACCTGAGTCTGCTTCAGCAAAACATCAGATGACGTAACTGAGTTTCCAAAGAGACCAGAAACTTCCACTTCACCGTGGCATAAACTAACATGACTATCTAAGGAAGGGAGTCCCACCTTTACCTGAGAAGCACACAATGGTGTCCCCTAAGGCAGATGCTGTGCACAGCCCTGTGGGTTCTCTCCACAACCTCTGCTTGAGATCAATAACTACATTCCAGGGTAACCAGTGAGCAACAAGATGTGACTCACAAGGAGGTACACTTCCAGAATAACTGTGTTATTTATTTTGTGTTGCACTGTGTATTGAGCCTCATATATGTTACATTAGTACTGTACTACTGCACCTCCAGAAACACATGACTCTCCACATTAGGGATGTAAATATAGCGATTAATGTTTAAGAGTGCATCTCAAGGTAGGAGATCATTGTGGAAGTAACACATACTAGATAAGGGTGAATACAGGTATAGACTACCCAGTTATAGGTTCTGGGTTGCAACTAGTTACTGCAGTATGTTCTTATTCCTTCATTTGAATGTTTGGCATAAAAAGAAATCTTTCAAAACCCATATAGGCTTAGTCCTGGCATTGGTTCATAATATTTTTTGCATCAATCCTAAATTTCATTTTATTGTTGTTTTTGCTGGGAATTTCATATGTGTATAAAGTGAAGTATGATCATATTCCATCCCCCTTATTTCCCCAACCAACTCTCCCATCTCACATCCCAATTTCGTCTTCTTTCTCTCTTTCTCCCCCTCCACCCCCCTCCCCCTCTTCCCTTCCTCCCTCCTCCTCCTCCTCCTCCTCCTCCTCCTCCTCCTCCTCCTCCTTCTTCTTCTTCTTCTTCTTCATAACTAACTAATTCCATTTAATGTTTCCCATATGTGCATGAGTATGGACCACCCAGGAGAGCAGGGGCTCGCTATCAATGGCAACAACCCAAAGAAGAAAGCCTCTCTTTCCCTAACAGCTATCAGGGCCTCCTGAAATCACCTCAACCTTCATGGACACTGGAATTTGTAATGGTTTGAGCTTCAGAAGACCTCATGTGAGTAACCACAACTTCTGAGGGGTCCTGAGTGTGTGAGCTATGTCACATCCAGAGAAAGCGTTTTACCACACTCCTCCCCCACACCACCTCTTGCACTCTTTCCCCCTTTCTCTTTTGAGACGGTCCCAGAACATTAGCATGGGACTAATGATAAGATGTCACGTTAAAGGCCAAACACCCAGAATCACTTATGGCTTTACATTCTGTACTCTGGGCTTGGTAGGACCCCATATCACCGGAAGTCAGCTGGTAGTAATACGCATTGGAAACACGAGACAAGACAATTTGATATTTCATTAGTGGAAAGACTGGATTCCAAGATCTGATCACAGCTTCTTATGTGACCTTTTATAGAAGTGCTATCATGATGGGTGTCTCAAAAATCTTTGTTCCGCAACAAAACATCTCTCAAGCTTCAACAGATATGAACAGGAATTCATTCATGTGGTCAAACTGAACACAGAGGAAAAGATTTTTTTGTGGCATGTTTTATTTTATTAGAAAATGTGGAAAGTATTATACAAGAACTATAAATGAAAAGGAGAAAAGAAAAGGTACAGATAAAGGGGAGGGGAAAGACCAAATAAAGTAAAACTGAAGACAGTAAAGAATCATGGAGAAAAACAACAGGATCTCATTGGAACAGGGTCAAAGGTTAGAGACTTACACCAGACCTATGCTGAGCAAATGTTTTCCCCTGAGAAGGCTCCTATCCATTTGGATGGAAATCTTCAGATGGAGAGAATTGAGACACCAAAGGCAGGAGGGGAAGAAAGAAGAAACAGCAAAGGATACAGTGACAACTGATAGGCACAGAAACCAACATTCTAGAAAGACCCTAGCAGCAACACTTCTTGCAGCCACACTTCTGCTGGCAGCAGCACTTCTGCTGGCAACAGCCCTTCCCACAGCCACAGCCGCAGCCACAGGAACCACAGCCACAGGAGCTGCAGCAGCAGCGGCGGCAGCAGCAGACTACCGTAGGCTTGCAGCAGCCACAGCAGCCACAGCAGCCACAGCCACCACAGCCACCACAGCCACAGCCACCACAGCCACAGGAGCCACAGCCACCACAACCACAGCCACCACAGCCACAGCCGCCACAGCCGCCACAGCCACCACAGCCGCCACAGCCGCCACAGCCACCACAGCCACCACAGCCACAGCCTCCACAGCCACAGCCACCACAGCCACAGCCACCACAACCACAGCAACCCATGTTGTCAGTAGAGAGGACTCAGGTGCAGTGAGTAGAGAGACTCAGGAGAGGAGAGGGAGATGTGATGCTCCTCCTGCAGGGGGAGCCCCTTAAGTACCATCTTGGGAAGGGGGAAGAGGAAAGGATGGTGGACACATGACCTGAGTTCACTTCCTTGTGGAACAGCTGCTGTTTTTCCAACAGGGTCACCCAAAGTTCTCCCTTGTTTACATCCCATGCACTTCACATGACCTCACGCACTTGCTAGCAATGACTTTTCCTTTGTAAAGCTGTCACAAGCAAGTCGGAAGGTGCTGGTGTGGAGGAGGGGGCCATCATTTTCACAGCCCCATACCGTGTCTTTCAGATTTTGAATGAAGATTCAGTCACTGGAAGCCATTTTCTCTTCCTCTTCTGTGCTTTTCTTCCATCATCTGTTTGAAATCTCCCTGCTTTAACAAGTACTCTCACAGCGAAAGAACAAGTAGTGTCATCCATGTAGAACATGGCATGTTTTCAAAGGTCTCCTTTCTTCTATGTCATCTTACCTTTCTTCTCATCATAAGAGCAAATCTCTTTTTATGATTTTTATATACTGATGGCTATATTTAAAAATCATTTACCATAAATGTCACTTTTCCCTCTTCAATTCACCAAATTTCCTATAAAAGTCCATATACAATCCTCATTATGATGGACTCCTTGCTTGCCTGACCCCATTCATCACCCTAGATTTCATTTCCATTATGTACCTCAAGTGTACATCTCTAGCTCACACTTACCCCATACACCTAATCCATAATAAAGTCTCTACTCATCTTTTTTCCCTAGAATCTTTAGAAACATCTTCAGTGCCTACGGCCTACACTTATTCGGAATTTCCCCTGCACCAAGACAAGTGACTGCTCCTAATGTATCATGTATATACACCATGAAAAGGTATGTGACTCCTTGCTTTCTCTCACTCTGTTTCCTCTGCCTCACCAAACTCAGTTAGCTCAGCACGTCCCTAGGTCACTTGAATATGCACATAATTTAAGCTACCCACTCCCTAAAAGCCTTTATGAAAGCTGTCTCTGGACCAAATGTTGCCCAAGTGGTAAGGACTAGGCAATGGAGAGAAGCAATCCATCATAAGAATTTTCAATCCTTCCTGGTGCTCAGATCCTTGAGGAACACTGGTACCAAGTAAAGAACAGATGCTGTTTATTTTTATTAGTTTGTTTTGTTTTGTTTTGTTTTGTTTTGTTTTGTTTTGTTTTGTTTTGTTTTGTTTTGTTTTGTTTTCGAGACAGGGTTTCTCTGTGTAGCCTTGGCTGTCCTGGAACTCACTCTGTAGACCAGACAGGCCTCAAACTCAGAAATCCACCTGCCTCTGCCTCCCAAGTGCTGGGATTAAAGGCGCGTCCCATCACGCCCGGCTACAGATGCTGTTTCTTAAGCACTCAGTTTATTAAGTGAAGAATAGAGGGTATGTTTCCTAGGAGCTGAGTTTCCCTAGAACTTCCAAGGTTGACATAGTTGCTCCTGGAGACTTGCATAAAGAAGAGCCTTCTTTGTCACCTTTCTGTTGGTGAACATGCCCGTAAGCCTCACCAGGATCAAAGACATATTATGATCCTTTCCACGTAAATTCCGTACCTCCCTTATGTAAAGTCATCCCTTAGCTACAATAACAATGCTACTGCTTACAAATACAATCTAGATTATTCTTCTAGAAAACTGGGTCAGGCTGGGTCAATATGTTTTATACTCATGAATTTATACTCCATAATCAGAGACTAAAATTAATTCCTGATTCAAAGTGGAAGATACCAAAAGCTACATCACTATAATATGGATGGTTATAAAGACAGAGTGCTTAATTTAAACCTTCCATTAAGGCCTGGGTGCCCATAAGATAAATCACACAGTTATGCCTCATATGCAGAGATGGGAAGTTGACTGCAGCCCAGCTGACTCCATTGCATGTAAAGAGGACACTGGGGTTTGCACCTTTGACTCTGTTCTTATTTCTCGTTCCCACTCCACAGACTTGCTTTCTCTTACAAGCTCTCTGAAGGCAGCGTCTAGGTGTCATCTTTACTTGTGGACATCTCAGAAGCCCACAGGCCATGTGGTCCAGGGGCTCCCTGAAGATGCCTGTAGTCTGTAAGCCCTGCACACAGCTTCACAGAAAGCCAGTCATGCTTTCAACACAGCGAGGGAAGATGGAAGAGCACCCATTGCTTGCACAGCCTTCCTGGGTCCCTGGAGCCCAGAATTTTTCCCAGATGTGTTTGGCTCGTTGGATTCATACTGGAGTGTAGATTAGGAAGAGAAAACATGACTGAAATATGCAGAAGTCAAAGCTGTCTGAGAAGAGAGGTAAATAATAGCTGGTGAGATACTCATGTGTAAGCAAGTCACGTGACAGCAAGGAAGTGGCCATGTGTTCCCTGCGGGACTTCTCAGCATTGGTACATAAGGGGCTCTCCCTGCAGGAGGAGCATCACATCTCCCTCTCCTCTCCTGAGTCTCTCTCCTCACTGCACCTGAGTCCTCTCTACTGACAACATGGGTTGCTGTGGCTGTGGAGGCTGTGGTGGCTGTGGCGGCTGTGGCGGCTGTGGCTGTGGTGGCTGCGGTGGTTGTGGCTGCGGTGGCTGTGGTTGTGGTGGCTGTGGCTCCTGTGGCTGTGGTGGCTGTGGCTGTGGTGGCTGTGGCTGTGGCGGCTGTGACTGTTGTGGTGGCTGCTGCGGCTGCTGTGGCTGCTGCAAGCCTGTGGTAGTCTGCTGCTGCCACCGCTGCTGCTGCAACTCCTGTGGCTGTGGCTCCTGTGGCTGCGGCTGTGGCTGTGGGAAGGGCTGTTGCCAGCAGAAGTGCTGCTGCCAGCAGAAGTGTGGCTGCAAGAAGTGCTGCTGCTAGCATGGCTGCTGGCCTCTGGGCTTCTGCTGTATGTAAGTAAAAGATGAGCCTGTCTGTCTCTCTGCCTGCTCCTGATGGGATTGTGGGTCACCAGCATGAACTGAGCTTAATGCCATTGCAGTCTGGCATTTCTAGTGTTGATATCCTGCCAACCCTTGATAGGCACCAAGCAAGTGAATGAATCCCAGGTCCTCTGGGTCACTTACCTTTCAATCACAACTGTGGCACGTGCGATCTGGTTGGGTTATGCTGTGACATTCTACAGTGCCTGTAATTCTCACCAATGACCTGCTTTCCCATTGCGTTGACACATCTGTAATCACAAAGCTTCTCTTGCTTAATAAACATCAGCAAACTGCTCTCCAACTGTTGACTCCTGTGTCTCATTTGCTTCCTAGTCTCTCAACTGTCTTTCCATGGGGGAAATAAGCTCCATCTCAGCAGATAGGGCATTCTGGATGTGAAAGCAGTAGGGGACTAGATACAGGGTGGACTGTGATGTACACAGACAGGCAGGGATGGCTGATCCCAGGGCAGATCTTCTGGATGCTGGGGAGGGGCAGGTCCTTGCAGTGAATCATTGTCCCCAGCTCCGAATTCTCCTTTTATTCCCACACAGAGGCCATGATCTGGCAGCTTTGCTCATTCAGGAGATCTCTGCCAGGGCATGTTGCTCACCATGGGCCTGAAGCTGCTGGGCCCAACCACTCTGATGGCTGTGCCCTGGGGTTAGCTTGCCTGCATTTAGATGAGATGGGTTTAGATTGGCCTGGGAGATGGATGAGGGGAAACTGGGTAAGTCTGTGGAGCTGTTTGCAGAGAGATACAGGGGTTGAGGGAAAACAATCACTCTACATGTGAGTGGCACCTACCCAAGGGCTCGGGGCCCAGTTTGATCAAAAGAGAAAAGGAAGAAAGAAAGCAGAGTGTCTCCAGTGTCTTTTTTCTGCTTCCACCAGGTTCCTGGAGTGGCTGGTTTAGACCAGAGGTTTTTATTTTCTCATAGTGTCCCATGCTTAGTAGTCTAAGATTAAGCTGTAAGCAAATTTGGAAAACTCTGTCTTCATAGAGTCTGCCTGATTTTAACGTGTGCCTCCTTAGTTTATTGAACAAGCCCAGTCATGATGTATTCAAACCTACCTGTCCTCATAAGGTTTATCAGTGCTGTGATGAAATAACACAGCTTACACTCCCATGCCTCCAGTCATCATTTAAGGAAGTCAGGACAAAAAGTCAAATTGGTCAGGGATCTAGAAACATGACCTGTTGCAAGTACCACAGAGGGATGCTGCTCACTGCCTTGTTCCTCATGAATTGCTTAGCCTCTTTCTTATAGCGCCCAGGATCACCATCCCATGTATAGCCCCAACCACAATGAACTAGCGCCTCTCCCTTTGATCACTCATTAAGACAATGCTCAACAGGCCTGCCTACAGCCTGATGATGGAGGTATTTTCTAGATTTCAGTTCTCTTCTCTCAGATGATGCCAATTTGTGTTAAGTTGACATAAAATTATTCTGGACACTATCTGAGTGGTCTTACGTTGACTTGGCCACCTTTTCTTAGTTGCAGTAAAGATGCTATCTCTAGATAACATCTGCTTTCTGGGGTCCTGGGAGTCATGGCATCAGTATATAAAAGAGAGGACATAAGATAACATCTGCTTTCTGGGGTCCTGGGAGTCATGGCATCAGTATATAAAAGAGAGGACATAAGATAACATCTGCTTTCTGGGGTCCTGGGAGTCATGGCATCAGTATATAAAAGAGAGGACATAAGATAACATCTGCTTTCTGGGGTCCTGGGAGTCATGGCATCAGTATATAAAAGAGAGGACATAGTTCAGCCTCATAGCAGAAAAGTAGTAAAATAGACTCTGCATTGTTCATCCTTTATTTGGGAAATTTTCAGAGTGACCTGTCATTATAGCATGCCTTTTGCCTTTGTTCATTTTGTTTCTAGGAGGCATTACAAGTTTGCACTTAAATCCTTTTTTTTTAAACGTAGTAAACTGGTATTTGCAAGAGGAGCCAGCACTATGTTTGACCAAGACACAACCATGAAATGACCATGATATTTTTTCTTAGAAAATTTAAGCATCACATCCAGGTCCTAGCCCTCTGTAAAGTTATCACTGGCTCCACAGTTCCCCTTGTCCACCTCTGAGAACTAGCTCTTAAAGACAACAGTATAATCAACTGGATGTACCTTTACCCTCACACTCCCTCTCCCTGTTCTTCAGCCTTGTCAGTTGGGTTTTCTTTCTTGCTGTTCCCTATGACAGACCTGTTGTGTGTGGATGGGCCTGGTTCTGTTTGTATTTTGATGTTAATTGCACTCTCCTGGGAGAGGCTGCAGACCAGGAGTGAGTCACATACTCAGGTGACTTCTTGTGAACCAATTCCCTAATAAATAAAGGAGCCAATCACTGGGTGAGTTGGAAGGACTTCTGGGTTGGAAGGAGGGAGAGAAGTCCTTTTGGACGGGGAAAGTGTGAGAACAAGATATAATTACGAGTGTCTCCTGGTTTCAATGGCAGATCCATCAGGATTCACCAGCAGAGGATTTAGATTTAATAAGGCTCACAAGTTAGGATTTTAGTTGTTGAGCCAGGCAATTGAGTTACCATTGTTTCTGAACTGTTTGTGTGGTGTTTTCCTTCACACAGCAGTTCGTCTAGGTTTAAGAGAGAAAAGTACGGCAGCAAAGCATGGGTTTGCCTGAGGTACGCCACAAGGTTGTGGGAGTTTTGAAGCATGAGTCTGGCATAGTAGTGACCCACCATGACCTGCTTAGCAATCCGGGCGGAGACATTTCAGGAGCTCTGAGCCAGAGAGTCTCCACAAGATAAAAACAGGTCTGCCATTTCCCGACAGTGATTGGCCAGCCAGGCCATCAGGCAGAGAATGTGCCAGTTTTGTTTTTTAATATTTCCCATAACAGGTGGTGAAACAATGTGTTGGGCAAGAATCCACTAGAAATTTAAGATTATTAGCACTGGGACAGGTCACATGGACTCAAAAGCAGAAACTTTGAAACAAAGAAAGGGCTCTGAGGTCCCCTGCTGTGGGGAGTACAGGGTGCTCTGAGTCATAGAATGGAAGTTGCTTACTTCTTGGGGCAGAGATTGATTGAACTGTGAATTTATAAAATTGAGATTATTTGCTTTTAGGATAGATTTATATACAGATTTTGTCTGAATCACATGGAGAATTTCACCCATGGTTTAGAATTAGTCACTGACTCCAAGTAGAGAGAGCCGTGAACAGGTATTAGTTAATAATGTCTGTGGCTCCAGGCAGAGAGCTGAACAGATAGATGGTATAGAGATATATTGCTCTAATATGTCTTACAGGATACTCAAATTCTGTCTAAAGTGGGCTCCGTGGGAATTCTGGGTTATTATTCTGCATGGCAAACTAGAAGAGGCTTAAGAATAGGCACATACAGTATTTTAGTTTACTTCACTAGTTTTGGGTTGTTTTAATTTTCAAAATGGTTGTGATAGTGAGTTTCGTGGTTATATTATTCCTCTCAGAGAGAGGTCAAAATAAAGGTTTTTCTGGTGACTGGCTAAAGGATATGCTTATTTGGGAGAAAGGTTTTTTGTCTTTGCATTTTTAGAAAAGGTGATTATGTCTATACAACTTCCAGAGCAATATGGATCAGATTTGATAGAGGGAGGCCACCTGAAGGATTAAATTTCAGAGAATCAAACAAAAAGGTTATCTTGATGATACTAAAATTTTGTTTTGAGATTTTATATTACAGAATACACAGCCTTGGTGAATCTCATCATCAGACATGCTGAACTGACCTGCTTGGACTCCTGATGTCTTGGACTTTCAGCCAGATCCAGTCAGGACACAGACATTAGAGAGTAATACAATCATTGGTGTGGCCTTCTTAAGGACAAACAAGTCTCCTATTTTCCCTACCCTTCCCCCTCCTGCTTCAAAAATATCTCAATGCCCACATTCAGCTTGAAGAAGTTATGAAGACTCATCATAGTTGTAATTTTTAAGATATGATATATTTACTATGAATTGTTTTTCTCAAACAATTTATTGGCTTGTTATGTTGAATTTTATCAGGTGTGATAATTAGTCCATGTTGGGTGAATACCTCAATCATATTTTTCAAAATTAATTTAGTTAGTCCTTTGGGTTTTTTTATGTTATAAGAGTATCATCCGACAAGCCTCTTCCGGTCAGAAAAGCACCGGGACAGCTGGGGCGCAGGGTCGGCTGACACTCGCCAGCTACCCACAACACCCGCCACAGGATCTTAAGACTTCTGGTGAGTGGAGCACAGCTTCTGCTCCAATCCAATTGCACGCGGGACCAGAGACTGCATTAGTTAGGGAAGCAGAAAACCGGCCTGAGTAGGACCACAGGCCTCTTCCGGCTGGACCAGCACCGGGGTACCACCAGCTACCCACGACCCCCGCCGCAGGATTTAGAGACTGCTGGTGAGTGGAACACAGCTTCTGCTCCAATCTTTAAACAGTGACAACGATAACAACTAACCCCAGAGATTACCAGATGGCGAAAGGTAAACGTAATAATCTTACTAACAGAAACCAAGACCACTCACCATCATCAGAACCCAGCACCCCCACTTCGCCCAGTCCAGGGCACCCCAACACACCGGAAAAGCTAGACACGGATCTAAAAGCATATCTCCTGATGATGGTAGAGGACTTCAAGGAGGACTTTAATAACACACTTAAAGAAATACAGGAGAACACTGCTAAACAGGCAGAAGACACTAAAGAGGAAGCACAAAAATCCCTTAAAGAATTGCAGGAGAACACTGCTAAAGAGTTACAAATCCTTAAAGAAAAACAGGATAACATAATCAAACAGGTAGAAGTCCTTACAGAAAAACAGGAAAACACATCCAAACAGATGAAGGAAATGAACAAAACCATACTAGACCTAAAAAGGGAAGTAGACACAATAAAGAAAACCCAAAATGAGGCAACACTGGAGATAGAAACCCTAGGAAAGAAATCTGGAACCATAGATACGAGCATCAGCAACAGAATACAAGACATGGAAGAGAGAATCTCAGGTGCAGAAGATTCCATAGAGAACATCGGCACAATAATCAAGGAAAATGTAAAATGCAAAAAGATCCTAACTCAAAACATCCAAGAAATAGAGGACACAATGAGAAGACCAAACCTACGGATAATAGGAGTGGATGAGAATGAAGATTTTCAACTCAAAGGACCAGCAAACATCTTCAACAAAATTATAGAAGAAAACTTCCCAAATCTAAAGAAAGAGATGCCCATGAACATACAAGAAGCCTACAGAACTCCAAATAGACTGGACCAGAAAAGAAATACCTCCCAATACATTATAATCAGAACAACAAATGCTCTAAATAAAGATAGAATACTAAAAGCAGTAAGAGAAAAAGGCCAAGTAACATATAAAGGCAAGCCTATCAGAATTACACCAGATTTTTCACCAGAGACTATGAAAGCCAGAAGATCCTGGACGAATGTTATACAGACACTAAAAGAACACAAATTCCAGCCCAGGCTACTATACCCAGCCAAACTCTCAATTAACATAGATGGAGAAACCAAAGTATTCCACGACAAAACCAAATTCACACATTATCTCTCCACGAATCCAGCCCTTCAAAGGATAATAACAGAAAAAAAAAAACAATACAAGGACAGGAACCACGCCCTAGAAACAACAAGAAGGTAATCCCTCAACAAACCTGAAAGAAGACAGCCACAAGAACAAAATGCCAACTTTAACAACAAAAATAACAGGAAACAACAATTACTTTTCCTTAATATCTCTTAATATCAATGGACTCAACTCCCCGATAAAAAGACATAGACTAACAAACTGGCTAGACAAACAAGACCCAACATTTTGCTGCTTACAGGAAACTCATCTCAGAGAAAAGGATAGACACTACCTCAGAATGAAAGGCTGGAAAACAATTTTCCAAGCAAATGGCATGAAGAAACAAGCTGGAGTAGCCATTCTAGTATCTGATAAGATTGACTTCCAACCCAAAGTCATTAAAAAAGACAGGGAGGGACACTTCATACTCATCAAAGGTAAAATCCTCCAAGAGGAACTATCAATCCTGAATATCTATGCTCCAAATACAAAGGCAGCCACATTCATTAAAGAAACTTTAGTAAATCTCAAAGCACACATTGCACCTCATACAATAATAGTGGGAGACTTCAACACACCACTTTCACCAATGGACAGATCATGGAAACAGAAACTAAACAGGGACACAGAGAAACTAAGAGAAATTATGAATCAAATGGATCTGGCAGATATCTACAGAACATTCTATCCTAAAACAAAAGGATACACCTTCTTCTCAGCACCTCATGGTACCTTCTCCAAAATTGACCACATAATTGGTCACAAAGCAGGCCTCAACAGATACAAAAATATTGAAATTGTCCCATGCATCCTATCAGATCACCATGGACTAAGGCTGATCTTCAATAACAAAATAAATAATAGAAAGCCAACCTTCACGTGGAAACTGAACAACACTCTTCTCAATGATACCTTGGTTAAGGAAGGAATAAAGAAAGAAATTAAGGACTTTTTAGAGTTCAATGAAAATGAAGCCACAACATACCCAAACTTATGGGACGCAATGAAAGCATTTCTAAGAGGAAAACTCATAGCTCTGAGTGCCTCCAAAAGGAAACTAGAGAGAGCACACATTAGCAGCTTGACAACACACCTAAAAGCACTAGAACAAAAGGAAGCAAATTCACCCAAGAGGAGTAGACGGCAGGAAATAATCAAACTCAGGGGTGAAATCAACCAAGTGGAAACAAGAAAAACTATTCAAAGAATCAACCAATCAAGGAGCTGGTTCTTTGAGAAAATCAACAAGATAGATAAACCCTTAGCCAGACTCACTAGAGGGCACAGGGAAAGCATCCTAATTAACAAAATCAGAAATGAAAAAGGAGACATAACAACAGATCCTGAAGACATCCAAAACACCATCAGATCCTTCTACCAAAGGCTATACTCAACAAAACTGGAGAACCTGGATGAAATGGAGAAGTTCCTAGACAGATACCAGGTACCAAAGTTGAATCAAGATCAGGTTAATGATCTAAACAGCCCTATATCCCCCAAAGAAATAGAAGCAGTCATTAATAGTCTCCCAACTAAAAAAAGCCCAGGACCAGATGGGTTTAGTGCAGAGTTCTATCAGACCTTCAAAGAAGATCTAATCCCAGTTCTTCACAAACTATTCCACAAAATAGAAACAGAAGGTACTCTACCCAACTCATTCTATGAAGCCACAATTACTCTGATACCTAAACCACAAAAAGACCCAACAAAGATAGAAAACTTCAGACCAATATCCCTTATGAATATTGATGCAAAAATCCTCAATAAAGTTCTTGCTAACCGAATCCAAGAACACATCAAAACAATCATCCATCCTGACCAAGTAGGTTTCATCCCAGGGATGCAGGGATGGTTCAATATACGGAAATCCATCAACGTAATCCAGTATATAAACAAACTCAAAGACAAAAACCACATGGTCATCTCCTTAGATGCGGAAAAAGCATTTGACAAGATCCAACACCCATTCATGATAAAAGTCTTGGAAAGATCAGGAATTCAAGGCCCATACCTAAACATGATAAAAGCAATCTACAGCAAACCAGTAGCCAACATCAAAGTAAATGGTGAGAAGCTTGAAGCAATCCCTCTAAAATCAGGGACTAGACAAGGCTGTCCACTTTCTCCATACCTATTCAACATTGTACTTGAAGTCCTAGCCAGAGCAATTCGACAACAAAAGGAGATCAAAGGGATACAAATTGGAAAAGATGAAGTCAAAATATCACTTTTTGCAGATGATATGATAGTATATATAAGTGACCCTAAAAATTCCACCAGAGAACTCCTAAGCCTGATAAACAGCTTCGGTGAAGTAGCTGGATATAAAATTAACTCAAACAAATCAATGGCCTTTCTCTACACAAAGAATAAACAGGCTGAGAAAGAAATTAGGGAAACAACACCCTTCTCAATAGTCACAAATAATATAAAATATCTTGGCGTGACTCTAACTAAGGAAGTGAAAGATCTGTATAATAAAAACTTCAAGTCTCTGAAGAAAGAAATTATAGAAGATCTCAGAAGATGGAAAGATCTCCCATGCTCATGGATTGGCAGGATCAACATTGTAAAAATGGCTATCTTGCCAAAAGCAATCTACAGATTCAATGCAATCCCCATCAAAATTCCAAATGAATTCTTCAACGAATTAGAAAGTGCAATCTGCAAATTCATCTGGAATAACAAAAAACCTAGGATAGCAAAAACTCTTCTCAAGGATAAAAGAACCTCTGGTGGAATCACCATGCCGGACCTAAAGCTCTACTACAGAGCAATTGTGATAAAAACTGCATGGTACTGGTATAGTGACAGACAAATAGACCAATGGAATAGAATTGAAGACCCAGAAATGAACCCTCACACCTACGGTCACTTGATCTTCGACAAGGGAGCTAAAAACATCCAGTGGAAGAAAGACAGCATTTTCAACAAATGGTGCTGGCACAACTGGTTGTTAACATGTAGAAGAATGCGAATCGATCCATTCCTATCTCCTTGTACTAAGGTCAAGTCTAAGTGGATCAAGGAACTTCACATAAAACCAGAGACACTGAAACTTATAGAGGAGAAAGTGGGGAAAAGCCTTGAAGATATGGGCACAGGGGAAAAATTCCTGAATAGAACAGTAATGGCTTGTGCTGTAAGATCGAGAATTGACAAGTGGGACCTCATGAAACTACAAAGCTTCTGCAAGGCTAAAGACACCATCAATAAGACAAAAAAACCACCAACAGATTGGGAAAGGATCTTCACCTATCCTAAATCAGATAAGGGACTAATATCCAATATATATAAAGAACTCAAGAAGGTGGACTCCAGAAAGTCAAATAACCCCATTAAAAAATGGGGCTCAGAACTGAACAAAGAATTCTCACCTGAGGAATACCGAATGGCAGAGAAACACCTGAAAAAATGTTCAACATCCTTAATCATCAGGGAAATGCAAATCAAAACAACCCTGAGATTCCACCTCACACCAGTCAGAATGGCTAAGATCAAAAATTCAGGTGACAGCAGATGCTGGCGAGGATGTGGAGAAAGAGGAACACTCCTCCATTGTTGGTGGGATTGCAAGCTTGTACAACCACTCTGGAAATCAGTCTGGCGGTTCCTCAGAAAATTGGACATAGTACTACCGGAGGATCCAGCAATACCTCTCCCTGGCATATATCCAGAAGATGTCCCAACCGGTAAAAAGGACACATGCTCCACTATGTTCATAGCAGCCCTATTTATAATAGCCAGAAGCTAGAAAGAACCCAGATGTCCCTCAACAGAGGAATGGATACAGAAATTATGGTACATTTACACAATGGAGTACTACTCAGCTATTAAAAAGAATGAATTTATGAAATTCCTAGCCAAATGGATGGACCTGGAGGGCATCATCTTGAGTGAAGTAACACAATCACAAAAGAACTCACACAATATGTATTCATTGATAAGTGGATATTAGCCCAAAACTTAGGATACCCAAGATATAAGATACAATTTGCTAAACGCATGAAACTCAAGAAGAATGAAGACCAAAGTGTGGACACTGTGCACCTTCTTAGAATTGGGAACAAAACACCCAGGGAAGGAGTTACAGAGACAAAGTTCGTAGCTGTGATGAAAGGATGGACCATTTAGAGACTGCTGTATCCAGGGATCTGTCCCATAATCAGCTTCTAAACGCTGACACCATTGCATACACTAGCAAGATTTTGCTGAAAGGACCCAAATATAGCTGTCTCTTGTGAGACGATGCCGGGGCCTAGCAAACACAGGAGTGGATGTTCACAGTTAGCTATTGGATGTATCACAGGGCTCCCTATGGAGAAGCTAGAGAAAGTACCCAAGGAGCTAAAGGGATCTGCAACCCTATTGTTGGAACAACATGATGTACTAACCAGAACCCCGGAGCTCTTGTCTCTAGCTGCATATGTATCGAAAGATGGCCTAGTCGGCCATCAATGGAAAGAGAGGCCCATTGGACTTGCAAACTTTATATGCCCCAATATAGGGGAATGCCAGGGCCAAAAGAATGGGAATGGGTGGGTAGGGAAGTGGGGGGCACTATGGGGGACTTTTGGGATAGCATTGGAAATGTAATTGAGGAAAATATGTAATAAAAATATTAAAAATCAAAAAAAAGAGTATCATCCATATAATATAATATAGTATAATATAATATAATATAATATAATATAATATAATATAATATAATATAATAGTCTTTTTATACTTAGCCCTAATGGATCTTAAGGCTTTATCTATAAATTTTTGACAAAGAGAGGAACTATTTTTCATATCTTGGGGGAGAACTTTTTATTGATACCTTTGAAATGTCCTTTGAAAATTAACAGAGGGAATGTTGAAAACAAATCTTTCTGTATCTTTTGGTTATAATTGTATAGTTAAAAATCTTTTAAATCTATAACTATAACATAATAATCCTTTGGAATAGCTATTGAGGATGGAAGTCTTGGCTATAAAACTCTAACATCATGTATTGTTTTATTAACATCCCTAAGATTTTGTAAAAGTCTCTATTTGTCTGATTTTTTCTTAATGACAAACACAGGAGTATTCTATGGACTGTTAGATTCTTTAACATGTTCTAATTGTAGTTGTTCTATTACTTATTGTTCTAAAGCCTAGATCTTTTCCTGAGTTAGGGGGTCACTAATTTACCCGTATAGGCTCATCATTGATCTATGAAATTTTATCTGTATATAACTCATCAGCAGCCCCTATTAAAAATGCTGATCATTCCATTTTGTGGATAATTTTACTTTCATTTTTTTTTCCATGACATCTCTTTCCCATAAGGAGAATGGCAAAGAAGAAATAACATAAAGTTGAAAAGTACCCACTTTGTCTTTACATTTCCATGTCAGGATTTTTGAACTTTGAGTTATGTTAGAAACTAGTCGCAATCTCACCAAAGTAGAGGTGGTATGAACTGTAGGCCATGTCCCAGGCCAGTCTTTTTCTGTAATGTAAGGCCTATCTGCTTCTGTGTTCAATCATCTTTGGCTAGTTTTTCCTTCTATGTTTATAGTTTTTAAGGGTCTTTGTCTAGTAATTTCCTGAGCCCAAGCTTATCCCCTCTCATTTGTTTTAATATTGGATTAGGGAGGTGGATATAAGAGAGTAGTATTATCTGAGCTACCCATTGATTATTATGTAATTGTACTGTTTCTTCTAATCATAAATTTTAATCTCTCCCTTGAAGTCTAAATTAATTACTCTAGGAAGTACTTCAAATTTTTCTTATAATTTGAACTTCTCCCTGTTATAAGACCAAAGGTGCCAGATAATAGTGGCCCTTTAAATCCTTTTCTCTGTCTCTCTTTTTTGTCCTCTGTTTTTTACATCAGGGCAGAGGGTGTGCCCCTCACCATGTTTTTTTTTCTTTTTGTCTCCTTATCTTTCAGAGGGGTTCTATCTTTATGAAATGTCTATTTACATTCATTTTCCTAATGTTTTCCCGTCCTACAGGAAAGATTTCATGTCTGATGCTATAACCATGATTAAAACTTATGACTGGGGAATCACAGGACCAAGGGAAGAAACTACTGCTGATGTTCACCTAAACACCAAGTTGCCAAATTACCTTCTTAATATTTACATTTCTACCGATAAATTTATTCTGCTCCCATTATTGGACAGAAAGTGTTTTTCTTTGTTTGTTTTCTTGCTTGCTTGTTTGTTGTTGTTTTTGAAGTGGGTAGTACTTAAGGCAAAGATTCATAACTAGTCAAGTGCTGAGAATTAGAGACTGTGGGTGTTCAGTTGTAGAACCTCCCCACATCCAAGGTTCAGGGAATATCATGAAAGAGGGGCAGAACATAAGAGCTAAAAGATAAGGAGGAGAACTGTAAAATGTTGCCTTCTAGATGTGGCATGGCTCACACACAATTGAGAAAATATCTCTACAAGACTGACCAGTGGGCACGTCTATGGGTGTATTGTCTTGATTACTGATTTATGTGGGAAGGCCCAGACCATTGTGGGTGGAACTATCCCTGGTTAGATGATCCTGGTTGCTATAAGAAAGCAAACTGTGCAAGCCATGAAGAGCAAGTCAGTAAGCAGTGCTTCTCCATGGCCTGCACATCAGCTCCTATCTCTAAGTTCCTGCCTTGAGTTCCTGAGATGATGGACTACAAGCTATAAGATAAAATAAATTTTCCCCCACTCCTTAGTCACAGTATTTTACCACATCAATAGAGACCCTAACTAAGACACCTTCCATGCTTCGAATCTGATGAGGGTGCTGGGGATCTGAACTCAGGGCTTCACATTTGTGTGGCAGGCACTTTACTGACTGAGCCAACTCTCAAGCACTATTTCTTGTTCTTTACTTCACAAATGTATGTATGATGTAATGCTATGGACCCAAAACAAACGTATCTCCAGGGCATGAGACAAGGGGATCAAACACCTAGAAGAAGTTGGGTCTTAGTTCCTACAACAGGCTAGATGTCCCAGAGTTCTTCTGACCAGCAGTAATGCTCAAGGGACTGGCTCAAGGAGCTGAGTGAATAACTGACTTGAGATCAGATAAATAAACCTGAGCTCTCTCCACTTCTCTCTAATCAGACCAGAGGTACCATTGAGAAGGCCAATTCCAAGTGTAGATACAGGAGGATGGGGGGACTCAATGGGCCCAAGAGTGAATCCTGGAGGCTGATAGTAACTAAGAAGCTCTGGGTACCTGTGGCCATCAGAGACTCAGGGATCCTACAGATGGACAAGGCATCAGAGACAGACATGTTTCTTTTGCTTTTGCTTTTGCTTTTGCTTTTTTTTTGATACCCAAACCAACTTGATTGCTTAGTTTCTAGAGGCTCATCCACACACCATCATCACACAACATCAACTTCCAGAAGGAGGGAAACTGGACACTGGCTCATCTCTGAAGTCTCATTCTATCTGTTCTGAGCTGAATTGAACTCATAAACAATGAATGTTTCCTTTGGATGAATCATTCTATGGTTTCAGACATACCTATTGGTGCCCCTATTCTGTGCCTTGCTCTGCTTAAAATGACAATGAAGTCAAACCTATTGGATCCAAGGCAGACATGATCAATGAGCTGGTATGCATTGGCCCAGTCTCATAGCCCAACCCACACTGAGATGCCCGCCCTTCTTATTGCTCCCTATGCTGCTAACTGAAGTACAATTGTGCTATAATCTGGTGTCTATACTGAGTGATCAGAGAACACTATGGGAAACCAGTAAAGATTTGAACATTGCTTTGTGTATAAGAAAACATACAATGGGTAAGGGTAGGTCAGTCTTCTAGTCCTACAACAAAAGAATCTAAGACATTCATCTTAAAAAGAAAGAGCTTATGTTGATTTTGGAACATTGTCTCATAAGTGATAATTGTCATTTGTTTTATTAGCTACTGTATGGGTTATGTGACAAAATGCCCGTGACAAACAATCTCAAGGGAAAAAAAAAGGGTTTTTTTGTTTGTTTGTTTGTTTGTTTGTTTGTTGTTTTGTTTTTGATTTTTGTTGTTGTTGTTCGTTTTTTGGTTTTGTGGGTTTTTTGGTTTTTTGGGGGGGTTGTTTGTTTGTTTGTTTGTTTGTTTGCTATACAGTGTCAGAGGATGGAACCATGTTTTCTCAAACCCATGTGTGAGCAGAACATAATGAGATCTCCATAAGAGATGGATGACACAGGACTGCCTGTGACATTTGTGTCCAATATGGAAGCAGAGAAGGAAAAAGAAGACATTTGGCTGACTTTCTCCTTGCCCTAATTTTGTTCCATCTGGGCCCTCAACCCAGGTAGATGTTATGCATATTTAAGGTGAGTCTACTGGCCCTTTCACCAGTTGATCCTCTCTGCAGACAAACCAGAGGCAAACCCAGAGTTTGCTGCATCCATCTCCCAGGCCATACTAAATGCAGGCAAGCTGACCCCAGGGTACAGCCATCACAGTGGTTGGGCCTAGCAGCTGCAGGCCCATGGTGAGCAGCATGCCCTGGCAGAGATCTCCTGAATGAGCAAAGCTGCCAGATCATGGCCTGTATGTGGGAAGAAAAGGAGAATTCTGAGCTGGGGACAATGACTCACTGCAAGGACCTGCCCCTCCCCAGCATCCAGAAGATCTGCCCTAGGATCAGCCATCCCTGCCTGTCTGTGTACATCACAGTCCACTCTCTTTCTAGTCCTCTGCTGCTTTCACATCCAGAATGCCCTATCTGCTGAGATGGAGCTTATTTCTCCCATGGACAGACAGTTGAGAGACTAGAAAGCAAATGAGACACAGGACTCAACAGTTGGAGAGCAGTTTGCTGACGTTTATTAATCAAGAGAAGCTTTGTGATTACAGATGTGTCAACGCAATGGAAAAGCAGGTCGTTGGTGAGAATTACAGGCACTGTAGAATGTCACAGCATAACCCAACCAGATCGCACGTGCCACAGTTGTGATTGAAAGGTAAGTGACCCAGAGGACCTGGGATTCATTCATTTGCTTGGTGCCTATCAAGGGTTGGCAGGATATCAACACTAGAAATGCCAGACTGCAATGGCATTAAGCTCAGTTCATGCTGGTGACTCACAATCCCATCAGGAACAGTCAGACAGACAGGTAAGCTGGCAGGCACGCAGGCAGGTAGATAGACAGACTAACCTCTAGCAGTTACCTACAGCAGAAGCCCAGAGGCCAGCAGCCATGCTAGCAGCAGCACTGCTTGCAGCCACACTTCTGCTGGCAGCAGCAGCACTTCTGCTGGCAACAGCCCTTCCCACAGCCACAGCCGCAGCCACAGGAGCCACAGCCACAAGAGCTGCAGCAGCAGCGGCGGCAGCAGCAGACTACTACAGGCTTGCAGCAGCCACAGCAGCCACAGCAGCCACCACAACAGCCACAGCCACCACAGCCACAGCCACCACAGCCACAGCCACCACAGCCACAGCCACCACAGCCACAGGAGCCACAGCCGCCACAACCACAGCCACCGCAGCCACAGCCACCGCAGCCACAGCCGCCACAGCCACCACAGCCGCCACAGCCTCCACAGCTGCCACAACCTCCACAGCCACAGCAACCCATGTTGTCAGTAGAGAGGACTCAGGTGCAGTGAGGAGAGAGACTCAGGAGAGGAGAGGGAGATGTGATGCTCCTCCTGCAGGGGGAGCCCCTTAAGTACCAATGCTGAGGAGTCCCGCAGGGAACACATGACCACTTCCTTGCTGTCACGTGACTTGCTTACACATGAGAATCTCACCAGCTATTATTTACCTCTCTTAGACAGCTTTGACTTCTGCATATTTCAGTCATGTTTTCTCTTCCTAATCTACACTCCAGTATGAATCCAACGAGCCAAACACATCTGGGAAGAATTCTGGACTCCAGGGACCCAGGAAGGCTGTGCAAGCAATAGGTGCTCTTCCATCTTCCCTCACTGTGTTGAAAGCATGACTGCCTTTCTGTGAAGCTGTGTGCAGGGCTTACAGACCACAGGCATCGTCAGGGAGCCCCTGGACCACATGGCCTGTGGGCTTCTGAGATGTCCACAAGTAAAGATGACACCTAGACGCTGCCTTCAGAGAGCTTGTAAGAGAAAGGAAGTCTGTGGAGTGGGAACGAGAAATAAGAACAGAGTCAAAGGTCACTGCCGCCAGGCATGGTGGCACACACCTTTAATCCCAGCACTTGGAAGGAACAGGCAGGTGGATTTCTGAGTTCGAGGCCAGCCTGGTCTACAAGGTGAGTTCCAGGACAGCCAGGGCTATACAGAGAAACCCTGTCTCAAAAAAAAAAAAAAAGCAAAAACCTGAATGTCACTGCCAAGTGCAAACCCCAGTGTCCTCTTTACATGCAATGGAGTCAGCTGGTCTGTAATGGGATCTGATGTGATGGTGTTCTCTTCTGCTGTGTCTGAAGACAGTGACAGTGTACTTACATATAATAAATAAATAAATAAATCTTTTTTTAAAAGAATTTTAAAGAAGAAAGAAAGGAGAATTATGTAATTTTCTATAGTCTCTCTCTCTCTTTTTTTAAATAGGGAGAGGGCAAACTCACAAGACACTAACTGGGCAGTTAATGGGACAATCACAGTAATGTAGCTATAACCATTTCAGGGAGTGCAGGGAATTCTATTCGGATGTTCCTAATTTGCTTTTCCTTTGAGACTTCTCACTTAAGTGGGGAGATTCCAATCAGGTGATGGATAGAAACACATTGAAGAGGACCAGGGAAAGGCTACTTTCAATTAGGTGTCCAATTCTCTGCAAATCTGGAGGAAGTAGTATGCTACTGCGAAGATGAGTGCCTGTCCCCCACATCAGCTACTCGTCACTTGCTTGTGACCACAGCTTTACAAAGGGAAAGTCACTGCTAGCATGTGTGTGAGGTCATGTGAAGTGCATGGGATGTAAACAAGGGAGAACTTTGGTGACCCTGTTGGGAAAACAGCAGCTGTTCCACAAGGAAGTGACCTCAGGTCCACCATCTTTCCTCTTCCCCCTTCCCAAGATGGTACTTAAGGGGCTCCCCCTGCAGGAGGAGCATCACATCTCCCTCTCCTCTCCTGAGTCTCTCTCCTCACTGCACCTGAGTCCTCTCTACTAACACCATGGGCTGTGGCTGTGGAGGTTGTGGCGGCTGTGGCAACTGTAGCAGCTGCACCACGTGCAGATACTACCGCTGCTGTGGTGGTTGCTGTGGCTGCTGTGGCTGTGGCTGCTGTGGCTGTGGCGGCTGTGGTGGCTGTGGTGGCTGTGGCGGCTGTGGTGGTTGTGGCTGTGGTGGCTGTGGCGGCTGTGGTGGTTGTGGCTGTGGTGGCTGTGGTGGTTGTGGCTGTGGTGGCTGTGGTGGCTGTGGCTGTTGTGGTGGCTGCTGTGGCTGCTGTGGCTGCTGCAAGCCTACGGTAGTCTGCTGCTGCCGCCGCTGCTGCTGCCGCTCCTGTGGCTGTGGCTCCTGTGGCTGCGGTTGTGGCTGTGGAAAGGGCTGTTGCCAGCAGAAGTGCTGCTGCCAGCAGAAGTGTGGCTGCAAGAAGTGCTGCTGCTAGCATGTCTACCATGTCTCTGTTTCCCGGTCATGGGCACCAGGAAAAGAGAGCCTTTTCTCAAACCTCCAGGACAACATTAATGTCCCGGTATGTCTCCCTGGCCTACGGCTTTGCTTCCAGATTCTGGGCTCCTTCCTTTTCTACTTTGGTATTTCTAACCTTCCTCTCTGAGGTGTTTGCTCTCCAAATAACAAATAGCCACTCCCTGCAGAAGTCACTCCACTGTGCTCCTTCAGAATGTGGGAACAAGTACTTCTTGTTGCTTCAGCTTGAAGAAGGACTCTTTCTTCCCTGTTCATTTCCTGTCTCTACACCTTTTCTTTATTTGTACTTACCCAATATTATTTTGTTTTCTAATAAAATACAAATAACTGCTGAAAGTTTCTATTGTTTCTATTGTGTTTCTTTGGTGTGACCACATCCACAACCCAAAAAGTCTCTAAATCCTTAAAAAAAAAAAAAAAAAAAATGCGCCGGGCGGATGGCACACGCCTTTAATCCCAGCACTCAGGAGGCAGAGGCAGGTGGATTTCTGAGTTTGAGGCCAGCCTTGTCTACAAAGTGAGTTCCAGGACAGCCAGGGATATACAGAGAAATCCTGTCTCAAAAAACCAAAGGTCACTGCCAAATGCAAACCCCAGTGTCATCTTTACATGCAATGGAGTCAGCTGGACTGCAGTCAACTTCCCATCTCTGCATATGAGGCATAACTGTGTGATTTATCTAATGGGCACACAGGCCTTGTGATGGTTTGTATATCCTTGGACCAGGAAGTGGCACCATCTGAAGGTGTGGCCTTGTTGGAATAGGTGTGACCTGGTTGGAATGGGTGTGTCACTGTGGGTGTGGGTATAAGATCCTCACCCTAGTTGCCTGGAAGTCAGTCTTCCACTAGCAGCCTTTGGATGAAGACATAAAACCCTCAGCTCCTCCTGCGCCATGCCTGCCTAGATACTGCCATGCTCCCACCTTGATGATAATGGACTGGACCTCTGAACCTGTAAGCCAGCCCCAATTAAATGTTGTTTTTTATAAGACTTGCCTTGGTCATGGTGTCTGTTCACAGCAGTAAAACTCTGACTAATACAGGCCTTAATGACAATTTTCTTAACAAGGCAAAGCCATTCTGGAATATGCATTTCGATGACACAATGATTTTTGTATGGCTTGATTTGGGGAAGGAAGAGGCTTTTTTCCTATGTCTGGATATTAATTTTCAGGGAAAGACACCAATACCCTCACATGGGCTCTTTCTGTATGAGACTTTGTTCTTGCTGGTTTGCTTTGGGTTGGGTTTTTTTGTTTGGTTTGGTTTGGTTTGGTTTGGTTTTGTGCCTGGGCCAGCAGGTTGGACCTAGTGCAGGCACAAGAGGGTCAGAGGAGAGCTGATCAAGGCCAAGGCAGGCATGGAAGGCACTTACTGATATGAGATAAAAGGCATTCCTGCCAGTTACAGTGAGGTTTGAGAGTTGCCACCAGCGAGGTGAGTGTACACATATATACATAAAGTACCAGAAACGCAAGTGAAGACCTTTTTCCATGAATATGAAAGAAAATTAAAATTCAAGGTCCATGACTCATGCAGTTTGCTAGTTAGGAGGGCTTTTGGGGCCTAGAGCAAAGAACAATGGCTGTAAAGTCATCCCAGGAACCAACTAGCCATAAAGATAGGGAAGACATACAGGAATGTCCAGACTGGCCCAGCGCCTCCCTATCTCCCGCCCTTCTGACCTAAGTTAAATGTTAACCAGATGCACTGCTGTTACTTCGATCTGCATGTACAGTCTGCTGATGCTTAAATGAACCAATCATGTGAAACCGTGCCAATTCCTCCCTGCTGATGTTAAAATGGACCAATCATGTGAAACCGTGCCTCCACCAGACCCAGACCCTTTTCTATAAAAACCTCCAGCTTTCAAGCCACGTGGTCGAATTCACTGTCTCCTGCATGAGATATGTTTCGACCCGGAGCTCTGCCATTAAACTACCTCCTGTACTTACACCAAGACGGTCTTTTCATGATTCTTTGGGTGCACGCCGAATAGGGAATTGAGTAGAGGTTTCCCCACTAGGTTCTTTCATTTGGAGGCCCCAGCGAGATCTGTGTGACAGCCAGGAACCCCGAAATACCCCTTGGAGGTACATTTGTTTGTGTGAGTCTTACATGTTGTCTGTTGTCTAAGTGTGGCACCGCTGAATTTGTGTCTTGGTTTTTTCAGTTCTGGGATTGTGGGTTCGAGTCCCACCTTGTGTCTTGGTTTTACAGTTCTGGGATTGTGGGTTTGAGTCCCGCCCAGTGGGTTTGAGTCCCTCCTGGGTTCCCAGTTCTGGTATTCTGTATTCTGGCAGCTGCCACTGTGAACCATAAGGACCCAGTAGCTGCGGAAAGACATTCCAAGGGTGACCCTGGAGGAAATACCCAGGGTGAGGGACAGCCAAGAAGGACTGACTGTCATCTGGCAGAATGAGGAAGATAAGGTGTTTTTTCTACCAGAAAGGGAGTGGAAGCAAAGCCCCCCATCCCTGTCAGAGGTAGCATTTGACTGGTTGTACAAGTCCAGGCGTGGACGAGTGTGCTTGGACATACTGGTGTCCTCTGTCTCTGTTGCTGTTTTATTTTTTGTTTGTGGGTTTCCTTATGCGACAGACTGTGTCTACCCCTTTATCTTTGACTAAGGACTATTGGACTGACGTTAGGGCAAGAGAACTGAATCTATCAGTGATAGTTAAAAAGAAACCTTGTTTGACTTTCTGTTCCTTGGAATGGCCTGCCTTTGGAGTAGGCTGGCCAGCTGAGGGGACGTTCGACCTTCCCATCATTAGGGCCATAAAGGCCATTTTCTTTCAGGAAGGACCAGGATTGCAGCCGGACCAGCAACCATACATCACGGTGTGGGAGGATTTGGTGCTGTATCCACCTCTGTGGGTTTGGCTGTTTCTCCCACCCTTATGCCCGGGCACTAGGATCCTGGCTGTCTGAGAGAGTGCTGTGAACAGGACGCAGAAGTCACAGACTAAAGAAGATGGTGAGTGCTGTACTCCACCAATACTCACCCCTAAGATCTACCCAGAGATAGAGGAAACCCCTGAGTGGACCTATTCCCAGCCTCCACACTACCTTCAAGTTCCCCAACCCCCAACTCCCTTGGCCCCGCTCCAGGCCCCGGCCTCAGGGACCGGGGGGGGGGGGAGGTCCCTCAGCAGGAACAAGAAGACGGTGAGGAGCCACCTCTGAGGGGCCAGCCGATTCAACCATGGCGCTTCCCCTCAGGGCTGTTGGGGCTCCTCCGGCCGACCAGAACGGTCTACAACTTCTGCAGTATTGGCCCTTTTCCTCCGCTGATCTCTATAACTGGAAAGTCAATCACCCCCCTTTCTCAGAAAATCTTGCAGGGCTCACAGGACTGATAGAGTCTCTGATGTACTCCCAACAGCCTACCTGGGATGATTGCCAGCCGCTCCTGCAGACACTGTTTACCACCTAGGAGAGGGAGAGAATTCTCCTCGAGGCTCAGAAGAACGTCTGAGATGATACTGGATGGCCGGTCCAGCCCCCAGTCGAGATAGATGAAGGAATACCCCTGACCCGCCCCCAACAGGATTATAACACAGCACAAGGTAGGGAACAGCTGTCCAATTATCGGCAGGCTCTAGTGGCCAGTCTCAGGGGTGCTGCTCACAGGCCCACCAATTTGACTAAGGTAAGGGAAATTATGCAGGGGGCAACTGAGCCTCCTTCAGTCTTTTTAGAAAGACTCATGGAAGCTTATAGGAGATATACCCCGTTTGACCCTACGTCTGAGGGGCAGCAGGCCTCAGTGATTATGGCCTTCATCGGTCAATCAGCTCCTGATATTAGGAAAAAGTTACAGCAGACTGAGGGATTGCAGGATTACACTATAAGGGATGTAGTTAGAGAGGCTGAGAAAGTGTATCACAAGAGAGAGATGGAAGATGAAAAGCAAGAAAGGAAGAAGAAAGAGAGGAGAGAAGATGAGGATAGGAGAGACAAAAGGCAGGAGAAGGTTTTGACTCAGATTCTGGCTGCCACAGCAGACAAAGGAAGAGGTAGGGCTAGGCAGCCAGGGGACCTGAGAGATGAAAAACAGCAGGGGCCAAGGAGACCAGAAGAGATAAACCACACCTAGGAAAAGACCAATGTGCATACTGCAAGGATACGGGCCATTGGGCTCGTGAATGCCCTAAGAGGAAACACAGGTACTGTCCCTTGGAGAAGACAAAGACTAGGGGAGACGGGGCTTGGCCCCCCTCCCCGAGCCTAGGGTAACATTAGAAGTGGAGGGGACCCCTGTCAATTTCCTGGTTGACACGGATGGGGAATTTTCAGTGCTCAGGGGAACGCCAGGGCCAAAAAAAATGGGAATGGGTGGGTAGGGAAGTGGGGGGGGGAGGGTATGGGGGACTTTTGGGATAGCATTGGAAATGTAATTGAGGAAAATATGTAATAAAAAATATTAAAAAAAAAAAGACACCACTAAGCCAAAGTAAGAAAAAATGAAAAAACATTAGTCATTGGGGCCACAGAGCAGAAATTGTACCCGTGGACCATGTCCCGGACAGTGGACCTAGGACGGAACCAAGTGACTCATTCATTCCTGGTCATTCCGGAGTGTCCCATGCCCCTATTGGGAAGACACTTATTAACCAAATTGAAAGCGCAAATAACCTTTGCCTCTCCCAGACCAAAGGTATTTTGGGGAGTAGAGACACCTCAGACCTTAGCACTGTCTTTACAATTAGGAGAGGAATATCGGATCTATCAGGACAAATTAAAACCCCCTGAGGGGCTACAGGACTGGCTTACTCGATTTCCTCAAGCATGGGCCGAAACAGGGGGTATGGGAATGGCGAGGCAGGTCCCCCTGGTGGTGATTGAGCTCAGGTCCGGGGCTACAACCATTGGGGTCCGACAATAACCCATGGGAAGAGAAGCTCAGGAGGGTATACACCCCCGCATCACCAGACTGCTCCAACAAGGGATCCTAGTCCCCTGCAAGTCTCCTTGGAATACCCCCCTACTCCCAGTAAAGAAACTGGGGATGAACGACTACTGTCCTGTACAGGACCTCAGAGAGGTAAACAAAAGAGTCCAGGACATCCACCCCATAGTGCCCAATCCTTATAGCCTGCTCAGCACACTACCACCTGAGCAAACCTGGTACACAGTTCTAGATCTTAAAGATGCCTTCTTCTGTCTGAGGTTACACCCAATAGTCAATCCCTGTTAGCCTTTGAATTGTGAGATCCAGAAAGTGGAAAGACTGGACAGCTCACATGGACGAGGCTACCCCAGGGATTCAAAAATTCACCCACTTTGTTTGATGAGGCCTTGCACTGAGACCTTGCCTCTTTTTGAGCCAACAATCCCCAGGTGACCCTTGTACAGTACATTGATCACCTTCTGATAGCTGCAGGAACACGTGAAGAGTGCGAACTTGGGACCCAGAACATCCTGGTTGAATATGGTGAGTTGGGATATCGAGTCTCTGCTAAAAAGGCACAGTTATGCCGAACAGAGGTGACCTACTTGGGATACATCCTGAGGAATAGACAATGATGGCTCACCGACGCCAGAAAACAGACAGTGATGTGAATCCTGATCCCGACCACCCCTCACCAGGTAAGAGAGTTCCTGGGGACAGCAGGATTCTGTAGACTATGTGTCCCAGGGTTTGCCACCCTGGCAGCCCCACTGTACTCCCTAACAAAGGAAAGAGGGAAATTCATTTGGACCCAAGAACATCAATCTGCTTTTGAGACTCTGAAAAAGGCCTTGCTACAAGCTCCTGCCCTAGCACTGCCAGATGTAAATAAGCCATTCACCTTGTATATCTACGAGAGTAGCCCGTGGAGTCCTTACTCAAACCCTAGGGCCCTGGAAGTGCCCAGTAGCTTATTTATCAAAGAAACTGGACCCTGTGGCTAGCGGATGGCCTTCATGCCTACAAGCGATAGCAGCCACCACAGTGCTGGTTAAAGATGCTGATAAGCTGACTGTGGGCCAGAATGTTACTGTGGTGGCCCCAAACTCTCTTGAGAGCATTATCAGGTAGGTAACCGCCAGATCCCTGGATGACCAACGCCCGAATGACTCACTATCAAAGCTTGCTGCTGACTGAGCAAGTGACTTTCGCTCCCCCTGCTGTCCTCAATTCCACTACCTTACTACCCAAAACTAACGGAAACTCCTGTGAGCAACTGCAGGGAGATATTAGCAGAAGAAACCAGAACTCGTCCGGACCTCTCTGACCAGCCATGGCCAGTAGCAGCAACTTGGTTCACTGACAGAAGCAGCTTTGTGGTAGAAGGTAAGTGAAGGGCCAGGGCAGAGGTAGTAGATGGAAAATCTGTCATATGGTCCAGCAGTCTACCTGAGGGAACCTCAGCTCAAAAAGCAGAGCTCATCGCTCTAACCCAGGCTTTGAGGCTGGCAGAGGGTAAGGCTATCAATATTTACACTGACAGCCAATATGCTTTCGCTACGGCTCATGTGCATGGACCAATATATAGGCAGCGTGGCTTATTGACCTCCACTGGAAAAGATGTTAAGAACAAAGAAGAGATCCTTGGTCTGTTGGAGGCTGTTCATCTGCCTCTCAAAGTAGTGATCATCCACTGCCCAGGGCATCAAAAAGGAACCAGACCAGTAGAAAAGGGAAATCAAATGGCAGACCAAGTGGCTAAAGAAGCAGCCCAGGGCTAATGACTCTGGTAATTAAAACTATGCCCCAACTATCTGAAGAAGAAACAGAAAGAAAGGTTCTCACAGAAGAAGAGGGGCTAAAGTACCTAGTTGACATACACCATCTCACTCATTTAGGATCTAAAAAGATGATAAAATTAGTCAGTAGAAAATTATCACATTCCTGGGCTACAAAAGGCGGCAGAAGACCTGGTGAGAAATTGCAGAACCTGTGCGCTCACCAATGTGGATCCAGCAGGCTCCCTGGTGGAAGGCGCCTGCCGGGAGACAGACCTGGGACCTACTGGCAAACTGACTTTACTGAGGTAAAACCAGACCATTATCTGTTAGTCTTTATAGATATTTTCTCTGGGTGGGTTGAAGCGTTTCCCACCAAGAAGGAGACAGTCACCATGGTAGCCAAGAAGATACTTGAAGAAATTCTCCCTCGTTTGGGGTATCCAAAGTAATCAGGTCAGACAATGGACCTGCCTTTGTCTCTCAGGTAAGTCAGGGTTTGGGCCAGACAACTAGGGACAAATTGGAAGTTACATTGTGCTTACAGACCCCAGAGTTCAGAACAGGTAGAAAGAATGAATAGAATTCTAAAAGAAACCTTGACTAAATTGACCTTAGAGACCGGAGGGAATGATTGGACAGCCCTTCTCCCTTATGCTTTATTCAGGGCCCAGAATACCCCCCCAGAGCCTCTGGCCAAACACCCTTTGAATAAGTGTATGGGGCGCCTCTGCCCATCTATGTGACAGTAGAGAGTAGAACTTGCCCAGATGTATCCTTCATCCCCTCCTCTCCTCTTTTAGCCTGGCTCAAGCTCTTGAAATTGTAAGAAAGGAGGTTTGGGAACAGTTAAAAGAAACCTATGTTGCTGGTGACACACAGGTGCCGCATCAGTTTCAAGTAGGAGATGCTGTCCTGGTGAGGAGTCATCGAGTGGGGAACCTTGAGCCACGGTGGAAAGGACCCTACTTGGTGCAGCTAACGACACCCATCGCTGTTAAAGTGGAAGGAATCCCAACCTGGGTTCACGCGTCTCATGTCAAGAAAGTCCCCCCTGAGGCTAAACAAAATGAGTGGATCCTGGAAAAGACTACTAATCATCTTAAGTTGCGCCTCTGTCCTTGGCGCATTCCTGAAGAAGAAGAGTGACACCCACACCAGCCTATGAATCTCACTGGGCAAGTATTATCCTGATCAGGGGAAATATTATTTACCACCTCAAAATTAGAACCTTCGGGGGCATGGTGGCCAACCCTCTATTTTTGCCTCCGCCAAATCATTCCTGCAGCCAAGAGTACTCCCCCTAATGAGGTCCGAAGCTATGGGTTTTATAGCTGCCCCAAGCATATTAAGAGTTCCTGGTGTGGGGGGCCTAAGTGGTACTATTGCAGTCAATGGAGTTGTGTTACCTCAAATGATGGAGATTGGAAATGGGCCGTTGAGCCCTCTGGGAATGGATTAGAGTTTTCTTTTCAAAATACGGGGCCAGGCAAACATGCAGTAATGGGGCTACACAAAAATCAGGAATGCAAGTCTACAGACTTAGATTGTGTGAAACTGCAGTTCACAGAAATGGAAAAAAAATTATGCTCTTGCCCAGTGGATTGGAGGCATGACCTGGGGAATCATATTCTACAATTATGGTAGTAGACCTGGATCGTTGCTCCATGTCCATCTAAACATTGAAAGTACTTTAGCCCTACCAGTAGGCCTTAATAAGGTGCTCCCTGAGCCGAACCGACTTCTTCTCCCAAGGCCAGCCCCGACCTTACCCCCCACCCAAAAGACTCCCCAAGAGCCCTCTACCATCGCCCCCACATACCCCCCAATGGGACAAAGACTGTTTAATTTGGTCCTAGGGGCTTACTTTGCCCTCAATGAAACAGATCCCAATGCAACTACCGACTGTTGGTTATGCCTATCCTCAGGCCCTCCATACTATGAGGGAATCACTTTTGATGGAAACTTTAACAAAACCAGTAACCATGCTTCCTGCTCATGGGGAACAGGACAAAAATTAACCCTGACTGAGGTGCCCAGAAGGAGCCCTGGTCTCTGTATAGGGACACCCCCTCCTTCCTACCGGCACCTATTTGACCAAACTCATTCTATGTCCAGGACAGATACCAATTATTACCTTGTGCCATCTCCAGTTGGCTGGTGGGTTTGTAGTACAGGACTCACCCCATGTGTATCAACTAGTGTTTTTGACCCCTCTCGTGATTTTTGTGTCATGGTTCAGTTATTGCCTCACATGTATTATCATCCGGCTTCCCGCCTAGAGGATGAATATACCCAGGGGAGATTTAAAAGAGAGCCGGTCTCCCTTACTCTAGCTATGTTAATGGGGGTAGGATTTACAGAAGGAGTAGGAACAGGGGCAGCAGCCTTAATTGAGGGAAGACAAGGAATCCAGTATTTAAGAGATGTCAATGAAGAGCTAAGGATGTTAGAAAAATCTATAGATGCCTTAGAAAAATCTTTAACCTCTCTGTCAGAAGTAGTTTTACAAAACAGAAGAGATCTAGATTTACTGTTTTTAAAAGAAGGACTTTGTGCAGCCCTAAAAGAAGAATGTTGTTTTTATGCAGACCACACAGGAATAGTCAGAGATTCTATGCAGAAACTGAGAGAAAGATTGGATCAGAGAAGGCAAGATCGAGAAGCTCAACAGGGATGGTTCGAGTCTTGGTATTCTACGTCTCTGTGGATGACCACTCTATTTTCTGCCCTCGCTGGACTGATTCTTATTATATGCTTAGTTTTATTTTTGGCCCCTGCATAATAAATAAGGGAATTGCTTTTATTCGGAGTAGAGTAGATGCAGTCAAGCTCATGGTTTTACGACAGTGCCTGCCTATAATTCAGATAGAAGAATTAGGAGATACGGGCTTTTTAAATTCTAAGATTAGAATTACTTAGTAGAAGAAGAGGGCAATGAAAGAAAATTAAAATTCAAGGTCCATGACTCATGAGGTTTGCTAGTTAGGAGGGCTTTTTGGGTCTAGAGCAAAGAACAATGGCTGTAAAGTCATCCCAGGAACCAACTAGCCATAAAGATAGGGAAGACATACAGGAATGTCCAGACTGGCCCAGCGCCTCCCTATCTCCCGCCCTTCTGACCTAAGTTAAATGTTAACCAGATGCACTGCTGTTACTTCGATCTGCATGTACAGTCTGCTGATGCTTAAATGAACCAATCATGTGAAACCGTGCCAATTCCTCCCTGCTGATGTTAAAATGGACCAATCATGTGAAACCGTGCCTCCACCAGACCCAGACCCTTTTCTATAAAAACCTCCAGCTTTCAAGCCACGTGGTCGAATCCACTGTCTCCTGCGTGAGATATGTTTCAACCCAGAGCTCTGCCATTAAACTACCTCGTGTATTTACATCAAGACAGTCTTTTCGTGATTCTTTGGGTGCACGCTGAATCAGGAATTGAGTGGGGGGGGGGGTGCCCACTAGGTTCTTTCAAAATACACAGAGGAAGCATTGCTGGTGACCCCTGGGGGCTCAGACACAGAAGCAAGGGTTGTTGGGTTTCCAGAAGACTTCCTCACCTCTGGTGTGATAAAGGCTCACTGACCAGAGCCTGTTTCCTGAACCAGGTGAAGCTATTCTGTGGGGATCTGAGGTTGGAAGTTTTACGGGCTAATTGACTCTGTTCATTTGTGAAACCTCATGCTTGGGTGGTTCATAAGGGCTTGGTTTGAGTAGAACTAGAGACATGTGGTCAGATATTTTTGTTTTGTGTTTCTTTTTGTTTTCCAGAAGACAGGGTTTCTCTGTATAGCCCTGGCTGTCCTGTTTTGTAGACCAGGCTGGCCTCGAACTCAGAAATCCCCCTGCCTCTGCCTCCAGAGTGCTGGGATTAAAGGGGTACACCACCACATCCGGCTTTTTTTTTAAGAGAATTATTTATTTTTTTTATATGTATGAGTAAGTACACTGTAGCTGTCTTCAGACACACCAGAAGAGGGTATCAGATCCCATTACAGATGGTTGTGAGCCACCATGTGGTTGCTGGGAATTGAACTCAGGACCTCTGAAAGAACAGTCATTGCTCTTAACCGCTGAGCCATCTCTCTAGTCAAATTTAAAGGTGTTGGTGGCCAGCACTTGGGTGGTGGAGGCAGTCCGATTTCTGAGTTCGAGGCCAGCCTGGTCTACAAAGTGAGTTCCAGGACAGCCAGGGCTATACAGAGAAACCCTGTCTCAAAAAACAAAACAAAACAAAACAAAACAAAACAAAACAAAGCAAAACAAAGCAAAGCAAAGCAAAACAAAAGAAAAAAAGCTCTTGGTGGATCTGGTGGGAGAGTAGACATTGAAGTAACAGAAAGGAAGAAAGTCAAGAGGGAGTTTTGAGCATCAGTGGCACATAAGGCATGTTGGAGCATCTGTGTCAAGGGTGGGTACCCCTGAGGAGCATTTGACAGAAATGTGAGTGTGAGACACCAACTGTGCCTCAGAAGCCCCAGGGTCAGAAGATGGAGTAAAGATCAGAATACTGGTGGATTATGTTTCTGGAGGCAAGTGTAAAGTGACTTAACTAGAGGATGTACTCGGGGACATTATATATGGAAATTAAACCCAGGTTCGTGAATTGGACCAGGAAGGGTGTGAGTCCAGGGATATTAAAGAAAGGAGGGAAGATTGTACAAGAACTTAACTAACACACAGGTTAATGAGTTAAGAAAGAGGAGAATCAAAAAGGGGGAGGGGCTAGAGAGATGGCTCAGCTGTTAAGAGCACTGACTGCTCTTCCAGAGGTCCTGAATTCAAATCCCAGAAACCATGTGGTGGCTCACAACCTGCTGTAATGGGATCTGATGTGATGATGTTCCCTTCTGCTGTGTCTGAAGACAGTGACAGTGTACTTACATATAATAAATAAATAAGTAAATAAATTTTTTAAAAAATAATTTTAAAAAAGAAAGAAAGGAGAATTATGTAATTTTCTATAGTCTCTCTCTCTCTTTTTTTAAATAGGGAGAGGGCAAACTCACAAGACACTAACTGGGCAGTTAATGGGACAATCACAGTAATGTAGCTATAACCATTTCAGGGAGTGCAGGGAATTCTATTCGGATGTTCCTAATTTGCTTTTCCTTTGAGACTTCTCACTTAAGTGGGGAGATTCAAATCAGGTGATGGATAGAAACACATTGAAGAGGACCAGGGAAAGGCTACTTTCAATTAGGTGTCCAATTCTCTGCAAATCTGGAGGAAGTAGTATGCTACTGCGAAGATGAGTGCCTGTCCCCCACATCAGCTACTCGTCACTTGCTTGTGACCACAGCTTTACAAAGGGAAAGTCACTGCTAGCATGTGTGTGAGGTCATGTGAAGTGCATGGGATGTAAACAAGGGAGAACTTTGGTGACCCTGTTGGGAAAACAGCAGCTGTTCCACAAGGAAGTGACCTCAGGTCCACCATCTTTCCTCTTCCCCCTTCCCAAGATGGTACTTAAGGGGCTCCCCCTGCAGGAGGAGCATCACATCTCCCTCTCCTCTCCTGAGTCTCTCTCCTCACTGCACCTGAGTCCTCTCTACTAACACCATGGGCTGTGGCTGTGGAGGTTGTGGCGGCTGTGGCAACTGTAGCAGCTGCACCACGTGCAGATACTACCGCTGCTGTGGTGGTTGCTGTGGCTGCTGTGGCTGTGGCTGCTGTGGCTGCGGTGGCTGTGGTGGCTGTGGTGGCTGTGGCGGCTGTGGTGGTTGTGGCTGTGGTGGCTGTGGCGGCTGTGGTGGTTGTGGCTGTGGTGGCTGTGGTGGTTGTGGCTGTGGTGGCTGTGGTGGCTGTGGCTGTTGTGGTGGCTGCTGTGGCTGCTGTGGCTGCTGCAAGCCTACGGTAGTCTGCTGCTGCCGCCGCTGCTGCTGCCGCTCCTGTGGCTGTGGCTCCTGTGGCTGCGGTTGTGGCTGTGGGAAGGGCTGTTGCCAGCAGAAGTGCTGCTGCCAGCAGAAGTGTGGCTGCAAGAAGTGCTGCTGCTAGCATGTCTACCATGTCTCTGTTTCCCGGTTATGGGCACCAGGAAAAGAGAGCCTTTCTTCAAACCTCTAGGACAGCGTTACTGTCCTGGTATGTCTCCCTGGCCTATGGCTTTGCTTCCAGATTCTGGGCTCTTTCCTTTTCTACTTTGGTATTTCTAACCTTCCTCTCTGAGGTGTTTGCTCTCTAATAACAAATAGCCACTCCCTGCATAACTCACTTCACTGTGCTCCTTCAGAATGTGGGAACAAGTACCTCTTGTTGTTTCTGCTTGAAGAAGGACTCTTTCTTCCCCGTTCATATCCTGTCTCTACACCTTTTCTTTATTTTTACTCACCCAACATTATTTTTGTTTTCTAATAAAATACAAATAACTGCTGAAAGTTTCTATTGTTTCTATTGTGTTTCTTTGGTGTGACCACATCCACAACCCAAAAAGTCTCTAAATCCTTTTTAAAAAATTCAGTGGACACCAGTGGTGACAGTTGGTCAGCAACCTCGAGGCCAGTTCTCCTTTCTCTGTCGCCATCAACAGCCCTGGTATCAACACCTGCTACTTCTCAAGAGTCTGCCTCTCCTTTCATCAGAGTTTCATTTCCTTGTACTCTTGGTTACAGACAAAGTGCCATTTAGCTTTCTGTCACTGAAAAAAAATGCCTACATAGGTCAATTTAAAGGAGAGAAGATACATTTAAGCTCATGGTCTCAGAGTTCTCAGCTCATGCTCACTCAACCCCATCCTAGAATACTTGTCCCTAGGCAAAATAATACCCCTAGAAACATGATGGACAAAGATACACAGCTCATAGCCATTGGGTATAAAGAGAGAACACGCAATAGGGGAAGAAGCTGGGAACAAGGGCTCATCTGTTCAACTAGGTCCAACTCAAGTTTCCATCCATTCTCCATGGTCTGTGGAGATTCCCCCTGCTCCTCCTTCTCACTACAGAGGATCACCCTTTCTCCACTTCTTCACCTCTGGTCACACTTATTGGCTCTGCATTCATCTGTCTCTGTCACGATGTGAGTTTCCTGAAAAGCCTTGAAATCCCATTGCTAGTTCTCAGAGAAAATTTAAAACATGACACTAAGATGTGATCATAAAGGCCCCGGTACTGTGACTGAATTGCGTTGATCATACGCTGAGGGAAGAATTTGCGAGCACAGAGAAAACATGAGGCTTGCGCAATGTTAGCTGACCCACATTGCAGTCAGGAGACTGCTCCACGGTCTTTTTTTAATTTTACTTATTATTATAAATAAGTACACTGTAGCTGTCTTCAGACACACCAGAAGAAAGCATCGGATCTCATTATGGGTGGTTGTGAGCCACCACGTGGTTGCTGGGATTTGAACTCAGGACTTTAGGAAGAGGAGTCTTACCCGCTGAGCCATCTTGCAAGCCCCACTTCCACTGTCTTTAGCCTAAACGTCCCCTCACATCAGCTCTGCCTACACCATGGGTCCACCGGCAGCAAGTGTGACAGGGAGAGCAAGACGATGAAAGAAATAGGAAGCCAAAGATTTTGTGCCACGAACCATGATGATTACTCCTGCTTGTAAACTTGACCAGGTGTAGACTCAGCTAAATATTCTAGCCCCAGTCCTGACCCTTCCTGAGGTGTTGGGGATTAGGTCTTCAGCAGACAAGTCAGAGGGAGCACATTTACAAATCCTAGGGACTTTATATATGTGCTGTCCTTCGTTCAGGTCTCTTTGTTGGTGACACACACTCACTCAGACTTTGCTTGTGCATATTGTCCCACCTTACCCCCTGGAAATCATCATAGATTTGTGCTCATCTTATTTTCCACAGGAAATGGTTACCTACTGAGCAGAAAGAACTACATTGTAATGTTCCTGTACCAACATCATGCCTGAAAAAAAGATGTCCATCAAATGTCAGTGCTACACTGTCATATACATTTTGAGTATCCTTGCTGGGTAGTCAGGTCAGGTACCTTAATATAATAAAGTTATTTCTGGTCACAAGCTCCTCTTCCTTTCCACCCCTGGATGAGACCTAGTATGACTTAGACACACCAAAGAAATTGCTACCAACTTTTGTTGTAAGCTTCACTAGAGCAGCCAGGAGAGCCTCTCATCCCTCCCTCATTCTGCTCCTCACATGAGTGACTGACTTTTCTTCTTTATGGCTCACTATCTTCTCAGCACACATGGCGTCATCTCTCTGGGACCTAAGAGTAAAATAAGCTTGGCTTCCTTGAGGTTTTGTTCTGCCTCCTTGGTCTAACCATCTCTGAGATCTGGTTTGATCAAGCCAGCTCAGTCAGTCAACAGGTTCTCCAGCACAGGAGTGAGGATTAAAAGGAAAAAAGACAATTAGACAACATTGTAACTCTGAAGCTGAGGCTGGTTTATTTTTTCCCAATCTGCTTTTATACCATTTTAATCACATGCAAGTAATAAGGTCAAACAGTATAATAAACACAAATAGTCAAGGAGCAAGCAAGGCAATAAACAAAGTCCTGTGATCACTGTTCCTAAGGGCTTATCATGATGACCAAGATATCTGAGCCTACTTCCCCGTCCTAGTCCAAACTCATATTCTTGCCTGAAGCCTACTTCTTTGTTCTAGCCTAAAATTAGCTTACTTCCTTGTCATGACCCAACGTCAGATTCCTGCCTGAAGCCCATTTCTTGTCCTTGGCCAATGCCAGATTCCTGCCAAGTGGCCCCAAAAGCTCTCTACATTGGTTTAAGAATAAAAGCATCCATGTTTTCTTCATGCTAACACTTAGTAGTGAAAATCCACCAACCCCGCCCAGTACAGCTCTTCTACTTCCATGGGCTGCGAGTGAAAGATCCTGACAGAATGTAAAAGGTCACAGAAGCCCGGAAATTGGCAAAATAGATTTTATTGTTAGTAGAACTAGCTTCACTGATTTAGAAAAATAGAGGTGCACAATGTTCTGGCCACTCCTCGAGCCTGTGTGTCTGCCAATGTTCTGACCAGGTGTGTGCCCATTGCTGCACCTCACTGCCAGGCGTTTGTGATATTGGTTGCTATATTGGTTGCTGAGAAAGAGTCAGAAAATCTCCCCAGCAACCACAGTTGGGGCCAATCCAGAGTTGCTGCACCTTCATTAGACTCCTTCCTTTTTTCCCTCCCATACCCATTTCTTGAGGAATCAATCATTTTAGAATAGACATTGTTTAGGTCTGGAAATCCCCTACTTCCCCCCTTCTCCTTTCCCCCTTAAGGACCTATAAAAACTGAAACCCCTTTTCTCTCAGGGTTGACTCCTCTACCCATGCATAGGATATGAGTCATCCCCAGAGCTCTGGCTTTCCCTGAGTAAAGCCTCATGTAGTTTGCATCAAGCTTGGTCTCTCGTGAGTTCTTGGGTGTCTGCTACTGTCCCAAGCCCTGAGCAAGGGGCTCCTCTTGGAGTCTTTCACGAGCAAACTCATTTCCAGGGAATAGGACAAGAAAAGCAAACATCTAGAAGGAAATGGGTTTTAGATTCTAGAAAAGGATGGGTGAGCCCCAGATTTCTGATCAGCATTGCCATGCAAAAGACTGGCTCAAAGGTCCTAAGTGGGCAACAGAAGCCTTGGAGTCAGGTGAATGGACCTGAACATCCTCTCTCTCTCTCTCTCTCTCTCTCTCTCCCTCTCTCTCTCTCTCTCTCTCTCTCTCTCTCTCCTCACTCCTCCCTCTTGGAAGACAGCAGGTTCCACGAGAAGAGACAATTCCAAGAGTAGATACAGAAAAGAGGATGATTCAAACAGGGAGTCCAAGAATGAATCCTGCAGGCTGACAGTAACTAAAGGGTTCTGGCTAATCTGAGGCCATCAGATGCTCCGGGATCCCACAGATTAATGGAGAAGGCACCAGAGACAGACAAGGTGATAACCAAACCATACTGTCAGCTTACTGTCAGGAGACTCACCCATGCCATCAACATCACCCTGACAGCCCTGGGAAATGGCAGCTAGCTTTCCAATGGGCAGCTCTTGAGCCTTGGGGAAGGTGGTCATTGGGTTCACTGAACTCTTCTTCCCTTTGCTTCTCCATTCATTCCATGGGCCGTGTCTTCCATGTAAACCTCTCTGCCCTAGGTTCTGCTTAGGATTACAAGGAGGCACTCTGATTAGACCTTGAGAGGTTGTGAGAATGTTCTCCTGGGACATATACTGAAGGAGACAGGCTTACCTTGGTTCAGCCTGACCACCTAGTGCTTGCTGGGACCTCCAACCAACTCTGTCCATTCTCAGTCTGTTGTTATATGAACCCCCAAAGAGCTGGAGGCTGGAGTCTACAGAGATGGGGTGGGGTCTGAGGGGAAGCTAAGTAAGAAGGTATTTGAGGGACATATTGAACATATTTATTGCCTTGTGCATGTGGACACCCTCTGTGTGTGATGTGAGGTTCTTTGTTCTACTGTTAATTTCACATCATAACTGACACTGACCCGTAGTTTAGAGTGGCGGCTAGGAGTTTCATGGTACGCGAGCTCTATATAGCCCAACTTCATCATCCAGACCTGGATAGATGAGTCAGATGATAGAGAGACTTGGTTAAGTGTGCTAGTCCAGGAGAAGTGTGTAATGGACTACTGAGATCATGGGCACAAAAGGCAACAAGACCCAAAGAGTCCTTGAGGTGATCTCAACAATGAGGCCGTGAACAGTAAGGTCAACATACCCTAAGACTATAGGAGTAGGCAGAAAACAGTCTTCAAAAAACGAGGATCCTCAGAGTCAGTCAGGCTTTACACATGCACATTTAGAAGGTGATCTAATTAATATTTGCATCAGACTTTGGTTGCTGTCAAGTGAAAGGTTTGTGGTATCTTCTCATGGATAACATTGATGTGCCGAGACTGAGAAAGTGCCCCTCCCCCACGTCCCTCCCTTCTCAAATCCACAAAGGGCCAATTATCTAGTCATCTAAGTCTACTGCAAACCATTTATCTCACCTTGTAGTCTCTGCCACCCCTTTTCAAATTGATTGGCTTATCTGCTGAGATAAAACTTTTGTGTCTAGGGAAGTTTAAAGAATGGAAAGATGGGGGAGAAAAAAAAAGATGACTCTTTGAGGTTGGTTTAGTGTAATTTATTAAGACAGGAGTTGCTTTGTGTACACAGAAAAGCTTTGCAGAGGTATAAACAGAACATAAAAATGGGTGATTTAAGAAGGGACATCATTAACTATTTTGACTGCATTCCATCACAGTTGTGATTAGAATGTGGTGATTTAAGAAGAAGGCTGCATATTTGTTTATTTCTATAATTGTTACAAAGTGTGGATTTCCACAGGCTGGTGACAGACTCAGGTCACAGTTGTAGCCTACAGACAAATGAGAACAGATACCCTGACACAACTCACAATTACCTGCAGGAGAAGTCAAGAGATGGGGGGGGAGAAGGTATGCAGGAGAGATCCAAAGTGAAGTGGTAAGCCTAGCAGCAGCACTTCTTACAGCCACACTTCTGCTGGCAGCAGCAGCACTTCTGCTGGCAACAGCCCTTCCCACAGCCACAGCCGCAGCCACAGGAGCCACAGCCACAGGAGCTGCAGCAGCAGCGGCGGCAGCAGCAGACTACCGTAGGCTTGCAGCAGCCACAGCAGCCGCAGCAGCCACCACAGCAGCCACAGCCGCCACAGCCACAGCCACCACAGCCACAGCCACCACAGCCACAGCCACCACAGCCACAGCCACCACAGCCACAGCCGCCACAGCCGCCACAGCCGCCACAGCCGCCACAACCTCCACAACCTCCACAGCCACAGCAACCCATGGTGTCAGTAGAGAGCACTCAAGTGTAGTGAGGAGAGAGACTCAGGAGAGGAGAGGGAGATGTGATGCTCCTCCTGCAGGGGGAGCCCCTTAAGTACCCACTCTGGAGAGGAAGTGAACTTGGCATCAGTCCCACTTCCTCAGCAGGAACATCATGTGGACCCTTGTGTACTTCCTTCAAGGATCCTTCTGACTTAAAAGAATTTGCTATGTTTAGCTTTTATTTTCTTTTTTAGAGCCATCATTAATATAAACCAGTAAACAGCCACTGCTTCTCCTCCCTCTCTCCTGTGCTCTCCCTCCAACCCCAGGAACCCTTATTGTTGTAAAAGAGGGGGTGGAACTAGGCTTCTCCCAGATGTTTTTTCTCCCCTGCCACAGCTGTACAGGGTGTCATACACAGACACCAGTCTACAATCTGAGATATTCCTATCCATCAGCTAGGACATTTTGTAACTTGAAAGAGAGGAAAGGATTGTATACAATGTGACAACATCCCACTCAGCTGAGTCCTTGCGATATTTCTTGCTTCTGTGATGTGAATCTGGATTCCACCGGCTTCTACTACCTTCAGCCTGTGCCATGAGAAGGCAACCCCGAAGGCATGATTCTTTCTTCCAGTTTCCTGGAGCCTGGGTGGTACTTGACAAACAGATCCTTGCTCTCCGTCAATAGATACTGTGATAAAGAAGGCCTGTGTGCCTGTTGGAACTGTCATGTGAGAGCATCTGCTTTATCTCTTTCTCACCCTTTTGGTTTTTGTATGTGAGGTAGAGACTTTCACAGATGACAATTGACCATCTTTGACTCCTTCATATATATCTATATGTCTATGTATGTGTATGTGTGTGTATGTATATATAATTTATTTTTTTACTGCTGTGAAGAGACTCCATGACCAAGGCAACTCTTGACAACATTTAATTAGGGACTGGCTTACAGGTTCAGAGGTTCGATTCATTATTATCAAGGCAGGAGCATGCCAGCATCCAGGCAGGCATGGTACAGGAAGAGCTGAGAGCTGCTAGGAGAAGACTGGCTTCCACGTGGCTAGAATGAGGGTCTCAAACCCACACCCACAATGACACACTTCTTCCAACAAGGCCATATCTCCAAATAATGCCACTCCCCAGGCCAAGCATATACAAACCACCACACTGGGCTTTCTTGGAGCAAAGTTTTCTTCGGAGAGAAATCTTAAAGATGACTGCTATGTCTTAGATGTATTAGCTCACATCTGTAATAATCACATTCAGAAGAAACCTAACACAGAAGGATCAGCATGGGTTCTAGGCCCACCTAAAGCATAAAGTAATCTCTATATCAGCCTGGGTTGGCGAATACATCCTTATCTCAGATTTTAAAGCAACAGCTGCCTGTGGAGTCTCTGCCATGCTGCTGCCCACATTTCTGCGTGCTGGTTCAGAGAGTGTAATCTTTTCTTTGCTTCCTTCTTTTCATTTCTTTTTCTTTCCTTCTGGGACTTACAACGTTCACTCATGCATTGCCCGGTGCCTGGAGTTTCTCGCTTTACATGAAACGTGCTCACCTTGCTGTATGGTGTTTCTCTACCACGTGCTACATGCTGATCTCCAAACCTCACTCAGAAATGAAGCTTTCTCTCCTATCTTCAGCTCCTTCCTCCTCACAGCTGCAGAGGTTCACAGCTTACCTGTCTTGTTTTTCTTGGAAATGCTAATAAAATTATCCTTGAGCTAAAAAAAGAAAAGAAACACAGAGGAGGAAGAAGAGGAAGAAGAGGAGGAGGGAGGAGGGGTAAAGATATCTGTGAGAAGTGACTATAAAAAACTACTTGCCAAATCACAAAGATAGCGAGGTGGGTGAATGCCACTACCATGGTAGAGACCACCTACATTTGTCTGATTTTAGTCACTATGTGTTGTAAATCGGCCCCTGTGTATAACAACCAGATCACTTCTCGTTGGTGCTGTTTTACTTGTATTTGGGGATATAATAATTTCCTTTGACTCTTTTTAAAAAAAAATATTTATTTATGTATATGAGTACACTGTAGCTGTACAGATGGTTGTGAACCTTCATGTGGTTGTTGGGAATTGAATTTTAGGACCTCTGCTCACTCCAGTCAACTCTGCTTTCTCAGTCCCTGCTTGTTCTGGACCAAAGATTTATTTATTACTATTAATAAGTACACTGTAGCTGTCTTCTGACACACCAGAAGAGGGCATCAGATCTCATTACAGGTGGTTGTGAGCCACCATGTGGTTGCTGGGATTTGAACTCAGGACCTTTGGAAGATCAGTCAGTGCTCTTACCTGCTGAGCCATCTCACCGGCCCTCCTTTGACTGATAGATTTTTACCCTTATTTCAGGGTAAAGACAGAATGGTTAAAGTGCATGTGTAACTACATCAGGAGTCACAGGATGAATGGGCACTCCACCCATGCCTTCTCCTGCTGTGCATCTCTTCCCAACTCTAAACTCCAAGGTTTGTCTATTTTCATTTTGGAAAGCCACACAGACATCTACTTTAATGTTCTCTAATAATTTCCCATTGTACAAACTTGAGGGAAGTGTTCAATGTAATCAATAGGTCACAAGTCATCTTTCTCATAGAAGGAAGTGCCTCTGTGGTACACTGTAAGAACACAGCATGACAAATCCATAGGCTCTTGGTCTGGCAAGAATTATGTATAAAGATAATCCAGTAGGAAAAGCTGAAAGAAGAACCACACCACAAACAACCTACAGATGGATGCTGCTAACAGGATGGGGGATAAGCCAGTTTTGAGCTTTTATGGACAAAAGGACAAAATCATAATGGGGACTGTCAAACCCTCCAGGTCAGTGCTATTTGAGACAGGGAAGGGTGAGAGAGGTAGACAGTCCCTACCATCTGACTGCTCAGTCGGCTTGGAGGGAGCACTTAGCCCACTCCTAGAAATACAGAGACAATAGGAATGTGCAAATCCTTGGGTACCATGTTAAAGAAGCATCAGAAGTTTTATTTTTTTTTAAGGTTTTATTTATTTATTATATGTAAGTACACTGTAGCTGTCTTCAGATCTCATTACATTACGGGTGGTTGTGAGCCACCATGTGGTTGCTGGGATTTGAACTTAGGACCTCTGGAAGAGCAGTCAGTGCTCTTAACCACTGAGCCATTTCACCAGCCTCCACATCAGAAGTTTCTAAGTCATTGATAACTGGTGTTTCAGAAAGACAGTTGAGGAGAACCAGGATGTGGAATGTGAAATACAAAATATGAACTGGGTTTGTTAGGTTGTTGTTTGTTTGAAGGAAGGGGTCATGTTTTGGCCTGGTGGAATACAGGTCTCAGTAGGCCAATGTGTTCTTTAATAGTTGATGGATTCGGTTGTATATGTGCTACATGCCTTCTCTCGCCTTCCTCAAAGCCTTCCTGTCCTATGAATAATCATTCTGGGAGCCTGCAGAGGGGTCTGAATGTCTGCAAACACAGCACTCTCCACTGTTCTGTGCTTTACCACTCTGTTCCTTTATGTCTCTACGCTGACTGCTCTTGACCCTTCCTAAGTAGGAGAGGGGGCAGAGGCACCAGACAGAGGACAGCTCCTGGAGGTCCCATGCCAAATATCTGTAGTCCTGGAGCCCACCTCAGTCATCAGCCACCACACTGTGTTGTGTCTGCTGCCATTTGTAACATTCCTGGCCATGTCTGTGTCAATGTCACACTTCCCTGACATCACTCTACTGAAATGGAAACACTATCTGTCCTCTCCCTGGAAATATGTCACTGTCCCAAAATTGTTGTCTCTGTCTCAAAATACTACCTTAGAATTTATTTTCTTTTATTGACTTATTTTTTTGTTTTGGATCTTTGTATGTGTTAGACACAAATCTACAATAGGATATAAGTGTAGGTTCCAACCTGATAGCATTGTCTATACTATTTATAATATGTATTCACAAGAGCGTGTACATTGCTCAAAATATCTCTAAGAAATGGGACATTCTCACAAACATCAGTGTTTGGCTCCTTCCCCTGAAAGGGACTTCATTAATTTTTGCTTCATTTGTATGAGGAGGTCCCTTAGTCTCTAATTTTTTAAAAAAATATTTAAAATTTTTTTAATTTTTAATTAAAAAATGCGTGTGGGTGATATGTTTTGAGTGCTAGCAAGCTCGTGCCATAGTACATATGTGGAGGTGTCTTAGTCAGTGTTCTATTACTGTGAAGAGACAGTGACCATGGCTACTCTTATGAGGGAAAACATTCAACTGGGAATGTCTTGCAGTTCAGAGATTTAGTCCATTATGTCATGGCGGGAAGCATGGTGGTGTGCAGGCAGACATGGTGCTGCTGGAGAAGGAAATGAGAGGTCTACATCTTGACTTGGAGGCAACAGAAGACTGTGTACCACAATGGGCATAGCTTGCGCATATGTAACCTCAAAGTGCACCCCCACAGTGACACACTTTCCTCAACAAGGCCACACCTACTCCAACAAGGCCTTATTTCCTAATAGTGTCACTCCCTGTGGGTCAAGCATTCAATCACATGAGTCTATGTGGGCCATTCCTATTCAAACCACTACAGGAGGTCAGAGGACAGCTTTTAAGAGTTGGTTCTCACCTTCCATCTTGCTGAAGCAGTCTCTCTTATCTCTGCTGCTGTGGAGTATAGGCTAGCTAGCTCACAAGTTTCCAAAAAGTTCACCTATCTCTGCTCTCCATCTCAGTGGAGGAGTACTGGGATTATAGATGCATGCTAAAGCATTTGGGGTCTTACGTGGGTTTCAGGGATTAAACTCACATCCACAGGCTTCCAACCTGGGTCAATATGCTGGTGCAGCTAGCTCTTTTACCCACGGAATCATCTACCTTGTCAAGGCCCCCTAGTCTTGATCCCAAAATATCTGACACACCCACTTTGCTACGTCTCAAAATCTAGTCAGACACTGGGGAATTCCCACACTAGCAGAGTTTAGCCTTAATGTGGGTCAGTCCCTCCCTTAAATGGCCATGGAGGAAGGGATAACATTTGTGCCTCACTGATCCCTCTTCCAATTTTAATAAGTGAATCAACTTTACACTTCCTGCCCTGTACATTTGTTACTTTTTGTACCAATCGCCCATACAATTAGTTGGAAATGTGCATTTCTATGAGTTGTATACATGTCCCAAATATATTTATGAAAACTCAAGTTGAAAAAAAGTGTAGAGAACTTTATCAACTGGTTCTCTGCCTCCAAGTCTTCTTTGTTAATTGCAAGTTCTGGGTAGTGGTGAAGCTGCCATTCAGAGGCTCTGCTTTTGATTAGACTCGCAAGGAAGTGGAATTACATTTTCTTTTATCCTCAATCAGTAACTATGTGTTTTTTCTGTGTTTTAGAAGTGAATGGCTGAAAGAGCTCTTTCATTAAAAAAAAAAAAAAAAGTATTCTGCTGCTGCCTCTCCACTGGGAAAGAACAGAGGGTCCTGTATGCTAATATGATACCCAGAGGGGAAAAAAGAGCAGAAAAGGACAGGTTTCAGTGAATGTGACATGATGGTGTGTGTTGGTCATTTCACAAGGCTGAAGGGTGACAGAACGCTAATAAAAGACAGGCAGAAACTACAGATGCAGTATACTGAAGGCTACCCAGAGATCCAAAACTTTGATGCTTAATCCTAATAATAATGCCTTCCCTCATAGGACAGTGTGGGTGTCCCTATAATTATTCAGAGTATGAAACCAGACTACCACATAACTCACACTTAAAAAGAACGTTGATTCTATTAATTTTAGTTTGCTTTGTTTCTTTTGTTTGTTTGTTTGTTTGTTTGTTTGTTTGTTAGACAGGGTCTCATATAGCCCAGACAAGACTGACCTCAAACTCACTTTATAGGTGAGAATGAGGTTGAACTTGTTCCCCTATCTCCTGAGTATTGGGATACAAGTATGAACCACCGTGCCTGGGTTTTAATGCATCTCTGAGGATCAAACTCAAGGCTTCATGAATGCTAAGCAAGTACTCTACCAAACGAATTATATCTCCAGCTCTAAATCTTTATCCAAAATTATATCCAAAAAATATCATTAGACTATGACCAGAGCTTATTCAAATGTGTCTGCACTCTGATTTATCTGCCTGTGAGCAGTCAACTCATCTCGGTATGGCCACAGACCAAAATCTCAACCTCTAATTAGACAACCCATAAAAACAAGGTCACTGGATGCCATTTGTTATCTAAACATGCAGCCTATTTGTTAGTAATGCAAGTATCTATATAAATCATGGCTCAAATGCTGATTTGAACATGCCAGCGAAAGGTGACTCAGAATACATAAGGGATGTATGCTACTCAGAATGCATAAGGGATGCTATTTGGGGCACCTACCAATTAACTTCCATGCTTACAGTTCTATTTTGAAAAAAATAAGACACTTGGGAAGCTCCAAAGCCAATCAAAAGGATTTGCCAAAACCTCATTCTGTGCAAGATAGTACAGATGGTGCAAGAAATGTGCATTCAAGTACGCTAAACTAATAAGAAAAAAAGAAATAGAGAAAAAGAAGAAAGGAAAGACACGAAGTCTAATAAGGTAGCAGATGCCTCAAGGTGATGGCTGGTGACGTTATTTATGACTATTAAGACTTAAAGGTGACAAATTCCCTCCAATTACGTAATAAGAGGGGAGAGTCTTTCCAGATTCGCTATGCAGCCCTGGCTGGCCTAAGGCTCACAGAGATCTGCCTGTCTCTGTCTTTCAAATGCTGGTATTTAAAACTGTGTGCCCACTGCATTTGGTCCTGTAAGGCTTTTTGAAGAAGAGCTTTGACGGCATCTTAAAAGGAAAATAGGGCAGGAGGAAGTGTAAAGGAACTAGGGGGTCAAGGGTGTTTGACAAAGTCTGAGATTGTCCGGCATGAATTGACCTTCTCCCTCCAGAAAGCTGTGCCTCGATCTCCCTAGACCTTAATTCTCTGACAGAAATGATAATTTCTGATTTAAAGAGTCACTGTAAAATTCACAGGAAATAACACTTCTAAGACACCCATAGCAGGGCTGGGGAGACCATGTCTTAGCTAGAGTTACTATTGCTGTGACAAGACACCATGACCAAAAAAGCATGTTGGAAAGGAAATGGTTTATTCTGTTTATACTTCTATATTGTCATTCATGACCAAAGGATGTCAGTACGTGGGCTCAAGCAGGCAGGGACCTGGAGGCCGGAGCTGACGCAGAGGCCATGGAGAGGTGCTGCTTCCTGGCTTGCTTGCCCTGGCTTGCTCAGCCTGCTTTCTTATAGAACCCAGAACTACTAGTCCAGAGGTGGCACCACCCACAATGGGGTAGGCCCTCCCCCATTGATCACTAAATTTGAAAATGCCTTACAGCTGGATAAAATGAAGTCATTTCCTCAATGGATGCTCCTTTCTCTGTGATGACTCCAGCTTTTGTCAAGTTGACACACAAAATCAGCAAGTAGAACCACTTAACTTAGACATTGTTAGTATCTCCAAGTAGATCTCAGAAAGAAAACAATTTGCCTACAGCATCAAGTTTTATCCAATAAAGTGAGTAGTCAAGCTGGAAAGAAAAGACAAGATGAGTTATAATGTTTAAGCTATTGAATTTTTGATGCTTCTTCTGAAAGTAAATTATACATCGTGATAAGAGTGCTACATACCGGACACAACCTATGGATAAACTAAGACAAGAACTCCAAGATGGGAGCAGCTTAGTGGCTATGGAGATGGGATTTCATACCTATCCACAACTCCCAAGCACAGCAAGTCTTACTGAAGTTTTTGTTCATAATACTTTACACGCGCTTATCTTCTCAACAACCTGGGAACCTAGCAAGGAGCCAGGAGCCAACACCTGTCATCTTCTGCCTGCAGCGCTCAGCTCAGAGAGAGCACAAGGGCTTGAGACTCATTCTAGGTCCTGAGCAGATAAACACATCAGTGGGAGAGAGCAGAGGGAAATATTACACACACACACACACACACACACACACACACACACACACACACACACACAAACATAGATATGCTCAGCCCAGAGAGTGGCATTATTAGGAGGTGTGGCCTTGTTGGAGTAGGTATGTCACCATGGGTGTGGAAGCTGCCTGGAAATCCTAGCAGCCTGGAAGTGAGTATTCTCCTAGCAGCCTTTAGATGAAGATGTAGAACTCTCAGCTCTGTCTGGATGCTGCCATACTCCCACCTTGATGATAATGGACCGAACCTCTAAATCTATAAGCCAGCTCCAATTAAATGTTGTCCTTTATAAGACTTGCCTTGATCATGGAGTCGCTTCACAGCAGTAAAAAAAAAAAAAAAAAAAAAAAAATCTATCTACCTACATACCTATTTATACACACACATAGATATGTCTATGTGAGTGTTCATAGCCATATGTGTGTGTGTGTGTGTGTGTGTGTGTGTGTGTAGAGTATCTATAAATCATCTATCATTTCTTGTTCATGAGATCGTAATAAAAGTGAATATATTGCCTCATGTGGAGGTGATAATTTGGTTTTGTCTAGAATCATCACCTGGGAAGAATGTGAGTAAACAATTGTCACGATCAGGTTGGCAGTGGACATGTCTGTAGAAGACTGTCCTGGTTGTCCTGGAGGAGATGAACAGAGTAGTGGGTACTCATGCATTAATTTCTCTCACTCTTGACTGTGGATGTGATGTGACTATTGCAAAGTTCCTTTCATTTTGACTCCCTTGCAAATATAGGTTGTGTGGTGGTTTGAATAAAAATGGTACCCGCTGGCTCATAAAAAGTGACACTATTAGGAGATATGGCCTTGTTGGTGGAAGTATGTCACTGGGGGAGGGGGGGTGTCACCTTTGAGGTCTCAGAAACTCAAGCCAGGCCTAGTGGCTCACTCAAACTTCTTGCAGCCTGCCAATCCAGATGTCTGAATTCTCAGCTACCTCTCCACTGCTCTGTCTGCCTGTGTGCTGCCATGCTTCCCACCATGATGGCAAGGTAATAACCTTTAAACATAAGCCAACCCCAATTAACCATTTTCCCTATAAGAGTTGCTGGGGTCATGGTGTCTCTTCACAGCAAGAGAAACCCTAAGATAGGTTGTCACCTAGAATTGTGAGTGAGGCAAAATAACCTTCTCTCCCCTAAGTTGCTTTATAAATATATATATTTTATCACAATAACAAGAATGAAACTAGGACATCTTGTTACTAAGGAAACCAACAAAGAGATCACTTCTCTGGGGTAGACCAAAGAAGAGGACATATTAAGAGGAAGATGTGATACCAGCTAAAATTATGCCACCTCTAAACGACTTTTGCTATAGGAGACATAAGGAGTCTGTTTTGAAAAGCAGCTATAGTCCTGCCATGTCAAGAATGTCTCCTATGCATATACCTTGGAATCTAGGAGAGCAACTTAAAACTCTTGTGGCTATGGATGTAGCTCAGCGGCAGTAGGCCCTTATTTTGGAAGGAAAAGATCTGTTAAGAGCACCGCTAGGCATGGTGGTGTATCCTTATAGTCCTAGTACTTGGGAGGTAACAGCAGGAGGATCAAAAGTTTGGGGCCAGCCTCATCCATATAGGGAGCTAGGGACCAGCCTGGGCTACATGAAAGTCTGTCTCAAAAAAGAACACAAAGCAATCTCTTCCACAAGATTAAGCATTACATTTGTGAGATGTTGATAACAGCTGTCACCTGCTGTCCAACGCTGTAGTGTGCTCACGTGTGTCCAGAACTCTCTCTGAGATGAGAAGGAAATGGTTAGAAAGTGGCTTCTACTACAGGAAGAGACCCAAAGGCCGTATGGTAGAGAAGGGCAATGTGCCAGCACATGCATGCATGAAACTTGGGAGGGTGGGAAATGGGGGGGGGGGGGAGGGGGAAGGAAGTAGAAAGTTGGGACAGTTCTGAATTCAAAACACTTTATGGTGTAGGAAGCAGAGTGGGCAGAGCATGAGAAATCCGGGCTTCCATCTGGCTGACTTCACTAACTCTTTCCATTTCTTTATTGCCCCAGATTCAGACTCTTTTGTTTTCTGTTGTTTTGATTTTTGTTTTTTTCAAGACAGAGTCTATTTATGTAGCCCTGGCTGTCTTGGAACTTGCTTTATAGATCAGGTTGGCCTCAAACTCAGAGATCCACCTGACTCAGCCATCCGAGTGCTGAGATTAAAGAAATGGCATCACCACTGCCTGGCCAGTGCCAGCCTCTTTAGGCTTGTTGGAAGAATGGAAGCATTCTTATCCAGAAAGAAGGGTCCAAAGAAACCCGACTCTTTCTCCTCCTTTCTGAACTGTCTAGAGTCAGGGTGCACAAGGGAAGAGGGGCCCATCTATTGCATGGTCGGTCAGTCAGGCTCAAAAGGGGATTTGGGATGACATCAAAGTAAGGCTCTGCCTTCTGGAAGACCCCAGAGCATTGGTGGGAGGGAGGAATGCAGGTCTCTCTCCTTTCATGAGACTTGCCTATGAGGTTTGCCTGTGAAGTCAGATGAGAGGGGTGATCCATAGACACCAGCTAGGGTCAGAGCCGTGTGACATCCCCAAGCCCCACCCACTGCTCCCACCCTACTCCCTGCCATAGCACCTATGCTGCATGGCTAGCCAAAGTTCCCAGTCTCTTCAGAAACTGCCAAATGTTATAGGGTCGAAGCTGCACATGCCCCCCTTCCTTTCAGCCCCCCCTTTTCATTGTTTAGGCAAATTAAGAAACAAAGCCCACCAATACCACCAATTCCCACCTCCTTTTCCTAGAAAGATGTAGGGGAGACCCAAGGACACAGACATTGCTGGGGAAATGTCATCCTGGCAGCAGTACATGGGTTGCTCTTTTCTAACAGTGATGCATGTCAGGGGCTGGGGTCAGTGTGAAGAGGATGCAGGAATGAGGGGTTCTGAATGAGACTGGCAGTGCAGGGAACAGAGAGCTGGCAATGCAGCAGATGAAAACATGACACACGAAGAGGGTTTTAAGGCATATAAAGTTACTTTATTAGGAAATTTAAGGAGTGAATATAGAAAACTGAGTATAACCAGAAAACATCAAAAATGATTAAATATAAGTCTGAATATTTATAAAAGATTGAACATTTAAGGAAACTATAGTGCATAGGATCAAGGTTCTTAGATGGCTCTGGCTATATCAAATAAGCTTACCATTACAGTCTTTGGTTGTGTACCTGTTTCATGTGGTCTAGGTAGATGTATGCAGACCCTAGACAAAGTTGAGGGTTCACAAAGCAGAAGGAGACTAAATGGGTGATAGGCAGAGGAAGGGAAGAGGGGGCGGGGGATGGGGTGAATGCTTACCAGCAGGACACGGTGTGGCTTCCATATCTCCTAGGTAGGAGCAGAGCACCTGGCTCTCCTAGCAGCAGCACTTCTTACAGCCACACTTCTGCTGGCAGCAGCACTTCTGCTGGCAACAGCCCTTCCCACAGCCACAACCGCAGCCACAGGAGCCACAGCCACAGGAGCTGCAGCAGCAACGGCGGCAGCAGCAGACTACCGTAGGCCTGCAGCAGCCACAACAGCCACAGCAGCCACCACAGCAGCCACAGCCGCCACAGCCACCACAGCCACAGCCACCACAGCCGCCACAGCCGCCACAGCCGCCACAGCCACCACAGCCGCCACAGCCGCCACAGCCGCCACAGCCGCCACAGCCGCCACAACCTCCACAGCCACAGCAACCCATGGTGTTAGTAGAGAGGACTCAGGTGCAGTGAGGAGAGAGACTCAGGAGAGGAGAGGGAGATGTGATGCTCCTCCTGCAGGGGGAGCCCCTTAAGTACCAATGTTCGGGAGAGTCAAGTTGGAGCACATGACTCCTTTCCTTGTTGCTGTTTATTAGTTTCTACAGGAAAATCTTGAATTCCTCCTGTTTATTTCCCTGTCAGACAGCCTAGTCATGAAGTCAGCTGTTTTCAGTTTGCCTGTCCCTCTCACTGAGGACATATGAAGGAACTGATACCTGTTTCTAAGTATAGTCATTCTTGGCATAGCCATGCCAGGGAGGTATCTGCCCACAGATATTTTCCTCCCTTGCTACTATTTTCCCTGAGCAATTTCCCTTGACACCTGCAAAGGGAATGTTCCTGGTGGCCAAGTCAATAGAAAAAGACAGAACCTGTCCTAAGGAGGTAGCTTCTACCACCTGCTGTGTCCAACACTGGTTTGGATCTCAGTTAAAAGGACCCTAGGTTTTTAGGTTAGTGGTTAAGTCTTCTACTTAAGAGGATGTTCTGAACCCAATGAACTCCTCAGGGGAATTGTCAAATTACCCTAGGTAGAGAGCTCCACCATCTTCAAAGCCCATCTTCCTCCTCACAACTCACTCTCCTCACAGGGCTGATGCTTCTAGGTCCTGTCTTAAGATTATCAGATGGCACAGAAAACTGGGGGTGGGGTGTGGTCTCAGAGGGCTCAGGAAGCCTTCTGTTTAAAAAACATAAACCAACCAACCAACCAAACAAACAAAAATACCCTCTGTCTGAAGAAAGGGGGTAATCACTCTTAGGCCTTCCAAAAATTGAATGACAGAATACTGGCCCCACAGGATGTTGAACACAGTACACAGAAAGAGTCCATATGCTTAAGAAATACCTCATCTCAATGAAGCCACACAGGCTTTCTGACCCTAAGTTTAGTCCTCATTTGTCATGTGTTCACTGACTCCAAGGAGAAAGGATAGAGGATTCTCTGTGCCTAGACCATGCAACTTCTGGACCTGTCTTCAGTCTAGACCACCATTTTTCTCTAAGGATGGCCCCACAATCAGACTTTGAAAGTGGATTTAGAAAAGCATTTTGCATGCTAACCACAGAGCAGAGGGGCTATAGAAAGGCTATCTATCCTCAGACCATCTGTGACCTTAAAGAGCATCGGAGACCCCAAACAACATTTGACTTACAGCTTATACCTATAGTTGTGTACTGCAGTAGAGGGTAAAATTAAAGGCACTGGAGTGATGTTTTCCCAGTTAAGAACACATATGGATTTAGCTGAGTACCTAAGTTCCCAACACCCACAAACCTTTGTGCCCTCTGTTCTACCCTTCCCATGTCATAACCCCCTTTCTCAGTCACTGAATTCCCAATCCCCGGAAGATTACAGTCAATGTCTCTGCTACCTGCAAACTCTGACATGCTCTCACTTATTACCATTAAGTTTGTCAAACAGCCTGCCTTTCCTCTTCTTTGCCATTAGCCAGCAATGTCTCCCTGCTCCTGCCACGGAAGACTGGCCCCTCTACCTGTATTCTCAAAGCTATCTTTCAAGGCCTTTTAAGTCTTGCATCTTCCTCTCTTCCCTACTCCCCAGGCCCTGCCCACTCTGGATGCTATAAACAGTCCCACAAATTCCTCTTTCTAGATTTTCACCAGCAACAAAGCCTTTTTAAATGTCACTTCTCCTGTCTTTAGGAAAACTCCTCAGGCCCTCCAGCAATTGGCTTTTGCCTGTCTTTTTCTTATCAGCCACATTGCAGTAGTCATTGTCAAAGGGAGGGAGGGAGATGTTCACTCTAGGTGACAGAAATGAGAATGATGACAATTAGGAAATAGGGGTTAACATTAGGAAGCATGAATATAGAAAGGGGCAATTAGCAAAGATGGGTGTGTTTATGTGTAGTAAAATGTTGTTGTCTACATTAAAGATTCTTGCCAGTCACATGCGTGAATCAAAATCTTTCTTCTCACCAGTTACAAAAATGGAATGTGAATTTACTAAAGACTCAAAAGACTTGAAACTCTGAATCCACTGGAACAAAGAGGATGTTTACAGATGTTAGCATTTTAGAAACAGTTGCTGTGTCTTTAAAAGAAAGAAAATAGCTCAGCCATCATGATGCATACCTTTAATTGGTGTCTGAGGCAGGCAGATCTCAATTCCAGGACAGCCTGGTCTACAGAGAGAAACCTTGTCATGAAGAATAAAAACAAGGAACAGAAGGAAGGAACGAAGGTAAAGAAGAAAGGAAAATCTCCCAGTGCTCTCAATAGAATTATCCATTGAACTAGTGCATTTCACAACTTGTTTCTTATATGCCTTTCAATGCAATATAATAGTCTTCTCCATATATATCTAGCAAGTATTTTGATTTTTATGCTATTATTTTTTTTCTGTTTTGAATAGCTTTTTTTTTGCATGTTTATGTGTAAGGGTTGTATGTGTATCTGCATATGTGTGTGCAGGCTCACATGGAGACCAGAGGTTGGCATGTTTTCTTATGGTTTCTACTGCTGTGATGAGATCCTGGGACCAAAAGCAGCTCGGGCAGGAGTTTATTTCATCTTACAACTTGTGATCCTTCAGTCATTGAAGTAAGGGCAAGAATTCAAGGCAGGAATGATGCAAAGGTCATGAAAGACAACTACTTTTTGGCTTGTTCCTCACAGGTTTGTCAACTCTGCTCTCTTAGAGTATCCAGGACCACCAGCACAGTGGTGGCACTGCCCACGGGGAGCTGGGTCCTCCCATATAAGTCATCAATCAAGAAAATGAACCATGCCCCCACCCACAAGCCAATTTGGTAGCATTTTTCTCAGCTGATTTTTCTTCTCAGATAATCCCCACTTGTGTCGTGTTTACAGAAAAACTAGGCAGCCCCTCTGGCATCTTCTTTAATTGCGCTCCACCTTACATATCAATGTAGAGTCTCTCATTTGAACCCAAACCTTGCCAATTCCGCTGGTCTAGCTAGGCAGCTTGCTTAGGGGATCCTCTATATCCTCTTAAGTGCTAGGATTGTAGATGCACCACCACGCCCACTGCTTTTATGTGGGCGAGAAGGGTACAAACATTGATCCATTTTTCTATGCTTGAATGGCTTATTTTTAAAATAAAGTTTTCTACTTAATTTATAGACTGTCTTTATTGATGCATATTGACTTTAAGGCTCTTTCCTCCCCAAAACTTCTTACCATTAAAATATTATGTGAAAATAAAACTAAGGCAATGACACCTTCCATCTGGGGTGCCAGCCTTGACTGGCAAGGATGAGGAAGATGTTCATCTCCAGCTGAGGTCAAAGAAATCTCATTCTCAAGCAGACAGAACAACATATTCATTAAATATTTCAGATAGTTCACATTCCATTGTTGAAAAGAAAATGAATCCACCTAAAACTGTAGTTCAAATGAAGCTGTGTGCCCTTGGAAGGTGAGGAAGTAGCCAAGAGGAAATGTGTTTACCACAGAGGCCAAAGCATCAACAAGGAAGTGACCATAGGCTTCATGCCAAGCCAGACTTTCAGACCTCCTTCTCTCTTCAGTTCTCTCCTCATTTCACCTGAGTCCACTCTACTAACATGGGTGGCTATGGCTGTGGCTGTGGGAAGGGCTGTTGCCAGCAGAAGTATGGCTGCACAAAGCAGTGCTACTTCTAGTATGGTTGCTGGCCTCTGGCGTCCTTGCTGGGATGTCCTTGCCTGTTGATTGGTCAGCCTTTCTGTTTTTCTACTTTCTTCCCATGATCCAGAGGTCATTCCCATGCATTCAACTGCTATGGATTTGCTACTCTCCTGTCATATCGCAGATTAATAATTTAATAGTATTAATGGAGATCTCTCGTAACAATGGAACAAATAGGAAGGAACAGAATCACGGTCCTTGCTAAGAGTTTCAAGAACCCTTTCCAGTAACCATGCCTGTACCTTTGTTCATACACTCCACACCATTTCCACTATAGCCTTACAGCCACAACTCCTGTAATCCTGAAATTTAAATTTCACACACACACACACACACACACACACACACACACTTCCAAGAATCTCTTTTGTGTTTTTATCTACTATCTTGCTGAAACAACTCTTTGTATTCTATATATTCATCCACAGTACATACACAGCTCTTGTTGGGAAGAAATCCTCCTGCGGTCAGATTTGCTTCTGTTCTGATCAAAGGCCCGCTGAGATACACTATGTGTTTAATACTCAGGGCAGAAATACTGCTCACATGTAGGAACACATCTAAAAGCAGTCTTGCTCATTCAAGTTCAATGTTCCTTGCCTCATAGTTTGTGACACTCATTTTTATAACTGAAAAATGTCATTACTCATTCCAAAATAGCTATACCTCACATCTGCCTTTGTGTAGTGCTAAAGGAACATGAACTCAGTTTGGGTTGCTATTGTTCAAAATCGATAGCAGATAGGTTGGGGAGATATATGACAAGTAGGAGCATGCAAGCACGCAGGAATGAGGACTGAATTCATATCTCTAGCACCCACACAAAGCTGAGCATTCCCATGGGCACCTACAACCCCAGCATAGGAGAGTGCGGTTGAAGGCCAAAGAATCACAGGGCTAGCCAGTCTAGCTGAAAAAAAAAAAAAGAAAAAAGAAAAAAAAAAAGAAAAAGAAAAAGAAAAGCAAACTCCAGATTCAGTGGAAGACCTTGTCTCAAAGGGATGAGGTAGATCAAGGAGAGCACTAAATATCTTCTTCTGGTCTCCATGCAAGCATTCGTAGGCACATGGGTATGTGCACCTACATGCACGTGTCTCCCCACTATCATAGATTGTCGACCTAAAGGTCCGTAAAGGCAGTAGGGAAAGAGGCGGCAGGAGGTGGGGTGGTGGTGATTCGGAAGCCCTGTGAGTACTTACAGAGAGTGATCATACCCGTTATTAAGAGGCAGAGAACTTTACTAAGGGTGATTCAAGGCTTATAACATTTTGGGGGACTGAGGGTAGAATGGGCAAAGGTCATTGGATGAGGGATTAGGGCACCGAAAATGCCTCATTAGCATGGGAAAGCATTTCAGAAATCTCAGGTGCTACCTAAACAGATTTTATCAAGAGAAAGAAAATGATCCTGTAATCTAATTGAGGCTATGTGACATTCCTCAGGCAGAGGTGTATGTGGGGGATTAGAACTCCCCAGACTGCAGTTGAAGACATGATGTGGGCTAAGAGACTGATTTTGACATCCTGAAATTTTCAGTTGCTAAACATATTGAATCGAATTGCTTATAGTTGCACAGATTATGTTAAAAGTCACGTGGTTTTATAGACTAGATGCTTGCTAAAATCTAGCTGAGTGTCACTGAACTTATCTTTAGAAGTAAAACTTGATGGTAAAAGTTATTCTTAAATTAAAACAGTTTTGAAAGAGAGAGAGAAAAAAGAGAGAATTCCTCAGACAAGGTCAGAGGAGAGGCTCTGCTAAGGAAGAGTCTACCATATTGCACAGAGCCCAGAGACTCCGGTCATGGCGGACTTCCACCTTAAGTAGGAGTATTCCTACATGTACACAGCACACACACTATGCAGTAGCTTTGTCAGTTTCTCACTTGCTATTTTACTGTAGTTATGCAATGGGCTGCCAGTGGGTGGGAACGGAAGGAAGACTGTTTCTTAACACTAGGGCTAGAGAAAGGGTTCGGTGATTGAGAGTGCTTGCTGTGCAACTCTAAGGACCTGAGTTCAAATCCTAGCCACTAACTATGTAACAAGCCAGGCTTGACTGTGAGCAAGCCTAACTCCAGCTCTGAGAGGAACACAGAAGATCTCTGGGGCTCACTAGCTGACAGCCTAGGCAAAAATAGAATTTCTGGGTCAGAGAAAAAGACCTTGCCTCAAGGGAATGAGGCAGAGAGTGGTAGAGGACACCCAATACCCTCCTCTGGGCTCTGGCCACAAATGTGCACAAAAGTATACATACCCCCCCCACACACACACACCACATATACATACAAAAGTTTAAAAAAACCAATTTAAATAGTTTTTAAACTATACATAAATCTATAATGTATTAAAATTAAAAGTTTAAAAGAAATAAATACATTTAGGGAAATGTAAAGAAGCGTTCATAATACAGCATTCAAAAGACAGCCCAAGGCCATCCTCCCTGCTCTCTCAGCCCACCCCACTGGCTCTCGGTCAGCTCGGATTATGAGGCTCCTATACTTAGTGCTGTCACTTGTATACGTACTTCTGAATTTCTCTTTCACAAATGAATCCTTTTCCCCTACTACCATCAGCTTCTGATCCCACCCTCTATGCCTGCTAAGCACTTAGTGGCACCACCTCCACTGCCCTCGCTCATTCTCACCCAACAGCTGAGGTCTGGGCCACATCACATCCACAATGACTACCCTTTACATTCTGCATTTACTGTAAGTCATTTCATCCACAAGCTCCCGGTCCCACCTGCCTGGCACAGACTGCCCTGCCACCCACTCTTGCCTTCTTTGCATTCTTCAAACGCATAAATCTTGTGCCTTCTTTAACATTCTTGCCCAAGCTACTACTTCCTCTATGATTTTCTCATCCTTTTACAAAACTGGCTCCTGCTTCACTTGATGCTATAAAATCTCATCTGAAATTGACCCTAAGACACACAATCTACATACTCTATTTGTCTCATTCTGATGTGCTGTTCTTCCTGCTTCTTGCCTGTCTTCTTGGTGCCTGAACAGCTCTGAATGCTCTGTGGATACAGGGCAAGCAAGTCTGAGAGGCTTTTCACCAGCTCTCCTCTTCATGCTTCACAGCCAGTGGTCCCTCCCCTGGGCTGGCATAGTTTCTTAAACAATCCCAGTGTAACTCTTGATTCCAAGACCTTGAAGAGCTCAATCAAGGAATCACTGTGGGCAGTCTCAAATTTCTATCCCCTTTCACACTAAACGGTATCCATTAAGATTTAATGAACAACTGACTTCATCCCCTTTCTATGCAATGACACCATCTGCTTGCTGTCATCAAGAATCCACTTAAAGCCATTTACAATGTCAGTGATGATAGGTATAGAGTGTCTTATGTGATGCATATGGATCAGACACATACATAAGATCTCATTAAGTATGTGGCTCAGTTGTGTCCCTACTCCTTGGAAGATATTATACATAAGAAACTCCCACAAGCAGCAAAAGGAGAAATCAAACAATTCTATCTTCTACAAATAACTTAGAATTCAAACCATTTGTAAAAGACACACGGTCTGAGACAACAGAGTCTCAAGAAATAAGGCAATAAATTTCATTCAGATTAAAACTATTTCCAAAGGAAGGGATGGCCAGTCACATGTCCTCTGGGCCACCAAGTCTCTGAGGGGTCAGCAGAGCAAGTGATAAAAATTAGAAGAACAAAGACCTCTTGAAAGTCAATGTTTCTGTCTTGTTTCCTGACCGTGTGATGTCACACGGGTGGGCTCTGTTTGGTTTTGTATTAGAATCATTTATGGGTATATGTGTATGACTGAACGTTTCTATGTGTACCATTTGAGTGCAGGTACCTGAACTCCAGAAAATTGTGTCAGAGACTCTGGAACTGCAGATGCAGGTGGATGTAAGCCACTTAATGTGGGGCTGGTAATTCAACATGGGTTCTCTGTAAGAGCATCAAGCACTTTTGCAGCTGAGTTGTTTCTCCCTGCTGCTCTCAAGCACTAACTCTGGCGCTCAAGTTCATCAGCTTCTTTTGTTACTACACACACACACACACACACACACGTACATATACACAATAAAAGACATGTGTATGTGTGTGTGTGTATATATATATATATATATATATATATATATATATATATTAGGTACAAAGAAAACTGAGCGACACATTACATACACACATATATATGTATAGATACACTATAAAATTATATATATGTATATAAGACATGTATATATAACTATATCAATATATATATATATGTATATATATATATATATATATATATATATATATCACTAGATACAAATAAAATTGAGTGACACAAAACACACACACACACACACACACACACACACACACACAGCCCCTCCAAAATCAAATACCAGATGAATGAGTTGGGAAATGAAAAGAAAATATTTTCAGCTAAAGTCTAAAATGCCAATCAATGTGTGTGCTTTGTCACTCACTATCTATCTCAACTAGTTTCTGCAGGCCACACACTCAGCCTCCAGAGAAACTTGCTCTCTGCCAGCATGCTTGTGCAGACAGTAGATGGTAAAGCATCCTCCAGGCCATTCAGCTACACTAACCTCAAAGGCCATCTTTGTTCAGCTGAGCCACTAGATTCTTGATGCTGGGGTACAAAGATTTACCAGAGGGACCAAAGCAAGAACAAAGAGACATACCAGTTTCCTGAAACCTAAGGTCTTCAAATGGTTTCTTTTTTCTTTTTCAAGAAAAATGCTAATGGTATATTCTTTTCTTTTTGGGTCATTCTGACAGAGAAAAGAATAAAGAATTAAAACCTAAAAGCCATTGAAGGGAAAATAAAACAGGTGTCAAGGCAGCATTGCTAACACAGCAGGTAGGACCAAAATCTTCATCAAACAATTCTCCAGTGTCAGAGGACATGGGGACGATCACTTTTACCCAGAAATAACCAGGAGGTAATTGTTCATAAGGCTGTGGGAATACTGTGTGGGAGACTAATTACCACCGGAAGCTCTAAGAAGCCCTTTGAACCCAAGGTAGCTAAACAGGCTGAGTGTTATCAAGTGAACAGTCCACATTGAGTAGGGGAACTATGTTACAGGGGTGGTGCACTGGCAAAGGCATGACACAGAGGACCTGAGATAAGGGGCCTTCTCCTTATTCATCTTTTCAACACTGGAATTCATCACCCCTTGGAGGTGATCTTCAACGAGGCCAGGGGACGGTTCCATAAGGTGTGTTGAGAACAGTAGGCAGACATCTGTTCATAAATGGTCCTTAGAGTGCCATAAGCCTGGGTCTTCCCAGGTCATTGTTTTTCCAAAGGACAAACCCACTTAGCTTTTAAATTCCACAGTGAGTTCAATGATCCACAGATCCATTTGAACAAAACAATGTGGTCCCTAATGTGCACTCTCATTAAGGGGACTACCAGCTTGCCTGAGAACAGAAGTGAGTTTTCATTTGGTTTGACGATTGTGTTTTTACTAACTTGATGAACTAATGTGTGATTTCAGTGAAATCTAGGTTCTTCATGAAGAGCCAAGCAGAAGATGCTAGAATTTTAAAAGTGAATTAATAAAAACATACAGGCTCATACCTTACTCTGAAAATAAGATTCCAACCTATTCTTCCTGAGGGAAACTTGAAGATAAAATCCATGTTCGTCATTAAACTAGTTAAGTGGCTAAATAACAGTTCATAGATTGTAGTTATCACTAGTGGAGAACATCCATCCATCTTAATTAATTTTGATAGCAATAAAAGATTAGCATCATGATCCACATCTTACAAACAGAAAAATTTTATAGCTGGTAACTTATGTAAGGCATCAAAGGCTTGAGCTTCCTGAGGTGCACAGCTGGGATTTGAGTTCATATTTAAGGGGTTCAATAGTCAACATTAGTCACTGTACCACAAATACCTGCAGAGCCATGAAAGCAGTAGGTCCTGAATGAACCAAGGTCAATAACCAGAGGGAGATGGCTAGACATCATCATGTATTTTAAGAGATTACCAAACCTGTTCATCCTTTCTGGTGAAGGAAAAACATCCTTAGGAAATATACTGAAGACAACTAAACCCTTGGTAGGGTCAGATCACTCAACCAAAAAAGCAACAAAGAGAGCAGGCTCTTTAAGTTGGACTCAATAGTTTCCTGCCCCCTTTACCGCTGTTGCCATTTTCATCACTGCTCCCTTCTCCTACTCATACCCAAGATGGAAACGGTGGTTAGGTACTGTCACCAGGACAACACAAAGTCCCATGGGGCTTATTTGATATACGTTATCATATAGGATACTTCCTATATGAAATCTCAAGCAGATCACTGGCCAAATGCTGGAATGTAATCACTAGTGGGCCAGCTGCCCATCTCATTACGTATGGACGTGGGTTATGGTGGACAAGTGGATGGCCAAAGAAGCCTTTGTGATGAGAAACAGAAGGATCATTTCCAAGGCTGGCAGCACATCACAACTGGGAACTGAGTCACAGTGACCCAGTTTCCCTAATCTCACTATCCCAGGAAATGAGTCAAAGAAACATTAGATTTGCAATTCAACCATCCTCTTGTTCACTTGCTTAAAAGTATGTATTCAAGTGCCTACAATTTGGTGTGCATTCACCTTGGCAGATATTTAAGTGAAGTCTGCATGCTTCAGTAGAGGAGAGTAAATATCGGGGTGTTCTAATCATATATAGTTATTTTACCTTAGCATTTAAAGGTGAGATACAGAGCCAGAGAGATGGCTCAGTGTTTGTTGCCAAGATTGATGTGATTATATGGTCACAGGAAACAACCCACACCTGGAGGCTATTCTCTGACCTTCCCATGTATGCACCATTGCAAGTGCATTCACGAGCATTCACCCACCCCATGCATGTGATACATAAATGTAATGACTATTTTTATACTATAGAAATTTCCTTTCAATTATAACCAAAATACATGACATATAGTTATAGTACATGGAATAAATCTCAATTTCAGTCTATTCACAAGATCTATTTAATTCCAGAACATTTTAGCACCTCCCTGTTTTACAGTTTCTATTGCTGTGAAGAGACACTGGGACCACAGCAACTCTTACAAAGGAATGCATTTAACTGGGGCTGGCTTACAGTTCAGAGGTTTAGTCCAGGGTTCATCATGGCCAGAAGCATGGCAGCACACGGGCAGACATGGTGCTGGAGAGGCAGCTGAGATTTGTGGGCAGCAGGAAGATAGTATAGTGACACTGAACCTAGTTTGAGCATCTGCAACATCAAAGGCCACCCCCAGTGACACACTTCCTCCAACAGGCCACACCTTCCAATATGCTACTCCTTATGGACCTATGGGGAGTGGGGCAGATTTCATTCAAAGCACCATACCCAGGAATGGGTGATACAGTGGACTGCACCTTCTTCCATCTTCAAGTTTTTTTTTTCCAAGTCCTGTATCAAGTTAGTAGTTTTCATGCCAACCCTCCTGCCACCTGTAACTCAATGTGGTTCTCAAACATCCTACCACTGGCTTACTCACTTTCACACACCTGCTCCTTTGAGGCCTAGAAAATAGTCTTTCTCACATTTACCTTTCTGGGCTCCAAAAATTCCTTCCCAAAGATCTGTTTCATGTTAGCTTTCAGCCTTTCTAGCAGTGAATGTTTGGAGGAAACACATTCTTTGTCTTCACTTATCTGAGCGTATCTGTCTCTCTGTGTTCCCAAATGTTGTTTCTAGGAGACAGAGAATGCTGTTTACTGGACAGTTCTCCCTCTCCATCGGTTAGAAGCCCTGGTTCCAGGATGCTGCAGGCACAGTGCTTCTGGAGTCAGAGAGGAGGTTTTTGCATTATCACCTTTACTTTCTCCTGATCCTTTCAGGATTCTTTTTCATTCACTTGGTTTTCGGCATGACTGTGAGGTGCTCGGGAGCCTCTAAATTACAGAATCAAGATACCGAGATGTTTCGCAAAGTTAACACAGCCTTCCAACTTCTTGCCTCATTGGGTTTCTTCTTAACCCACCCCCACCTTACTCTTCATATATCAAAATTATAAGTCAAGCTATCTTCACTCTTTTATTGACATGACTAGGAAGCTTGGCCTTGTAATTGTACCTGCAGCCTTCATTTTTCCCCATGCTTTATAATTAACCCAGAGTTCCTCCAAGCCCTAGATTTCTACACTAACCTGACCCCCACGCTTGTGCAGCCCTGGACTTTGAACTACATCTTTCTTCCTTGACTTCAGGACTCAGTTGGATATTTCTTTTTATAGATGCCACTTGCCAGTGCTCTACTTTGGCTTAGGCCCCCCTCTCTGTATCCACGGCACCTCAGCCTCCATCAGCTTTTATCCCGAGTATCCCTCACTACACTGTATCTCGACCAGGATAAACTCTACTATGTTTGGTTTTGGAGGAGGGGGTTGTTTTGTTTTTGTTTTTGTTTTTTTAAATGAAATACATACTCAATAAAGATACCAAATTCTATCAACAAACATTCTATATCCAGAAGTTTGGTAAAACTAATCAGAGAAAAAGACATTTCTGTTGGAAGCAGACACAGATAGAGGAGGAGCACCTTTCCATCTCCCAGGCATCTTGTTATATTATGACACAAATGAAGAGGCCATCCCAAAGGGTACACAAAGTCATATCTTTATTTTTAAAAAATTATTTCAACAATATTTTACAATGAACAAGAAATTAGCTGGACTTAGTTGTAGAGCATTCATGTGCAACACTGAGGGTTCAATCCTCAGCATCTCCAAAAGAGAAAAGAAACAATTATCAAAATCAGTATCTAAAACCACTTCCTGCACCAAAACTGAGCCTCAAAGACCTCAGCATGTCAACATTTTCCAAACACAGCCCACAGAAGCCAGCCCCTGACTACTGCCCTTTGAACTTCCCTCACTCCTACCCTCCACATGCAGAGGGGTTTTCAAGTCAGTTACTAGGTAAGTGTTCCTCATGAAAAACAGACTTTTCTAGGAAGCAAGTTCTATGTATAACTAGTACTAAATGCATATTATTTCTGTAAGAAGCCAAAACCCAAAACTTTTATGAGTTGTTTCCCAAAGCAAAAGCTAATTCTGAAGACTCTAGTTGTGAAAAAATAGACTTGTACTTTCATAAATATAGGGTTCATTCATTCCAAGCTCGTGTGGATGAGGAGATACATAATACTGACAAACTGGAAAAGGAAGCTTTCAAGCCGTTCTTTTAGAAACTTTAGGGTCACAGGTAGGGGTGACAGAAAGAGTAAGATATAAAATAAGACATGAGATTCCAGTCTCTCAGTGAGTGCACTGATTGCCCACACAGTTTAATGTAAATGCTGGCATTTTACAACTATTTGAAAGACCTGAAATTTTTCTCAGGAAGAAATAAAATACCATATATAAATAGCTGGTGAGCCTCAAAATAGAATTATCTGTTTTGTTGAAAGTTCCCTACTAGGCAAAATCAAGAATTTCCATGTAAGCATACACACATATGTAATATATGTGTATACAATGCATATAAATGTGTATGTATGTATATGCATATACATGCAAAAATGTTCCTGCAAAGGACATCCACTCCTGGATCCTGATGCCATTCACACAATGGGATAGTGCTGCACATGGCAAATGGAAAGGTGTCCACGTTAAAACAAAGGAAAAAGGCAGAACCATGAAAGGCATGCACAGGTGTGTAGACAGACATAATAGAAAGCATTCCTCAACACTACAAAGACAAGTAGCAGGAAGTAGTCACCTGATGTGCAGAGGGAAACATTCTGCATTTACCTTCTACCCTGTGTAAAACTCCTAAGCATGTTATTTAGAACATATAAAAAGACTTCTAAGTCTGTAAAAATCTGGCTCTATTCACCACATCTAGGAACCCTGTGGAACAGAAGTTTATAACCTTCCCTACCTCAAGTGTTATAATCAGAAGGCTACTTGTTTACCATTGTGACTCAGACAACAAGTGCTCAAGACTCTGGAGAACAAAACAATTTAAAAATTAATTCAATGGACATGTCTATCAGCAATTAAAATGTTCTGTCTAGGATTTTTTTTCTTTTTATGAAATTCTGAATCAAAACATTCTGTTTTCATTAACCTCCACAGATCTAGGTACTGGACAAGTACAGATTTCAGAACTATGGACTCTAACTACAGGCATAAACCATGCAGAATGGATATTAGATATACCTTCTTGGCAAAAGTCTTCACTGGAAAGACTAACCCAAGCTCCTAAGACGGAAGCAAAGCTGCCCGAGGAAGGCCGTGTGCGGGACCTGCTCACTGCGAGGCTTGGCTAGGGAAGCAGAGCACTGACATGGAGTCAGGAGCCCTTTGCAAGTGCATGCTCTGCTCCTGTGGGATCTGAACCCAGTTCTAGGCGTACTGTACTGGCACATCTGAAGACAGCAAGCACTGTACAGCCCCATACCAGGGGAGACTAGCGTCTTCCCCAATCTTTCCCAGCACTTGGACATTTCCAAATTATAGTGAACTTTCAGAAATAAGCTAGCATCTAGATGCTTATAGAATGCATCACTAAAAATATAAAATGAAGGTTTTCAAAGCCTGGATCTAATCATGAAAGGAGCAGTAAACCTAGTGAGTTCTGGGGTTACACACCAGTGCTGTGCTGGAGCTGTCTAGCGCAGGCTCAGCAGATCCACTCATGCTCCTTTCAATGGCAGCATTTCAAGACCCCAGTCCACTAGTAAAAATAAGCCTGCTACTACAAAGCTGGTTCCTTCACCTTTTCTTCAGAGATGGCTGTGAAACACCCACCAACACAGTCCTGGTTACGCTCACATCTTCATTTGTTCAAACACAACCATACAAAAAGCAAAGTAATAACACTGCTTTAAAACACACAAGGTTCAACTAACTGATAAATTCAATACAATACACTAATTTATACAAACTTTTAATTACCTTTAAAAAAGCAAGTTTTGAAACTGTAGGGGGAACAGACTACATAAATAAAGGTAAGCTGTCCCATACAATGTGCCGCCGTCAACCTGAGGTGCCAAGCTGTTCCATCTCATCCCACTACTCTACAGTGGGCTAGCTGGGTGTGGTGGCAGAGGCAGACGATTTCTGTGAGTTTGAGGCTGGAGTTCCAGGACAGCCAGGGCTATGTAAAGATCCTGCCATTTAAAAAGGCAAACAAAACAAAACTCTACGGAGCAAATAGTACTTTCATCAAAGTATAAAAGAATTCATGTTACATGATTTAAGTATTTTTGAGAATACAGGAAGTAAGTAACGTGGTAAAGAGATAGGTCTACTAACACCTAAATATGAAAGCACACTTTAACCCAATAGTACTGTCTCCCAAGGATAAAAGCGGTTACTAGCTTACCTGTTCTATGCCTTGTAGATTCCAATACATGAGCTGATAGAAGAAAACCACTTGGGGTGTAAAAAACACCACACCCACACCATCACCATTAGTTCTTTAAAATATTTAACAATGATTTCAACTGGAATTTCGCCAAAGGAAACAACCCCTTAGGTTCAGAAGGAGCCAGGTCTCCCCAGACAGAGGTAAATATATCAGGAACACACAAATCTAAAGTGCTGTGTTCTCAAAATGTTATCTGGGGACCCTGAAGACCTGCACCAGGTCTAGCTGCTTTTCTACTAATTCTAAGGTGGTTTGTACCTTTCTCACCATCTGGATTCCACAAGTACAGTTTCCAGTGCCTCCCTGCTGTGGTACATGAAGAGTCTGAATGCAAGTAGTATGACTATCTTCAGTTTCTATTAAGCCTGACATTGAAAAGGTGGGCAAAATCTAAACAGTGTTTGTTGTCATTTTGGAAAAGTTATTTTACATCAAATATCGATGGTAACAAGTAAGAGGGCTATTACAGTCAAATCTGAAAGGTAAGCTTTAGAAATCCCTCTGTACTTGTTTGTAATATACTGACCTTATCAAAGGGTCAAGTCTCATACACTAAAGCTCCTGCTGGGACCATCAACACTTACAAGAACGATGACTGTGAAACAGCTTCTTTCATAAATGCCGGCACAGTGGCTGTCTGTACTCAGTCGGTCACTCTCTCCACTTGGCAACTGACGGGAAGAGTTACCAAGCACCTCCCACAGAACGGGTATTTAATTTACAGAACAAATGATCTTATGGGAGATGACAACCTAACATCTATTAAAAAAAAAAGTCTAAAATAAAACATTCCTTAAATCATAAAGACCAAGATGATTTTAAATTTATCAACACAGAACTTCACTTCCGATGAGAGACAGAGCAGGAAGTGTGCTGTGAGCACTGAGCCCACAGTGTGAAGACCCTCAGCCACCACTCTGAGCACTACCCTCTTTCAATGCTCAACACAGTGCCGAAAACTAGAAGCAAACCCACATTTAAGCCTAAAAGATGGGGATTTTTAAAAGACAAAAAACATGTGAAGACCCACTTTGACAATGGAACTGTTCTGAACCTAAGTACTTGTATTTTTATTATAGGCACTCACTGAAAGTCAAAACAGTCCCCCCACCCCCATTTAATTATACAACTCAGATCTTTTTGAAAAAAATAGTCTTTAAAGTTATTTTGATAACAACTGTTTAATTTACTCAATAGATGGAAAGCCTGGTGGGTCATCTGGGTAATGGCCTATAATTATATACTTTAACTTGTACATCTGAATTGATTTGGATCTGATACAATCTCAAACCAAAGTTTAAAGATTTAAGTTTTCCCTCCATGAAAACAGATGAGAGCCCCAAAATGTAAAGAGTTCAAGACTATGCCCAAAATGCAGGCAAGCCTCAACACCAGCTAGATTCTCAGTGGCAGGTTGGTCAGAGGGGACTAAGTCTCAGGCACGTCACCTGTCAAGTACAAACAAAGCACAACTTCCCAATAAGGATGGCACCCAACTGCAGTGCTTCAAGTAAACACCGAGGCTCTAGAGTATGAGAATACATAGCCATCACTGCAAAAATGCATCCACTATAAACACAACGTGTGAGAAAAGTGATGCTTATATCGCTTAAAACCAATGCTTTAAAAAACTTTTTAAGTTACTTTCTAACAGGCATTGCATACTGTGTATGCAATTTCCGCTTTTTTGATGGCACAGAGTTACTACTTCTCAACTGGGCTGGCTGTCCCTACGGGGCCTTTGGCAGTACATGCTTTCCATCCTTGTTCTGGACCCTTCCTTTCGTCAACACTAATATGCTATGGACCAATAAATCAAGTTACCAAACTATTAAACACATTCAAAAAATGCATATACTCTACATACAAAATTCATAACTTAGGGGTATTGTTCAAAGATTTCTTTTTAATCATTTCAATTCTTAGTTGTATTTGGTTTTGATGAAAGGGCCAGATTATCCTGGGATGAACGAGGCTTTACTACATATAAATATTTAAACAGTTCATTTGAATATTAACAAAAAGATAAACTAAAATTAGTACTGCTACCTTTTTACACAAGTATTTCATCACTTTAAGGTAACATTGGGTTCCTTTTTCTTTATCCCCAAACCAACAAAAACAAATGTTTGATAGATAGTATCAGTCTGTCCAGAAAGTGAGGGGGGAACCTCAGGTGCAACCATGTCACAGTCAATGCATGTCTGCTTCCAATACATTCAAAGACAATGAAAACAGAGGGAAAAATAGTTAAAGTAGGCCTTTTCCAGTCTGAGAATTCAAGATCTTTAAAAAATATTTGTAAATACACATACATGCAAATTCTCCATATTTACAAATTTCACAAAATTAAGAAGTTGCAGAGAAATTAGAAGTAGCATGGTGAATCTGACAAGCTACATTTAAATGCTTTTCCACTGTCACATTCCTGAATATAGCAGTCCTAGTAGTTTTAATAAATTTTCTACATGGCCTTTTTAAAAAAGTTAGTCACTAGAAGTCTTTAAGAGTTCAAGATGTTCTCAACTCACTACTCATTATTTAAGGCCACTTTGGTAAAGGCATTGCAGCAAGAACACAAAAACAATAGCATATTTTCTAAGATTTATTTTGTTCACCTGCAAACTGTAGCAAAACATGATCAGCTTTATTCCGCAGACAGGTGTCCTCCACATCTTTAAAGAACTTAGCCGTGTATGAATAGAAGAGCTCTTGAGAAGGAAAAATTCAAAAATGAATAAAACCTTCCAATTTGAATTTTCCAGAAGCAATGCTTCAGATGATTTTAATCATTCATTCCAAGCTATATGACAGCACCTTAAAAGTGGCCGATCTATTTCCCCAGTAACATTTCTCACATAACATGTGTTAAAGTTACAAATACTGATATGCACAAATAGCTAATTTCTAAGAAAACTATGTACAGTACTGCAGCATAATGAATGTGGGATCTGCAATAACTTCACATTAGCCAATTTTTAACTTACATGATGCCGCTACCTTTTCCTGCCAATTCACAAGTGAAAAGTTGTTGCTGAGCCCTCTGTTTTGCACATATTACCTGGTGTTTAATACACAATGCAGGCATTTTAAAGACTTCTTTCATGTTTAAAGCTAAGATCAGTGAAACAAGACAACAGTGCAAGAGGCGAAGAGATGTAATATGATCACATAAAAGTCCGTTCCGGGACAGTGTCTAAATAAGGCTATAAGAAAGGGTTGGTTGATGAGCTTCCTGTTGGAAACTGTCCTGTTGGTGCACCAGTCTGTCGGAAAGAAACACAAGGACAAAATAAACAAATAGAAATGAGGTCTGTATGAGGTGAGAGCACTGAATTGTACTTAATTCTAACGTCAACCTTTTATTTACCATTGCTGTCAACAAACTACAAATCTACTTACTACTTGTTATAGACTATATATGCCTTTCACATACATGCACGGCTTGAATACTGCCTAGAGGGGAACCTAGCACTTAAAGAAGAACTTGTAAGTTCAAATAAAAAAATTTCATTCTTAGGACTCCTCTTCCCTAAACCTAACAGTTTCTCCTCAAGCATAATTTGACAAGTGTGCATGCATTTCATGATAACACAGCGAATCTGGTATTAGCACTCTGATTTGCAACAATGTCTAAAAGGTCTTGTAAGGGCCTACATACGCTATAGCATCACAGAACAGAACAGGAGGTTGGTTGTGCAGACACAGTCACATTACAGCCACACTCTGGTTTCCCTAGTTTAAAAATAAGACACAACTCATTTCTCTAAGGTTCTAAACTTCACTTACCATAAAAGGATTACTAGACACTCCAGCAGCTGCTACTTGACCAAAAGGGGTTACCACTGGTTTTGTTTGTCCAAATGTGGCGAAACCTGCACCTTGTGTTGTTTTTTTTTTTTAAGAGCAAGAGAGAGAGAGAGAGAGAGAGAGAGAGAGAGAGAGAGAGAACAACAACCAGTTATAAATTACACTGCCACCAAGAGCCTATCTCAGTATTAGAAGTTTCATAAAAATTCTCAACAGATGGGAAAAAAAAACAAAATTAACACACTAGGTCTCATGTCTTTTGTCTTTTTAGGTACCAGAGACAAACTTCCTATGGCATGTATGTAAGAGCCTCAGAGTTCTGAAATAATCTAACTCTACCTTCAAGGATTTAACTGATGACTATGTGACTATTTGGGACAATAAATGGATTCTACACAATACCACAGTATTTCTTATGAAACGTCATCATTTATGACGACTCTGCACTGTACTTTCTAACTACTGAATGCATGAGATCCATCTACATTTCTGAAGTGTATGGATTTCAAAGCTAAGCAAGTAAAAAAATAGGTAAAAAGAAAGGCTGAGGGAATCTTTTAGCCTGTTATAAATAAAGCGCAGCACTGTCACCTATTTAGAGTATTAGCCAAAATACACATGCCCACCCTAAAAGCATACCAGCAACCATTTGCCATGAAAAAAGAAAATAAACCTCATACTCTTAAGTCTACAGGACTACACAATCTGCAGTTCAAGTCAAGAAACATGAGAACACACAAGATGGACTTGTAAGACAAAAGACATGGGTGATTCTGAGAAGAGTTTTACAGTCACTGATGTCTCCTAACATCAAGGGAATTTATAAAACCACAATCTCCTTAAAGCCACACCGCCCGAGGCTCTTCTAGTGGAGGTGGTCAACACTGAGCAAATAAAACGACTGCCATCTTAAGACAGTCTTTGTAAAAGTACTGAAATCGTGCAGCTGGCCAAATGTTCATGCTTACTTACCATTGGGCTGTTGAGAAAAGGCTGTCTGCTGAGGGAAAGCTGCTTGGGCTGGGAAGGCAGGCTGCTGGAAACTGCCACTAAAGCTGGTAGGGAGACTATACTGGGCAGGAGTGCCAAATCCTGCTGGCATACTCATAGATGCGGTGCCAAAGGTTGCCGCTGATAGAAGAAGAAAGGGTAGGTCAGAGATACTGCAAACAGTCCTCAATGTGGCATACAAGGACTTACCTTGAAAACACTAAGACGTATTAAGGGCATTTGAAACCAACAAATCCTGACAAAGTCAGTACAGTTAAACACTGTGTATGGTAACCTAGAAGTTTTCTTCTGAAATGCAATGACCAGAGAGAAAAACTACTAAAGCTGTCATTTGAAATCCTAAGAAAACGTCCATAAGCAATTACATAAAGTCAAACAACAGCCTGGTTTCAGAAGCCAGTCATACTGTCATGTGTACAGCATTATATACATCCTGGATTTTAGGCTCTTTTCCTATATTCAGTTAAAAAAAAAAGCAAACTTTAACTACTAAGTACCTGCTATTGTGTAAGATTCATTTTTCTATAGAAAAAAATTTAAGACCTCTTCAAAGAGCTCACTAAAAATTACATAATTTATAGGACAACTAGAGTGAAAGGCAGGACATTCAAAACTATACTTGTATAACTACAGCCAAAGACAAAGAAAGAAAAATTCTACTTAAAGTACCAATACAAGTATAAGAATATATTAAGTTCCTATTAACTAATTATATGTGTATATACATATCTTATATATGTATATACACACAATATATAGAAACATATATATTTATACACACGACACATATACACATATAAACTCATACTTCTACACCCCCATTTCACAACTGCAAGAGAGTGGAGGACAGTGTGAGCTACAGATGTTGGTGTAAATGCACAAAGATTGGGAAATAAGTGCAAAGACCATTTTTAGAAGAGATGAAGACTATCATGAGTCTCGTGTTCAATGTTAGTAGATCTTCTTTGGCTTACTGTGTTTGACGGGCAGTGCCCTAACTGGTAATCTACATGGAAATCACCAATGTTTATGTGATATGCCTATGTCATCCCCCACTTACATAAACAACCACATATATGAACAAATTTTCATCTTACAGACATGCAATAGCAGAATGCTGTATCAGCTATTGGTAGGAAATACCTAAAATAGCATCTTCCAATGATATGTTTGTTCTAGGAAGGGACGTAGTAAAATAAGGATATGGGGAAAAACTGAAAAGCCCATCAATTTGTTTCCCAATTTCAAATATTTTACCAAACTGATGGCTGATTCAAGGCAAAGAATGTTTTATCTAAAAACAAACAAACTGAAAAGTGTTACATACATTATCCACAGTAATTCTAATGTTTGTGACAATGCAAATTTGTTTAAGGAATCTAATTAGACTATAGGTTTTTTTGTTTTTTTAGCTTTTTACTATGGTGGGGAGAGAAGAAAAGAAAAGAAAGACCAGGCTATTGGGAAGCAAGTGAATGAAAAAAAGTCTGAGCACATTGCAAGGGAGACAGGAGGGTTTCACTGCAGACAAAATGCACTAATGCAACTGACAAGTCACTGTTTAAAGCACTCAATGCAAAGCTTGGACAGTTAGGCAAAACCAAACTCCAGATGAGATAAAGCAGGAAAATGATTTGGTACATCAGAAAGATATCACTTAAAGGTACTATGAATTTAAACATAAGAAAAATGATCAAAACAGCTATTAACATTCTACTGTGACCATGGAGGTAAGCAATGCTTTTCAATATTAAAGCATAAATCATTCCATAGATACTCATGTTACTTTAAATACAATGTGACCTTAATGCCACACATCCATGCCCACTCCATATTAAAACATGGAAGTAACTTAATTCCACATGCAAGGATCCAAAAGACTAGCAGAAGCTTCCACAAGCAGCTAGACATATTGCCACACAAATCTAGTTGTGGCCACCTACCAAAATGAGCGTGAGGAAACACTTGAGAATGCATTGCTCCAGAAAGGCCTTATGGGAAGCCATAAAGAGACCAAGGTCAATTAAGTTATACACAGCTACTGGTAAAGTAAAAGTTAACTGGTTTCATTAAAGCTTTCTAGAGTTAGAACACACGGTTGCCCATAGGTGTCAGGACTATACAATAGAAATACACCCCAACATGAGACTTCATGTTTCAATTACATTCATGACATTGGAATGTGCCACTTTTAACAGTTTAGAAAAATAAATGCCAAATGAAAAAACACTAATGAAATCCATTCTTTAAAAATCCTTCGTAGTTGGTCACAGCAGCCCATCCTTTTAATTCCAGCATGGAGAGGAAGATTATCTGTGAATGAGGTCAGCCTTATCTATACAGCAAATTGCAGACCAACCAAGCCTGCAGAGTGACACTGTCTCAAAACAAAAATAATCTTAGCTTTCTTTAGCATTTGAAGATACAACCATAACCCTAAAAACGGTACAGGAAGAACCAGATATGGGCATACATACGAAATCATGACAACAGCAGAAAGATCAGTAGTTCAAGGCCAGCCTCATCTACAAAGTAAAATTCAGGGCAACCCCTCACCTCCCCCCCACCTCTCTCAGACCACACACACACACACACACAGCATCATGAGACAAATCCAAAAATGTTTCTTTATCACCTGAAACTCCAAATCTTAAACAGAGTTCCTGAATAGAGATGGCTTAGTGCTTAAGAGCACCAACTGCTGGAGGTCCTGAGTTTAATTCCAAACATGCACATGGTGGCTCACAACCATCTCTACTGGGATCTGATACCCTTTCCTGGTATGTCTGAAGACAGCTACAGTGTACTCATACACATAACAATAAATATTTTTTTTAAAAAAATCAAGATATAACTAGAAATATCTAAAGATAAGTGAGCTAAGCATTATGAGGAGAAAAATCATTAATCATACATATGCTTTAGTCTACTTAAAGCATCATAGACAACAGAATGGAAAAGTGCATCCTAAGCACAGATCACCTGGGGTACCAGAGGGCAGAATTACATGCATGTATTTAACTAATGGAAAAAACATGGCTTACTAAATTCTAAAAGTGGTGTTTTGTTTGAATTAGGGTTATTTCTATGCATTTTACACTATAATCCTTTTTTAAATTAGCACAAATCTGAATGAGGCACACACTGATGGAAGAGAGACGTCTGAGTCTTAGTTCTGGTACTTTCTACATCTTTCAGTTTCCTCATTGCAAAGAGAAAAACAGAGAGAGATGTACAGAGATAATAGGATCTATGTATTTGCACAACACTGCTATAAAAATTAAGTGTAACAATAAGTTAATGTACTATATACGGAAGCAAGAAATATTTTTCTTGCCAATTTAAACAGATTTTATACTACGCTGTACATTCAGCAAAATGCCTTGTTAATTCCACACTGGGTAAGCAGAGACACAAGAATCCCTATGGCTTATAGGTCAGCAAGTGTAGTCTAGCTGGTGAGCTCAGGCCAATAAGAGACTGTCTCAAAAAAGAAGTAGATGGCATTCTTGAGGATGATAGCCAGTACTGTACTGTCCACTCACTTTATGAAGATCCCTATACAAGCATTTCTCTCTCTCTCTCTCTCTCTCTCTCTCTCTCTCTCTCTCTCTCTCTCTCTCTCTCTCACACACACACACACACACACTTACTTTTAAAAGTTTAAGAGAAAAAAAATAGTTGACAAGGAAGGGTTCTGTAATAAAGTTTAGTCAATGTATTTTGCTCTCTTCTTAGAAATCCAAAGGCTTCCTCCGACTACTCTTGCATCAGCAATGCCTGTTAAACTGTGCTATCTCAGTGTCCCCCCCTATACCCTTACTAAAGCACCGAACTCTTTCTATTGACTAATGATTTAAAAACCTCTTAAAGTTGGCAATATAGATCAGCAGGTGAAGGTGTTTGCTGCATAAGCCTGAAGCCTGGCTTCGGTCCCTAGATCCTGCAATAGAAGAACTAATCCCAAAAGCGGTTTTCTGATCTCCACACAAGTGCTACAGGCCATTTATCATCTCCCACCCGCACCCCATTTTCTCTATAATAAAACTATTTTTAAAACTTCTCAGTGAACAGTGAGAGCTAACCAGTATTAACCACTACTGTACTTTAACAGAGTTTACATCCTAGGTTGATATTTATTTTTCAATCTTCAAGAGCACAAAACTGTTACACCATTCTTCCAAAGCTATCTGAAGGAGTTTTTTACAGGGTTAACATTTTTAAGAAGAAAGAGCTCTCAAGCAATCCAAGTGCTGCAAAAGACTAGGTGCTCTTGAGGACTGTGCATTGTCAAAGCTGCGCAGTACCGCAGTTTCAACATTTGTTTCAGCTTAATCAATTCAATAATAACCTAAGAAAGAATTCAGTGTGATATAGTCAAAACACCTTATAATGCAAAAATTACTTTAAAATAGACAGCCATTGTAGCACGTGCCTTTATTACTAGTATTCAGAAGGCAGAGGTATACAGATTTCTGAGAGTTCAAGGCTATATACCAAGTTCCAGGACAGTCAGGGTTCCACAAAGAAATTTATTCTCAAAACAAACAAAAAATTACTTTGAAATAAAAATTTGTAGAGAGAATATTTTCTTTCTGATAAACTTTATAATTAAACATTGCTTAGATAAGCTATGGATTTTACATATAGTATTATAGTCTATGTGGAATCTTAGCTCCTAAAATACTTTCATATTGGGCAGAAGAGATGACTCTGTGGTTAAGAGCACTGACTGGTCCTCCAGAGGTCCTGAGTTCAATTCCCAGCAACCACATGGTGGCTCACGACCATCTGCAATGGGATCTGATTGCCCTCTTCTGGTGTCTGAATACTTATATAAAACAAATAGATCTTTAAAAAACAAGCAAACAAAAAGTTTCTTATTTAAAACCAGAAAAAAGTAAAGAGGTAGTGAGGGATCCCCTAACTCTGATGTACACAGTACAACACAAACACACAGAGTGACTTAAAGCTTCTGACGTCAAACAGCCTGGCTGCCCAGGGAGCACTGCTCACACCAGAGAGAGAAGCACAGATTTAACTAGAGCTAAGTCTACTGTCAGGCAAGGTGTAATTTGAGTTTCTCTTCTTTTGGTTATCTCTATAAACTGAACAATGTGCTGTGGTAACTTTAATGCAGTAAGCACACATTAGGACAAATGGTTCTCTTTTTCTATTATCTGAGTTCCATTTCATGACGGATTAGCAAGAAGCACTCTTATATACCTAGCTACCTTACCAGTCCCTAAACAAATCATTTTTTAATTAAATCCGATAGGAATTTCAAATACTTAAATTATGACTAAAATATTTGTATAAATAGAAAATAATTCTTATTATTCAGACTTGTGATACAACAGTGTTTAATTCTTGTTTCTCTGTTTAAATAGATTCTCCCTGTAGTAGTCTAGACTGCCTTCCAATTCCTGATCCTCCTCTGTCTATCCCTCATGGTTGTGTTTAAAGACAAAATAGCACCATGGAAGCTCTACTATCATAATCCTTAGTCTTGCCAATAATAAAGACAGTTGTCTTAACTACTAATTCTTAATGATTTAGGTATTTTATAATAATATACTCTTTGGGAAGGTGGGGATTTTAGGCATAGATTTCTCTGAGTAGCCATGGCTTTTCTGGAACTCAACTCTGTAGACCAGGCTGGCCTCAAACTTACAGAGACACTCCTGCCACTGCCTCATGAGTGATAGGAACTTAAGGCATATGCCACCACAGCCCAGCCTATGACAATATACTCTTAAAACTTCACACCTGGGTCAAGGTGGTGGTGGTGGTGGCAGCGGCGGCGCACACCTTTAATCCCAGCACTTGGGAGGCAGAGGCAGGCAAATTTCTGAGTTCGAGGCCAGCCTGGTCTACAAAGTGAGTTCCAGGACAACCAGGGCTATACAGAAAACCCCTGTTTTGAAAAACCAAAAAAAAAAAAACTTCACACCTACACTTGCTTCAATTAGAGTTGAAGCTCTTGGTCCATTACTCTGAATCACAGAAAAAAGCTTACAAAGTCTAGACTGACTGGACAGTTGGCAATACCGCCTGTAACTGCTGCCATGCCATGCCAGGCAATGACAGTAAGAGAGAAATGGAAGAAATTCAATGAGAATAAATAATGTGACTGGCTTGCATATGTAACAAGTATAGAAAAGGTGTGTGTGGGGGGGGGGGGGGGAACAGAAGTAATGAAAAAAAGGTACTGAGAAATAAAATATTCAAGTACTGAACTCCAGAATAAGTGGGGATATATATATAGTTTAGTTGGTACAATGCATGCCCAGGATGCAGGAGGACCCAGGGTTTGATCCTCAGCTCTTATTAAAAAAAAAAAAAAAAAAAAAAAAAAACACAAAAATAGGAACCCTAAAAAAGAGGCACTAGAGATATTTAATTAGAATTTTATATAATTGCATTTATATATTATAATAAAGTATTATTACAAATAACAAAATAATAAAGAAATATAACACAGTTTGTTCATCCAATATAATCTCATGGGGCTTTGAGGTAATATTTTGTTAATATGGAATGACTAACAGTCACTCTGGCAGCAAGCAAACCAAAGTACCCTTGTCAATCACATTCTTCTACCCGTATTTGAGCTTTCCTACCTGGAAACCAACGTTTCTGTCAAGAGGGTTGAAACACAATTTCTCAGCTCCAGTATGTTAATTCCTAAATTTTATACATTATCGGTAGCATTTGTCTTTTTTATATTTTAGACAAGGTCTTTCTATGTGACTGAGGCTGGCCTCACATTCTTTATCCTCCTGCCTCAGTCTTTCAAGCCCTGGGATGAGAGGCACACAGACAGCAGCACCCCCAGCTGCTCAGATGACATATCTGAATAAAGTCTCCTACCCTTTCTCTTACACTATTGTTGGCTAAGAAGGAGGTCTCATGTTTAAGTCTTTACAATAAGCTCCTTTCCCCAGAGATTCTAACGCCTCACTCTGTCTTTTCTTCTTACCTGTTGCTCCTCTGGCATTGGTCTGAAATGGGTTTGTAGACGATGCCGCAGAAGGACCAGTAGCAGCAACAAATGGATTCGTAGAAGGCGTAGCTTTTAAAGAAGTATAAAATATGCTATAAATCCTAATATTTAATATTCAAGATTTTTAAAAAATTTCTTCACTATATTTTTGAAGACAGAAATGTGAACCTTTTGATAACAAAACATTGCTCTCTTACTGTCTTCCAGCACCCCTAAAAAGAATGTCATATGGCAATATTCAGGTTCTGTATAAAAAGCACATACCCCCAAACGGAGCAGGACCACTTGAAGCAGGTTGTGTCTGAGCAGAGGCACCCACAGGCACTGTTCCAAAGACACTGCTGGAGAGAACATCAAGTCAGTATTTCCTAGAGACAAAGCTGTCTCCCTACACAGTGCTCACAACACATACAAGCACATAAAAACCAACCAGGCTACACATCACTGCAGTTCTCACCACAGATAATCCAGATACGTTTACATTCTGAAAAATTATTGAAATTCCAGTAATCAAGTGTTTTTAGATGATATCTTCAGTAATCAGTAGTATATAGAAATACCATTTAAAAATATGTATCTAAGATTGAATTTCATTATCTGACAGCATAAACATTTTTAATAACTGTATTTCTAAGCAAAAAGAACTTTTATTTTATATTTCTACTAAGTCACATAATAATGTATATATTATGTATATATTAGCGTCTGTTTGACATGTAGGATGAACACCATAAAATGAGCAGCTGGTCTGTCTTAAAACTCAACAACCATAAATTTCTTTCAATCAGACCATCTGTTTAACAATGCACTCAAACTACTTGACACACACATCACATTAACATGCAGAAAATACATTTAATGGAAAATATTTAATAAAGTTGAAAACGGTTGTAATTTTTACCAAGAATATTAGTTAGAAAACCTCATCAACATGATTGTAAGGTAAAGAGGGAAATGGTGGCATGCGCAACTTGAGAGCACGAGTAAAATCTGAGTGAGATTCAAACACTAGGTTTGGTGATTTGAATAGGAATGGCCCCCATAGGCCCCTAGGGAGGCACTATTAGGAGAGCTGCCTTGTTGGAGGAAGTGTGTCACTGTGGAGACAGCCCTGAGGTCTATGCTCATGCTACACTCAGTGTGGCGCATAGGCTCTTCTGTAGAACCTGACTCTCAGCTCTTTATCCAGGACCATGTCTGCCTGGATACTGCCATGATGATAATGAACTAAACCTCTGAAACTCTAAGCCAACTACAATTCAATATTTCCCTTTATGCCTTGGCCATAGTGTCTCTTCACAGCAACGGAAATCCTAACTAAGACACTAGAGTCCAGGCCACAAAAGAAGACCACATTTTTTTAAAAACTAGAAATAAAACAGTGTTCATGAAGAAACACAATGTATATACTGTGATACAATCTGATGACACTACCTTAATTTCTGCTCAAGATTTCATCAAGGTGTTCCTGCCTTATTTTATTTTGTGTACCACAAATACAAATGTCAATCACTGAAAAACCAAATTAGCTTCTCAGAATTATTATGAAAGAGACACAGACTCTGAAAAAGAGGCTTAGGTAACTCAAACATTCCACAGATCACACTTGTAAACCTCTAATATATCACAATGCAATATCAATAATCTATTTATCACATGGAGTGTATCTATGTTTCTAGGCCTTAAGGCCACCTTGTTACTATTATTAAGATATATTATTAAAATATAACAAATATTTTTCTTATTTGGCTTCAATTTGTACCATCTCAAGTAGTTAGAATTTCTCTCTAGAAAAGGTGTCAAAGAGAAATAAATAACAGTAATACAGCAGTTATAACCTACAGAAATGGAACAGAAGAAATAACTAGAATACTGTATACTCTTGGTAAATTTAAAAAGCTTGTTGAAAGTCTACTGCTCCTCAAGGCTTGGTATTGCATGCCTGAAAGCACTGTGGAGACAGACCTAGGACCATGAGATCACAACCAGCCTTAGTTAACACAAGGCAATGTTTTAAACACACAGACAAGAACAAGGTGAAGAATGGACAGTGGCATTGGGTGCCCTGCCATATGCAATCTGACTGCTAAGCAAACTCTCTGCTAGGTTACACAATCCAAATGTAACTCTCCATCTAAAGATGTATGTTGCTTGAAGTACATTTAGCATCCAAGAGGGAAAAGGGGTAAGATTTCTAAGATTTGATAAAAGAATTGTGGTAGATACAAAAATTATATTTTAAATAGCAAATTACACTCAATTTCCTCAGACTTAAAAACTACTCAATTATTTTTAAATTACAACCCCACAACAGTCATATATTTTAACTACATGACTCAGATGTGGAAGAAATCAGAAAGTAACAGACAGGAGTGCTAAGGCATGGAGGGAGGGGTACCTGCTAGCATTACTGGTGGGCGTGTACGCATTACTGGAGGTGGCTGCAGAACTGAACACGCTGTCTAACTCTGCCAGGGCTGCATACTTGTCTGAAGATGCACTTGAATGACTGGGAACTGAAACCACAGAACCAACAGGAGCTTTACCCGTGGTCCCAAAACCACTCCCTTGATCACCTCCTAGAGGCAAACAAACAAAAAAGTTACACCAAATCTTTAATATCATATTGTCAGTTTATCAATCATATTTGCCATGAACCACAGGTAAACCCAAAACTGACTGGACCTAAATTTTAAATGGACAGGATTCAAAGAACTCTAAGATGGATGGTTTTATTCAAACCAACACAGAAGCCTGGATGGTGGACCTAACATGCACCATCTATTAATATTACCCATCTCCCAGGGTTTTCCATGAAAAAGTGAGAGATAATTATAATAGGTAATATTTAAGGTCCTTCCTGTGCTAGGCACTGTTCTACATGCCTCACATACAGTAACAAAATCTAAAGCCAATATTTCAATTCTATGCTCCCTCCCAGTTTGGAGATGAGAAAAACAATGCCAAAGATAAGGGTGACAATCGAGGGTAGAACATATTCCCACTGTTCTCCATTATATACACTTTTACAGGGGAATACTAGAGGCCAAAACTTACTACAAAATATATTAGAAAAATAGCCACTGAATAGTAGAGCATGTTTTTGAAGACAAAAATACAATTATTTTCAACTACTTTTCTTTCAAAATTGTTTACAAATTAATTTCTAGGTCTTCAGTTTTATAGTTGATATTCCAAGAACCTTTTACTTAAAACATTCAATGAACACATACTTTCTATACAAGTTAGAAAAGCATTATCTTCTCAGATTTCAACGTATGTAATTTAGACAAATTAGTATCCGTTTTGTTTACACATTGATACCTTGCCCAGCACTGAAGATATTGTCTAAATTAGCAAGTGCCGCATATTTGTCTGCTGTCTGTAAACCAGCTTTGTTTGTTGAAACTTTACTAACAGTTGATGCTGTCTGATGACTCTGGGATGTACTGAAGGTTCCAAAATCAGCACTGGAGGATTTGGGGAAGTTATCAAAATGAGCAAAATTAGCATTTACTGATCCAGCACTTCCACCTGTAACAGAATAAACAAAACATGAAACTTCTATACTTTTCTCAATATTCACTGGTAGATTTATTTGATCATTTCTGCCTGAGGTAGCTGTGTGTGTATGTGTATATGTAATATACACATACACACACATATATACACATATATGCATACATACATATATATGTATATACACATATATGCATATGTATGTGTATGTATGTATATATATATATATATATATATACTCATAATCATGTATATTCCTAAAAATTGGTGACTGTTAAATGACAACCATCTACACATTTCTTTTATAAAATATGAAACTTGACCCTCTAAGGCCCTGACAATAAGTAAGACAATATCTACCCTGGGATAAACAATAGAACATATGGGTGGAGAGGTCTACAACGTCATCAGAATTCCTCCACAGACTCTGAGCCATGTATAAGATACACTGATGATAAAATTGTTTCAGTTCTTGCCTTTTTTCACTTGAAGAGCCATTACTTAACTCTGCAGCAATTCAATGTGCATTCAATAAATCTGATTGATGTTCACAGTAAAACTAAGTCCCACCATGTAGTTCCAAGTTCAAAATTAAAGTACCTGACAGTGACTGTTGCCTTCATAAAGCACAATTCACCTAGCTGTAGTAGGCACATGGCCTACTAAATCTGTAAAATATGTTCTCCACCCAAGACTTCTGATGTCCTCACCAAAGACTACAGGCCATGCACTCCACTCCGTGCTTTGAATCCTACATAGGTACTAGTTCTTTTTTCCTAAACTGTCAAAATCATATCATATATGCTAAGGTGAAAGCAAAGTTCAAAGATTTTTTTTTTTTAAGGCAGAACAGATCATTAAAATACCTTCCATCAATCAATTCTTTGACAGTCTAAAAAAATATAAACTGATGAATTTTTTTCAAGAATTAAACTCTGGGTGTTTCAATGAAAACTAAAAACCTTGGGCATGGTGACACATGCCTATAATCTGACTTATTCAGAAGTCTGAGGCAGGAAGATTGCCAGTTCAACATCAACCTGGTCAGCACATTAAGCCTCCATTTTCAAAATTAATTTTCAAAGAAAATTCAACTAAAACCAACATAAATAGATATGTATGTTAAAAGACAGTGATCTGGTATGAGTAGCTAGCAAATAAACTAATACTAAATTTCTAAGATTTTTATGAAAATTTTCATTTGAAATTATTAAGCCAAATAACTTTCACTGATAACTTGGATATAGCTTTAGCTCTTGAATTTAATAAGAGAAGGGAGAATAAAGGTAATGTATGAAGGCGAATCATTAAAAAGGATGATGATCTATAACTAAAAAACATGAAATAACACAAAAACATATAAATGAATAAAAGATGCCTACTGGACAATAGAACTTACTGTGGGCAGCCTGGAGAGGAAAGGCTGAAGTAAATTCACCAAAACTGCAGCTAGATGAAAGTACTCTAAATGCTGGACAGCCAGAAATTATGTAAATGATGAAGGTTAAGGAAGGTGGAGAAGAAAATTGAAAGAAAAGCCTTTTAAGACAACACATACAGAGTTAAAAGTTAAAAGAAAAATAGTCAGCCAAAAAGCTAAATAAGGTTTCAACAAATTTCAGAAAACAGTACACTTTTACAGAAGAATTTTCAATGTTTGAAAACCAATTCCTGCACAGAACTACTTCCACATTTGATTAAAGTGGCCATTAATAATTTATACTTGACTAAACAAATTCAACAATTTGCTGTCCCATAAAGTAACATTTTTATTTCTATGGAAGCCACCAACTAACTTCCCTTAGCCTAAGACAGAGCATGAGTCTTAGTCTCAGGGTGTCTCGTGTACTAACAACGTGTGGTGTTTCCAACCTCGGCAGATGGATGGATGGAGACTCGCAGGAGAGCGTGTGCAGGAAAAGGAGGACAAGAGGTGACGCACAGCAGACAGAGTTCAGAGAAACAGACTTCAGGTTTCCCCAGAGCGTTGTAAGATAGAGTTACTTTATAAATTAGGTCATGAGAGAATTTAGTTTTTCAAAACTACACTTGGAAAATTTAGTTTTTGAAAGTAAACATTTAAGCGCAAGGCTGGAGAGGCTCTACCTGTAGTCTGGGGCTGAAAAGAAGAGTGACTTGCTGTGGGGAAACCTCCAAAATTACTCGAACCACTAGACTGTCCAAATGCATCAAAGTTTGCAAAGTCTGCATTTGCAGAATTCTGAGCTGTAAATGGCAAGGACAACATGTGTTAATGAACATGACAACTACAGCTGAAAAGACATGGCAAATGAATTTAAGAACTTTATGAAAATGTCAATGCAGTACCACTCACTTTAGAAAGAATTCATTTAAATGCTACCAGTATTAGCCCAATTAGTAATATATACTAAATACCCAGAAATCTCCCAAAGTCTTTGTAAAGGGATAATCTATTCATAGTACCCTTGAATTGCCACAGTTACAACACTATTCTAAAAGACTCTAGTAACAAAAGAAAGCTAGTTCAGAGCCCTAAATATATTCCTCTTAGTAAACAAAACTGTGGATGTAATCCACAAATATTCTCTCTCTCTCTCTCTCTCTCTCTCTCTCTCTCTCTCTCTCTCTCTCTCTCTCTCTCTGCTCTGCTCTGCTCTGCTCTGCTCTGCTCTGCTCTGTCTCTTTTCGACAGAGTTTCGCCGTGTAGCCTTGCCTGTCCTGTGTCCTGGAACTTGCTCTATAGACCAGGCTAGCCCCAATTTTTAAATTTTTAATTGTATCTATTTGTGTATAGATCAACAGAGGGCAGAAGCTGACTCAAGTGTATTCCCTGGCTGCTCTCCTCCTCCTCGTTCTTTTGAGGCAGGGCTCCTCACTAAGCCTGTGCTTCCTGTTTCCGGGGGGGGGGGGGGGGGGGATCTGACTCAACACCAGTCACCAGTCTCTGCCCCAGTGCTGGAGTTTCATACACACCTCTGTCCCCAACTTTCACTTGTGTGCTGACTCAACTACATCATGATGCTTACACAGCAAGCACTTTATTCAGCCACTTCCCCAGCCCAATATGTCACTTAAAAATCACAATGAGCTTGGTGAACCTGAAGAGTAATTTAAATACCTAAAATAATGATACAAAGACTTTTGTATCACACTAACAAAATACTTTTTTCTTTTTGTTTGTTTGCTTTGCTTTTGTTTTTAGTTTTAAGAAACAGGATCTCATTATGTAGTCTGTGTTGATCTCTCCCTCATGAACTCATTCATGCCTTAGCTTCTCAAGGTGTGTACTACCATGTCTAGCTTTCTGGTTTATCTAACATTCATAAATATATCACACCAGAGGCACATAAAACTGGAGAAAATGTATATGCACACAAACACACACACAAAAAAAATCTGAAGATGTTTACATTCTTTTACAATCCATTTAAAATTCATTAAAATTTAGGAAACAATAAAAGGTAACTACAACTATGACAAAAACCTAAGATCAAAATTCTAGGCCTCTCTCAACTTTAAATACAATAGTAAAATAATTCAAAAGCATTTTGAAAATGGAGGTAAAACCAAAATATTCTCATAAATCCATAATAAATGCATAGAGCTGGAAAGATAGCTCAAGTAGTTAAGAGCACTTGTTGCTCTTGTGAAGACCCAGATTCAGTTCCTAATGCCAACACAGTGGTTCAGAACTTCCTGTAGCTCCTATCTAGAGAGTTCAACACCCTCTTAGGGCCTCCACAGGTACTGTACACATGGTACACAGACATACATGCAGGCAACGTACTAGTACACTAAAAACAAATATTAAAAAGGAGGGAAAAGGTGATAACCTTATTTCCTTGTTTGGTCAAAGAAGAACTCTGCTATATAGGCTACCTAAAGGAGAAGGGGAAATGTTCTCATTTGGGAGATTTTCGTAGATCAGCTAACACAGGAAAAAGAAACCTGACATATACCTCAACAACTGAAACTTGCAAATTTCTAACCCTCCTTGGGATCTCAACACATAGCTTTAGCTGACCTGGAACTTGCCATGTAGATAAAGCTGGCCTTAACTCAGAGACCCACTGCTCTACCTTCCTTTACAAAGTCAAAAGGGAACAGACACATAGCTCTCTTGCCCGGGACACAGGTTCAACTATATTATGCGCATGGTGCATACCCACCACCCTCTTCAGAAATCCATAGGCATCAGACACACAAGTGGCACACAATCATACATGCAACCAAAACACAAACACGCATGAAATAAATCTTAAAAGTTTTAAAACTTAATTGTCTCTTAAGCCCTAAGTTATAAGTCTCCTGGCCACATTCCCCTAACAGAAACCCACAAACCTGTGACTAGCAGTCCCCATCCCTGCCAAGAAACATACAAACCTTCAACTGATAGGAATCTCTAGAACCAACTACTAACTTATAAGCAATACAAGAGAGAACTTTTAAAGGTTCTAGCAGGGGGGCAATTAACAAGTTCAGAACACTACAGAATTTGTAAAACAAATAATCTACTTTCTCTAACAAATTACAGTGAAAAGGAAAAGGAACAACCTCTAGAAACCTAACCAACATTTCAGTTGCAAAGGATATATTAAAAAAAAAAAAACTGATTCCAACAAATATATACATACTGTGAGAGTGAGTATATGTGTTTATATCTATACCTAATACACAGTATATAGAGAAACACAAATCTCAACTGGAATCAAAATTCAAATACTGACTAATAAAATATTACCATTATTTAGAATGATTCTACCTCTTACTGTGATATTTAACAATGAAAATTCTAGGGTTTGGGGCAATGACTCTGACTCAGCAAAGTAGCTAGTCTGGAAGCATGAGGACCTCCACAAATGCAAAAAAGCATCTGTATCACCAGTGCCTGGGGTAGTAAGAGATGGGACCAGAGGCAAGATTCCTGGAGCTTACTGGCCAGCTAGGCTAGCCAATTGGTTAACGTCAAATTCAGTGAGACCCTGTGTTAAAAATAAGTAGAGAGCTACATTAGACGACACCTGATGCTGACCCATGGGAACTGTGCAGATATGCAAGACCAGACAAAGCACACATTAGAGGGAGGTACACAGATACAAAGCATTTATGTCTAAAATTTGTTTCAAAATCAGATGAGTGGAATGACAAAGAAAACAGTACTAGGCTCATGAGATTAATACTTAAGTTAATTACACATTTGCATTTGGTCATTTGTCAATTTCCATAATAAGAACATAGTATCTACATACATATTAATGTCTTGCCTCAGGACATTCTGGTGGCATGGCTCAGTAGGTAAAGGCACCTGCCACTAAGCCTGAAAACCTGAGTTTAATTCTCAGGACACACATGGAAAAAAAAAAAAAAAGAGTACTAATTCCCACAAGTTATCTTCTCACCTCTACACATCCACCATGGAGTGTACATACACACACACACACACACACACACACACACACACACACACACCATAAAGTGTAAAAATAAAAATTTTTTAATATAATTCTCCTATGTTATTTCATAAAAAGAAGTCACATTCCATGTTATACATCATTTCTTTTGTGATTAAAAAGTAAAAAGTACCAGGGTACATTTTAATGTATGGCCAGGTCATGGTGACACTTTAATCCCAGCACTTGGGATAAAGTTCCGAGGTCAAGGCCAGTCTGGTCTACAGAATGAGTTCCAGGTCAGCCAGGGCTACACAGAGAAACCCTGTCTCAAAAACAAACAAACATAAAAAAGGACCTTGGTTTTATGCATGCCTTGGCTATGAAATTCCACATAGTAATTTCAGCACTCAGGCGGCCGAGTGGGATGCTAAGGAGAGCAAGTTCAGGGTCAACCAGCTTGGGCTACATAGGATGCTATCTAAGATACTCCCCTAAAAGGACCATGGTTGTATGTCTACATGCTACAATGTTCATGGATGATCTAAACTCCTCAGTGGACTACACTTACTGATACTTAAGCATAACAAATGATTAATGTTTCTTGGTGTTTTACACATATCCTAGGCAATAGCTATCAGGAAAAGACATACCTGCATGACTGTTAAAATGTGCAAAGTTAGCAAAATTGGCTGTAGCTGTTGACTGAGGAGCTGGAGCAGCAAAGATGTCTGAGCCAAGATCACTCAAAAGGTCAAACTGCTTCTTCTCCTGCTGCTGCCCTTGAGAGCGACCTACAACTGGGGACTGTAAGCACAGTACTTACTCATGGTGTCTCTAAAACACAGACTTATGTATGCATTAACGATAAAGGTTTTTCAGTCAGATTTGTTAAGTTTTATATAGAGCTATCTCCAATTCACTGCACTAAAAGCACATGTATACACAGGAAGCATTACGGTATTCTGACTTTACTTCTCTGCACTTTGCCAGTTCAAGCCTTGTGTAACGAGAAGAATTTACTCAGAGGCTCTAGAATATGCTGTCAGAAGGCTGGGATTTGATCTGCACTACAACTTCAAAGTCTTTCATTCAAGTACAGTGTAACATAACAGTGTCACACTGAAACACAGTCATAACATCCTAAGTACAACAAAATAAATATTGAGGCAACAAATGGCTTTGGTGTTCACTGGTGAGGTACACTGCTAAAGCCATTGCATTTCAATGATAATAAGATGCTACCTAATCAGATATGTTGCAAATCCTACTATTTTCTGTTACGGTATCACAGAGGATCTTTACAAAGTGACAGCAAACCCAAAGTCAAAAAAAACACACATTCCTACCACATACCTAACAATCTTTTAATGTATTTCACAAATCACACATACATACTGTTAAAGGTTCTTAGCCCTCAACCTTCCAGACATCTTTAGAGTTACCAACCCCTCACCTGACTAGGTGTGCCCTTATTTAGGTGCAGTGCTGGTGCAGAGTCTCCCAACAGGGATTTCAGGGGCTTGACCTCGGGGGTGCTGCTTGTGCTGCTGGCAGAAGACCCTGAAATAGACGCATGAACTGAGGCCACCACTTTGGCTTGCTCTGGCGGAACATACCTGCAATGTGAAAATCAAAACAGACTGCTGAGAAAAATTTGGAGAAACCATAGTTTTTTTTCTTTTTGGTTCTCAATACAGGGTTTCTCTATGTAGCCCTGGCCCTCCTATAACTTGCTCTGTAGACCAAGCTGGCCTCAAACTCAGAAATCTGCCTACCTCTGCCTCCCAAGTGCTGGGATTAAAGGCGTGCACCACCTCCAAATGGCTAAGGAATCCATATTTAAATTATTAAATCTAAATTTTCTTTTTGTTTTCTTCTGGTTTTACGAGACAGGGTTTCTCTGTATAGCCCTGGCTGTCCTGGAACTCCCTCTGTAGACCAGGCTGGCCTTGAACTCAGAAATTCGACTGCCTCTGCCTCCCAAGTGCTGGGATTAAAGGCATGCGCCACCACACCCGGCTATTCTAAATTTTCTACAGCACTCTTATAACACTAATGTTACTGGAAAAGGTAGAATTTAAAACTACAGCTTAAGGCTATTAATTGCCCAAAATAATCTAAGGAAAAATAAGTATTGGTCATAAAATTTGTTTCAATTATTTACTCATGGCTTCCCTGAGGCAATACACCTTAACACTGCTGCTGGGAGACAGCCGCTCTGTAGTTAATCATCACGTGAACAAACAGTTAACACTGTAGTTTTTAAAGTGGGGAGCTCTATATCATAAATATCTGGAGATAAATGAAACAGTGAGGAAACACTTATAATTAATGGCCTAATATATATAAACCATCCAAAGTAAGAACTCCACTTGAAAATGGACAAAAGAACCAAGTCATAAAAATATGAGCACTTGAAGCAAATAAAATATAAATGCATCATTCACCTCTGATCTCTATGAACTGAGTTTTCAGTTGCTATCTAATGATAATACACATACAGGTGTGCTCTATATTCAGAAGTATTACTCCTAGAAACTTATCCTGAGCAAGTAACTAGATAAATATACACAGATACCCTTATGTTACCTCTGCAATCTTAATGTTTAAAAACGGGGGGGACAAAGGTAACAAATACAAAGGTCAATATAAAACTATTTACATTATGCTAAAATGTATACAATTCTGCATAGCTACCACCTTTCTCTGACATTTACAGATGCCCAAGTGACTCAGCAAGTCCTTCAGGTTGTGACCAACTGGTCACATAAAGACACAGGGGAGGGAATGAAGGAAGGAAAAGAGACTGCAGGAATATAATGCCTAAATATCCACAGTGTTCATCTTAGAGAAGGGGCATATTCTAGAGCCTCTGAGTAAATTCTTCTCATTACACAAGGCTTGAACTGGCAAAGTGCAGAGAAGTAAAGTCAGAATACCGTAATGCTTCCTGTGTATACATGTGCTTTTAGTGCAGTGAATTGGAGATAGCTCTATATAAACTTCTGTTCTCTATTACCTTAGGGGTATTTCCCACCCTCACCCTCACCCTCATCCTCATCCTCCGTTATCGAGGAGGGGGAGAAACAAAGCACTAAGGGAGCTAAGCTAAGAACACTTATTTCAGAGACAGTGTTCAAACCCCAGCTCCACCACTCAACAACTACAAAACTTTGGGCAAATCATTTCATCTCCATGCTTCCGTTCTTGCCGCCTATGCGGTTGCTGTAGGATTTAAACAAATTCGAGTTTGTAGTGTGGTGAGAATTAGCTGTCAATGTGTTAACTGTTAACTAACCATGTAATACTCACAAACAATACAACTACCCCTACTAGGAGAATACAAGTATGATGAGATCTGAGAATACTCCAATATCTCCAATACTCTGGCACCACACTTGACAACATGAATCCTTGGGTGTGGCTAATTCCGATGATGACAGAATCAGACAGATAACAGTTTCTGGCTATAACCATTCACCACACTTAAAGTAAGGATGTGTATCTAAGTGAAAAGAACAGTCTCAGGACTCCATACAACACCACCCCTGCTGCACTGCGTGCTCTGTACAGCAAACTCTCTTCTTAGGGAGGCTGTGTCCAATGGCGGCTGCTTGCTCAGACCATGTGCAAACCCTGTCCCTGCTCTCTAATCATGTCAGAGTGTGATGAGGCAGACACATGCAGATTCTGGCTCTGCTCTCACTTTTAGAAAGCGTGTGTCTTGGTCTTGCCAAGATTCTATGCCCCAGTATAGGAGAATGCCAGGGCCAGGAAGCGGAAGTGGTTGGGTTGGAGAGGGGATGGGGGATTTTTGGAGAGGAAACTAGAAAATGGGATGGCATTTGAAATGTAAATGAAGAAAATAAAATATCTAATAAAAATATATTAAAAAAATAGAAAGCTTCTGTCTGTACTATTCTTTCTTAGGAAAACTGTGCTTCTTAGGGGAGGCAGGAAAGTAAGACAAACTATCACTACTATTATTTCAGGGTTCCTGTCATAAATGCAGGAGAGGAACTGAGGGTTTTACTCTCCTAGTGACACTTACATTCCTTGTCTCACATCCCTGCCTCCCTTTTGCAGCTAGGACTAATATCACTAAAACCCAAGCCAGCTAACTACTATGAGCAAACTCACTTTCTTTTTCTTTTTTTTTTTAATTAGATATTTTCTTCATTTACATTTCAAATGCTGCTGGGCAGTGGTGGTGCACGCCTTTAATCCCAGCAATTGGGAGGCAGAGGCAGGTGGATTTCTGAGTTCGAGGCCAATCTGGTCTACAAAGTGAGTTCCAGGACAGCCACAGCTATACAGAGAAACCCTGTCTCGCGTGGGGGGGGGGGGGGGGGGGATGACAAACAAACACATTTCAAATGCTATCCCAAAAGTCCCTTATACCCAACCCCCACCCCACTCTCAAACCCATCCACTCCCGCTTCCTGGCCCTGGTATTCCCCTCTATTGGGGCATATAATCTTTGCAAGACCAAGGGCCTCTTCTCCCAATGATGGCCAATTAGGCCATCTTCTGCTACATATGCAGTAGAGAGCTCAGGGGTACTAGTTAGTTCATACTGTGGTTCCTCCTATAGGGTTGCAGACTCCTTCAGCTCCTTGGGTACTTCTTCTAGCTCCTCCATGAGGGCTGTGTGTTCCAATAGATGACTGTGAGCATCCACTTCTGTATTTGCCAGGCACTGGCATAGCCTCACAAGAGTTAGCTATATCAGGGTCCTGTCAGCAAAATCTTGCTGGCATATGCAACTGTGTCTGAGTTTGGTGGCTGATTATGGTATGGATCCCTGTATGGGGCAGTCTCTGCATGTTCCTTCCTTCTGTCTCATCTCCAAACTCTGTCTCTGTAACTCCTTCCATGGGTATTTTGTTCCCCGTTCTAAGGAGGAACGAAGTGTCCACACTTTGGTATCCCTTCTTCTTGAGTTTCATGTGTTTTGCAAATTGTATCTTGGGTATTCTAAGTTTCTGGACTAATAACCACTTATCAGTGGCAAAATCACTTTCTGAATTGTTAAAAATTAGTCCTACCGCATAAGCAAACAGCTATGCTGGGGTCACTTAAGGAGAATAGTTTTATTTTCTCTCTAGGCTGGGAAATTTAGAAAATTAAGAACAAAAATGATAAAAGGAGGATGGCTTTTGTGATAAAAAAAATCATTTGTGTATATTTACATACCAGGACCTTCAAATATTTTCTGTCTTCTTGAACTAAAATTTCACTGGTACATTTTCATCTATATGCATATCTACTGTATCTAGTGCATATGAAGAGAATCCTAGATAAATTAATCTTCTTAGAAGTAGTCGAGCACAGACTACACAGAATCTGTGACTCAAAGCAAATGTGCTCACTATTCAAGGGGATCTTCCCCAGAATCCACAGTAAACTCCCTCCAACCAATACCACCTTTGACTACATTGCTCCCTGGGTCAAACTACTGTTTCCTCAGGGAAACAAGAGGCCGTTCATTTCCCAATTATCCACTCCCTCTATCCTCAACTCTCTCACCATCTTAATCCCCCAAGAAGGAATATAGACTGTTCAGTACTGACCACTATTAAAAACAAAAAAACAAAAAAAGAAAAAACCCTAGACCATAGTTAATTCATCAGTACATAGTTAGCTCTCTCACAAAGCTAAAGCTGAGGCCCTGACTGACTGAACACTAGCTCTATCATTACAACCCCCACACTCTGTTCAAGGGACAGCCTGGCTTTAGCTTAGTGTATGGGGAATAAAAATGTTCCCTTCTCGCCCAACCAGCAAGTTAACTTCTTGGGTGAGAAATAAGGGATATTTGGAGCACAGCTCTCCAGCAGGACACAATCATGTATAGACAGACTTACTACACAAGAGCTTTAACAATGTCTAAAAGATACTACATAATAAATACCTAAAAAATAAGGAGTGTACAGAAAGAAGATGTTTTATAGACTAAAACCATCTAAGGAAACCAACAGGAAGGATTAGGAGAGATCACTAACTTTCCTTGGCATGAGACTTGACATTGTTAATACAAGGCTGCTTGTTGCTAAGCATAGATGTGCGAAGATAAAGCACAGGTGAAGGTTTCTGGAAACCAAATCCAATGAAAAGTCAAAGGGTGGCGTGGCTGTATCCACCAACCATCAAGTTAACCCCTCAGTTCTGCCGGCCTGCCTGAATCTGTCAATCAAGTCTTACCACACTCGTGATCTGGGTGCTTTAACTAAATACCAATTATTCACTCACCATCTTTTCTTTTCATATTTCTCTTGTAGAAACTCTTTCACTTTTTGTGGATCCCTGAAGTCTGGAATTGCTGAAGATCTATCATCAAATAATCCTAGCCAAATCTGTTTGCAGACCTTTGAAAAGAATTGAGGAAAAAAGGGTTAAAAAAAAAATCAATGTCTTAATTTAATGAAATTTCAAGAGAAAATTCTGTCTCTTTGAGAAAGTCACTTACAAAGCTGCTTGCAATGAGGATATTCACTGCAATCATAAACTCAGGAATTGAACTTACTGGCATATGAGCAAGACAGTGAAATCTTAGCAACAAGCTCATAGAGAAATCTACAAGGAAACAAGTGGTGAGATTTGGGAGCACTGGGCTCTTTTGATCTCAGCATGATCATGAGCTGTCAATCATCAGGTCAAAGGAGTCAAATAACCTGTGGGAAAATCCTTCCTTTACTGATAAAACAGAAGCTGGGCTTAGAGCAATGTAGGGGCCCTTTAGCAAGCTAAAAGCAGCCAAAAAGGACACAAAGATAACAGAATTGTGAACAGTCTGTTAATAAAGTATCATAACACAAATACTAGCCTTATGAGTGTCTGAGACATTTAACTCTTTTGAAGAATTAAGAGAAATGAAATTCAAACAAGAATCAAAAAGGCACTACAAAGGAGAAAAATACTTTTAAAAAGACAAGAACCAGTAATAAAATGTTTAAGAATTTGAAAATCTAGAGTACGTAAGAAACAAGAATAAACTGGGAGGCAGGGTATATAAACAGTCACTTCAACAAAGATGTATACACTGCAAGTTAACACCATATGCCACTGAAACCTGATAGCAGTAACACAGGATACAGACCCATAAACCCATAGTCTTACTATGAAAGTAAGAGTGATTTACTGACCAGATCTTTTGGTGCTCAGTATGGAGCAACTGAAACTCCAGAATGTAAATGGTACAACACCTAAAGAAAACAGTTGGTTGGTTTCTTAAACACTCAATACACCTACTCCATGACCAGGTCACTCTGGAGCTATCTGCCCAGAAAGTATGAAAGCACGTGTCTGCACACAGGACTGTACACAGCTGATCACAGTAGCTTTACTGGGAAGCCCAATGGAAAGAATGCAACCACCTGTAAGTAAGAGGTGATGAACCAACAAATTATAGCACAGACCGGCTAAGAAAAAGGACTACGCAGCAGGTAAAAGGTGCAATGTGGTCGCTCATACAGAAACTTTGTGGTAATCTCAATGAAAATGACACACAGGTTCATAGGGAAAAGCATTATTGGAGAAGTGGCATTATTGGAGATGTAATCTTGTGCTGTCAAGTTTCAAAAGCTCAAGCCAGGCCTAGTGTCTCATTCCCGCCCTGCTGCTTGCCAATCCAGATGTAGAACTTTTAGCTCCTTCTCTATCACCATGTCTGCATGCATGCTACCATGCTTCCTACCATGACTATAACAGACCAAACCTCTGAAACTGTACACCAGCCCCAATTAAGCGGTTTGCTTTATAAGAGGTGCCGTGGTCATGCTGTCTCTTCACAGCAATAGAAACCCTAAGACAAAACTTCTAGACAATTATGCTGACTGAGAAAAATGAAACCAAGCATAAAATAGGCAACACAATCCACAGATAAAAATGCCTGTGGACAACTTAAGTTCAATCCCTGGAACCCACAGTGGAAGAAGAGAAGATGCCCAAAAGTCGCCCTCTGACCTGCAGGTGTATACCATGGGGAGACTGTGCATGTACACATACAAATACTAATTTTATAAAGAGACCCCCCATGCCTTGTACTATTGACAACTGATATGACACACCTCTATGTAGTACTCTTTCTATCAAACAAACAAGTGTTTCTTAAATTTAGTCAGTAAACTTGTCACTAAGCAAGACTCCTATCAAAGTCTGAACTTTCCCAACATATTCCCCATCTCAAAAGAAAGAAAGAAAGAAAGAAAGAAAGAAAGAAAGAAAGAAAGAAAGAGAGAGAGAGAGAGAGAGAGAGAGAGAGAGAGAGAAAGAAAGAAAGAAAGAAAGAAAGAAAGAAAGAAAGAAAGAAAGAAAGAAAGAAAGAAAGAAAGAAAGAGCCTCTTTGCCTCCTGGAGATCAACTCATCTGGTCTCTGAAGAGTTGAGTTTTCTTCCCACTATCATATTAAGACTACCATCTATATATAAGTCTTTGCTAATAGCAGTCTGTTTTCCATCTGTTATGTTTTAATAAAATGTAATGGGGGGGGATCCTTTAAGTTAGGGAATGAAGAAAAAAAGTCAACTAAAATTGCAGGTAATTGATGTCTCGCAAGTACAATAGAACAAAGGGGGGGTGGTTATAATAAGAGACCATGAGCTCCAAGGTAGGCAAGAAGAAAGACAAAGCAACTTAGCAGAGTGGAGGTCCTGGTAGTTGGCTAGAGTCGCTAAGCTTCACAGTCAAAGAGTTGTGAAGAAAGGATCAGTGGGGAGATCATGCCACAAAATACTGTAGCTGTAAACCCAACAGGTGATAGAGTGATTGACAATGTAAATGGGATGAAAGACCACTGGAAGACAAGGGGTGGGGGAATGATCCTTGTGAACACTGGCAGGAGTTTAGCAACTGCAGGAAAAGTGTAAGAAGCTAAAATCTAAAATGAACAAATACTGTGTGACAAGACGACACAGGAAGTAATAGCATCTATTAACATGGGAACGAACCTGGGGAATGTGGGCTTAAAAACAGTAGTGAGGAATAATAATGACCCCGGAAGCGATCCTTTCTTAGGAGTCAACACGTAATAGGATTCGATTTGACGGTCTCTGGGGAAATCATCCTAATTACAGCAGGATGTGCTTGTGGTGCTTGAGAGCATGAACTAGCTCAGCCAACTCTATAGGATATGTCTTCTCTTCTCATGTAAAATGCAAATAGTAGGAACGTACTTGATAGGGATATTCAATGAGCTAACACACTGGAGACTGAGGCGCAGACTGTATTACTGCAGTAGTGAACTCATAAAGCATTGGTATATTGGTAATTTTTGTGCTGTTCTATTTTGAGAAATCTTTAGTGGTGGGTGATTACACAACTCTGGCTGAGGAGGGAAAGTCTTATCAGGAATGCAGGAAACTATGTCCACCTTTAACCCTGCTGCAGACAGAATCAAAGTGGTCTTGAAAAATCACCCACAAAGTGCTTTATACTTCTACAGAAAAAGATTACAAACTGCCATGTTAGATTCACTACGTATGTGCCTTGTGCAGTACTTCTAAACCCTTATGATGATTTTAAGTTGAGCCATCAATGTTCAATGAACAAAATGACTCAAAACCCATCTTAGGAAAGAATTAAAAATAAAATTAAAGAACAAATGAACCAACACTAGCCAACAAATAAATTCATAAAGCTGTGAGTTATCTTTCTTTCTTTTTTTCTTTCTTTCTTTCTTTCTTTCTTTCTTTCTTTTTTTTTTTGGTTTTTCGAGACAGGGTTTCTCTGTATAGCCCTGGCTGTCCTGAAACTCACTCTGTAGACCAGGCTGACCTCGAACTCAAGAAATCCACCTGCCTCTGCTGGGATCAAAGGTGTGCGCCACCACGCCCAGCTTCTTTTCTTCATTTTAGTGCTAAGTAAGTAATTTTAGAATTAGCATCACAATCACCAATAACAGAATGTAAAGTATTTCTAATGTATGCTTTTATCAGTCAAAAAATTGTTGGCAAACGGATAGTTAAAGTGGGAAACTGGAAGTTAACCAAGAGACTACTGCAAAGCACAGCCTGGCAGTAAGGAAACCTCAAGTTAGAGCATAGCAACCTCAAGTTAGAGCATAGTACACCAGACAATGTAATGACAGCACCCACCAGCCACAGCAATGAAACATTAACAAAACCTCAAAAGCTAGACCGTTTTATGGGAGCTGTGAGCTTCAAAGGATTCATCTAAATATAAAAGGGTTATCAGAGATCTAAAAGGGTTGGCCCACCCAACCAGGGATCAAAATAGGAGTTCCATTTGTATGTCCAGACAGGCTTGCCAGGTATAGGTGAGCAGTTGTGACAGCTATTAACACAAACACACACAGGAGCAAGTTAACAAACTCAAAGAAGGAAAGCTGACCATCATAATCAATCTCTTGTATTAAAAAGGGAAGATAAGAAACAGTTTCAATAAGCTTGAGAGAAGGTCAGCTAAGAGCAGGGATCATTGATTATATCTCTATAATCCTCACAAGGAAAGAACAGAAATGCTAATATACATAGTCCCCTTTGTTGAGATAAACGTCTAGTATCCATGAAAAGGATGGGAAGTATAAACAGCGTAGCATGATTCTGCTCACTTCTAGATGAGAGTAAGAAGAGCAGGAGGATGGAGCTGGAGCATCCTTTCTCAGTAATCCATCTCTACACAGAACTTCTCAAAAGTTCTTTTTGGTCTGTTGTCTCCTAGATATAGATAGAGTACTGACTCATGATGGTAAGACATAATAAAACATTTAATAATATTCTCCATAAAACACAAAAACAGAGAGTTAAATAAATGAAAATTTCATAAGTACCTGATTACTGCTTTTTAAAAATAGGGGCAAAAAAGAAAACTAAACAGTAAAAAGTACTAATTACAGAATAAATGTTATAATGTTATTAGAAATGCTTTAAGTGGTTAGTACAAATGTATACAAAAGTCTACTACCAACTTACTTTCTATTTACTTACTTTCAGAGAGACATAGTCTTGCTATATGTACATAGCTCAGGCTGGCCTCAAACTCCCAATCCTTCTGTCTCAGTCTGGCATTACAGTATTACAGTATGATACAGTACTACCAGATCCAGTTCTGTTGCCAACCCTCATCCCACTGAGGTGCTGGGAAATCAAACTTAAGGTCCTATGTATAGGTGCAAGCTTTCTAAATCTGAGCTCCATTCCAGCCCATTACCAACATTCTATTTTGCCTATCCACCCCTCTACTGGAAGTGGAGGCACATGGCTTTAACGCTAAGACTTGGAAGGAAGAGATAGGTGGATCCTCTCTCTATGTTTGAAGCCAGTCTGATCTACATATCAAGTTCCAGGCCAGGTAGGACTAAATAGTGAAACCCTGTCTCAAAACAAAACAAAATAACAACAAAAAACAAGGTAGAGACAATCTATAATGAGAAAAATATTTCAAATACATGTCATGGCTCAAGTAATACAACAGCAAAGCAAATACAATATAAACCATTCTACATGCAGTAAGCTGCATTCACATGACTATGCTAGTATTTCTAGACCACCAGCTGATACATATTTCTCAGTGATAAGAGTATCTAAACGATATATAAAATGAACTATGCTTGCCGAGATAAAAAACAACCACCATTATGCACGTCTCATGCAAAAAGAATTAACAGTTCTGTATTTGTTTATATACATTTTTAAAACCATTATATTTCATCTTTATTAATGCTTTAAAAAAAAGATGTATTCATTTTTTTGTTTGTTTGTTTATATGAGTACACTGTAGCTGTACCAGAAGAAGAAGGCATTAGATCCCTTTACAGATGGTTTGAGCCACTGATTGCTGGGAATTGAACTCAGGACCTCTGAAAGAGCAATCAGTGCTCTTAACCACTGAGCTATCTCTCCAGCCCTATATTCCATCTTAACATTTTGCTTTTTCTAATGTGTTATCAAGAATTAAAGCATATACAGCTGAGTGAAAAGAGCCAGAAGCTTGTCTGTCAGACGAGACACAGGTCCATAACCCTGCCATGAAACCATGTGAGACAACAGGAGACTTAGGACCACATCTAGCTTAAAGCACAGAATTCCCTGCCTTACAATGACTTCCTTGAAGAAGCATCGAAGTTCTTATCCTGACCAATCATACCCAACAAACCCTGACCCCTAGGTAACTCTTCAAAGGTATCTGGTAGTGTTGTTCCTCCAACAAGTCCTCCCAGGCAATCCAATCAAAAGGGGAGATGATACAGCAAACCCCAGACGCATACCATAGGATGTGTTGCTAACTCTGTGTTAGTTTTTTAGGTAAAGATTTCACGACGCATGAACCTCCTGTCTAATGTGTTATTCCTCTGTTCTACTTTCAAGTAGAGCAGTCTTAAGCAAAAGCTTATTTTGACCCCCCTGAAGCATCTATAGAATGAAATGCTTCTCCCCTTTGTTCCACCTAAAATATGTATGCTGACCTAGAACATTTAGTTCCAAACTTAGACAGAATAAATTCAATGATCTAAATCCTAAATATATATCAACGACAGGTCAGCAAAAAGTCACATCTACTTGCTTACCTAGGGTCTGACTAGTTTAGACTACAACATGTGTATTGATCAGTTCCAGCAAAGATCTTAAGATATTTTACTTCATACTTCATAGGAAACATCTGCATAAACATGGACTAACAATGACATTCCCCAAGCATCCAAGACTAATATTTAAAGAGAAGAACTGAAGCCTATTTTAGATGAAGGCATTGAAAAGCACATAGGAAATGATGCTATAAAAGGAAGGAAGCCTTCCACTGGAGGCAACAGCCACTACTGCATAGTGCTGTGGAGGGGAAACAGGGCAATGTTAAATGACAATCTCTTATGGTAATGCCTGCTTGCCTTAAGTAAAACATTTCTACAAAATTCTTTGTATACTAAATTCTATTCAAGCCCCAACATGTTCCTTTGCAATAATTATTTTCTAAACTTAGAAATCAATCAGAAAGTATCTTCCCACATGAAAGTGTCAGCTTACATCAACATAATGTATCAATTTTTAAGATACTGTTTCTTAAGCCTCAGAATTCATAATATATTACAAAGGAAGATGAAACTCAAGAGAGAAAAGTGGTTTGCTAACGGTCAGAAGGCTCATAAACCACTGGTAATGGAAGGAAAACTGCTGATTTTTTCCTCGTCCATCATAGGACCTTTAACTCCTCGTGTTTTCAAATGGGATTCTGGTTATAAAAGCACAGATGAAGTAGGCAGCCACAGAGACACATGCTAACAATCCCTGCACAAACAAAGGCTGAAATAGGAGAATCATGTGGTTTTGGGACTAGTCTGGGCTAAACAGGAATTAAGAGGTAAATCTGAGTTGTATAGGGAGACTGTCTCAAAAACATCAATGAAAGGGGAAAAAAGGGAGTGTGGGGACGAGAGCCCACTCCAGTCACCTGCTTCTATCTTTTTATTTTACAAACCAGGCAGTGGTCACAAACACCTTTAGTCTCAGCACTTGGAGGCAGAGAAAGGCCAAGTTTGAGACCTGCCTCATCTACAAAGCAAGTTCCAGGACAGCCAGGGCTACACAGAGACACATGTCTCAAGAAAAAAAAGAGAAATATATACTGTAAGTTAACTTTGCCACCTCCCTAAAGTATATTTCTTCAAAAAGTCTGTCATATATGACAAAGATGAACCTTGAAAACAAATAAATGATATGATCTCACTTATATGAGACACCTAACATAGAATGATGGCTGACAGGGTCTGAGGAGGAAACCCGAAATACTAATTTAAAGCAATATGCTGAAGAACAGTGTGCCGGCCTCGGGTTAGCAAAAGAGTATTGCACACCCAAAAATGTATCAGAGTATGTCTCATGTAAGTGTACTTACCACAATTAAAGACAACCTTCAAGCTTAGTATTTTGGGACAAGTTTTGCTCACCACAATAACACTAGCAATAACTGCTCCTTGAAAAAGGAGGTGATTAATAAACCAGTTTCAAAAATGAAGAATGGAAGAGGCTGGGCATAGCTCAGTTGGTAGTGTCTACAAGCCCCGGGTTCCATCCTTACCCCCCAACCCCCCCCCCCCCCCACACACACACACGGGCGTGCAGGCGCAAAGAAAGGTGACAAAGCAAACACACAGAACACAGAAAAAATGTATTTTACCTTGAGGACTTTTTCTCAAAACCAATTATTATATCCTCAAACTAGCAGCAAGCTCATCAAACACCAGCAAGCAGTGAGAGGTGCTGTGTCTACATAGACTGCACACCTACAGAACTTCAGCAGTGAGGGGAATGTACTTCTAGAAAAAAAACTATACAATTATTACATTCTCTTTTCTATGATTTTCTAGTCTACCATTCACTGGTCCTTTTTCTACTAACTCTGAGAACAAAGAGTTAACCCAACAGTGAAATTCCTTTAATTAAAAAGTCATAGCCGGGCGTGGTGGCGCACGCCTTTAATCCCAGCATTCGGGAGGCAGAGGCAGGCGGATTTCTGAGTTCAAGGCCAGCCTGGTCTACAAAGTGAGCTCCAGGACAGCCAGAGCTATAAAGAGAAACCCTGTCTCGAAAAACCAAAAAAAAAAAAAAAAAAAAAAGTCATGATTTACATGCATGTCATAAAAGGCAGTGAAGGAAACGTAGGAAATTCTGTTTTGTGTGTGTGTGTGTGTGTGTGTGTGTGTGTGTGTGTGTGTGTGTGTGCACGAGCGGGATATCTTCCTCAACTACTCCCCACCTTAGTTTTGACCCTGAATCTCTCACTGAGCCTGGAGCTCACTGACTGGCTACAATCAAGCTCTCAGAACTCTTGTCTTACCTCCCCAGTGCTAGAGCCACAGGACCATGCTGACATGCCAGGCCTTTTTATGCAGATTCTGGGGATCTGAATGTAGAGACTCATGTACAAGCAGCCAGCAGATAGAAACTGGAAGTAACTTTGGAACACAAAGGAAACATCACAAGACACTTCCAGATTAATGCAGATGGATCTAGTGTGTAACCCAGAGGGCCATGTGGTAACAGCTTAGTCCCAACCATGCCATACTGGAAGGTGCCAGAACCTCTAAGAAGAGAACTGTGAGAAGGTTTTTAAAGTCATTGCAACAAGCCCTTGAAGACAACTAAGAGATCCTAGGCCCAGCCCTGTTCCTTCCTATCCTGGTAATGAGACATGCAGTGTCACGCAAAGTTTCTTGCAACGATTGCCACCTCCATAAAGTCCAAGTGATCACAGGCTGAAGTCTCCAAAACTCTAAACCAGAACAAACCTTGTAAGGCTGGGCATGGTGGCACATACCCACAGCTCAGCATTCAAAGGCTGATACAGAAGGATCATGGAAATCTCTAGGCCAGACTGAGCTACAGAGATGCTGTGTCAAAAATAAAAACAGAACAGATTTAAAGGTCCAAGTAAAGACTTACTCTTTATAGGTTACCTCAGGTAATTTACTGTAGTGACAAAAAGTTGACCAGGCTACAGGGTAATGTGGGTGGAGAGTCTGTGAAACAATTTGTTGGCCAAAAACACAGCAAATAAATAGTGTTCTGCTGTCACATAAATCCTAATCACCTGGCATTCCATGCTCTATGATTTGAGAGGTATACTCTAGTATATCTGCTTCTGCTCTGTGAAAGTCTGAACACACCAAATAGACAAATCATTTATAAAGCATATCTAAAGAAACTAAAAAATACTCTCTAAAACATATGACCTTGGTGCATATTTATAAATAACAGTATTGTTTATTATAAATAGCTACCAACACAGCCCAATACATAGGCACTTCACTGATGACTATAACTATTAGTTTTATAATTTTTCAAATTAGTGACCAATTCTTGAGAGTGATCTGAATGACATGATAATCTCCCTAGATGGATGCATGTGATAAACCAATGCACTGGGGGGTTTCATATTTCAGGTCTCTTTGCCTTGAGTCTTAGCAATATCTCTTCCCACTACTTCTGGGAGGAAAGCATGGGCCTCCGTTTTTTTTTTTTAAAGATTATAAAACTGCTTTAATGGAAATGTCCCCCCACCCCAAATACACCACCTGGGATGGGTTAGATGTGGCCAGGGTTGGCCCCAGAACAACATTGAATCTGTAGTCATTACCAAAATAATACATCTGTCACCATAAAAAACTGCTGCACCGCCTCAGCCCTACAGGTATAATATCATAAATATTTACACTTTTCCATGTCTTTCATAGAACCAGGGTGCAGAGAACTCCTCCCATAAAAAACAGGATAGGATGGAGGTGGGTGTCCGGAAGGGACATTAAGGCCTAGAAGTCAGCTCCTCAACTGGACATAGTGAGAGGCGAGCAGAAAACAAAACTTTGGTCCAAAATTTGAATGTAGAAACCCACAAGTCTCAGAACTTTTTTCTCCAGCCCTAGCCTGGGCCCACCTGCAAGTTGTTCACTGGAAGGAAGGAGCGCAGGGGACACAGAATCTCAGAGTGCACGCATGTAATTGTATCATTGCTGTAAAAAGTTACTTACAACTATATCTCTTGCATATAAACAGAAAAAATTCGGGTATTTGGTCAAGTGGAAATACTGTTAGGCACAGGTATCTGTGACCACACGGAATAGAATACAAAGGTCACAATGAAGCTCAGCAGCTGAGGATGGCCTAGGCCCTCTGAGCTGGACAGGGACATGGGAAAATCATGTCACTTGATTATAAGGGTGTAGGGGAGTGGCCTCAGCTCTTGCACAGCATTGGGGAGCCTAGGTATAGGCCACCTGGCTCACCTGCGGGTCTAGAGACAACTGGTGGCCTTAGAGGGTAGGTGTGAGGCCATGAGGCACGATGGTTTGTAAGGCACAAAAAGCCACTGTGTTTGGGGCACCACTGTGGCCTCACGCCTGAGCCCCTCAAGGCATGGTGCCAGGATTGACTGGGCCTCTGTGGCCCAAGCCATTTCCTGGCATGGCCTTCTTTTGCAGTTAATATGTACACAACTGTAATATGTGTAATACAAGATTAAAGTGTATGTCCATATGGTTGTACACAGATGTTTCCCATTATATAAATGTCTGAGTGAATGTATACAGCACATGGCATGCAGGTTAGTTCTGTTCACTACAAGTTATCTATCATCCATGGTGCTTTCTAGATTAAATTAGCAATGTTTTCCAATAGTGACAACAATCTTAACACATCCTACAACACACTCCAACTTTAAGATGATGAAGCAACAGGAGAAGAAAAGAACTAAGAATGCTGCCAAAACCAGCGTACTTTCTGTTTCCTAAGCACTCACTGCAGACATAAGTCTACTCATGGGTAATATATATGTACCTATGTACAAGATATACGACACTGCTATTTTAATCCTAAATATATGTGTTTAACTATGGTACCTTCTTTAAAAGTAGGGAGATGGCAAGGCAGATAAAAAGGCCTAAGATCCCTGGGAGCTGGAGTCCTAGGAGTCACCTGACTTGATTGAGTGCTAGGAACTGAACTAAGGTCCCATGTGCTCTTAAATGGTACGCCATTTTGTCCAGGTTTGCAGCTTCCTGCATTATACTCATCTACTAACTCAAAATATTTTATCACTGGCAAAACTGGGAAACTTTAAAGTATACTCTATTCTCTACATATGCATTTTAGAAAATTTCATAATTGTGAATTCACTCTTCAACATTTTAGAAACAAAAATATATGTGTATCAGACTAGGCAAATAATTCTATTCCATTTTGGGTTTTGGTGATTTTCATGCAGCCCAGGCTGGCACAGAACTTGCTCTGGAACCAACGATAACCTTGAGTTTTAATCCTCTTGCCCCTCTTTCTGAGTGTTGGGATTGCACATGTCCAAAAATGGTTGGTTAGGCAATTAATTTTAAATAATGATTCGAAAGCATTGGGAAGAAAGACTATAATAAACGTGTAAACATTTTCTAATAATTAAATAAGAAGCAACTAAAACCAATAAAATCTTAATATTCAGCCTCTTCTGTCATCTCTAAGGTTATCACAGATATGCAACCAAATAGTACACCTGAAGTCCTACTGCCATCCTAAAAAGTAGGCTTTTCCTGTGAAATAAAAATGTTTTCTATCCATCAACCAAGTTGAGCTACCCGATCCACTCAACCTTGCCAAGATTAAAAAAGCATTGCCACTGAGCACAGTGCTTCACGCCTTTGATCCCAGAGACAGAGGCAGGTGGATCTGAGTTCAAGGCCAGCCTGGTCTACACAGTATTCTAGGACAGCCAGGCCTATATAATGAAATCCTGTCTCAAAACCTTTCCCCTAAAACAAAAGAAAACAGAAGAAGCAATCCTACACTCATTAATTTTACCCATTTTTAAAACAATAGATCACTACTTTTTATTAGCAACAAAACTTAAATCTAAAAATATATAAGCCAACAGCTTATTCCTGGGAGCCCATAAGAGGTCATAGAAACCAGATGCCCTCCAAATCCTTTCCTAACTCCCTCTGCTAAGCACCTGCTAAGCATCAAGCCTCATATACACATAATGAAATGGCCTCAAGTGAAAGCCCATCTATCACACAGCACGCTCACATTCTTCCTCCCTCGAGAGACAACACAGCTACCAAATATGCTTTCTACAGCCAGCACTGCTAAGTTTTAAATACCTATCTTTTACTTCAGTACATCTTTAAATCACTTAAGCATTAATCCCAAATGCATTATCAAATAAGAACTTCCTAAAATATCTAAATTTAGAATACAAGAATTAACATTGAGACAAGAAACTCACCATTTTAAACAACTTATTAAATCACATTAAAACTATTGCAACATATTTGAAAATTGCAAAATACTTACTTCATTTCCATGTTTTTGCAGGAATTCAATTTCCTGTTGTGTAAATGTTGTCATGGAGATAGATTTCACCCTGTGAGGTGGATTTAACCCTCTCCTAAAAGATAAAATATTTTACAAATTTTACTATTCTACATTTTTAAATTACTCTACTTATTTAAAAATTTACATTTTATTCCATAAATAGAAATATTAAATATTAAAGTATTGCTTATCATACAGGAAGAGTACATGTAGTTAGAATCCAGAGTACTAGCATTCTTCAAGGTAAATCTGAGCACCCACCCAGGAGGAACGAGTACCTCTTACACACTAGCTTCTGGGGAAAGTACTGCCATACGCATCTGTGTGGACACAAGACTCTAGTCTACGGCAAAGAGCTTTGTAACTATTTACATATCCCCTCAGAAAAGAGCAACTCATGTGCTCAGACAGATGAAACAAATGAACACTGTATGGAAGGTGACAAAGGAAATCTGAGGTGATTCACCAGTTTGAATAAAGTCCCATCTCCCAGTCTGCTGGAGCATGGTCCAAGAACAAAGGTGTGTGAAGAGATTTTCAAGACCTTGTGAGAAAACTCCAGTAAGCAAACCAAGAGTCTTGTAACCTCTACCCCTCCAAAACCTGGGTTTGTTCTTGGAATGCGTTTTCACACCTCTCCCAGATGTAATAACAGGAGTGGTTTACTCTAGATTATCCATCATCTTATCCATTATTATTCAGAATGACGACTCAAAGCACGAGATGCTTTGTGATTGTGTACAGACTGAATTTTCTGTGACCTTGCCTTTCTGACTGTATACAACTTGAACTCGAGAACTTTGCTTGCATGACCTTGCCTTGCTTAACCCTCAGAATGCCCTCAGAACATAAATTGTTTGATGCCCTGAATGAAATTGGCTATTGCCATTAGTTCACCTCACTTTTAGATTCACTCTCCCACATTCACTCCACCAACTAGAATAATACCTATCAATTCAAATAAGGATTTATAAAAAAGACTTTTTTTAATCACCTCAATAAACAGTACATGTTCAAGACCAAGCCTAGCCAGGTGTGCTTTAATCCCAGGACTTGGAAGGCAGAAGCAGGCAGATCTCTTTTGAATTCAAGACCAGCCTATTCTACAGGGTTCCAGGACAGCCAGGGCTGTTACACAGAGAAACAAACAAACGAAAAACCAGCAAGCAGCAGCCTTGAAGATCATAGAAAACAGACTCAAGAGATAGCTAAATCCAGAAATCTACACTTCAAATTAAATTGTACAGTTAATTCTACAACTAAGACTTAACATGACTTCAAGAAAACTGAACAAAAATATACTGAGAAATATGCACCTAAAAACACCAAGCGGCTTAGCTATCTACCAAATTAGGGCTAAATAATCCAAGCAATGTTCCATCAAATTACTTTAAGGCCTTATTTAGAGTCCAGTTTTCAAAATTTATTATATTTATGAAGCTTGTTATTAACATTAAAAAATGAGACTTAACCATGATATAAGTGATCCAAAAGTCATTCAAAATTCCAAAAACATTTCGGAATAATTACTGTCTAAACTGTTCCTGAAGCAACCATCTTCCCACTCTCTCTGTTTCACCCTCTCCACCCTACTGTCAGTAATGACAGCATCTTTCAGGGTTCCCTTGAGAATGAAGGCCAGTCACATTTCAATCTCTTTCACAGTCTGGGCAGAAGAAAAAAAGTTAACCTGGACTTTGTTGGTTTTGCTTTGCTTCAACTTTAAACCAATATACTGTTTCCACTCCCTAAGAACATAAAGTATGGAAATAAGAGATGGACAGAGGACAAACTAACACTAGCCACTGCAGTAACAACTACAACTCAACAGCTTCCAGAACTGAACTGTACAACAAACTGTCATGTAACTTCTAAGGACCGTGCAGCTACCTGTTCACATTCCTTCTCAACCTCTGAAGGTAGAAAGTCATTATATGCACCAAAATCATGACACTTGTTTCCCAATTCATCTCTATTACAAGGTAAATTCACCATTGGGGAGTTATTAACTCATGACACACACCTACTCCCTAACCTTTACAGAATTCCCTCCCCAATGCCTTCTTCCTTTCACTTGCTACTTTGCCTCCTCTCCTTATTCCAGGAAAGCTTTGACTTTTCTATCTTCCTTGTGAACACTCTTTTTTTTTGTTTTGTTTTGTTTTTTTTTTGATTTTTAATATTTTTATTACATATTTTCCTCAATTACATTTCCAATGCTATCCCAAAAGTCCCCCATAGCGCCCCCCACTTCCCTACCCACCCATTCCCATTCTTTTGGCCCTGGCATTCCCCTATATTGGGGCATATAAAGTTTGCAAGTCCAATGGGCCTCTCTTTCCATTGATGGCCGACTAGGCCATCTTTCGATACATATGCAGCTAGAGACAAGAGCTCCGGGGTTCTGGTTAGTACATCATGTTGTTCCAACAATAGGGTTGCAGATCCCTTTAGCTCCTTGGGTACTTTCTCTAGCTTCTCCATTGGGAGCCCTGTGATACATCCAATAGCTGACTGTGAACATCCACTCCTGTGTTTGCTAGGCCCCGGCATCGTCTCACAAGAGACAGCTATATTTGGGTCCTTTCAGCAAAATCTTGCTAGTGTATGCAATGGTGTCAGCGTTTAGAAGCTGATTATGGGATGGATCCCTGGATACGGCAGTCTCTAAATGGTCCATCCTTTCATCACAGCTACGAACTTTGTCTCTGTAACTCCTTCCTTGGTGGTTTTGTTCCCAATTCTAAGAAGGTGCACAGTGTCCACACTTTGGTCTTCATTCTTCTTGAGTTTCATGCGTTTAGCAAATTGTATCTTATATCTTGGGTATCCTAAGTTTTGGGCTAATATCCACTTATCAGTGAATACATATTGTGTGAGTTCTTTTGTGATTGTGTTACTTCACTCAAGATGATGCCCTCCAGGTCCATCCATTTGGCTAGGAATTTCATAAATTCATTCTTTTTAATAGCTGAGTAGTACTCCATTGTGTAAATGTACCATAATTTCTGTATCCATTCCTCTGTTGAGGGACATCTGGGTTCTTTCCAGCTTCTGGCTATTATAAATAGGGCTGCTATGAACATAGTGGAGCATGTGTCCTTTTTACCGGTTGGGACATCTTCTGGATATATGCCCAGGAGAGGTATTGCTGGATCCTCCGGTAGTACTATGTCCAATTTTCTGAGGAACCGCCAGACTGATTTCCAGAGTGGTTGTACAAGCTTGCAATCCCACCAACAATGGAGGAGTGTTCCTCTTTCTCCACATCCTCGCCAGCATCTGCTGTCACCTGAATTTTTGATCTTAGCCATTCTGACTGGTGTGAGGTGGAATCTCAGGGTTGTTTTGATTTGCATTTCCCTGATGATTAAGGATGTTGAACATTTTTTCAGGTGTTTCTCTGCCATTCGGTATTCCTCAGGTGAGAATTCTTTGTTCAGTTCTGAGCCCCATTTTTTAATGGGGTTATTTGACTTTCTGGAGTCCACCTTCTTGAGTTCTTTATATATATATATTGGATATTAGTCCCTTATCTGATTTAGGATAGGTGAAGATCCTTTCCCAATCTGTTGGTGGTTTTTTTGTCTTATTGATGGTGTCTTTAGCCTTGCAGAAGCTTTGTAGTTTCATGAGGTCCCACTTGTCAATTCTCAATCTTACAGCACAAGCCATTACTGTTCTATTCAGGAATTTTTCCCCTGTGCCCATATCTTCAAGGCTTTTCCCCACTTTCTCCTCTATAAGTTTCAGTGTCTCTGGTTTTATGTGGAAGTTCCTTGATCCACTTAAGACTTGACCTTAGTACAAGGAGATAGGAATGGATCAATTCGCATTCTTCTACATGTTAACAACCAGTTGTGCCAGCACCATTTGTTGAAAATGCTGTCTTTCTTCCACTGGATGTTTTTAGCTCCCTTGTCGAAGATCAAGTGACCATAGGTGTGTGGGTTCATTTCTGGGTCTTCAATTCTATTCCATTGGTCTATTTGTCTGTCACTATACCAGTACCATGCAGTTTTTATCACAATTGCTCTGTAGTAGAGCTTTAGGTCCGGCATGGTGATTCCACCAGAGGTTCTTTTATCCTTGAGAAGAGTTTTTGCTATCCTAGGTTTTTTGTTATTCCAGATGAATTTGCAGATTGCACTTTCTAATTCGTTGAAGAATTGATTTGGAATTTTGATGGGGATTGCATTGAATCTGTAGATTGCTTTTGGCAAGATAGCCATTTTTACATTGTGAACACTCTTAAAGAAAAAAAGGAAATGTCTGGGCCAGCAAGATACAACACTGCATAAAGGTGCATGCTGCTGAGCCTGATAACATGAGTTCAATCCCTAGAACCTGATCTTCACGGAATATATTTACTGCAGAGAACTGAGTACTGCAGATTGTCCTCTGACCTCTACATGTGCGACAGGCAGATGCACACACCCACAATATTTAAAAAAAAAAAAATGTAAAACTCAATGTAAATCAAGGGACTACTGCAGCAGTCTGAATGAGGATGTCCCACCACGGTGCATGCATGTGTAAGCTTCGTTCCCAGCTGATGAACTATTTGGAAAAGATTAGAAGTTATGGCCTTGTTAGAGGTGTCACTGGGAATGGGCTTAAGGTCAATTTGGTGTGTCTGTCTGTCTGTCTTTCCTTCTTTCTGTCTGTCTCTCTCTGTCTCTCTCTCTGTCTGTCTCTCTCTCTCTCTCTCTCTTTCTCTGTGTGTGTGTGTGTGTGTGTGTGTGTGTGTGTGTGTGTCTCCCAGTCAGGCTGTGGATCATAAAGTAAAGCTCTCAGTTACTTTTCTAGCACCCTGCCTGCCTACATGCAGCCATGCTCCCCACCATGATAAACAACTCTCTCAAACTGTAAGCAAGCCCGCAATTAAATGCATCTTTGGTAAGAATTGTCTTGGTCATGGTGTCTCTTACAACATTAAAATGTTGACTGAGACAAACATCACATCATAAGACAAAGGCATTCATGCTATCAAAATAAAATATGAACTTATAAAAATAAACACAACCACAATACACTCAACTATACTATGACAGATTATTTTTCCCATTTATAGAGACGGAGGAGTTAAGAGTTAAATTCTCCCAGTACACATAAAATACTAAGACTCCATTTACAGAAGCCATATTTATTACAAAGTCAGTAAGGTCAAGGAAATTACAAATTCCACATGCATTCATGTTGCTTTCTCTAACTCTTCTAGTTAGTTTATTCATGATGCACTAAGGGTGGGACCAATTCATCAGTTTGTATCAATTAGTTTTTCTATACCATTGGGCCTGTCTAGGAAGCTATTATCTACAATGTAGCTAAGTAATTATGTATGAGGTGGTCGTTATACATTATTTGCAATAGGAAATCATTAGAAATACTTCAATTTCTTAAAAAAAAAAAAAACAGAAAGCATGTGACTAAAAATAAAGCCACATTATAGTATACATATTTATGATTGTGTTTTCCGACTAAAAATACACAATATTTTCAGGATGCTATTTTAAAATAATCTTTGCAAAAGACCAAAAGATTTCACGTTAAGACTCCTTCATATGCCAGGCAGTGGTGGCACATTCCTTTAATCCCAGCACTTGGGAGGCAGAGGCAGGAGGATTTCTGAGTTCGAGGCCAGCCTGGTCTACAGAGTGAGTTCCAGGACAGCCTAGGCTATACAGAGAAACCCTGCTTGGGGGGAAGAGGGGGGGAATCCTTCATGCAAAGAATAGGATTAAATTTTCTATCTGCACATTTTTTAACTTTATGTTTGCAGGACAACTTATGTGTGCAGTCAGCTCTCACCTTCTCCCTTGTTAGAGGCAGGCTAACTATTTCTGCTGTCTCTCTCTACTCCCATCTTGCCATAGAAATGACAGGATGGTAGACACAGCACATCTGACTTTTGTGTAACAACTGCTTATCCACTGAGCCATTAATGGAAATTTTTTCTATATTTAATTTCCTACTCTCTCCAAGTTTCCACAACAAAAATCCCATTTATATAACTAAAAAAAAAAAAAAAATGCAAGATATAATAGAAAATCTGTCTGACTAGTAGTAGTGGTAGTAAAAAAAAATTGGACTTTAATCATGGCTTTCTGGATGTAACAACTAGGGTGACATAGAGAAGGAAAATAGCAAAAAGAGGATGGGATCCTATGGCCTTCTTTGCATTTTCCTGAAACCTGAAACTCTTTCCTCCCAAATACTGTGACCGCCTGCCTACCAGCATCAGCACTGAATACTCACTTCACTAGATCAGTTTCTTAACCTAGGTGCTATTGACATTTGATTCTGCATAACCTGCCTGTGGGAGGCTCTGCCCTCCAGGTACTGAGCAGTGTCCCTGGCTTCACTAAAATTAATACTTCCCAAAGAGTAGGAACAATCACATTCATTCCCAATCATTAACACCACTGGTCTAAATACATCAAATACATTCATTATCAGGCTAGAGAGACTAAAAGAATTCCTCGGACTTTCTATTGAGGTATAAACTTTACAGTGTTTTTAATCTTCTGCAAACACTCTACTTTCACTATGTATCCAATTAGGTTTCCATAACATTATATACAAAACAGAAAGTAAAATACCTAAATCTTTCTCTCTAAAACTAAATAAATATACAAGTGTAAGGTGCATGAGTGCATATGTATACACACACACACACACACACACACACACACACACACACACGTACAAATTTAAGTTTAAAAAACTAAAACAAGGAGCCAGGGAGAAGGCTTGGCAGTTACTATTTACTTAACTCACTTACTTACTTAGAGAACTTACTACTGTCCTCACAGAGGACCCAGGACCTATTGCCAGCACCAACACAAAGACCACAAAGACTCACAACTGCCTATAACTCAATGCCATGGGGAGTTGACACTCTTTTCCGGCCTCCAAGGGCTCCTGCACACATAAACTCACACAGGCATATGTACATACATTAAATGAACAAAAAAATCTTTATAGGTTAAAATGTGGCTGACAAGCTGACTTGGCAGGGAAAGGCACTGGTGATCAGAGCTCACCTAGAATTCACATGGAGGGAACAGCTGACTCCCTCCCACCAGCTGTTCTCTGACCTCCATATATGTGCTCGTAGCATACCCAGACCTACATATCTACACAAAATAAATGTTAAAGAACATAAAGAATAAAAAATAGCACAGTAGCAAATAACCAAGAATGAACTATATCATTCAATGCAACTGGCCAGAAAATATAAGTTCATAATGTTTAAAAAATAATAAAAAAGAAAATGCACAAAGCACCTACACAGGCAATTAGCATATTTAATCAATTTAACTTAATCAAGTTATCAATTTAACTGTTATATATGACAGACAAGGTAGTCTTTTGGCTTTGTTGTTTAACTGTCTTTGTGTGTGTGCGTATGTGTGATGGGTGTATGTAGATGCCAGTGCAGGTGTCTGGGAGGTCTCAAGAAGGTGGAGGGATCCCTAGAGCTGGAGTCAGGTCAGAGTGAGGGGCTGTGTGAGTGCTAGGAGCTGAACTCAGGTCTTAGGCAGGAGCAGTACAGGCTTAAAACTGCCAAGCCATCTCTCCAGGAAGGAGAAGGGGTGGGGGAGGAGATGGAACATCTTTCAAATCTCATTTTTCTAGGATTTGAAAGCATATAATGTGTAAGTTAAATGTTCAGCAAACTAGCTAAAAAGCAGATTAAATACCTGAACATAGGCCAGGTGTGTGGTAGTGCAAACCTTTAACCCAGAGCTCAGGAAGCAGAGAGATGGATTTCTGTGAATTTGAGACCAGCCTGGTCTACAGAGTTCTAGTACAGCCAGGGCTACATAATGAGACTTTGCCCCTTGCCCCCCTCCAATCCGTCAACTGACCAATCAATCAAAATAAACATTTCTAAATAGAAAATTAATGAACTGGAAGACAGAAAACAGATTTTTAAAAAAGCCAGAAGGTAACATAAAGGAAGAGAGGGAGGGAGGGGAAAATATAACTAGGAAGACTAACAGTCACCTACAGCCAGCCCTACAGCTACAGAACTCAAAGAATAAAATACATCTAAATGGCTGAGATTTTTCTTCAGATTAAACAAAAGTTAACAAAATTGTGGAAAATAAAAACTACATTTAGAAACATTCTGTCAAAATTTCAAAGAGTTTAAAATAAATTACAACCATTTTTCAGTGGCAATGAGAATATCATCTTCATGTGGCAAAGGAAATAACTGTTGTGATCCAGAAAAGCCATTCTGAAGAACATGATAAAAATACTAGTAGTTTCATACTTAAAAGTAAAGAGTTGGTACCCAGGAGACTTCAGTAAAGAAATCTACAACATATACACTTTAAGAACATAGGCCCCAACAAAGGAAGGCAAATCTAAACACACAATGTCAACTTGTAACAGTAAAAGGATATATTTTTCTCAATAAAAATAGTTGAAAAAGCATTTTGTATTTTCAACAACTATATATTATCAAATTAAAATACTTATTAATCCTAGAATGTTGGTGTGAATAACATAGTTTCAACAGTGATTGACAAGTATGGAATTTGCAGTTTCCAAAACCAGTAGAAAGAGAAAATCAGAACAAGCCTGTTAATGTTTTATTAATGTCAAATACACATACGCTTGCTATATAAACCTTGTAGTGAAAGTCACAAGTGAAATATAAATCTATATTTGTCCCCAAAGTTGCCTTTTGTTTACACCTTCTCTATTCATATACAACAGAAATTAGAAACAATACAACTGCCTCTCAAACGAGGAACTGTTTTGTTTTTGTTTTAAGGTAATGAAATATGGTGACATAGAATTGAAGGGAGCAAGCTACTACAAGCAGCAAGTCTGGATTGATCTTACAGGTACAGTGAATAGCAGTGAGCACTGACTGAGCAATCGGAAAAGCTGGTTCCATCCACATGCCGTTCCCAGAAAGGAAAGACTGCAGTGTAGAGAACCACAGATGTGTGATAGAAAAAAGCCCGGCAGTTTTACACTCTGTGGTGGTAGTTACAAGGGAAAAAAAAATAACACAGTTGGGGGTGGGGGCGGCAGGCACAGATAGACAGAGTCAGAGGCTGATTTGTAGAAGAATTATGTCTGAAGTTTGGAGATGAGACGGAAGGAAGGACCATCCAGAGACTGTCCCATACAGAGATCCATCCCATTATCAACCACCAAACACAGACACCATTGCATATGCCAGCAAGATTTTGCTGACAGGACCCTGATATAGCTGACTCTTGTGAGACTATGCCAGTGCCTGGCAAACACAGAAGTGGATGCTCACAGTCAGCTATTGGATGGAACACAGGGCTCCCAATGGAGGAGCTAAAGGAAGTACCCAAGGAGCTGAAGGGGTCTGCAACCCTATAGGAGGAACCACAGTATGAACTAACCAGTACCCCTGAGCTCTCTACTGCATATGTAGCAGAAGATGGCCTAATCGGCCATCATTGGGAGAAGAGGCCCTTGGTCTTGCAAAGATTATATGCCCCAATAGAGGGGAATACCAGGGCCAGGAAGCGGGAGTGGGTGGGTTTGAGAGCAGGGTGGGGGGAGGGTATAAAGGACTTTTGGGATAGCATTTGAATTGTAAATGAATAAAATATCTAATAAAAATTGTTATGTCTGAAGTTAAAATTATTGTGGGTTGTTTGTTTTTCCTGAGACCAAGCCACATAAAGCCCAAGTCTGCCTACAACTCCTTCTGTAGCCTGTTGGCCTAAGCTCCTGATCCTTCTTCCACCTCCACTTCCCAAGTGCTGGGACTCCAGGTGTGCACCACCATGCCCACATGGCAAAACGTGTTCTCTATCAAATGTAATCTCTTAAATAAACAGAATCCTTAGTGAATCAAAACTGACATGTTCTTAGCATGTACTCCTGCAAACTGATGCCACGTCTCCTCATGCTAGTCTGCTTATCACATGACTGCAGCTCACTATAATGTAATGAGTTATACTATCTATCTGATCACAGTATTAGGCAAATAAATCTCATCATCCCTTTCCGAGCCAATACTAAAGCACTGTCCACTCTGAACTCTAAAAATACACACCGAGTCTCCAGATTTGAGCCAACATTTTTTGACTCATTTAGTAACTGGAGTATTTATGTTTTGAAAGCATGCATGCCAGCTTATTGGCTTTAACTTCCAAAGTAACCTGCCAATTCAGCCCAATATGTTTCTGCAGTATAATTAAGTCATATACAGATCCCCAGGAGTTTTGTTTTAATGACCACCACCCAGGTACGACTGTAACCAGATGGTGTGACTCACACATATGTCTGCCAGTATGCTCCTAACTAGGCCTCAATCTTGCAAATAGTCATTTGTTCAATTCAAATCCCAATCTGTGCTGGATGAGTAAGAAAGCTCATTTGGTTGATTTTATTAATTGTTTTTCTCCTACTGAGGGAGAAGCTGTTCAAAATATTTTATGTCAGAAAGTAATGAAGTTAATTTGAAAGTAGGTCTATCCTGATCCTAGTTATTTAATATATATACATATACATATATATATATATATCTCACATTTCATATTATAAAAAAATCTAAAACAGAAGATGCTTTCAATAGGTTAAGACTTTCCAAGCTGTTGGCTCCAAGGCACTTTATATACTTATTCAAAATATTAATCCACCCAGAGTTCAAAGGTTCAGTGTGTGTGTGTGCATGTGTGTGTATGTGTGTTTAAATGTAAGGCACAATAGTTAATTTTTTTTCCTTAGAAAGCCACAACCCTAAGGTCCTTATAATACTCAGGGCAACCACTAAAAAACAGCATTCAAGTAACGACCTGACAGGTACTAGTAACAGTGACAAACAAAGCTAACAACGTGTGTTCACTAAATCTTTAATACCCCACTGACAGGACAGCAAAAGATTAGCCCACAACAAACAAGGGAATGAATAAACACTGAAGAGCCCCTAAACACAATACAGCTCTTTAACAGCAAACTTAGGAAGAAGACAAAACTAAACATGCCAAGCCAGGGCCTATAGTTCCAGCCTCTGAGGAAGCTAAGATCAACTGAGGCCAGCTGTTCAAGACCAGCCTGGATATAAAACAAAACAAAACAAAACAAAACAAAACAAAACAAAACAAAACAAGAAACAAGCATCAATAAGCCCGCAATAGCTGACTATAGAGTAAGCCAGAGCAGAGCTCCTGCAGAAGAGGAGAATCCAAGAGGAGACACTGGTTCCCACTACAGGACTCATAGCAAGATTCACTGAGAGAATGAATACTGCTAGGGTCAAAACTCACCACAGTTCCTCAACAGCCACCAGCCTACCCCTCACCAGGCCCTGAGCAAAGTCTGAGGAAACGTTTAATCTGAAGACTGTGGAAACAGCATAGCTGGGGTTTATGTTAGCCTCCATGCTAAAAATTGAGCATCACATAATGATAAGTTACATGCTCCTAGTACTCTGGCCACCTGACTCCAGAGCAGTGGAAGCCAGGCTTTTTCTTTCCAAAAAGATGACAGCAAATATCTGAGGTTAATTTTAAAAATAAAAATTAAGGTTAAAAAAAGCAATTCATAAGTATTAATTTTTTAATTAAAACATTTTCAACTCAACAGAGAGTCTATAGGACCCTTGACTCAAAGAACATTTAGCAGTGAACTCAAATCCATTGGTTAAGCTATGACCTCTAGTAAAACCACAATGCAAAAGATGGGGAACAGAATGAAAAGAATGAACAGCTGAAGAGGCAAAGCCTGAAGAATATGTGCACTGGGTCAGCACTGCTGAATTGTGGGAAGGCAAGGCAGGACCTACATACTGACAGCATTTGGGAAGTCAAAGAAAAACCTAAGATTGTGAATTAATTAATTAATCAATCAATCAATCAATTCTCAAAAAATAGAAAAGGGAAAATAACACAAAAAGATCTTTATATGATAGGGAAGCTGATGATGGCTGCCCCGAGACAATGGATAACTGAGGTGCCTAATTAATGTGTCAAAGCAGACTCGGCTGCCAGGTTCTCAAAGCATCCCCTCAGTGCCTTGTTGCAATGGCTGGCACACTCTACCCCATACTCTAAATGTCTCCAGCCCAAGGGCTAGGCTGGGCTGTCCTCCCCATATAATCCAGACATTCTGGATACCCAGCCAATTTTGTCTACACTTTATCCTCCTGGACTCTTGGTCTTCTGGCTCTCCCTTCTTTCTGCCCCTACCCTCTCTCCTTACAGGTTCAGGGCCATGCTCACTCTGAACTCTCCTGGTGTCTCTGCCTCTGGCTATGCTCTCCCTTTTGTGTACAATAAACTTTCTTCTCCACTATACCTAGAAGTAGTCATGTCTTTCCTACTAACAAACCAAGAGGTTTCAGCAAAAATCTCCTACTGAAGAAACAACAGGCCACAGACAGGAATGGATGAAATGAAAGCATTCAGATGGGGTGGCAGGTGCTGGCAGAAGAGGCAAAGACAAACACCCTCAGATTCTAACTGCTCTTTCTAACAAGAGACTGACTGGGCACTCTTGGACAGAAGATGCAGCTCAATAACTGATGGCACTGTTTTCTGACGAATGTGTGTGTGTGTGTGTGTGTGTGTGTGTGTGTGTGTGTGTGTATGAAATCTGGGTCTTAGTTTTGAACTAATTTGTACTGTGAAATAATAACTACACTCTACATATTAAATGCGGTATGTTGGATCTGGAAGTACTGACAGCTGTTGAGATTTTTTTTCCTTTGTTTTTTGTTGTTTGTTTTGTATCAAGAACCCAGTTGACAGTAAATGAAATGAAAGCTTTCTAGAGCTGCTTTAACAAAAAAGTATTTGATACCATGATTATGGTCCCTGTATTGAAGAACAGTGTTTTCTAGATGCTGGGGAATCTCCCAGGCATTACTCAAACAGAACTTATTTATATCTGGTACGCAGAACCATTCTTGTAGTTGTCGTCTGTCTGGAGACATAAAGTACTTGTATAAGTAAATATTTTTAAATACTCACCAGACTAATAGTGGCACATACCTTTAACCCCAGTACTGAGGAGGAAAAGGTAGGTGGATCTCTTTGAGCTAGTGTGGTCTAAACAAGTTCCAAAACACCAAGGTTATATAATGAGACTGTGCCTAAAAAATTAACTGAAAAAATAAACAAGGGGCTGGAAAGATGGGTCGGCATTTAAGTTTTAGGTTCTTCTTTTTTTTTTTAAAGATTTATTTATTGTTTTAAGTACACTGTAGCTGTCTCCAGACACACCAGAAGAGGGCATCAGATCTCATTACAGATGGTTGTGAGCGACTATGTGGTTACTAGGAATTGAACTCAGGACCTTCGGAAGAGCAGTCAGTGCTATTAATCACTAAGCCATTTCTCCAGCCCAAGTTTAAGTTCTTAAGAGAACATACTGTTCTTGTAGAGGACCAAGTTTGATTCCTTGCTGCCAAGTGGCTGTAACTGCCTCTTAACTCCAGCTCACAGGGTCTGAAGTCTCTAGCCTCCAGCAGCACTGGCAACTCCCCTCTGCATCCCCATCCAATTAAAAATTTAAAATACTTCATCAGAACAAAAACACTGGCTCATAATCCACATCCATCAGAATCCATCATCCTGAGAAACCTGAGAAATTGTCATCAAGGCTAATTAAGGGAAATGCCTCTGGCCCAGAGAATAAAATCTCTTGCCTAAGTGAAGGCCTAACATTCCAGTTTGGGCTGGGTCACTCACCTGGGCCAAGGGACCTCCCCTAGGAAGGAGGGCTCACCTTAAACCATGCTAAAGAGATAGGCTGAATAATTAGTCCTTTAATTAGGGACTGTACTTTTCCTCCTAGAATTCCATACAGCATTTTAGCAGGCTATAGCCATGCAGCTTCCTAAGCCCACCAACTCTTCTGAATCCTTTAAAAACAGCATGCCATCTTTACTTCTTTCTCTTCCGTAAGCATGCATTCCCTAACACCAGGTTTCCCCCAATCCTTAGTGCTTCCTCTTATGTCCTCTTCCCCACCATGTAACTGCTTGGCTGCCATGTATCTGACCTCTATGCCAGATAAATGGCAAGATTTTCTTCTCTCTTCCTCCAGCGTGCCTGCCCTGAGAGTTTTTCCTTTAAACCCTAATAAAATTTTCTTTAAGCACCCATTTGATTCTAGTCTTCAATTTTTTATTAATGAGATTGAATGCCAAAAGGGACCCTGATTTCCTATGTATCAAAATCAGTTTTGTTAATTTTTTTCTAAGGCTGTACCTTTGACATTAAATAGATGGTTGTGAGCCACCATGTGGTTGCTGGGAATTTAACTCAGGACCTCTAGAAGAGCAGTTACCACTCTTAATCACTGAGTCATCCCTCTAGCCCTAAATAGATGATTCTTTTTTTAATACAGGGTTTCTCTGTGTAGACCTGGCTGTCCTGGAACTCACTCTGTAGACCAGGCTGGCCTCGAACTCAACAGATGATTCTTCTTTTTTTAGTTATTTTCTTTATTTACATTCAAATGTTATCCCCTTTCCTAGTTTCCCCTCCAAAAATTCCCCTATCCCCTCCTCTCTACTCCCCAACAAACCCACTCCCATTCCTGGTCCTGGCATTCCCCTATACAGGGGCATAGAACCTTCACAGGACCTAGGGCCTCTCCTCCCATTGATGACCAACTAGGCCATCCTCTGCTACATATACAGCTAGAGCCACAAGTCTCACAATGTGTTTTCTTTGATTGGTGGTATAGTTCCAAGAAGCTCTGGGGGTACTGGTTAGTTCATATTGTGGTTCCTCCTATGGGGCTTCAGACCCCTTCAGCTCCTTGGATACTTTCTCTAGCTCCTTCATTGGGGACCTCATGCTCTGTCCAATGGATGATTGTGAGCATCCACTTCTGTATTTGCCAGGCACTGGCAGAGCCCCTCAGGAGACAGCTATATCAGGTTACTGTCAGCAAACTCTTGTTGGCATCTGCCATAGTGTCTGGATTTGGTGGTTGTTTATGGGATGGATCCTCAAGTGGGGCAGTCTCTGGATGGTCGTTCCTTCAGTCTCAGCTCCAAACTTTGTCTCTTCAACTCCTTCCATGGGTATTTTGTTCCCCCTTCTAAGGATTCTGAGCTTCTGGGCTAATATCCACTTATCAGTGAGTGTATATCGTGTGTTCTTTTGTGATTGGGTTACCTCACTTAGAATGATATCCTCCAGATCCATCCATTTGTCTAAGAATTTCATAAATTCATTGTTTTTAATAGCTGCATGGTACTCCATTGTGTAAATGTACCACATTTTCTGTATCCATTCCTCTGTTGAGGGGCATCTGGGTTCTTTCCAGCTTCTGACTATTATAAATAAGGCTGCTATAAACATAGTGGAGCATGTGTCCTTATTACAGGTTGGAGCATCTTCTGGGTATGTGCTCAGGAGTGGTATTTAATTGTGATAAAAACTGCATGGTACTGATACAGTGACAGACAGGTAGATCAATGGAACAGAAGTGAAGACCCAGAAATGAACCCACACACCTATGGTCACTTATCTTTGACAAAGAAGCTAAAAACCATCCAGTGGAAAGAAGACAGCATCTTTAACAAATGGTGCTGGTGCAACTGGCGGTTATCATGTAAAATAATGCAAATTAATCCATTCTTATCTCCTTGTACAAAGCTCAAGTCTGAGTGGATCAAAGAACTCCACATAAAACCAGAGACATTGAAATTTATAGAGGAGAAAGTGGAGGAAGAGCCTTGAAGATATGGGCACAGGGGAAAGATTCCAATGGCTTGTGCTGTAAGATCAAGAATCGACAAATGGGACCTCATAAAATTGCAAAGCTTCTATAAGGCAAAGGACCCTGTCAATAAGACCAAAAGACCACCAACAGATTGGGAAAGGATCTTTACCAATCCTAAATCCTATAGGGGGCTAATATCCAATATATACAAAGAACTCAAGAAATTTGACTCCAGAAAACCAAACAACCCTATTTTTAAAAATGGAGTACAGAGCTAAACAAAGAATTCTCACCTGAGGAATACCAATTGGCTGAGAAGCACCTAAAAAAAATGTTCAACTTCCTCAATCATCAGGGAAATGCAAATCAAAACAACCTTGAGATTCCACCTCATACCAGTCAGAATGAATGGCTAAGATCAAAAACTCAGGTGAAAGCAGATGCTGGTGAAGATGTGGAGAAAGATGAATACTCCTCCATTGCTGGTGGGACTGCAAGCTGGTACAACCACTCTGGAAGTCAGAAAATTGGACATAGTTCTACCAGAAGATCAATAGATGATTCTTAAAGCTTGGGTGAGATAGTTTAAAAGCAGCCACACCAGAATTCATTTTTCTATCATCACACAAATGCAATATTTGCAAACTGTTATCATTACCAACTTGCCACCAAAGAAGGAAGCTAGACAAATCCTCCAGTAGGCTGTTGTTTAAATGAGACTTAAATGGACATGTAAGACATTCTTTTATGCAAAGTTGAAACTTGTGTATAAAAAGGCTGTAGAGATGTATCAACGGTTAAGAACACTGGCAGTTAAGAGCAGCCAGTGCTTAATTCCCAGCAACCACACAGTGGTTTACAACCATCTGTAATGGGATCTGATGCCCTCTTCTGGTGTGTTTGAAGAGAGTGACAGTGTACTCATATAGATAAAATAATAAATAAATCTAAAAAAAGAAAAAGGGCTATAATTCAATAAATATCTAATACTGCTTATGAAAATGCAAACATATGGTTAGAGATGTTAGGAAGCTAGAGGTGCTGACACAATGGCTAAACATTTTACAATATAAATAAATGATCAGCTTGCTTTTTCTTACCAACTCATTCTTTACATGTAGGCTTCAATTTTTCTGTATTTGGGTTAATAGTTCAGAATAATTTTATATTATCAGGGTGCTACTTACTGGGGTAGTTTACTGTAAATAATGGTGACTGCACACTGATGAGCAGTAATGTTTCTATTATACTTCTTTATCACGTGGTGGCAGAAGACACTACCTTAACTCTCCCTACCATGGGGGACCTATCAGTCCTCACACAAAGTGCATGTGCTCACTGAGCCACCTTGACACAGCATTATTCTGACATGGGGATCTATCAGTCCTCACACAAAGTGCAGGTACTCACTGAGCCACCTTGACACAGCATTATTCTGACATGGGGACCTATCAGTCCTCACACAAAGTACATGTGCTCACTGAGCCACCTTGACACAGCATTATTCTGACATGGGGATCTATCAGTCCTCACACAAAGTGCAGGTACTCACTGAGCCACCTTGACACAGCATTATTCTGACATGGGGACCTATCAGTCCTCACACAAAGTGCAGGTACTCACTGAGCCACCTTGACACAGCATTATTCTGACATGGGGACTATCAGTCCTCACACAAAGTGCAGGTACTCACTGAGCCACCTTGACACAGCATTATTCTGACATGGGGACTATCAGTCCTCACACAAAGTGCATGTGCTCACTGAGCCACCTTGACACAGCATTATTCTGACATGGGGACTATCAGTCCTCACACAAAGTGCAGGTACTCACTGAGCCACCTTGACACAGCATTATTCTGACATGGGGACTATCAGTCCTCACACAAAGTGCATGTGCTCACTGAGCCACCTTGACACAGCATTATTCTGACATTTAAAAAGAAAGAAAAGGAAAGAAAAGTGGGCCTACCACACATGAATGAAAACCTACACCAAAATATCCAAAATTTCAAAACAGAGTAGCAGAGATTAAAAACAAAAATACTCTCAAAAGGGGAAGAAAACATGGCACAAAGAATCAGTAACAAGAAAGGCACCACGTGCCATCCTGGAGTCTACGTGCAGAAGGCAAAGAGCCACCTCACTTGCAAAGTGACTCAGTGACTCCCCAGGCATCTCTAACCAAATGCTGGAGTGGAGAGGCCAGAGCGATAGGGAGCTCTCAGAAAACAGTAAGTGGGCTGGGGAAGACGGCTCAGGAGAACAGGACCACTTGCTGCACAAGCCCCATTCCCATTCCCTAGAAGCCACTTCAAAGCTGGCTGTGCTAACCTGGGCCTACCACCCTGGGCCTACAACCCCGGGCATGTGGTTGCTAGCCTAGCTCTATGTTCAGTGAGTGAGTGTCTCAAAGAAATGAGGAAGAGTGGCAGAGCAGCCATCCCAATGTCCTACAGCCTCCAGATACCACACATACATATACAACACACAAAGACCACACACACACACACACACACACACACACACACACTAATACAGTGTCTGTCTTATCACATGGAAATTTTACACTTCAGCCACAAATAATACCTAAAAGCTGAGTAATTATCCATACAGTAAAGCAAACCAAATGGAGAGAACTAGACCAACAGAACCTGAGGAAAGTATCTACAGTGTAAGAGGGTGATGAGAGCAAGATGGCCCGTCCTGTCTTCTTCCAGTAGTGAAAGGGTAGGGAGGGCCAAACTGGGAGACAAGACAATAGGAATATTGGGTTAGGTAAAAACAATAAATAGGAAAGGGGCCAAAGGCTTAAAGTCTTTTTGTGGTCCTCAGAAATTGGGGTCAGGGCTGGCAAGACGCCTCAGTGGTTAGGCGTTCTTGTTGCTTTTGCAGGACCATTGTTCGTTCACAGCCTTTACTTTTAACAAAGTGTATGTGGTGTTTTTAAAATAAGTAAATTCTGTAAAATTAACATAAAATGAACTCAAACTACTTTTCACATTTAAACTTAAGTAGCATATACTTACAGATTATTTTCTTTAGCTGGTGGGAAAAAATATTCCTGTAAAACTTAAAGACCTTTATAAACTTCAATAATCCCAAGATTCTTGACTGTACACTAGCTACATTTAAGAAAACACTTTGAACAAATGTTCCAAGGTAGAACCAACTGATTAAAACCTTGGAAAGAAAATGGATAAGGTTTTCACATGTTACATATATTACATATGTTTCATACATTAATTAGTTCCACTACTTTGAATTCTAATTCTACCAAAAGGCCTGCAAAATGTAGAGAAAAGACAAAAAGCTCTAGACATAACAATTCTAAGAAAATTTCCTTCCCTTTCCTTCAAGCGATGCCGTATTTCCTCTAGTAACAGAAGAAATCCATTCCTCTCTTACTCCAGCAGGCCTAAATTATACACAGTTACCTTTTGTACACTATTCCCAGCTCCCCAAGCCTCCTCTCCCTCAAGATAACAGCATTCCAACTCCTGGGATCTCTGCTATCTCCATCGCATTCCGGAGTGCATACTCCAGTTTGTTAAAGCACCTCTGAAAATAAGCCACCATAACACAAGTGTATAATTAATCAAAAGGATTAAGACTTTACTAAGAAGTCTTAAACAAATTACCCTCAAACGTCCTTTTTAGTGTGTTTTTGTTTTTCTGAGACAGGGTTTCTCTGTGTAATGCTTGCTGCTCTGGATCTTCACATATCGATCAGGCTGGCCTAGAACTCAGATCCACATGCCTCTTAATCCCGAATGCTAGGATTAAAGGTATGCACCACCACCACCCAGCACCTTCAAACTTTTAAAATAGACATCATTCCCTGAATTTTAAACAATTCAAATAAGTTTCCTGTCACTGATGTAAAGTAATGCATTTTCTTTTCCTCATGTAGTCAGGTGTCTGAAGCCACAGCTCCAGTGCACAAGCAGGTCATAAGGAATGCATGTGTTCCAGGCCAAGTTCTCCACACACACACACACACACACACACACACACACACACACGACAAGTGTACCCTGCTCCCTAGACTTCATAACTGCAGCCACCTGAAATGGGAAGTGCACAAGGGAAAGCTGCGGCAAGGGGTAAAGATGCCAAGTCCCAAAGCTCTCTTGAGGAGTATCTCACAGATGTGAGGACATGTGCAGCTCAGGGAAAAGACCAGTCCAGATATGCCTGTCCCTTGACCCACGCACTGCATGAATCCTTGTTTTGACTTCCCTTTGGAAAAGTTCCACACAATGTCTAACACATAATGGGCATTCAATGGCAAGCCCTACCTCCAACCAGTTAAATCCTATACTGACTAAGTAACGTTGTCCGAAGTCAGGCATGGTGGCAAATACTTGTAATCCCAAAGGCTAAGGAAGAAGTATGGTAAATTGAAAGCCATCCTAGCCATATGGTGGATCACGATCGAAAGAAATAAATCGAGAGAGAGAGAGAGAGAGAGAGAGAGCGAGCATGCGAGCACGAGCGCACTCGCATACAGATACACAAGCAAACTGTCTCTCAGATGTTCCTTTTTTATTTTGCCTAAGCCTTCACTAAACAATTTATGTGCTTGTTTGTTCAAAATAAAACAATCTCATGTTACTTTCTGATTCTCTCTTTACAATCTCCAGAAAACAATTTCCTTCCAAACTAGTCCTTAGGCAGTGCATTGTGGCTTACCAATAATTCCACACTCAGGAGACTGAGGCAGGACTAGCTCTGTTTACAGCCAGTGCAGGCTACACAATAAGACCCTGTCTCAAAATAACAAAAACAAAAAGTAGACTGCAGCTCAAGAGATAGAGTATTTGTCCCCAGTGCTGCATAAACCAGGCATGGCAGTGCACCTTGTGAACCTAGCACTTGGGAAGCAGTGCCAATAGGATCAGGAGTTCAAAGCCACATTTAACACTACAGTGAGTTTGGGGCCAGTCTGGGTTACAGGAAACTGTGTCTCCAACAACAAAAGTAATGACAACAAACCCCAGCCTCAGTCTGAGAGACTAAACCCAGAACCTCCAGCCGGGAGTTTATCATCCAGTCCCATAAAGACAAATTTTTGTCTGTAGTTTATTATTTGAATATCTGTTCATAGCTTAAGTATTCTACAAAGACAAAGAGAGAAACAAACCAGTAAGTCACAGCATGACTGGTTTCCCTCACAAACACTGAACTGCATCTAAATTCCAAGTCTCTCTTAAAAGTTTCAGAATTGTGTTCATTTACTCCGAATGAGCACCATCTGAGTATATGACAAAAATCTGAAAGGAAAAAAAAAAAAAACCAGAAGAGATTAGCTATGAATCTAGTAGTGCCAGCAAAGGTATTATTGAGGGAATAAAAAGTAGGTTATTATATCTATCATCCTAAAACATAGAACTCGTGACAGACATTGTTTAACTGTACAGTGACACTGCTAGAGAAGTCAGGCAGTGGCAGCCAACGAGCCTTGCTTCATCCTTGTACCTACCCTGCTTGCCCTATCCTCAAATATAGTACAGTCAGTAAGTTAATACAGCCATGTGCCAGTCCCACTTAACAACCATGAGCACACAACGCTGTCATCACAAATTTAAGTCTTAAGCCAAGGGGATGAATACATGCCAACATGTACATGAGTTACCCTTGATTACACCATATCGTCTACATAAGAAATCCATAATTATTACTTCATTCTTCCTAAGTTGTGTTCCAGCATTATGGCTTTCCAGAGATCCAACTCCTCAGGAGCTCCAGTTTCTCCACATGCTACAGCAGACACTCGCTCCATGGCCACACTGCAGCATCTGTGCTTTCTTTGCAGGAATCCGAGCCTTCTGCACTAGGACTCTAGCGATCCTAGTTCTAACATGAGGATGGAGCACGTATTGAAGACTCTGGCTCGGGGTAGACAGTGTCTGGCTAACCCAACTACACTCAAGTGCAGCTTGTGACAGTCCAGGAGCTGTAGACCACCATCTTTTCATATGAGGGAAGTAAATTATCATTTAAACCCTATCAGCAAATTGTCTTCATCTCTTGAGTCCATTTGAGTCAGGATTGAGGCTACAGCCCAAAAGGATCTGACAGGCTGATGGAGGCGCTTTTCACATCAGTATATTTTATTCCCTTCTCCCTCTTGTTAGCAATGCCCAGTGTGCATTGCAGTGTCTCAGACACTGTATGAGGCTATCTCTAGTATAGAAAACAAATCAGCAGAGGCTTTTATTCTCACTATTTCCTATCTGAGAAAAAAACTGCTGAGTGGCTATTTTCAGTATTAATCACATGGCTTTTAGAGGCAAAAGAAAAAGCAGGGTCACCTAGCTAAGTACCCCACTCTTTACTACTCAAAGCTGCTGCTACCTGCGACTTGTCTTTGAAGATCTTTCCTCAGACATCAACACCTCTGTGACATCTCCATATGAACCTTCACAAGTCCCAAGGATAACATATTCAAGAAAAAAAAATCCCTTAAAATAAAAAATTATACTGGCAGTCTAGAGCAACAGCTCAGTGCAGTAAAGGCACTGCCACCAAGCCTAGTGACCTAGTTCAATCTCCAGGTCCACAGGTGGAAGGCGAGAGCAGCCTCCTACAATCCCTCCTCTGAAGCCACCCAAGTGTGATAGTGCATGCATTTGTATACACAAGTGCACAGAAAAGAGCTGGGCAGTGGTGTGTGTCTGGCCTGATGTTCAGGTCCTTGATCCATTTGGAGTTGAGTTTTGTGTAGGGTAATAACTATGGGTCTGAGGCAGGGATGGTGGTACACACCTTTAATTCCAGCACTCAGGAGGCAGAGGCAGGCAGAGCTCTGTGAGTTCAGGGCCAGCCTGGTCTACAGAGAGAGATCCAGGACAGCCAAGGCTACATAGAGAGACCCTGTGGTAAAACAAACAAAATCACACTGACAGATCCTATATGTCTAATGTTTCTAAAATATTGAAAACATTTTATTACATACTTGCTGCAAGGGAAGCACTTTATGTACTTATAAAGACCTCTAAATCATGTTAATTCTAAAGCAATAAATTATACATATGTATGTATGTGTGTGTGTGTGTGTGTGTATATATATATATATATTTTTTTTTTTTTAACCAATCCAAAGACTCAAATACATCAAAGGACCTCATGCTTTGCAAAAGCAGGACATACTTCTTAAGCACATATTAAAAGTAAAGTACACGAGGCTGGAGAGATGGCTCAGTGGTCAAGAGCACTAGAGGTCTTGAGTTCAATTCCGATGACCCACATGGCAGCTTGCAACTGTCTGTAACTCCAGTTCCTGGGGATCTGACACCCTCATGCAGATATACATGCAGGCAAAACACCAATGCACATTAAAAATGAAAATAATTTTTTTAAAGGGCTGGAGAGATAACTCAGCAGTGACTGGCTGCTCTTCCAGAGATTCTGAGTTCAATTCCCAGCAACCACATGGTGGCTCACAACCATCTGTAATGAGATCTGATGCCCTCTTCTGGTGTGTCTGAAGACAGTGACAGTGTACTCATATACATATAAATAAATCTTTTTTTAAAAGTAAAGTACACTTTAAATAAATTGGACTATTAGCTTCACCAAAGTTGCCTAACATAAGTGACTTTAACATCCTAATTTTCATTTATAAATGAAAGCCATTAACCACACATGCAGCTGTGGAAAATTCGGAGTGTTTCCTAACTATAACCCTGAAAGTAACCTCTAGGACCCTCTTCCCGCACTACTCCAAAGCTGAACACAGTACCCAGACACTGGTCTTTCTTATGTATTTCCACTGTCTCCATTAGAATGTAAATGCTGAGATAAGGCATTTATTTATCACCACACCCTAACTAAAGCTTCATCCAAAAACCGAATAGGAACCACCCAAAATAATGTTATACTCATGAAGAACCAAAGATGCCTCCTTGCCCAAATTTAAAATGGAAGGGGGTCTGGGGGGAATAGTGAATTATTGGCCATGTCAACATCCTCCAACGTTTTACAAAATTTCCTATGTATTATGTACATTGCTACTAATATTATAATAAAAAATTTGGGGAGGGCCCAGGAAGAGGTTCAGCCTGAAAAAGTGAACCCAGATATACAAAACTTGCACACGTGTCCCACACTGCGACATGCACGGCAGTATTTTTTTAAGACCCAAGGAATAGTAACTACCAGATCATTAAAAATGCACTGAATTCAAGATAACTAGCAAATTATTGCATCTAACCAGTTCCAGCGTCACCTGCCAACCTTTCCAAGTGAAATTTCACAAGAACAAAAATTCCCATCACAACACAGCTTAAACAGAGAGGCCTAGACATGCCATCTGAGTAATTTCAGGCGGTCACCTCCATCTCCTCTCTCAATATTGTCTTCCCAGTCCCCATTTCTCCAGACAGATAGGACACTTGGGTACTGATACAGAAATCTCATCGAGCTCCATCCTTATTTTGAACCGCACAACTCCTGATAACCCTTTCCCAGAAAAACTTTCCCCAACTCAGGACACTTGGAGCCATGCAGCCACAACCCTCGTGCTTTTGCTGCCTCCCCGCCTCACGTAATTAATCCCCTAGGGAGAACTTTTCTCCTGGGATTCACACCTCAGCCATCAAGACCTATTAACGCCCCCCGCCCGCCCCCAACACGCCCCAGCTACCTGAGTGCTGTGGACCGGAGGAAGATCCCCAGCTTTCTGCGTCCCTGCTCTCACCCTCCCCACCAGCTCCGCGGCACCGAGCAGAGGCCGGGCTCCCAACCGCGGAGCTGCGGGTCGCACAAAGGCCCCGCACCGCCCTCCCGGGGCTGCTCCCCGCCTGCGCCCCCCCCCCAGGCCCGGCCACGCCCGCTGAGCGGCGGGAAGCCGGGATGCTCCGCCGGGCCGGCCGCTGGCTGACCCCGACCCCACCCACGCCCCACCCACGCCGGCCACCCCAAGGCTGGACCCTCGCCCGGCCAAAAAGCAAGAGCATCCCCGGCCCCCAAGGCCTAGGCTGGCCGCATCCCCAACGAGCCCCGCCGCCACGGCCCGGTACCCACGACCCCCGTCCGCACTCACAGGCTGCCGGAGCAGGAGGTGCACACGAACGAGCCGACCGTCATGTTCACGTAGGTGGGGCCGCGCTGGTCGCAGTCGAAACACTTGCGGTTGTGCGGCAGCCCCGTCATGTCCCGCAGCATCTTCAGGTGCTTCTCCTCCTGCTTCCGCTTCGCGCTGGCCGCCATGGCCGCGGCTCCAACCGAGGAGGCCGGCAGGGCCGGGAGCCGGCGGCGCTGCCGGGGCCCCGCGCTCCCTTCCCACGGGCCGCCCTGGCCGCCGCCGCCTCCGCCCTCCGCCCTCGCGGACTCCGGTCTCGGCCTCCGCTCGGCTCCGCCGGGCAGGACGAGGCGAGGAAGCTGCGCAGCACGCGCCGACCGGTCACACCAACCGGCCGGGCGGGACAACCGCCACCGCCGCCGCTGCCACCTTCCCGACTTCTCCTAAAGACGAGGTGGGGGGCGGGGGGAGCGGCAAGAGGAGACCCGCCTCGGGCGGCTGGGGGCCAAGTGCAGGCTGGCGCCCTCTGCTGGCCGGGAGGAGTCACTGCGGCCACGCTGCGGCAAGGGTCGGAGCTGGGCGGGGTAGAGAACACACAATGGTGTCAATAAATAACAGCCCTTATCCGCTGGGTGCCTGTACGTGCAAAGAGCTTCGTGTAAGCAGGCTATCTTCCTCCAGGCAGAAATGTTCCCGGCAGCTTCCCGCTGCTTTAGGGGACGCTCCAAATTCCTCCCTTACAGAATCTAGCCTAGTCGCCTTCTTCCAAGTCATCCCCATTCACTCTGCTACTCTAGACTTAGATTTGTATGGTGCACTGGGATAAATTTACGACGGTATTTACCTGCCGAAGCCAGAGTTCCAACATAGTCCAACTGCAACACCCACCTTTTGAGGCTGCAGGAAATCACTGCTAGCCCCTAGGACAGTGGTTCTGGGGGGGGGGGGTTGAACAACCCTCTCAGAGGGGTCACCTAAGACCATCGGGAAACACAATTATTTACATTACTATTCATAACAGTAGCAAAATTACAGGTATGGAGTACCAATGGAAATAATTTTGTGGTTGGGGGGTCACCACAACGTGAGGAACTGTATTAAAGGGTCGCAACAGCATTAGGAAGGTTGAGGACCCCTGCGGTAAGGTATGAGAAACCATCTGTACCCTCATTTCTCAAAGGAGTGTGGGGAGGCTCAAGAACTGAGTTACCGAATACTGTCCCAGCCCCCACTGCAAATGGAGTAGTTTTCACAAGAGGAGAATTCAAGTTTCCTAGCTGAAAATGCTGAGTCAGCCCCGGGGAACCATCAGGTTAACATTATAATAGTAAATGGCGTTATTATTAAAGGGAGGGGGGCAGATAGGATGGCTAGTGTTTCTGAACTGTTTCCTACATGAGAAATTTAACTATGCCTAGGATCCAGAGTTTATCTTCAACTATCAGCTCATGTCTCTTCTTGCTTTATTGATACGCTTCCCCCATCTCTCTGTCCCCTTGCCCAATTTAAAGAAAACTGTCAATATCATATTTATCTTAAAATAAACCCACTTATTACTAATATATATATACATATATATGTATATATGTATATATATATTTCAGGACTGAGACTGTAACTCAATGGCAGAGTGGTTTCTATGTATAGGCTGACCCTGGTTTGATCCCTAGCCCAAGAAAAGTAAAAACTCCCTCTTCCTCTCCCCTTTTTCCTTCCTCCTCCCTCCCTCTCCCTTCCTCTCTCTCTCTCCCTCTCCCTCTCTCTCCCTCTCTCTCCTCTCTCCTTTTCCTTCCTTCCCTCCCTTTCATGTAACTACAGTACAGCCAGCATACAGAGAAAGTTAGGACTAGTTCTTTGACAGTCATCAAATGTCCTGCCGCTGTTGACGTTAGTGCTCAGATCATTTATTTTTTAATCTAATACTTTCCCTTGACCGGTTAGTGTACAATTGTAGTCAGGTATTGACAGTCCAAGAATGGGGTCCCATGAAGAGATTTCTGAGTGCTTGTGAGAAAACTTCAAGTAACTTGTCCTTGGGATACATTTTCCATTCTCGTCCCAGGTGTAGCAGATAGAACTGAGTTTACTTCAGATGGCTCATTTACAACTGGCTACTGTTATCTGTTCCTGTGCCTCCGTGGACAAGTGTGTTCTCACCTCTCCAGCTTGCCCTTCAAGTGCTGCTTGCCCTGTGCCTGTATGCTTAAGTCACGTGACTCCTCTTAACCCTCAGAGTATAAATTGTCTGATGCTCCAAATAAAGTTGGCTCTGTGTGAGACTTTAGCCTACTTCATGTATCAGCTCCATTCTCTCAGACCCTAGAATCTCTCAGCCTCTAGAGCGGGGGAACCAGATGGTATGTCTCCTGCCATCTCTCTCTGCTCACACTCTCTCTTTCCTATAGTCTCTCACTGTGACATTTAGCATACCCCCATCCTCTCCATCGTCTACAAATACGAGGTGAAGTCTAGTTTATTTGTATCTGGTTCAGTTTGGGCAACAGCGTGTTTTTCCATTGGGAGGCATGTAACGGGTGTTGTCCTGATGCTAGCAGTCACTGACAGTGATATTCTGGTTCTGTCATATCCAATTCTTTATTATTTTAGCTGAAATATTTCCATTAAAATAGACAAAAAAAATGGGTTGGAGAGATGGCTCAGCAGTTAAAAGCACTTGCTGCTCTTCCAGAGGTCCTGAGTTCAATTCCCAGCAACCAAATGGTGGCTCACAACCATCTGTAATGGAATCTGATGTCCTCTTTTGGTGTGTCTGAAGACAGCTACAGTATATTCATATAAATAAAATAAATAAATCTAAAAAAAAATAGACAAAAAAGCAAAACCTGACGTGGTCCCTTTAGCACTAGCACTCAGGAGGCAGTAGCAGATGGGTCTCTATGAAGTCAAGATCAGCCCAGTTTACACACACAGCAAGTTCCAGGCCAGCCGGGACTACATGGTAAGAAGCTGCATCAGTGAGTCAATCAACCAACCAACCAATCAGAAGACCATACCCGCATCTGCTAAGCATGCATCAAAAAGACAAGATACACATTTTATTCTTTGCCTTTGCTTCTGAATTTCCAAGATCCCCTATTGATGACTCTCTCTTGGTCGCATTTCATCTTCCCATAGCGATCACAGCTTTTTTAAGTGTCCCTATAAATCAATGATGTCATTGCTGACATCATCTCACCATTGGCCAATGGGAGACTAAGTAAGCTCTAGTGTATTTTAACAAAACCTAGACTTATGATCCCGTGAGCCACCTTCTGTCAAGGTCCCAGGCTAACCAAGAGAGGAAGGCATGCAGAATGGTGGCCTATCAGAACAGAACAAAACTGCTGGCCCCTCTCTGAGGAGAAGGCAGCACCACTGTCTCTTACAGGTTCCGGGCAAAAGCCTCCCACCCCTCTTCCCCCACATCGCCCCTCCCACAGCCTTCGGCTTCTATTTTTGCCAGGCTCACTAATCATTTGTCTGCATTCTGGGTTGTTCATCTCTCCTGTGGTCTATCATCTAGTAAAAGCCAGAATCAATTGAAAAAGTGGGTAGCAGTAGCTTCTATGGCTCATTAGATGAGTGCTTGCATGTGCTGTGTGTTCATTGTTGAAAAGGATGTGGAGCCAGCTGAGGCTCATATGACGTCCAAGGTGTATTGTCTAAGAAAAACTGGCCCTCCAAATGTTAGCTTTCTCACCGCACATAAGATCAACATCAATTTCTCCTTTTAAAACATCAGAGAATAACTTGGGATGCAGGAAGGCTGTGTAGACTTTCATTTCTTTAACCCTCTCAAGAACATGAGAGATAATTATCCCACTTTATAGACAAGGAAACTAAAGCTTTGAAAGGCTGTCTTTTTTGTGAGCCACCGGTGAGGCAGGCAGTCAAGACTCAAACTCAAAACTCGTTCCACTGGCGCCTCCATCGTGTGTTTATTGGATTTCCTGAGCAGAAATTACCTTAAAAGACGTTAGTTTGGGGGCCAGAATCATCTTTTCAAAATGCAAATGCAATTCAGGCATCCCCCACAGAAAGCTCCCCAAACCCCTGTTAAGCCTTTCAGTGATTTCATGTTGCTTTTAAGATGAAAACCCAGGGGCTGGGGGGTGAGGAGTGGTTCTTCTTTTCTGTAACACAGATGGGCCTGAAACTCACCATGGAGCCTACGATGTCCTCGAATGTCTCTGGTCGTCCTCCCTCCACCTATCCAGAGTGGGATTACAAGCTTGTGTCCCATGCAAGGGAAGTACCATACTAACAACCGAGCTACAAGCCCAGGCCCTAAGAAGCTCCTTGTCTACCAAACCACGCCTCCCTGGCCCAGCCCCCACATGCTTTGGGTACCACTTTAAGTATCTACCACCGCTGTCCATCCCTGCTTCTAGTTTTATATGCACTCTTTCCTCTCGAAGGGCCTTTCCACCTATCACGGTTTTAAACCAAAAGTGGCTTCTCCCATCATATCCATCATGCCCAATTCCCCAAACACACACACACACACACACACACACAACCTCTGGATGGTCTGGAACTCACTGTGCTGGGATTTCTTTCAAGTCCTGGGATGAACACACCTGGCCCTAGGCTAAGTATTTTTCACAGATCTACCTATACAAATCCTATCCCATAATATATATTGATAGCCCATTTACCTCTTCTTTATGTCACACAGTGTTGTAGTTATTTACATTGCGGTGTGATTTCACTTAGATCCGTCATCCTGCTATGCACACACAATACACACACACACACACACACACACACACACACACAGAGATATCTATAGGCTTTGTTTAGGAAGAGACCAGGTACTAGGGCCCAGAACTGCATTATTGCTCCAGCACCTAAAATGGTGTTGGCACTTAGAAAGGGCTCAGTAAATATTACTTGGGTGAATAAATAAAATACAGCAACAGACAGTCAAATGGGAAAGTTCTCCTTGGTCTGAGGCAGCAGGGTTCAGCTTTCTGTTTGCTGTTTGGGCTCCCAGAATGGTGACAGTTCTGCCAAAACTATAGTGCTTTTTATTAAGGAATTTCCAAATTCTGAAACCAAGCCCCCCAATAGTTAAAAAAAAAAATCTAAAACCTCCTCGAATACTGACTGGATTACTTCAAGGTCCTTGCCTGTGTTATCACCAGGGGTGAGTCAGAGAAACATCCTGAACAAACCCTGGGGTTTGAGAGGCCCCACAGAGCCAGAAGCCAATGACCAGCTCATCATCTTCGGCTGCCCCGCCCTCCACGCCATAGGCCAGGCCCAAAGCAAAAGAAGGAGAAGCACAGCAGCCCTCCCTTGTTGCTGGTCTGGCGGAGGTTTCAACCCTCGGAGCTCTTGAGTGGGAAGGAGGGGGCTCCCCCTTCACGGAGGGCCATGCTTCATACTTCTGACACTATCTGGTCCCACAGAGTCACAGAAAGCCATTGCCACACAGGAACCTGCCCCCTTGGTCCTCCTTGCTACCTGCACTGTATTCTTATTTTGGTAGCTTGGATTTAGGTAGTGAATAATGGGGTTGCCTTATGTTGCTTTCTTGGATCTGAAAGGTCTGTTTTATGTTGCTAAGTTTTGCATTGCTGTGGCCATATATATACCGGACAGAAACCACTCAAAGGGAGAAGGGTTTATTTTGGCTCCTGGCTGTGCGGGCGTTTCAATGTACCATGACAGGGAAGGCCTTGCTGCAGTCATGGGACCAGGAGTATGTAATGGAGTCTGGCTCATGTGGCACAAATCAGCAAGCAGAGGACAAGGGGCTGACAACAGGGCCAGATATTCAGACGCTTACCCCTAGAGAGGAACTCCTGCCCACCACATGCCACCCCCACCCCATGAAAGGACTCCAGAGCCTTCAAAATAATACCATGGGTGCTTGCTTCTGGACAGGCATGCTGTTACAGGCTTGTATTCCCAACGGCTCAAAAGCTGAGACAGGAGGATGGCAAGTTCAAGGCCTACCTTGGCAACTTAGTGTTTTGTTTTTGTTGCTGTTTCTTTGTTTTAATGGCAGAGTTATTGCACTTGCCTAATGCCCTCAAAGTCCTTGATTCAACCCTAGTGTGTTGGTTTGAATGATAGCTGTTTAGGAGTTTGTGAAAATTTGTGGAGGTGGAGTCTTACTGGAGGAAATGGGTCACTAAGGGTGGAGTTTATATGTTTCTAGACTCACCACACCTCCTGTTTATATGTTTATAGACTCACCACACTTCCTGTTTGCTGTATCTGCTTCTTGCTTGCAGTAAAGGTTGCGAGCTCCCAGTATCCTGCTTCTGCCTCCAAGCCTGTGGCTTGCTGCCCTGTGTCTCTGACATCATAGACTTTTACCCCTAGGAACCGTAAGCCCAAATAAATCCTTTCTTTGATCAGTTGCCTTGAATATGGTGTTTTATCACAGCAAAAGAAAAGTAACCAATGTACCTGGGTACCACTAAATAAATAAATGAATAAACAAACAAACAAACAAACCAATCAATCAATATGCCACCTACTAAGCACAAAGTATTAAAAAACATGAGCCTGTTCGGGGACATTGAAGATTCAAACCAGAGCAGTTTAACTACCTTCTGAAGAGATCTTCATTTTGAGAATTATTTTGCCTCTTTTTTTTTTTTTCAGAACCTCGAAAAAAATTAAAAGAAGCATGAGTCTTCTCTGTGGTTCCCCACCTTCCTCCCAAGCCCTAACCATCTTGCCTGGTCCCAAAATATATAGCCTGGAGTCTCATAGAGACCTCCAAATCTCTTCCCAGGCAATCCATTCTGACTGGCTGATGGTGTGCTCCTGTCTCCATTCTTAGTCTTCAGTTGTTGCTTCACCCTGAGCTCCTCTGGGACCTGAGACTGACTCTCCAGAGAGGCAGGGGTTAACTGACAGCAAGAAGAATTCAGAGTGTAGGGAAACCAGGGTTGGATGTGTGTTTTCCTTTTTGATGAACCTTCTTCCCTCCCTGTGGCATGACCTTTTCCAGCTTTTGACCAAGGAATCAATACTAATTTTTATGGCCCGTGTAAGTCATGCAAAGGAAACGTCAGTGTTGGCTACACAAACGCCTCCAGGACCCCACAGGTTTCACGTGGTGGGTGCTCGCCCAAGCACAAAGCACTGTACAAACAGAGTTAACGTGATATTTTCCCTTCCTCTTCTTCCAATAGTACCTTCCTTCAGCTGTGGTTTGCTAAATTTTTTTTTTAGCATTGCTTTCTGGCTTACTTTTTCAATTTTCGAAAAAAGCAGTGAGCTATAAAGGCGGGTGGGGGAGAAATTACTAAGAACCAGCAGTCAGTGTGCACTTCCTGGAAATAGGGTACTTTCTGAGTATTGTACAGACGGCACCCAGGGTGTCAAAACCAGACACCCAAAAGATGTGAGTTCCTCACCACCAAAGCTGACAGGTAATCACCTGGCTGCTGCCTCCATGTCATGGGTGTCTGTCTTCCTGTGATGCTTGCACACTAAGCGCTGGCTGTCCCTGCTGATGAAGACCTGCTTTGTGGCTTCTACTTGAATTCTCTTTTCTGTGCTCATTTTAAACTGTCCCTCACCAGCTGAATTTAGTGTGCTCAGAGAGTTCTGAGACCTGATCATAACCTTTGTTTCTTTGCTGGGCCACAGAAAATACTCCCATTGGTTAGTGGAGCCCATTTCAGGCCATTCCAGAAACCCAACGCAATCTCCTCTGGCTTCATTATTCACTTATCAGAAAAGCAGTTCCTAGACCTTCAAGGGAAACCAGCAGTAGCTTCTAGGCTTCTGTCAGCATCGATGTACTGAGCAGCGGCTCTCTGCCAGACAGGGCACCAGACACAGTGTCTCATCTAGGAGGGCTTCTGTCCCATGTATAGTGTAATTGGCCAGATGACTCAGAGGCCAAAGGAGGCAGGGTGATGGAATACACAGGGGAAGGAGCAGAGTCCGCAGGCAGGGCAGTCACATGGTCCTGAGTAGGTGAAAGAGGGACAATCCTCAGACTCACATAGCTGAGAAATGACATACAGCATGCATGACCCAGCTTGGAGAGTCTGCACCAAGCCGCCTTCCTTCTTTGTCAGTCTGTGCCAGAATGAAGACTCCCAGGCTGCCCGGTTGGCCAGTACAGAACTTGAATCGAAATCTTTGGCAGCCAAGGGAAAGAGAAAAAGCCCCTGCCTCTGCAACAGGAAGAGTCTGGGGTAAGAAATGCTCCATTCACACTGTCAATGGAACGTTGTTCTTGCCCATGACTGAAAAGAGAAAGGGGAGCTTCCCTTCTGGTTCAGGGGAAAGAAAGAGGCCCCTGTGGGCAAAAAAAAAAAAAAAAAAAAAAAAAACCCTGCTCTAGCGATCAGAAAGGAAACTCCCACAGGGCTTTCTGGTCCCACAGAGAAAGGCAAATGGACCCTTCCTGTCTTTCCTCCATTTGAAGGGAGCACATAGAGTGATATTTTATTATTACAGTGTGTGTGTATGTGTGTGTGTGTGTGTGTGTGTGTGTATACCATAGAACCATGCGGAGATCAGGGGTGACTTCTCTCTTTCTACCAAGTGGAACACAAGGATCAAACTCACCTTGTCCAAGCTTGGTGAGAAGCAATTGCTGTCCTAGATTAAGGTACTTTGCACTTAGCCAAAAAGACCTAGAAGCAATGATAGAGGTGTTGTAAAAGTGGCTCTCTAAAACACTCATTGTAATGAAATTTTTTGGTTTCTTTAAAAATCCAGTTATTTGCTGGGCAGTGGTAGCGCACGCCTTTAATGCCAGCACTTGGGAGGCAGAGGCAGGCAAATTTCTGAGTTCAAGGCCAGCCTGGTCTACAGAGGGAGTTCCAGAACAGCCAGGACTACACAGAGAAACCCTGTCTTGAAAACAACAACAACAACAAACCCAAACAAACAAAAAACCCAGTTATTTTATGTGGTTATGTTTTTGTTTTAATCCCAGGTGTAAGATATGGGGCCACTTCTGATTGTCCCCAGCCACTAACTCTGATTTGTTTCATGTTCTAGGAGAACTTGATTTTTGCCAACTGCAGATAGTTTATGTTTGAAATGCTGGGGACTCTTGAGAGGGCATAAATTTGAGAGCCCCAAGAGAGACCCTGGTGGCTGCTGCTGTCCCTGTTGTTGGCATTCCTTCTACACTCTACCCAACAGTTACCTAGCAACAGCCAGGTAGGCCTGGCTTGCTATAAAAGGGACTGGCCTCTCTGACTCTTTCTGACTCTGACTCTCTGTCTCTGTCTGTCTATCTGTCTGTCTGTCTGTCTGTCTGTCTGTCTATCTGTCTCTCTCTCTCTCTCTCTCTCTCTCTCTCTCTCTCTCTCTCTCTCTCTGACTCCTTTCTCACTCTGCCCCCTCTTCTCTCCCCCTCTCTCCACGTGTTCTGGATGGTTTCTTCTTCTTCTTCTTCTTCTTCTTCTTCTTCTTCTTCTTCTTCTTCTTCTTCTTCTTCTTCTTCTTCTTCTTCTTCCTTCCTTCCTTCCTTCCTTCCCTTCCTCCCTTTCCCTCTTTCTCTCTTTCTCTGCCCCTATTCCCTCTTCAACTCTCCTTCCCATGCCCCCAAATAAACTCTATTCTATACTATGCCCAACATATGGCTGGTACCTTTCAGGGGAGGGGGTATTCCTCAGCATGGACCCGCTGAGGTATCCCCTGCTACCACCACATACTGTGTAGTACAAAGCATATCCTTGACTCTATAAAACATATCTTTGGTCTTTATAAAATAAAACACATCACTTGCTTGCTGCTGTTGTTTCCTACTGTTGTGTTTTTGCTATTACTGAATTGCTGGTTGGAGATATTCTGGTGATGAAGAGAGTGGCTTACCCCTGCAAACTCAAGGCCCCTAATCATCAGGAAGTAGTGTCCCCCTTTTTTCCCCAGCCCATTCCAGCCAAATTGTAGTTCAAACTTCAAATGACTCTAAACCATCAAGTATTTATTTATTTATTTATTTATTTATTTATTTATTTATTTTTGAGACAAGGTTTCTCTGTGTGGCCCTGGCTGTCCTAGAACTCACTCTGTAGACAAGGCTGGCCTTGAACTCAGAAATCTGCCTGCCTCTGCCTCCCAAGTGCTGGGATTAAAGGCATGTGCCACCACTGCCAGGCCTTAAACCATCAAGTTTTGCTGGGATTTGAACTTGGGACCTTGAAAGAGCAGTCAGTGCTCTTAACCACTGAGCCATCTCTCCAGCCCTTCTTTAACCTTCTTTCTCTTCTACCTAGTATTGAGAGGTTGGAAGGAATTGGAGTAGAATAAGTGTAGATAGGGTGGTAGATAAATAGAACCCAGTAAGTACAGTACAAAATAACCAAAAAAAAAAATATAGCTACAACTCATTACTTTTCTCACTGACTTCCAGCAGCCAGGCAGTGTGACTTTTGATACAACTTTGGGTGAACTGAACATCAAGTACCTCTGTTGTGCCATCCTGAGATGGGATGGGATGTGCCCAGAACTACAGACCTGACACCCCAGTAATAATGCCTGACGTTTTCTGCTACTAGGCACCTTCTGTAGAGTGGCCCCCATTAATCTTTGGCTGTAAGGATTAATCCTTACAGCAGCCTTTGTAGGTAGATCGTATTGTTATGACCACTTTACACATGAAGAACTAAGGCTCCAGATGACCTGACCACCATACCTTGATCCTAAGGCTATGAAGCCATGGAGCTGGGGTTAGAAGAAAGGTGATTCTTATTAGAGGCCGTGATTTAACCAATTTAACCAGCTGTTCAATCTGGCAGGATCTAAAACCGCCTAAGGGACAAGCCTCGGGGCATGTCTATGAAGTATTTTCTATGTTTTGATAATTGGTGTGGGAGTAGCCACCCAAAAGTGGGCAGCGAGTGCCATTCTATGGGCTGAGATCCCAGACAGAGCAAAAAGAGACAAGTGATCTGTCAAGCATCTCTCTCTCTCTCTCTCTCTCTCTCTCTCTCTCTCTCTCTCTCTCTCTCTCTCTCTCGGCTTCCCAATTATGGATACAACTGCCTTCTGCTCCTGCTGCCTACCTCCTGCACTGTGATGGGTGGTACTTTCAAACCTCAGCCAAAATAAACCCTCCTCTAAAGCTACTTTCCCCAGGTACTCTGTTGTAACCTCTTTCTTGGGAGTCCAACCCTGTTCTGTGTCAAACCAGGAAAAGGATGGTGGCCAAGGTCCAAGTAAGTGTCCTTCTTCCCAGTTCAATCTGGGGACAAGACTGACCTGGGTGATTTGACCTGAAGCCTGCCTCCTGAGGCTGCTGCTGCCTTCGTCTGCTAGCCAGAAGACGCTTCACATGAAAAGTTATTCAAATCAAGGAAATCACCTGAAATACACACACACACACACACACACACACACACACTCAGCCCCCACCCGGGAAAATGCCCTGAATATCCACACTGATAATTGCTTTGCTCAGGTCTATCACTGGTACTGTGCTGAGAGATCAGAGTGAAATAGGTACACACATGAGATCACTGGAGCAAGTGTGCAGGAGCATTCCTACAGCCATTTTTAGTGTAAATAATTGTATAGTAAAAGTATTACTGAGTATCCCAGCCCCAGGGCTGCTAATGACCCAGAAAGGGATGGCTTAAGTGAGACAATACACTGAGTGCAGCACCAGCACCATGGGTGACCATCACTGCCTGCGCTCTTCCTGGTTTGAAACGTACCTAACTCCCCCTCCATTTAGTGTGTGTCACCTCAAGGCCATCTCACATCAACCACAGCTGCAGTTCAGCTGGGACTTCCAGAAGCTTCTGTAAGTGAAACCCACTCCTGCTTGTCCTTAAATTCTGCACTTGGATTGGCTAGGGTCACTGCGGTCGAAGTGGCCTGGAAGTCAGTCAGTTACCTGCATTGAGGGCTCTGTTTTATTCTGTCCATACAAGTTTTTATTTGTTCTGAGTAAATATCCGATGGAGTTCAGTTCAGTCCAATTGTCAGATGAAATGCCCCACACGCTGCTCACCACAGAAATGGCATGTCCATGTGTTAATGTTTAACTAGAGGGAGGAAGTGGAGTCATGGTGTCCATCTTTAACTGGTCCTGGGTCTCCTGTGTGGTCCTGACCTTCAGGAGATGGGAGAGCAATGATGGGCTTTAGAGTTAGTCTCAGTTCAACCTTAAATGTCTTGCTTAGGACCTCCAGCATTCTGTTGGACTTTTCCGTGCCTCGGTTTCCTTACCTGAAGATTGGGGGGGGGGGGGGAATCTTACCATCCTTATGAAGTTGCTGTGTCCATTCAATGGCTTCATCAATGATTTAGGATAAGGAAGAAATCAGTCCACCATCCCCACTCTTGCCACAGTAAGGACTCTGTGTGGGTTCCGGTAGCATGAGGTACCTGCGCTCTTGACCAAAGCTAGGGAAACTTTTAAGTAGTAACTTGAGTACTTCTGAAGTGGTATCATATCTTGTTCTAATCTTCTCTTTTAAAAATTGAATTTGAGCCTGGCAATGGTGGCGCACGCCTTTAATCCCAGCCCTTGGGAGGCAGAGGCAGGCAGATTTCTGAGTTCGAGGCCAGCCTGGTCTACAAAGTGAGTTCCAGGACAAGCCAGGGCTACACAGAGAAACCCTGTCTCGAAAAAGCCAACAAACAAACAAACAAACAAACAAACAACAACAACAACAAAAACACACCAAATAAATAAATTTTTAAAAATTGAATTTGTCCCTCATTGTGTGTGTGCATGCGTGTGTGTATGTGTGTGTGTGTGTGTGTGTGTGTGTGTTTAATGCAGATAGATACAAAATCAAGAGGAGCCTCTTAAGGAATGTTAACTATGCTGTCTGGGCTCACCTCTCCTGCCTGGGTGGCCTGTAGATAATCACTGTTCACCCTCGTGCCATTCCTAACCTGCAGATTGCTCCAGATGAGCCCAGGTGGCTGGGAGCCTCGCCTTTCCTTGACTAAATGACCTTCCGACCTTTGCTCTGCCTCACGTGACTAGATCTCTGCTCTATTTAAACTTCTGCTGGCTTCCCTTGGTGCAGCTGAGGCCTAGAGACCTCTCTTTCTAGGGCAGCAATCTCTCCTAGGATTTCTTTGAATAGCTGTACTCTGACATCTGTGGCCATGTAGAATAATGAGGAGCCCTGAACACTGTTATTGAAATGGTACTTAGGCTGACAAAGTCTAGGACAACTGTTACCTGGAAGTTTCAGGTTTGATTTTATTATAGGTCTTAGATTTTTCTGTCTTAATTTTTCTGAGCCCCTCTTACATACCAGTAAGTGTATGCTCATTTTCTACCTCTATAACTACCTCTCTATCTCTCTCCTCCCCAACCCCCTCTCTCTCTTCCCCACTCCTCTCCTGTATTCTTCAAATCCAATTTTTGGCAAACTCTAAGCTACATCAAAACCATATAGAGCAGCAGTCCTCAACTTGTGGGTCACAACTCCATCAGGTGCCACATACCAGATGTCCTGCATATAAGATATTTACATTACAACTCATAGCAATAGCAAAATTGCAGTTGTGAAGTAGCAATGAAATAATTTCATGGTTGGGAGTCACCACAACGTGAAGAACTGTATTAAAGGGTTGCAACATTCGAAAGGTTAAGGACCACTGGTTTAGAGGCAAAAATTAGATGGGTACCTGGTGGTACATACCTTTCATTCCAGCTCTTGGGAGAGAGAAGCACACAGATCTCCATGAGTCATAGGCCAGACTGGTCTACACAGCAAGTTCAGGTAGAGTGAGACCCTGTGTCAGGACTAATTTTGATTGTCAACTTGACACACCTTGGAATAAGAAGCCTTAGTTAAGGAATTGCGTGGGGGAAGGGCACCTGAATTCAGGGTTTGCCAGTGAGCATGTCTGTGGGGCATTCTCTTGATTGCTAATAGTTACCAAATGGCCTAGTTCACTGTGGGTGGTGCCATCCATTGGTGGGTGGTCCTATTAAGAAAAGTAGCTGAGTTACCTAGAGGAAAGGAGCCATAAATAGTGTTCCTTTGTGGCTTCTGCTTCACTTTCTGCTTCCAGGATCCTGCCTGAGCTCCTGCTTCGGCTTCCCCTTATAGACTATAACGCACGCACACATGTGAGTTTTGAGGCAAGGGAATAGCAGGTCCAAGAGAACAACTGAGTTGAAAGTGGGGCTACTTTTTGTCTGTGATTCTTTTGATCTTAGTTCTCTTTGATTACTCTTAGGGAAGGGGTGTGTGCACGCTGCCCTGTGGAGGTAAGAGGACACTTCTGTGGGAGGAGGATCTTCAACATTGTCCCTCCGTACAGGAAGGGCCCATTTAGACATGGAAGTAGGATTCTGTCACACTACTATGCACCCAGGAAAGTCTCGTGTCCAACCTGTGCTCACTATCTGACCCTCTCCCTACATAGCATCCATGAGGGGCTGGAGAGATGGCTCAGTGGTTAAGAGCCCTTGCTACTCTTCCAGAGAACTCAAATTTGATTCCCATCACCCAGGAGGCTACTCACAATCATCTGTAGCCCCTGTTCCAGGAAATCAAGTGTCGTCATCTGATATCTGTAGACACCAGGCATGCATATGTGACACAGACATACATGCACATTAGATAGTCATACACTCACCAGATGCCTGCCTGGGAGTTTCCTCTAGCCTTGGCTCTCCTTTTAGCTAGACACTGGCCTGGATAACTCCTTAACTTCTCTCCGTCTCAATTTTTCCTCTGGGGCTGTCTACAGTTGACCCCTATTTAATATGGTGGTCTGGCCTCTCTTATCTTCCCACACATACCCACCTCTTTATGTAGGAACTTCCTAGATAACTATATGATTCTGGTAAATTATGTTTGAGGTCTTCCTATGCCCCGTGAGACTGTAAGCTCTAAGAAGGCAGGAGGAGTCTTTTCTGCTTTTTCTCTAATGTATTCTAAGTGCCTTAAAAAGGGCTAGGCACTTAGAGGGCTGTTTCTAGGTGATGGTTGGACACTAAGCCCTTGGTGCATCGAATGATGACTAGCAGTCAGACCATCACCTCTAAAAAAGATTAGGAAGTAAGAACGGGGTGGAAAAAACAGCAGAGAAGCCTGAACACAGTGGTAGATGTCATGACTTTCCAGTATATATACTTGTTGATGTCGTTTACCTGGTTTAAAAAAAACATAATGATCTTTTGCGTTCTGAAATACAGAAACGTAAATGAAAATATCGCAGCTCATACATGATGCATTTTTAAAAATTGTTTTATTTACATTCCAAATGTTGCCCCCCTCCCCCATCCAAGCGTTCTTCACTCTCTACCCCTCCCCTTTGCCTCTGAGAGAGTGCTCCCTCCACCCCCCACCACTATGTATTCTAAACCGTGAGGAGAAATACAGCCATTCAACTGGCTTTATCATCTGCAAATGTGGACCACATGTTCAGGAGTCTACTTATTCTTTCTGGAGTCTTCTTAGAAGGGATCACCTAAGAAATAATTTATTTTCTTTTCATTTTACACCTCACTCCAATTCTCCCCAGTGCACCATCCCATCTGCCTCTCAGCTTCATGTGTCTTTTAGTTTTGTTTGTTACTGATAAACCTCAAGTCCAACCAGCGCTGCCCAAATGCAGGTGGTATGTGGCCATCTACCGAAGCATGAGCAACCTACCACAAACAGGCCACACTCCCAAAGAGTGCCTTCGTTCCCAAGCAGCCATCAGATGTCAGTGGTGCCTCCTGTAGGGGTGGGGTCTTGGGGAGGGTCCCTCCTAGTTCATTCTGGATTTTTAATTTTCTTTCTTTCTTTCTTTCTTTCTTTCTTTCTTTCTTTCTTTCTTTCTTTCTTTTTTTTCGAGACAGGGTTTCTCTGTATAGCCCTGGCTGTCCTGGAACTCACTTTGTAGACCAGGCTGGCCTCGAACTCAGAAATCTGCCTGCCTCTCTGCCTCTGTCTCCCAAGTGCTGGGATTAAAGGCATGCGCCACCACCACCTGACTTCATTCTGGATTTTTTTCCATGCGTTTTTTTTTTTTTTTAAAAACATTGTGATAGCAGTTTCCCCTCCCTCCTCTCCTCCCCTCTCAGACTCTCCCCCTCCATCCCTTCTGCCCTACCCCCATCCATCCCTCCTGTTTCTCTTCAGAAATGGGCAGGCCTCCTATGGATAACAACCAGACATAGCATAGCAAGTTGCAGTAGAATAGGTACCTCCCCTCGAGTTTTAAGGCTAGCAGAGGCAGCCCAGTATGAGGAACAGGGCCCCTAAAGCAGGCTAAAGAGTCAGAGATAGACCCTGTTCCACTATTAGGAGTCTCATAAAAAGTCCAGCCTAGGGCTGGAGAGATGGCTCAGCGGTAAAGAGCACCAACTGCTCTTCCAAAGGTCCTGAGTTCAAATCCCAGCAACCACATGGTGGCTCACAACCATCTGTAACGAAATCTGATGCCCTCTTCTGGAGTGTCTGAAGACAGCTACAGTGTACTTACATATAATAAATAAATATTAAAAAAAAAAGAAGTCCAGCCTACACAAATGTAACACATATAGACATCATGTCCATGTCTCTTTTTGGGGGCTGAGGATTGGAATAAAACTGACAACAGTTTGAGCAGGGAGTGGAATATTTCTTTTATGAAACACTAATGTGGGATTTTAAAAAAGATTTATTATTATTATATGTATGTATGTATGTATGTATATATGTGTGTGCCTATGTGAGTGTATGTGCACCATGTTTGAGTAGATATTTAAAAAGACCAGAAGGCATTGGATCCCCTAGAACTGGAGTTATAGGCAGTTGGGAGCCACCTGACGTGAATGCTGGGAACTGAACTAGGTCTGAGTGCTCTCAGTCAGAACCATCTCTTCAAGCCGGGGTTTTGCTTTGTTAAGTGAAAGGACAGGGGGCTGGAGAGATGGCTCAGTGGTTAAGAGCAGCGACTGCTCTTCCGAAGGTCCTGAGTTCAAATACCAGCAACCACATGGCGGCTCATAACCATCCGTAATGAGATGTGACAACCTCTTCTGGTGCATCTGAAGACAGCTACAGTGTACTTAGATATAATAATAAATAAATCTTAAAAAAAAAAAAAGAAAGGACAGTTGTGTAGAGGGAGGACTCTGATGAAACATCAGATTTCTCTTTATTGGATGACAAATATAGAAAACAGAAATAAATATACAAAATTCAAGTGCTTGACGGGGTCCACCTGTCCCTGAGAATTCATGTCTGATAACTGTCGATAGAGGAGAAAGATATTTGCACACGCTCCTGTAAACAAACTCCTGGCCACACCTTGTAAACAACCCTAATGAAATCCATTGGGTCACTAAATAAATAGACATAGAAAGAAACTAGAAGGACAGACAATATGGTAGTGTCTGTGCTAGGCTCGCTGCTGCGGACCTTCCAGCAGGCATTTCCTCCATCAGTGTCAGGTCAAGTTCGAGGTTACTATGTAGACTGGAGAATGTTGCGTGATTTGAAGAGACGGAAAATGGCTTGTGAATATGCAGATGAGAGGCTTCGGATCAATTCACTCAGAAATAATACCATTTTGCCAAAGGACCTTCAGGAAATGGCTGGTGATGAAATTGCTGCCCTTCCTGTCCTGTTAGAATCAGAAATCGGGGTGTTTTGACATCTCGCCCACGTGGTGTTAAGCATCGCTCTCTCTCTCTGTCTCTGTCTCTGTCTCTGTCTCTGTCTGTGTGTGTGTGTGTGTGTGTTGTTCTCTGCTCTAGACACCTTTTTCTTGCTATTCTAAAACCTCTCTGCTTGTGACAGCTCTCTCAGCTAGTAATTCTATCATCTATCTGAATAGCTAAAGTCAGAAACGCTGCTATTTAAAAAAAAAAAAAAGATTGTTTTTTTCCAACAAAGTCAGAAATAATGTTAAGAAAAAAATTCTTGAGGAGCTGTTTTTACTCTCCAGAGATCTCCAGACAGCTCAGCTCTTGCTAGAGAAAATTCTAAAGAAGAATTGCTACTGTTTTCTGCTAGTTTATCTCATGTAAACCAAAGGCCCGTTTTTTTAAAATTTCTATATCAATTCAGTTACTTATTGCAGGTTTCCTTGATTATCTTATGAATCTGCATCCCTGGAGCCCAGCCCTTTGATTTTTAGGAAACTGCAAGCACATCTTTTCTTTTAACATTGCAAAAGAATTCAAAGATCTGCCTGCCTCTGGTATACAAACGTGCTAAAATACCCGGGTGGGACCTTGTCCTGAAATTACCATTTCTACCACACCTGGGCCTAACCTTGCAGTGTCTGAGGCTGACCTTGATCTCAGGAATCTGCCTGCCTTTGTATCTGCCTACTTTTGTATCTTTCTGGCAAGCTGGCTCATTAATGCAGCTGCTTTTGTTCCTTCAGATTCATGAAGCCCCTCATAATTCATATTGCATCCTTATATTTTTGCACAGCTGAGAAATTATATATTTTCAAGTTCATGTATTTAGAGAGCTCTTTCCCATAGCCTTAAGGGATGTCCTGAAGGTCCTGGCATTTAACTCTCCACCCTCCCACCCCCACCCCCCAGCCTGCAGATATAGTCACACCCTTGCTGTTTCTAATTCTCTCGGAGTCATTAACGTTAACAGGGAGGTCATTCCTCAGAGGAATGTGAAATATCTTCACACCCACAGTAGCCCTCAGCACTCCAGAGGCTCACACCAGGGCCCAGTCCCAGGGCTGTCCCCACCAGGGCCCCGCTGGGCTTGGCAGTGAGACTTGCTGTCTAGACTGTTCAGCCGGAGCAGGGGTCACACTCAGCCAGTGAAACCCATTATCAGTTGGTAACCACTGCCAAACCCAACTGCGCAGGAGCTGCAGCTTCGCATCTTGCCGATAATGCTGGGACAAGAAGGCATCCTGAGTGTGTGAAGCAGAGTCCTGCGCTGGAGAACAGTTAAAATTGGGTCCATAACACTCTGAAAGCAGAGAGCCGACCTCTGGCATACATGCAAAAAAAAACATTACAAACATACATACTTTGAGTGTTTAAAGGAAAATAAGCTCTGTTTTCCACCACTGCTTTGGGCAAAATAAACAGAGCCTCCAGCCTCCTAGGCAAGAGTTCTCTTACTGAGCCACACAGCCCCTGCCCAGGAAAACATACCTTTTGGGTGGCGTTTGTGTTGTAGGGATTCTAATGACGGTTTATTCTTTTTTAAAACAACCTTTGCAAGGTTATTTTTTCACAGTCTCGACTCTGACGTGATTCATTAAACATGCACAATGACATTTTGCTGCTCAAATCCGAAAAATATCTTGAGTGTAACCTTTTAAGAAATGCCTGTAGTTGCCAAGACCCAATGAGAGGCCACACCAGAAGAAAGGCTTTTTCTGGCTAAAGAGAAGCAGCAGCAGCAGCAGCAGCAGCAGCAGCAGCAGCAGCAGCAGCAGCAGCATTTCGCTGCTTTGGTTTCTTAGATGAGGCAGTCTCGTGAGAAACTCAGGCCACCTTTGAAGGGCTGGTGTGGTTTCACAAAAACCCAGGGCCCCGTCTTCTCACTGTCGTTGAAACCCACAGGTATTAATTGATCCAGACAGAAAGCCAGTCTCTGCAGCTTCTCTGTGGCCTGTGACTGTGAGAATTCTGTCCCACTTGCCTTTAACTCTAAATCTTTTCCATCTCACAGGTTTTCCTTTGAACTCTGCCTCATCCCCTTTAAGCCACTACCTCTCCTCAGAAAGGAAACAGGAATCTTAAAGCATCCTCTCTGGCCCTATAGTGCATGTTCTCAATTCAGATCCACCTTGTCCAAACTACCCCACCCTTTTCTAAGTGGTGTCTATGAGTTTAGGCTCAGTCAGGACTAATCCGGAGGGCTTGAGGTTGGTCCTGTCGACTCTGTGCCTCGGTCTTCTTGGGGTAGAACACCTGAATGTTCCATACACGGGGCTTGGGCTGCTGAGATAGCTTAGTGGTAAAGATGTTAGCTGCCAAGCCAGATGACCTGAGTTCAATCCAAAGGAACCATACAGAGGCATGAGAGAACTGACCCCATAAGCTGTCCTCTGATCACCTTACATGTGTAAATAAACAAATAATATTCAAAAATGAGAAAATAAAATGAACGAGATGTGAAACATATTAGCTATTACTGCTTCAATGTAGAAATGTATTTATTTGGCTCTAGCCAATTTCTAAGTCTTCGATGATGCTTCTCCAGTGGTGATTTTTTTTTTTAAAGACAGGATCTCATATTGGCCAGGTTGGCCTCAAAGTCACTATGTAACAGAGACTAGCTGTGAATATCTGATCCTCCTGCTTCTACTGCCTGGGTCCTGGGATCATAGCTATGCGCTACCATGTCTGGTTTTATATGGGACTATGACCAAACCTCAGGCTTCATGCATGCTGGACCAGTTCCATATCACATGAGCATGAGCTACATCTCATGCCCTGTTCTCAGATTTTTCTTTTTTCTTTTTCTTTTTTTTTTTTTTTCAAAATAGGGTTTCTCTGTATAGCCCTGGCTGTCCTGGAACTTACTCTGTAGACCAGGCTGGCCTCGAACTTAGAAATCTGCCTGCCTCTGTCTCCCAAGTGCTGGGATTAAAGGTGTGCGCCACCATGCCTGGCCAGATTTTTCTAGTTGATGAACTGGTTCTTAGTTAGTTGACTTCCCAGAATGTGCTCCATAGTGCTTATTCATCAGTAAGGAACCATTTACTGAATAAGCAGACTAGACAGATATTGAGCTCAATGCCTTTTCGGTTTGAGACAGTATCTTACTATGTAATTCAGGCTAGCCTGAAACTCTACATGTAGACTAGGCTAGCCTCAAAGTCACAGAGCTCTTCCTGCTTGTGACTCCCGAGTGCTGAGATTAAAGGTGTCCACCACCACGCCTAGCCTCAATGCCTTCTATTACTTTACCCCAGCCTCTTCTTTCCTGTTTTGTTTTGTATGGTTTTAAATCAGAGACTCATTATGTGTAGCCCAGGCTGTCCTCAACCTCACTACCCTCTCACCCTCAGCTTCTCTTGTGCTAGGACTATAGGCATGTGCCACCAAGGCTGGCTCCTTTATTTTTGCAAAGTAGTGACTACAGTGTCAATGAAGAAACCAGAGCACACAGAAGATAAGCTACTTTTGCAGATTTACAGAGCAAGCATGGTTTAACTCATTTGGCTAGTGTCTCTTGCTTAGCTTTCTCTACCCTGCCCCTCCTATTAAACACCAAGGGCAGGTTTGAAATGAATGCATTATTTGGATGCTGGAGTCCCATATAATAAAAAGAATTGGCATTTACATGGCATTATAAACTTTACATTGGTAGAGCCAGAATACAAATACAGACAGGCAGCTCTTCTCCCATCTGTTGTTCACTAGACCCCACCCCTCTTTCTCTCTCCTTATATCATGTGAGACTCAAGAAATTGCAGCCCAACAGGGGAAAAATTCCTGAATAGAACAGCAATGGCTTGTGCTGTAAGATCGAGGATTGACAAATGGGACCTCATGAAACTGCAAAGCTTCTGCAAGGCAAAAGACACCGCCAATAAGACAAAAAGGCCACCAACAGATTGGGAAAGGATCTTTACCTATCTTAAATCAGATAGGGGACTAATATCCAACATATATAAAGAACTCAAGAGGGTGGACTCCAGAAAATCAAATAACCCCATTAAAAAATGGGGCTCAGAGCTAAACAAAGAATTCTCACCTGAGGAATACCGAATGGCTGAGAAGCACCTGAAAAAATGTTCAACATCCTTAATCATCAGGGAAATGCAAATCAAAACAACCCTGAGATTCCACCTCACACCAGTCAGAATGGCTAAGATCAAAAATTCAGGTGATAGCAGATGCTGGCGAGGATGTGGAGAAAGAGGAACACTCCTCCATTGTTGGTGGGATTGCAAGCTTGTACAACCACTCTGGAAATCAGTCTGGTGGTTCCTCAGAAAATTGGACATAGTACTACTGGAGGATCCTGCAATACCTCTCCTGGGCATATATCCAGAAGATGTCCCAACCGGTAAGAAGGACACATGCTCCACTATGTTCATAGCAGCCCTATTTATAATAGCCAGAAGCTGGAAAGAATCCAGATACCCCTCAACAGAGGAATGGATACAAAAAATGTGGTACATTTACACAATGGAGTACTACTCAGCTATTAAAAAGAATGAATTTATGAAATTCCTAGGCAAATGGTTGGACCTGGAGGGCATCATCCTGAGTGAGGTAACACAATCACAAAAGAACTCAAATGATATGTACTCACTGATAAGTGGATATTAGCCCAGAAATTTAGTGTAGCGAGATATAAGATACAATTTGCAAAACACATGAAACTGAAGAAGAACGAAGACCAAAGTGTGGACACTTTGCCCCTTCTTAGAATTGGAAACAATCACCCATGGAAGGATTACAGAGACAAAGTTTGGAGCTGAGACAAAAGGATAGACCATCTAGAAGACTGCCATATACAGGAATTCATCCCATAATTAGCCTCCAAACAATGACAGCATTGCATACACTAGCAAGCGTTTGCTTCAAGGACCTTGATATAGCTGTCTCTTGTGAGACTAGGCCAGGGCCTAGCAAACACATAAGTGGATGCTCACAGTCAGCTATTGGATGGATCACAGGGCCCCCAATGGAGGAGCTAGAGAAAGTATCCAAGGAGCTAAAAAGACCTGCAACCCTGTAGGTGCAACATTATGAACTAACCAGTACCCAGGAGCTCTTGACTCTAGCTGCATATATATCAAAAGATGGCCTAGTCGGCCATCACTGGAAAGAGAAGCCCATTGGACATGCAAACTTTATATGCCCCAGTACAGGGGAACGCCAGGGCCAAAAAAAATGGGAATGTGTGGGTAGGGAAGTGGGGGGGAGGGTGTGGGGGACTTTTGGGATAGCACTGGAAATGTAATTGAGGAAAATATGTAATAAAAAAAAAGAAATGGCAGCCCACCTTGACAATAAAATACCCTTTATATGACTCTCAGGTGCCACTAAAAAACAGTGAGTTTCACAGAAAGCTATGAAACTATCTTGTCTAGGTTCAATCTTTGGAAAGAAGGCGGTGGAGAGACCCAGAGCCTGGCTCTTGAACATTAACCTATTCTCTAAGAGAAAATATTCAAAATTATTTTAATTGAAGTATGGTTTTATATAAATTAACAGGTCAAAGAGGTTATTTTAATGTAATTTATTTTCTTCAACAATATAGCAGCAGATGGACGCAGGTGCAGACCCAGAGCCATACATCAAGTGGAGCCCCGGGGGAGTCTTGTAGAAGAGTGGGGGATAGAAGTGAGCAAGTAGGAGGGGCCAAGGACACCACAAGAAGACCCACAGAGTCAACTAACGTGGGACCATAGGGGCTCACAGAGCCTGGCTCACCAATCAGGACACAAACGTGACCTGGACTTAGACCCCCCAAGGCATTTGTAGCAGATGTGCAGCTTGGTTTTCACATGGGTTTCCTAACAAGTGGAGTGGGGGTTGTCTGTGTCTCTGTTCCCTGCCATTAAACCCCCTTCCCCTACTTCAGCTGCCTGGTTGGACCTCAGTGGGAGAGGATGTGCCTAGTCCTGCTGGGACTAGATGCCCCAGGGTGAAGTGGTATCCAAGAGGGACTTCCCCGACTATGAAAGGGAAGGGCCAATGGGAAGAGGGATTTGTAAGGGTGGGACTGGAAAGAGAGAAAGGAGGGCATCTGTGATTGGGATGTAAAGCGAATTTTTAAAAATCTAGGAAGTTCACAGCCATCAGGAACTCTGGGGCAGATTTGTATGCTGTTGGGAATCACAGTGGCATTGTGAAGTTAGTGAATCACATGTATACTTTTGATAATACATGTGACGACATAGCTCTAAAACTCACTTCCGTGGCTTCATTCTCAGCAAAGCACAAACGTTGTAAGGACCTCCCCATTCTTCTTCTTCTTCTTCTTCTTTTTTTTTTTTTTTTTTTTTTTGGTTTTTTCTTCTTCTTCTTTTTTTTTTTTTTTTCGAGACAGGGTTTCTCCGTGTAGCCCTGGCTGTCCTGGCACTCACTTTGTAGACCAGGCTGGCCTCGAACTCAGAAATCCGCCTGCCTCTGCCTCCCGAGTGCTGGGATTAAAGGCGTGCGCCACCACGCCCGGCGACCTCCCCATTCTTGAGGATCATGTCCAGCCAATGCTTTAAGGTTTGAGATAATGCCATTTATCTGTCTGGCAATGTTCCCTACAAAAGAGGGTAGGGCTAGGTGATGTCATTCCTTTTCTTTTCTTCTTCTTCTCTCTCTCTCTCTCTCTCTCTCTCTCTCTCTCTCTCTCTGTGTGTGTGTGTGTGTGTGTCTTTATTTCTAATTGTGAAAACACTTGTCCGTGGGTTTTACAACAAAAGAAAGAGGAGGAAAGAAAGACCATGGCTGTGCCTTCAGTAATGGTTCCCATTTCAACAACCAGCCATTCTCTTAAGGAGTCTGTTTTCTGCAGATACATAGGAAGAGATATGGAAGCAGAAATGCTGACGTGTGTTTGCCGAGGGAAGATTGCGACATCAGCTCAGAGGGTTGATCTGAAACTGGCCTTTGCCTTTCCTCACCTGGGGCTGCTGATGGGGCCAGAGGGGCAGCTTAACGGCATTATCTCACACTCCAGATGGGCACACTCAGGGGCAGAGTAAATAGCAGGCAGAGACGTGATGTCTAATGGGTCATTTATTTAACGTGTTATCTGCCGAACTCGGTGTACAAAGTCCAATGCCATGTGGTGTTGGGGAATGGAAGGAGTCACCAGATGCAGTTCTTGTCCCAAAGGGTTTTCTGTGGGGGCAGGAAGGGAATGTAAATGATCTTAAATGTCACAAGGCAGTGAGATGATGTGAGAAATCCAATTTCCTCTGCTGTAGAAGGATAAGGAAAGGAGAGACTCTGGGAAGGAGGAGGCAGGGTTTGAAACCCACACGGCTCTGGAAGGAAGAAATGTCTCAGGCAGAAGAAACAAGTCAAGTGATTAGGAAACACACAGGGAGAGGATCCAGAGGGAGAGGTCTGTTTACAGCATAGGGTTCCAGAAGGTGAGGTGAGCATTGGGTTTTACTTTTAATAGAAAAAAATAAAGGGGGGGGGGCACAACAGGCAGTGGTGGTGGCATGCCTTTAATCCCAGCACTTGGGAGGCAGAGGCAGGTGGATTTCTGAGTTCCAGGCCAGCCAGAGAAACCCTGTCTCAAACAAACAAACAAACAAACAGAAAACCTTTATTAATAGTAATCTCTGCCTGGATGTGGTAGTACTCACCTTTAAGTTCAGTACCCAGGAGACTGACCAGGAGGGTTGCAAGTTTGAGGCCAGCTTGGAGTCTATGGTGAGACTGTCTCAAATACATTAACCAAAATATCAGCAATAGCAAGGACAAAACCCTTACTGGTTTCTAGCACCAATGCTTCAAGAGCATTGTTAAGTACCCTTGAGTGGGATGAATTTCCATCAACTAGGCATTCTTCAGATCCTCTTGCCTGAGCAAGCCCTGCAGACGGGTTAACACAGAGAGAAAGCCACTTGAATACAGTAGGTCATCTCCCAGGTGGCAGTCTACGGAGTAATGTTGAGCCTTTCCAATGAAATCTGGTTAGTAGGACCTAAAAAAGTCATTCCGATGACAGAGGCACTAGGAAGATCTGCGTGTCCTTCTTCCCAGAGTTTACTGAAGCAGCTGCTCAACCTCAAGCCTTCGAATGAGAAATTAACAGCACGTAAATAACACAACACTTGCACGGGACCATCTACACACCTCGTGGTTTACTTCATAATCCAGAGGTGTTGCTTCAACTCTTCTCATGCGTGTGTGAACACTGTCAAAAACAAATAAAAAAAATAAAAAATAAAATAAAAAGGTGGGGACAGGAAAAGGGGGAGAAAATAAAACAACAGAAATGAGGAGAAAAAACAAGTTTTGATGACCACGTCAAATTCTACATTTCACAACTCAGTAGACTCTAGGAGCATAGTATAATTTGTGTCCCAAAAAAGGAAGTAGGGTGTTGCAAGTGGAATATGCCACGTAGAGTATACAGACTTGGCCATGATTTTTAAGCCTCCTGGTGGCACACTTAAGTCTTATTTCCTCTTGGGTACACTGGGCTTTAATGCAGCAGCAAGACTGACTTTTTTTTTTTTACTCAACTTTAAAAAAATTACATGTATTTATTTATTTGGGAGGTACCATGCATGTGTGTACAGAGGTCAGACAACATTTTTCTGAGGGTTGATTTTTTTTTTGTTTGTTTGTTCTAACTGAATTAGTGGTGTTCTTCTCCCTTGCGGACAAACATGCTCTGCAGTATCCTATTAGGAGAATGTGTCCCCATTGTCCCCAGTGAGCTTTCAGCATCAGCACATCAATTATGCTGTCAGGAGGCAGAATATGAGACAGGGAAAAGATCTATCAGACCATCAGGGTTCATCTCGGGAGCAAGCCACATCTCCCAGCGGGGACAGTGACAGGCTGGCTGGTGTAGTCCAATTATGAAGGAAAACTTTGCTAGGAGAAGTTTTACCCTGTATAGCTTTCAATATTTGAAAACATTTCCTGCTCAGAGGGAAACGGATCTTAAGATGGTTCTGCCGATGAGCTTGGGTGAATGGCTCCCCATTCAAGGTAATTTGTCTCCTTTGAGGGGCTATGGGATGACATCTGGACACGTTTTATGGTGTCTCTTCTCAGGGGAAGGGATCCTGGTTTTTCCTAGTGGGCAGAGGCCAAGAATCTGCTGAGGATCCATATGCTATGCCACAGGATGCCACCCTCCCCCCACCTCCATGAAAACCAGCCTACCTGTGATACCAGTGGCGCTGACGCAGAGAACCCACACTTATCTCTTCCTAAGTCTTCCCTCCTTCCTGCTGCTTTCCTATCACAACGCAGACCATGTGACTTCCTAATGGCTATAGAGAGGACACGTTGTAACCTCTTCCTGTTTGTTTGTTTGTTTTCCTTTACAGGGGATCCATCTAGAGTCTTATACACACTGGACAAATGCTCTTACCTCTGAGCTACACTTTGGGCTCTCACTAAATTCTCTTTTATATATGTAGATTTATTGAATGATTTGCCTGCATGTATATGTGTACATCAGGATCACATCTGGTACCCGTAGAGGCTCAGAAGAGAGCATTGGTTACCCAGGATACGGAGGTGGAGGTGGTTGTGAGCCACCATATGGATGCTCTGAGCCATCATGTGGATGCTAGGAACCAAGTCCAGGTCCTCTGCAAGAGTAGCAAGTTCTCTGAACGTCTTGGCTTGCCTGCTTGCCTTTTTGTTTGTTTGTTTGGTCAGTTTTTGGTTTTTTTTTGTTTTGTTTTGTTTTGTTTTGTTTTGTTTTGTTTTGTTTTTTAAGAAAGAGACTTATATGGCCAAGGCTGCTCTTAAACTGACTACATAACTGAAGCTTATATAGACAGAGCAGATCTTTGAAGTCCAGGCTTAATTGAAATGCTGTTACTGGCACACTGCTAGCCCAAGAGAACCGAGTGGCTGTCCCCATCAGACTCACCATTAATTCTTTTTTTAAGAAGAAAGGAAAGGAGAATAGAACATAGCATGGAGGGATAAAACAAAGGAAGGGAGGGAAGAGAAAAGGGCAAGAGGAAGAAAAGAAAGAGACCCGTGCTTTGTCTTTGCGGATCTGAAAGGACCTAAGCTAGCAAACGTTTCCTATTTGGCACTGGCCTTGATCTCATCTGTAATGCATATTTCAGTGCTGAACATCAGAGGAGATACAGATAAAACTGTAGTACCAGGAAAATGTTAGTGATCTCCCCTAAAACAATCTGATGCAACTCACAGCAGGGTCTTTATCTTATTTGAGCTAGCTTGGGCCCCTCTAACACACTACTATCATGCAGGATGGTTTTGGTGAGGGGGGGGAACCCCAAATATCTATTGGGCCAAGGCTTTATAGTAAGCAGCTAGCAGGGGGTAAGCGTGCAAGAATCTAATTGGAAAGCTACTGTGGTCTTTAACATAATTGACTGATGCTGGGAGTCATATCATAAACTTAATTTCTGCTCCCCTTTGCATTGGTGGTTTTTTGGCAAAGGGTGGGCTTCTAATCTGAGTGTGCAGGTTTGTTGGAGGAATAACCTGGAGATGTTGGTCTTGTTGAGGGTGTAACCTGGAGTCACTGGTCTTGTTGGGGATTAGCCTAGAGACTGAAGCTAGAATCGGGTATTGTTGAGGGGACAACTTAGAAACGAATGTTAGGTTCAAACTTAGGTCAGGTTCTCTAAAATGGAGTCCGAACTTAAAAGATTTGGCTTCTCAAAACAATTACCCCCAAATCCATACTTGGCAAATACTTAGTTTTGTGAATCTAAGGGTTAATATTTCCAAAGACCAAAGAGCTGTTGCCAATCCCAGGGTAGTCCAGGTGTTTAAGAAACCTAAGAAGCAAACCAAATGAGCCAAGAATCTTCGTTAGATATATTTGCATACATGTACCTTTAAACTCTCGATCATTATCAAAATAACGCTTATACATCTGAAAAAACAAAGTACGTCTGCCCTGTCTAGGAGCTATCTTTCCCTTGAAATCTTGCCAGGTTATGGCATTTGTCTGTGCCCTCCCACACACCCCTTGCACAGAGTCAAAGGTTGAGCTGCTGAGCTGAGTTAAATTAAAATCCGTTGCTAGCGTTGTTAGAGCAGGCCCCCATTCCCTAGGGTGCTAACTGTCTGTGTATGTTTGATCTTTGGACATTTCTTGGTGTGTCATGAGAACAGTGCCACTAGGGATTAGAGGAGACTTTTGTGGTGAAAGTTAGTCCTTGAAGCATCTGTACCAAGCCCAAAGCAGCGACTGCCCATCCCTCAGTGTGGGGCTCAGTCACAGACCTCTCATCCCAAACAGAGCTGCCAAGGCTTAGCCACTCACCCATGAGTTCTCCACTGGGGAGACAGCCCTGCTGAGCCCAGCAGAACTCAGAATCCATCAGTCAGGACCTAACCTTATCTATCAACTGTGGGGCACATCTAATAAGCTCATATCTGTCTTTTTATTTTACTTATAGTCATAATGCCCACTATAGATGCTCAGGGTATATATTTTTAATGCATGTCAAGCAGGGCGATAGGAAAAGTAAAATCTCCCTTTCCTCTCTGAGAGCCCCAGTGCTGTGGACTCGCCACTATTAATAGTCCTTCGTAAGTTCGCCTAGAAGTTTTTAGAGAGAAGAATAGAAAAATTATTTTTTTTTCATGCCCCAATTTCTTTTTCTTTTTCCCCAGAGTTCACGGTACTATCTATATATTACCTTTACCAGGCCAGTACCAGAAATACCTCATTATTTCAAAGAAATTAGAGAGACAATCAGAGAATGTAAGAGACAGCCATTACGCTGTGTGATGGACCAAATTGTTTTTGCCAACCTTCAATGAGTTAAATTAAAATCTGTGATTTTAATGCATGTTCACAAGTTCTTTGACATTTTTGTTTTATTTGCAAGATTATTTATTTATTTATTTATTTATTTTTGTTTTTTTGAGACAGAGCTTCTCTGTGTAACAGCCCTTGCTTTCCTAGAACTCACTTTGTAGACCAGTCTGGCCTCAAACTCACAGAAATCCGCCTGTCTCTGCCTCCCAAATGCTGGGATTAAAGACGTGGGGGCACCACCACCACCCAGAGCAAATTTTATCCTAATCATAAAGTATATAAAAGTGAATTTAAAAGCAAATCAATTAAAAATAATCAAAATGAAAATGAAAAAAGAAACTTTGCAATGTTCTGATTAAAGAGAGGGCTTAATTTACTGGCATTCACTGAGGCCTTAACCCAGCCTTGGTGGAGCCAGTGAGACGGCTCTGTCAGTAAAGGCATTTCTTGCCAAGCCTCATGACCTGAGTTCACTCTCCAGGATCCATATGGTGTAAGGAGAAAATTGACTCCCACAAGTCATCCTCTGGCCTCCACAGACTTTCCGTGGTACGCCTACATCCCCACACAGATACAGGAACATCAAAATTTTAAAATTAAAATGCAGTTTAAAAACATAATAAATTATCATTGATAACATTCCTTCTATACTCCATCCAACAGCTCCACCCAACAGTTACCTAGCAACAGCCAGGTAGGTTTGGCTTGCTATAAAAGGGACTGCTTGGCCTCCCTTCGCCCTGATTCTCTGACTCTTCTCTCTCTATCCTCCCTGCTCCCTCCATGTGTTCATGTTCCTGGCCTGGACACTTCTCCCCCCACCCCCTCTCTTTCTGCTTCTACTACCTTCTCAACTCCCCTTCCCATGTCCCCAAATAAACTCCTATTCTATACTAGACCCACAATATGGCTGGTACCTCGGGGTGAGAGATGCCTGAGCATGGGCTGGCTGAGGTAACCCCTCCCACTGCACCATACCACGCTCTACAAAACATCCCCTTGGCTCTATAAAACATATTATTGGCTTTATAAAACATGTCAGTCATTGTTTGTGGGTTGTGTGGGTTGACATATCAACTAGATTAGAGAACTGAGTGTGGTGGTCTCCTCTCCTTGAATCTCTGTTGTTTCAACAGACTGTTATCTTTTGGACTAGTTCTGTTTTCGGTGATGTAATTTATCTTGGCTCACACTGAGGTCTCCATCCACAGTCTTTGGATCTATTGATTCTGGGTTCGTAGGGAGGCAGACATCATGGTCACCAGAACACTAGAGGGGACTCCACCTCATAGTGGGCAGGAAGCAGAGGACAGAACTGGGGACAATGGCACCTGTCCAACAGTGACCTACTTCCTGCAATGCGGCTCCATTTCCTAAAGTTCTAGAACCTCCAAGAATAGAGCCACTGGCTGTGACGCAAGCGGTCACAAAAGCCTGTGGAAGACACTTCAAACTATTGCACTAGACACAGCCTTCAAGTCCAAAATCAGGATTATGTCGTTGCCTTAGCCTGTTCTCCCTCCAGGCTTGTTGCCCCTGTGGCCACCTTAATTTTTGTTTCTTGGGCAACCTGCTGGGGACACACTATTACACCTAATTTGTGCACATAGGGATCTCAGAAGTAGAGTTATTCTGGCTTCCGGTCTGGTTAAGGGGAGACCCACCAACTCCCAGTCTTCAGTCTTCTTACCAGCTGTACACATTCTCTGGCTTTTCTCCCTCTTAGAATCAGAACCCCGCTTCCCAACCTCGTCAACAAACTGGGAGTCACCCCGTTCCATCGTCAATTGTTTATCTCACCTTAACTGCTCTTGCCGTATTAGCACGTGTCATCAAGAACAGAAACTAATGGAAATTTCTATTCTTAAATTTAGGCCAGCTAGATGCTGAAAGCAATACTCAGGTGAGCTGCAGAAAGAGAGGCCTACCTAAAAGCCACAGCCTGAGTGAGGGCTGACAAGGCGTTGCAGATGGATTTCATGATCAGCCTCCATTACTCCTGGCCAACTGGTTCAAGCAATTATCTCTTTCTCAGGCAGCCCACAGTTCCTCGTGGGTGGCAGAGGCCCTGGGAGGCTGGTTGAGGATCCATCCCAGATGCCAGCTGAGTTCAGAGGAGAGAGGGGTTCTAGGGTCTCCTGGGAAGTGTCTTGGGGCAAAGGAGAAGGGAAGGAAAGGGTCTCTGTCTCCCTTAGGGCTCTGTCACTCCAGACCTCCAGGCCTCTTCCTATGGCTGTGAGCCTAGAGCTGATATTGGCACCCAGAATAAAGCAAGGCTGGGGGAAGAGGACCCTAAGCTTCGGCCTTCGGATCCCATCATTCCTAGCCCTGCCCCAACAGGCCAGTTTTTAAGCCAAGAAGCCTTCTCACCTCACAAAAGGCAACCGCGTTCAGTGTCTCTCCTGGACACTAAAGACATTGGAAACGACAGAGAGTTCACTAGAGAAGCAAATCTTGACTTCACAAACCGGATTTTGTGCCTTTGGGCAAAAGCATGCTTTGTAAGAGTAGCTCACTGTGGGTGCTTTTCAATACCATTATGGTTTCTTTCAGCGCCTTTAATGTGCAGTGTATTTGTTTTGGATTGGTTTTTTATTTCTTTAGGAAATGACTCAAATTCTGTGGGTTTTCTTTTTTTCTTCTTCTCCTGCCTACTGATTTCAGACATAGTAAGAGTTTCAAAAATAACAGGATCAATAAAAACAACAGTTGCATGTAGGGCAGTCTGATGAATGTGGAAATTATTAGAAGACATGCAAAAAAAGACTCCCTTTAGGGAGTAAAGGGGGGCTTGGCATAGGATGCTCTATTCCAATCCTGCGCTGAAGGAGCTGAGAAAGAGTAGCTGATGCTGGTCATCCAGTCCCAAGGAGCCAGCTCTGGACTCATACACATACAAGTAAAATAGAAACCGAACAGATGGATGCCATGAACTTGAGAAAGAGCAAAGAGAGGGGGTACATGGGACCGAAGGAAGGAAAGGATGAAATAATACATTTGTATTTTCACTTCAAAATGTAAAAAAAAATAATAAAAATTTAAAAAACTAGAAAGAGTAATTAGGAGTAAAAAGCACAAGCGGACATCTTTCCCCAAGTCTCACTTTATTTCCTTTGCGCTTCATTTTGAGACTGGGACTCACTATGTAGCCCCAGGCTGGTCTCAAACTTGTTATCCTCCTGCCTCAGTTTCTGAGATCTGGGATTACTGCATCAGGCTCTGAGCTTTTGTTTATTTCATAAAGTAATGCCGTACTTCAAAGTACAGCAAATAGATGCTTACGGACATAGCTACTTCATATTTATTATCACATTGCCTTTTCTAAACATCCCAGCCGGGCTCAGTGGCACATACCATAATCCCAGGTGCCTCGAAGTTAGTGCAGGAGGATCAGGGGTTCAAGATCACCTTGGGCTATCTAGCTAGTTTGAGGACAGTCTGAATGCCAAGAGACCTTGTATTTTTTTTTAAAGTAAGTAATAAATGTTCCGAGTTTGAGAGAATTCTAGATCCATGTGCGACCGTGTTAACTGAGGTACACGAAGCCCTTGAAGGGTTTGCCTGAGACCTTTGTAAGGCAGGAGCAAATCACACTCGGTTTGCGCTGCACCAAGATGGAGGGCTTGGTGGGAGAGTCTTCAGAAATACTTCACAAGAGCAGAACAAAAGATTTGATCTGAGTGGCACAATGCCCACACTCATGGGCACATACCTAACAACAGACAGGCAGGCAGGCAGGCAGACACAGACAAATACAAATAAATAAATATATAAAGGGAGGGAGGGAGGGAGGGAGGGAGGGAGGGAGGGAGGGAGAGAGAGAGGAGAGAGAGAGGGAGAGAGAGAGAGAGAGAGAGAGAGAGAGAGAGAGAGAGAGAGAGAGAGAGAGAGAGAGAGAGAGAGAGAGAAGCGGCCAGGTGGGCTTGCTCTGCTTGCTCTGCTCTGTGTGTGTATAAACAGGAAGCCACAGACTCTGTGAGACCTACTGCTCAGACTTGAATCTTCCCAAGCCTCCCTTCTGCACTAAATAGAAGACTGAGGCCATCTGGCACCAGAAGACCCTCGGCTTCCGCAGACGTAAAGATTCGAAAGCCTTGGCAGTGCTCACAAAAAGGTTTGGAGTCTGCCCCTCCCACTTTGAACGGTAACAGCCTGGCACTGAGAAATTCGTGTGGTACCTTTTCCCACACTTCTAGAGAAACAAAAGAAACAGATACGCTAGAAGATGAGCTTAGATAATGAACGTAGCTTCTACCCATTGCTCATCACATGACTTGTCAGGAATGTTCACCCAAAAACAGTTAACCCGGAAGGGAAATTATTGTGGTAAAAAGCTAAGGGCTTATTACCGTCATGTACATTGTTGGACGTACAAGAGTGTAAAATAGTCCATGTGGGATAAAAACACACCCAATCAAAACTGACGCAAACGAGCGATGACTGTTTCTCTTAGAAATATGTTTGCCAGCTTATAATCATACCAAACACACCCCATCTTGATTTATCTTGCCTGGTTAGTACTCAGTGGGAGAAATACATTTGTCAGCAATTTAGGATGGGTTTTGTTATATGCTCGAGAGCCTCAATCAGAAAGCTTTTGTTACAGCCGGGCGTGGTGGCGCACGCCTTTAATCCCAGCACTCGGGAGGCAGAGGCAGGCGGATTTCTGAGTTCGAGGCCAGCCTGGTCTACAAAGTGAGTGCCAGGACAGCCAGGGCTACACAGAGAAACCCTGTCTCGAAAAACCAAAAAAAAAAAAAAAAAAAAAAAAGCTTTTGTTTAAATCTTAGTAGGGAACAAGAGCTTCTTCTTTTTTTCCCCCCAGTACTTTGATGTGTTTTGCTGGAATTATTACTAAAATAACTAACCCTCCCTAAATTCCTCAGCTCAGAATGATCACATCCGAGTTAATCCCCAAGGGCTGAGAAATCTAAACTTCAGTGATAACCGGCCAACTACAGTAGCTGCCGGCAAAGAAGGCAGAGCATCAAGTAGACCCCGGAAAACCGTCTTGGAGACAGAAATTCCTGTTGCCAGCTCGGAAACATTTCTTGTCTGTCTCTTTCCATCAGATCGTAGGGAACAACAAAGCATTTGGCAGAGGCCTGTGTCCAGTTTCCACTTAGTTGTTCCCAGCCTATCGCAATGTTTTGTTTTGTTTTTTCCCCATAGAAGAATAAAGTTCACAAATATAGATGCTGATGAATATAGCAGAGTTCAAAACACACACACACACACACACACACCACACACAGACACAGACACAGACACAGACACACACACACACACCACACACACACACACACACACACACACACACACACACACACACACACACACACACCAATTATGGAGAATAAATCGGTAATTTCACAATGGGGAAACCTGGTAGTCACCACCATATCCAAACGGCCAAAGTTAACCTTGCAGTACTGTGACCTGTCAGCTGCAGGTGTCTCCTAAGAGAAGTACCAGAAGAACTCTCTCTGCATCCTTCCTGTGACAGTCCTGTCAAAAGACTCTTCTTTGAGAGCCAGTTCAGTGAATACACACACACACACACACACACACACACACACACACACACACACACACACACGTGTGAACCGAGGGGTGGTGTGCAAAGTACCCACACGTGTTGTGAGAAGGGGACTCCGTTATCCTGGATCCCAGGAGTCTGAGACAAGACCTCAGAATTGAAATCTTGGGTTCCCTTTGCTATAAAATATAGCACTGGGACAGCTAACCAAATTTAATAAGGGCCGTAGAAAACAGGATAGTATTGTTCGGAGTAAATTCCTGGGTTTGGTAATTGTCCTGCCGTCATGTAAGAGAATTCATGGTTTTAGGAAATACAAACAACATTTAACAAATAAACATCATCACATCTACAGTATACAATGGTTTGTTTGTTGGTTTTGAGACAGGGTCTCTATTCTATGGAGCCCAGGTCAATCTCGATTTTCCCATAATCCACCAATCTCAGGCTCCCAAGTGCTGGTATGACCTGTTTCTATTTATACTTATTTATGTGGGGAGGGATGACATCAGTGCCATGGTACAAGTGTGGAAGTCAGAGGACTACTTGTGGGAGTCAGTTGTCTCCTTCTACTGCCTGAGGCTCAGGGACCAAACACCAGGCTTGGGTGGCAAAGCGCCTTTCTTTGCTAGCTGTCGCCTGTGTCCCATCAGAGACCTTCCTATTTTCTTTATTTTCTAAATGTGCTGGACTATTTTTCCTGTGTATGTATTTGTACCAGGTGTGTTCCTGAAGAGGGTTGTCAGATCCTCTGGAACTAATGTTATTAGCTGCTCTATAGTCATTGCACTGGGAACTGAATCTAGATCCCGTGTAAGAGCAGTCGGTGCTCTTAACCTCCGAGCCATCTTCCCAGACCCATCATCAAATTTTCGACTGATGAAAACATTCTATATCTCCATTATGGTGATGACTATAGTAGTTACATGAAAACACACAGTTGCCAAAGTTCGTTGAACTTGAAGGCGTGCATGCTACTGTTTATAAGTACATCTCAAAACACAAGGCTGATTTTTAAAATAGGTATCTTATTTTTATTTATGTGTGTGTTTCTGGGTGTGAGTATATGCACACACCATATATACACAAACACACATGTTCCCTTGAAGACAAGGAAAAAAAAGTTATATTCCCCAGGTTCTGGGAACAAAACTGGGGTCCTCTGTGCAAGAGAAACAAGGGCTCCTAACCTCCGAGTCATCTCCTTCTACCTCACAAGATTTGTAGTTAACGTTCAGTTTGACATTGTGTATCTTGGTCTGTGAAATGCAGGCACCACTCCAGTGCAAAACAACATAAGAGAACACCACAGTTTTTATAAACGGTGTTTAATATTGCTTATTGATTGGCTGATTGCCTAGCTGACACTTGGATTCAATGGATTATCGCTGAACTGTTACAAACCCTTGTTTCCCAAGATGCATCATTTTATCGCGTCTATTTTAAGCAGGCTGATGCATGTCTCATCGAGTCTCCTGTACATCTTGCTTGTTTTTTTTTTTAAACAGATGCAGGCATTTTTATCTCCAAAGACCCTTCAGGCCAGCAAGATGGCTCAGTGCTAAAAGATATTTGCTATCCATGCCAAGCTATGCCCCAGCCTACACCGGGTGACTTTTGGGATCTTGGGGTCTGTGATACGCATACATAGGTCTTTTCTAGTCCACAGTTTCTGACAGTTCTCCCCCCCCCCCCCCGACCCCTGGTGTTTCCAAATGTCCTAATATTATGGCATTCGGTTGTCTAGAGTGCTCCATGGGACATTCTTTGTCTATGAGGAAATATGTAAATTATTTCCACTGTGAGTCTTGCTTACTGGGAGACACAAATGTCTCTTTATTTTTACCTTATTTCTTGGAGCATCACAGAACTCCCCACAGCATGTCCAATAATAGACACAGAAACATCTAGTAGATAAAAATACTGACTAGGCTGGGAAGATGACTCAGGCAGTGAAGTATTTGCTATACAAGTATGAGGACATAGGTTTGGATCCACAGCACTCAAGTAAAGAGCTGGGGCCCATGGTGAGCTCTCCACTCCCAGCACCAGGGTTGCAGAACAGTGGCTTTCTGCTCAGCTAGTCTAGTTAAAAGAGCAAGCGCAAAGTTCAGTAAGAGACCCTGCCTCAGGGCTGGAGAGCTAGCTCAGTAGCTAAGAATATAGTCTACTTTTCCAGAGAATCCAGCTTCAAGGTCATTTAACACTTTATTCTGGCCTCCAAGGGTACTCTTATGCACACACACACACACACACACACACACACACACACACGTAACCACGTGTACACACAGAAAGATACACATAAATAAAAATAAAATACATGTTTTAAAAATCAACACTCATACAATCAGTGCCACGATGCATATATCAACACCACAACCCTTTGCAAGCCCATTCTCCGTGGATCTGGCGCCCCCTGCTGGCCTGTATGGGCACTTCACACACATGACGCACAGACCTGAATGAAGGCACCCCCCCCCCCCACACACACATAAGATCAAATGAGAAAAACACATCAATAACTTTAAAAGTGAGACCCCTCCAATAACATGGAGAGAAATTGGTGAGGGCACCCAACATCAGTGTTTGCCACACACATACACATAGACACACAAATGCATATATGCACATGTGCAACACACACACATACACACAATACACTGGTTTCTCAACGTCTGTCTTTGAGGAACTTCTCAACGATCTAGTGGACAGTGGTCAGTGGAAAACTCTGCATAAAGAAGCCAGTAGATTCTCTTGTCACCATTTACAAATTATTAAGGATTTAAAAATGACTTGCTCGATAGGCAAACTTTCTTTGCCAGTCTGTAATCAGGAATGAGCAGAAAGAACCAGCCCAGCAGTCAGCTGGTTCAAGCTCCAGCTCCAAAGCACACTTCCCATCACGTGACGACAAAAGCGGTTGTTTTAAGGCCAACCTGAGCTCCAAAGCTGGAAAGTGCTCGGCTTGAACTAAGGCCGGGGAACTAAGAAAGAAGAAAGAATCAGACCGAGGACATGGATCAGTCATTTAAGTGCAAAGCATGAGGCCTGAGGACCTGAGTTCAAGCCTTCGGAGCCCACAGCGGTAGAGGAAACAACTGGGCAGGGGCTGGTGAGATGGCTTAGTGGATAAAGGTGCTTCCCAACGAACCTGGGTTCAGTCTCTAGGTCCTACATGATAGAGGGAAGGGATGAGATGACTTCGGCAACTCTGAGCTCTCCACACTCATGGTGACATGCTCTCTCTCTCTCTCTCTCTCTCTCTCTCTCTCTCTCTCTCTCTCTCTCTCTCTCTCTCCCTCCCTCCCTCCCTTCCTCCCTCTCCCTCCCTCTCTCTCATGAATATAAAGAAACCTGTAAAATAAGAATCAATTTTTTTCTTTATCTTTTACAATTAGGTCTTTGCCCACGCCTAATTTAACAGCATTGTTGAAAAGCAAGCTGTAATTATCAAATCTCTCAAAGCGTGTAATTTAGCTGCTTTCCTTTTTAAAAACAACCATCGTATTTTGGTGTAATTTTAGAGTCACACATAAGCTGCAGAGCTAGTGTTGAGCTCTGGATACCCCCGCCCAGCCTCTTGGATGTTACTATAGGCTTTCCTAGGGCCCTGATGTCAAGATTGGACAATCAACAGTGGCCCACAGTCATTTACTAAACCCCAAACTTCATTTGGATTTTGTCGTTTTTCTGTTGTTCCATTTCTGTCTCGGGACCCAATTCAGGTGCTTCTCTGCATTTAGTTGCCCTGTCTTCTAAGAACCCTCTGGCCAATGACAAGTTTTCTTGTCAATTTTTTAAAGAGCTTTGAAAGTCTTGAGGAACACCGACCACATGTCCTATAGGATGTCTTCCAAGCAGGGCTATCCCACACTTTCGTCTTGATCAGACTCAAGTTACAACTTTGAGAGAGGATATGACAGAGACGAAGCACACAACGACGATTGTGTCACTGTTAATAATGGTCTTCCTGTAACTGGGATTTTAAGGGAACCATCCTCACCCTTTCAACGACTAATGTAGTCAGAGAAATAAATGGTGTGCACAGGATTGGGACACAGTGGGTTTCTGACCAGTTTGGGCTGGGGCCTCAGCCAACCAGGCATGGATCAATGTTTTCCACGAGGGTACTGAAGAGCTTCGTGTTTCGGTGATGGGAAGCTGCTGCGATGTTGGATGAGAGAGTTAGCGGTTGACATTGGAGCCCCTGCGCAGGAGTCTCTCTCTGCGCTCAGTGGAGGGGAGGCTGAGACGTCCCTCTCCTTGTTTACTGTTTTCTTCCTCACTGGGGGAACCTGGAGTCGGTCTGCCATAGTCATCACTGTGTCTCAGCACTCAGCAAGAATCTTGGCACTCAATAAACTGGTTCCACAGTTGGATGAATGTACAGTGCCAGCTTTAAATGTGCATCTGGCAGGGTCCAGTCCATAGATAGACGCTGCTCCATCAGTTGCTTCAGTAGAGAAGACTAAAGTCACAATAGCAGTCCTAAAGACAGAGTCAGCTATCATAGAAAGCAGCCTTCCATCTCCTCCGCTCACCTCCAGGGCTTGGGAACAAAAAGAACGAGCCGAGACAGAAAACGTGATACGAGGAAGAGATACCACAGAGGGCTTGGAACCAGTCTCAAGAGCGGAGCGCCAGACATCAGAGCTGATGCTCCAAAGGAGGTGTGCTGAGGCTGCTTCTGTACATGAGGAGTGCCATACACTTGACTCACCCAGGCCACAGGGAGGAAGTATGGCAAGGTGCCATGAGCCAAAAGCAAGAAGACAGGATTGGGACTTTCTCCTCTTTAACCTTCCACTCTACTGTCCCTTACTCTCTGGGTATCTCTCTGTAGACAGAGCCTTACAGGGAGCCAATTGAGCTGCAGAGCTTGGGTTGCCTGTCTTCCAGCCACAGAGTTTCAAAGCAGAATATAGAATACGGTAGTTGGGGCTGAAACAACTGCCTGGTGGTTGGCCCTGGCTGGGATCAGATCCAAATGTGCTAATGCAGCTTTTAAGCACCTCAGCAACCGGCTTCCTACCCACAGTCCTGTGGAGCTTTAGCCTTCCTTCCTTCCTCCCTCCCTCCCTCCCTCCCTCCCTTCCTTCTTTTTCACATATATATTTTGTTGTTGTTTGTTTGCTGTTTGCTTGGTTTGTGTTGTTTTCCTGGACACAGAGTCACATGTAGCCCCGAACTCCTGATTTCCTGCCTTTACATCGCTAGAGCTAGGAGTAGAGATGTGTATCATTGAATCTGGACTTAGCCCCCCATTTCTTGACTTGTTCCCTTTGTAATAGTTTGGGAGAGTCCCTGGAGGCATGTTGGGTACAGCAGGAAAACTTTGGGGTGTAGTTTTCAACACCAACTTGTTTCCTGGCCATTGAGCCAGGCACGCTTGGGGGAGAGCTTGGGGGTGGGTGGGGCTCATCTCACTCCCACCCATTAGGGAACAGCCCCACCTTCTCTTGAATCTCTTAAGGGTCTCCACACTTTGAACTACTGACACACAATGAAAAGCATAATATATTTCTGACCCACTTGCCCAATTTCTCTCTTCCCTTTAAGATATTGGAATTCTTGGGGCTATTGAAGTCACTGTTGCTAGAAGTGTCAAAGTGTGAAAATGTAATTCCAGCTAGGATCTGGTGCATGAGCTAGGTCAGCAGGAAGACAGACAGCCATACTTATAACGCTTCCTAAGCCTAACCTGAGGTCTCTTGACCCAGATCCCTTAAGATTTCCTGGGAACAGAAGAGGAGAGATATTAAGACCAACTTTAGGGGGACATCTCAGTGGTTAAAGCGTTTGCCCAAACATGTGAGAATTGGAATTCAAATCCCCAGAATGTACCCAAGTACCAGGTGGGTCTTGGCAGCCTGCCTGTAATTCCAGCCACAGAAAGCAGAAAGAGGACATTCCCCTGAGCAAGCTGGCAAGGGAGATTAACCGAATCATCAAGCTCTTGGTTTGACCGAGAGAGAGCCTGCTTCAAATGGTCAATGATTTATTTGGAAGGACATTGGAGATGGCTCCCTCATGCATGTGAGCTCACAAGTGCATGTGCAACTACACACATGAAAACACGAACACACATACATAAACCTCACAACAAACATACATGCACACACATGCATACACACACAAATGGGGAAGGAGTTGGAGAAAGAAGGAGGAGAAGAATAAAGAGGGGGAGAGGAAGGAAGAAGAGAAGGACAAGAAGAAAGATGAGGAGGGGGAGAAGGAGGGAGAGGAGGAAGAAGAAAAGGAGGAGGAGGAAGGAGAAGAAGAAGAAAAAGAAGATTGTTATAGTATCAGCCATATCAGCCAACACAATGGAGCATATTATATCTGTAAACTTAGCATTTGGCAGATAGAGGCAAGGAGATCAGAAAGAGTCTCAAAATGTATGTGTGAAGACCACACAGGGAAGAGAAATCTTACAGTGCTTGTTTAATAATAAGCATGCTTCCCTTCAAATCCTTTGAGCCTTCAACTTGGCAGCGTGGCCTGACCAGAGCAGGAGTCACCACAGGGGGCCCATGGCTCAAACCATTTCTCATACAAAGTATTTTCTACCCTAGTTGTACTTTATTTTTAAGGTTGAATCAAATTGGGTGGAAGATGTAGCTCAGTTGGTAGAGTGCTTGCCTAGCACGCATGATAGCCTGGGTTGGATCCCCAGGACAGTATAAACTAGGAATGGTCATCTATGGTAGGGACAGGATAATCAGAAATCCAGGTCATCTCCCAACTGCATAATGAGTTCGAGGTCGGACCAGGCTACATAAAACCCAATCTCAGAAAAATAAAAAATTGAATTAGTTACTAAGATTTAGTGATTGGGAAATTTCTGATGCAATCTGGATTTCTGGCTTCCTGTGAAAAAGCAGAAGGCTTAGGGACAGCTGCTCACAATAGGCAGACTAGGGCTAGGGGGTTGGGACAGCAGCAGAAGCTTGCTCCACCTAATAGACTTTAAACTATCAGGCTGGATAATTGCTACACCCAGAAGGGGCCTTGCTGGGAAAGATGCTGGTGTTGAGAGCTGCCCTGTGTGACAGAATTACACTAATGAGCATTCCAGTTAGCTGGGACCAAGTGCCCTGGAGCCTAGGGATTATAAGCTGCAACAGGGTGTCACAATACCATAACTGTGTTGGGCGACTTCAAGATACAAGTGTCCATTCTAATAAATAAGACTGATTGTTCCTCTCCTTCCTATGGTCTATTTGTCCAACTCTAGAAGGCAATGGAATGGCTTCATTTTCCTATCACATTTATCTCTGAGCCAAATGTCCAAGCAAAGGTACATTTCTCCCACATTTATGAGTGATGACCAGTTTACCATAAACTCAAACTAAGGAAATATCATTATGAGAAATGGCTAAATTATGAAATCTGTACTTATTTGAAATACCATTTCCTAGTGACATTTCCCTTTCGGTTGCCTCGCTCGGCATTAATGTAAGAATTATTTATGACTTGGCATTTCCTCGCAGCAGCTGCCCACAGGTCAGAGCAGAACGGAAGGAAATAAAAGAGCCATGCTGGCTGTACCCAGTGCACATCAGCACTCGTGGCCAAGGCCAGGCAGCAAGCTCCCGGGGAAGGGCAGGGTACAGGATGCTCTGGTGTCACCCTGACTTTGGAGTATACCAGCTGTATGACCTGAGATAGTCATTTTACCCAGAACTCAGCCCATGATGTGAAGGGCCATCTGGGGAACACTTATAGCTTTGCTCACCATATAGCCTATCACCACTCTTCAGTCACACAAATGCCACTAGCCTTCATGGGCGTCCCCTTCCCCTTACACTGCTCATTCTGTGGTCCAGGTCCCCCTGCCTACCAAACAAGTACTCCAACACTAAGCTACACCCCCAACCAACTCATCTCTTTTTTATAAAGTACAAAGTCTATGGGATCCGACCTCGCCAGATGACTTTAATTACTTGTCTAAACAACAACAACAAAACCATACCATGGGGTGATGGTGGTCTATGCCTTTAATTCCAGCTCTCAGGAGGCAGAGGCAGGTGTATCCCTGAGTTTGAGACCAGCCTCATCTACAGAGGAGTTTCAGGACAGCCAGGACTACACAGAAAAACTCATTTTGAAAACTAAAGAAAGAAAAAAAAAAAACAAAAGAAACAACAACAACAACAGCAACAAAACTGTACCAAAGCTAGACATTGGTGGCACATGCCTGTAATCCCAGCACTTTAGAGATAGAGACAGGAAGATCAGGAGTTCAAGGCCATCCTAAGCTACGCAATGTATTTATGGCTATATGAAACCCGGTCTCAATCGCCTGCCCCATCTCCTCAGAGTTCCTGAAGTAAGGATTTCAACTTATTAACTATTAAATAAATAGAGTTAGTGATATATATTATGATCTATTTATATATATATGTTTTTATATATGCATATGTATGTAATACACACATACTTTACACATAAACTTGTTCTGCGGTGAATCAAGCTTAGAGCGTGTTAGAGAAGGACTCTAGCACTGACATTTATCACTTCAACTCCCCTTTATGTTTCATGTGTGAGAAACCTTATCATCCAAATTCATGTTAGTTCTTTCTGGAAATGGGGGCATTTGCTCAGATTGATCAGGTCTGCCCTCCTAAATGGCTTAGCACGTTTGTGGGTCAGTGGATCATTGGAGGAGTGGTTTGTGTAACACTACCCAATATGTTTGCTGTGTCATCCTTGTGCAATGCTTTCTGCCGTGTCATACTGTTGACGTAAGAGGAAGGCCCTTCTTACCAGAAGCCGGGCGGATGCCGAGCCCATGACATCGAACTTCCCAGCCTCCACCACCACAAAGTGATCTGAACCTCTTTTCTTAGTAAATTCCCAAGCTTTAGACATTTTGTTACAGTGGCAGAAAGTAGACCAAGACAACACAGAAAATTTGCTAAGGGGACAGATAATAGGTCCTTCTACCATACTCTACCCTTTGTGAAATAATGGATGTGCTAATTCAACTGACTCTGAAAACCATTTTGCCTAGGTAGATGTGAGAGGGAGCAAAGATATAACTCAGCTTCTTGCATAGCATGTACTCGCGAATGCGTAAAACTTGTTCCTGAGAACCTTGACAAAGGCAGACCCCCATGGGAGCAGGGGCGACAAACCTGCAGGCTTCCAGCCATGCAGGCTCTGGAGTATGGACTGCAGACCAACAACCTCCCTTCCCCTCCTTCCCACACCCCTTTACCTTGCTCACACCTGATTTTTTTTTTCAGATTTATTTTAATGTGTTTGTATATACGTATGGCGGGATGGATGGATGGGAGAGAGCGCTTTGTGGAGACCAGAAGAAGGTAACACCCTTAAGGCTGGAGTTACAGGCAGTTTGTGCATCTGAGTTACAAGCATTGGGTGCATCTGATGCGGGTGCTCAGAGTTGAAGCGAGACCTTTGAAGACCACACTCTTCACCACTGAGCCGTATCTTTGGAGCCTGACTGTTGGCTTTGGTTTCCTATAGAGATGGAGTTTCACTATGCTGCAGGCTGGTCCCACTAAGCTGTCTTCTGAGCTTAGACATTCCTCTCACCTCTGCACCCTCCCATCGGTCTTCCCAAGCCATACGCTGGGATTCCAGGTGTAGGCCACCACATTGCGAGTTTGCACAGGCGACTTCCTCATGCGGGAGCATTTCCTCCCTGGGCTGCGCCGTGGCCACGCGGCAACGGTTCTTCCTTTGCTTCTCCTGTCTCTGCTTGCTCCTTCCCTCTCCTTGTGGTTGGCACCGGCTCTTCTGAGTCAGACAGTGCTGGGCTTCTTCAGGCTTGGCAGATAATTCTTCCTAACGCTATCTCACCTCTGGCTTGGGTCTTGACCCTCATGCCTGCTGAACACACGGTTCCTCCCATGAGCTCCTGGTTTAGACATCTTCCTGGACTGAGTACTTTCTGAAAGTCCTATTTCGAGTCCTGGCGGTTTACTGTTTCCTTGGCTACTAAAATCTCTAAGGTAAACTGCTCTTTCCTGTTTCTGCCCACAGACTAGGGGATTCTCTTAAAAAGGATTCTCTAAACATGCCATGTTCTCATTGTTTTGAATTAAAACAAAAAACCTAAAATTAGCACCTTAAGGAAGGAAGGGTTTATTCTGGATCGCAGTTTGAGGGCCCGTCTATCCCAGCAGGAAAGTCACAGCTGCGGAATGCGAGGCAGGTCACATCTCATCTACAGTCAGGAAGTAGAGAGATGGTCCCTGACTCTCAGATTGCTTTCTGTTTCAGCATCTGGTCTAGGGTCTCAGTCTATAAGACAGTGCTTCCCACATCTGCAGCGAGTGTCTCCTGTACATTTTTTTTTCCACCTGAGCACACCATGGATTCTGCTACGCGGGAGGATTATAACAAATGCGTACTAAATGGAAGACCCTTGGTTAATTAGACCCTCCAGCAGACTGTGCATTGCTTCAGTTCAGTTCTGAGCACTTTGAACTGGGCTCTGGTTACTTACAAATGTCAAGGAGGCCTCCTTCCGAAGTTCAGCTGCTTCTCATGGTTCCATTTCCCCATGACTGTCATCAGTTGACAAAACTGTAAGTCTACAGCATAGTTATGTGATGAGTCTTGAACCCCACCTAGAGTGTTGGTGTGGACACTGGGTCTCACAGAGGTAGAGGTTTCCTATGCTTTTTTTTTTTTTTTTTTTTTTTAAAGATTTATTTATTATATATAAGTACACTGTAGCTGTCTTCAGACACTCCAGAAGAGGGCGCCAGATCTCGTTGTGGATGGTTGTGAGCCACCATGTGGTTGCTGGGATTTGAACTCTGGACCTTCGGAAGAGCAGTCGGGTGCTCTTACCCACTGAGCCATCTCACCAGCCCTCCTATGCTTTTAATAAATATTTTTAATACTTGCAAGTGAGGTCATGTTTTAGTAATATGTAAATCGGATATACTCTATGCTCAGGCAGCTCAGACCATTCATAGTCTAGGTTGGGTAGTTAGTGACACACATAAAAGATGGTAAAGATAAATTAATCCAGGAGCTGGTGAGATGGCTCAGTGGTTAAGAGCACTGACTGCTCTTCCGGAGCTCATGAGTTCAAATCCCAGCAACCACATGGTGGCTCACAACCATCAGTAATGAGATCTGACGCCCTCTTCTGGTGTGTCTGAAGACAGCTCCAGTGTACTAAGATATAATAATAAATAAATCTTCTGGCCAGGGCGAGTGGGACAGACCGGAGAGAGCAACCTTCATTCCTAGCAATCACATGATGGCTCACAACCATCAGTACAGCTACAGTGTACCCATATACATTAAATAAATAAACAAACAAATAAACAAATAGATCTTAAAAAAAAAAGATAAACGAATCCAGGTGAGAGCATTGAGAGAAAGGACAGGTCACATGACTGTTGAGCTATGGGGATGAGGGAAGCTTCTATAGAAGACAACAGGAAGTAGGACCTGCAGTGTCTGGGAAACAATAGGAAAAAAAAAAGAAAGAAACTCTAGGAAATCCCCATTCTCTCTGATGGGCTTGAGAGAGGAGGCGTTGAATTGGTTTTGACTCGGCCTGCCTATAGGGGTGGGGGAACTGATCAAAAGACAACCAACTTGGAATAACCAGAAGCAAATGAGCATATGTGGAAGCTTCAAGGATCACACAGACGCTGCATGGCAGACCTGTGCCCACAAGCCAAGGTACTACGCAGATAGGGTAACGGACTGATCTGTGTCCCAGCGACAGCTCCTTCCTTTCTGTACTGTGTCTTCTCTGTAAATATCAGGAGTGGTTGCTTGGAGTTCTTGCCCTCATAGGCTGGACTTCAGGAAAACTCTAAAGGCAGTATCATCAGACTCAATAATACCTGCCCAGCAAAATTCTAAACACGATATCTTGGGCTCAATTGTATCTGCCTAGCAAGCTCATGTACCCTCTCATGGGAAGGAAGGGGCAGGCAAGAGGCACGGGTCTCCCACAGAGAATCCAGACAGCCTGCAGCCCAAACACACAGGCTCCCCATCCCTTCCCACAAGCCCTCCAAGTAGAACAGCTTGCTGAAGGAGGAGGTGGGTCCCTGCTGTTACAAAAGACACTCTAAGCTGCCTGGGGCTACCAAGAATTGTCAACCTATAAATAAAGTGTTCAGACAAATGGCTCAACTGTGAAACGCAGTTGAAAAATTAGTGAGGGTGTCATACTAAGATTTAGGAAGCTGAGTTGGTTTTGTTGTTCTTAGTTGGTTTTTTTTTCAAAGCTTTTAATTGTTCATCAGACCCCAAGTTAACAGTTAGCTGCTGCCAGCACAGCAGGGGACATGCACACAAGAGTGGATCCCATTCTGTAAGCCAAGATGAGAAATTACACACTGTTATTCATGAACCAAAGAAATGAGACTCTTCTCTCAGACACCCAAGGGTGTCAGATTTGCACAGTCTAGTTTCCACTAAGCTATTAAAACTAATCAAAGCAAATTTTTCAATGCTAGAAACTTTGCATTGTTTGGTGAACTTTTATTTACTTACTCATTTATTTGATATGTTCATTATGTAGTATAGACTAGCCTTAAACTCTAGCGCCTCCTGCCCCAGTACCCTTTACACCATACCTTTCTTTGTAAAAACATCTAGGAAATCTCAGAAGCTGTTGTGGGTCCAGTCAGCTCCTAGCTGCAGGAACAGAACACATGTGTTGTCTTCCTAGATCCAGCCAATGTCCTGACTGCCCAGTTTGTGCTATATGTCCAGTTGCATCTTCAACTAGTGCCTTTTTCCCCTGAGTCTTCATAACCAAAGATCTTGCATACAAAGGTCTCTGTCCTCTCATTTTCAGAACTGAGGCCCTTCTCAGTGTGAAAGGGAAGGGACTAATGACTAATTGACATGATTCGTGGAAGAGGAACTAGACAGTAAGGGACAAGAAATATGCTGCATCAGACTCTAGAGAACCCAATCACAATGCAAACATAGTTCTCTTAGTCGGACTGATCTTCAGCAAATTCCTCCAGAACTAGGGCTTTCGTTGGGCCCAACAAGCTAATATACTTCGTACAAACTGATGTATATTTGATATATTGCTTTTAAGAATTCATTTGGATTTAAACAGGAAGATGGTCTCAAAGACACAGACATCTCTGTAATCCTGGCACTGGGAGAATTGTGAGTTCAAGGCCAGCCTGAGCTGACTGTTGAGTTCGATGGTGGAACGCTCACTTAACATGTTCCCTAACTTATTTAGAGACAATCTTTAAAAAAAGACTTGAGACCTAGCTATGCATGGTTGACAACTGTGGTAGAAAACAGGTGACTGATGAGAAGGGACAATAGAGCATTTTCACTGTACATTTAAACCTTTGTGTAAACAAGTTTACAGGCAGTTGTGAGCTGCCTCATGTAGGTGCTGGGAACTGAACTCAAGTGCTCTGAAAGAACAGTGTAAACTTAACCACTGAGCCATCTTTCCACCCCGGTGGATTTTTATGTATGTGTTTGTATGTATGTGAGTGTATGATATATGTGTTTGGGGGCTCACAGAGGCCAGAAGATGCCATTCGATCCCCTGGAGCTGGAGTTACAGGCCGTTGGAACTTGTTTGGCAGTGATGCTGGGAACCAAACCCAGGTCCTCTGGAGAAGCGGTACTGGACCTTAGCCACTAAGCCATCTCTCCAGCTCAGTTTGAAGTTATTGACATTGGTAGGAAGTGTGTGATCTACTCACAAATAAGGGACATTAGAAGTGTATAGAAGGAGGAGGAGATGACTCAGCAACTGAGAGCACTTGCAGCACAAGTATGAAGACCTAAGTTCGAGTCCCCAGAACCTATGAGAAAAGCTGAACGTAGCTGCCTGTTGTAATCCAGCACTGTGGAGAAGGTGGGCAGAAGATAGGAGGATCCATGGGCTTACTAGTCACTTGACCTAGCCCCAGGTTCAGTGAGAGACCCTGTATCAAGGGAGTAAGATAGAATGTAATAGAATAGGACACTCAACATTTTCCACTGGTCTTAGTACATGCAAGCTCAGCACATACACTGGTACATAGGTGAACATACACCACATACACATACCCCACATATACCTGTACACATACATACCTACATATATCACACATACACACCACCACCACCACCACCACCACCACCACCATCACACATAAGTACACAAGAACAAAAAAACCCAAAACCCAAACAACCAGAACAGCTACTCATACATAGTATACATGAAGAATGATTTTAGTGTTTAAGGTCTGTAACTACAGCTACTGAGGAGGCTGGGACAAGAGGATCACAAGTTTAAGGCCTGCTTATTTGGCAGTGAGGCCAGTCTGGGTGAGTAAGTGAGATCTCTTCTCCAAATAAATGAGTAAGGGCTGGAGGGATGGCTCAGGGGTTAAGAGCACCGCCTGCTCTTCCAGAGCAGTCCTGAGTTCAAATCCCAGCAATCACATGGTGGCTCACAACCATCTGTAATGGGGTCTGATGCTCTCTTCTGGTGTGTCTGAAGACAGCTACAGTGTACTCATATACATAAAATAAATCTTTTAAAAAAGGAAACATCTACTTTTTAAAAATCAGTGATTAAAAAGAGGATAGGGGATAGGTTCAGGGATAGGGATACTTACGAATAATGTGTGAAGCCCGAGGTACCCCCAAATAAATCTGAAATCTTTATTTTTTTTCTATTATAACTACCCTCCCTTCCCTCTAAAGTAAGAAATTCTTTGAAGGCCTGAAGAAAGTGAAGAATTAAACTCTTCCTGACAGGGAAGAGGGAGTCTGGAAATTATGCCTGATGGGTAGAATGAGAAATCCTGGCAAGGGGCTGGGCGCTGACAGGCGAAGAGATGCATGTCTGACAGGATTTGGACTGTTCGCAAAAACTGAGACGGTGCAATTATGCAAAGCACGTTGAGAGAGCTGTCTTCCTCACTGTCAGCTTTCCGACGATCCCAAGCAAGAACTATTCGTCACATCCAGTTTCCATCCCCATCCTGCGTGCGGTAGGGCCTTTTCTCATTTCTTTGAAATCGGCTGACACAACAGTCGAGAGTTCACTTACCCTGAAGAATATGGCAATGCCTGGGTTCATTTTCCTGATGTGCTTTGGGTCCCTTGTGCATCAGTGAGCTGACACATGGCTGAGGCAGGGCAGAATGAGGCAGTAGGGATTACCAGAGCGAGTCAGGGTGGTCACTGAGGACTGAGACACGTGGCCACCTCAGTGGTTGAGAGCTTACTGCGCCTGCGTGTTAGGCATCCGCCTCCACTAGAACCAGCCATACCGACTTAAGGGGACAATCTGCAGGGCAAGGCTCAGGAGAGAGAGACTCTGGCGTTGAGGCAGGGTAATGGAAGGAATGAGGAAAGCTTCACAAAAAATCAACATAATGAAAAAGAAAGTTGACAAACAGGAAGACTGTAAAACGCCTCCAGGTTCCAGGAGAGTGACTACATCCTACCTCTGGTGCCAGGGCACAGTCACCCCAGAGTGCAGAAATGTGACACACAGCTTAAATGCATAGCTCGAGATGGAGGCAGGAGGATCAGGAATTCACAGATATCCTTCTGCTAATAGTAAGCTCAAAGCCTACCTAGGCTAAGAGAGACCCTGTCTCAAAACAAAACAAAGCAAAGCAAAGCAGCAAAGCAACATACACCCAACGTTCAGACGCCCCAGCGGTGCCCCACAAATGCCCTGTCCTGTGTTCCGTGGGACCATTGAGCTAATACACGCTTTGCTCTAGCCTACTCCTCCCTTGAAATGGCACATTCTTTATGTGCTCTTAACTCATGTTTAATACTAGTTTCGGACCTTCTAGGCTCTTTAGGCTTTTCACACAATTCATCGTGTTTTAACATATCTATTAGTATATATTAATTGTACATAGTAATGGGTTTCCTATCTCCATACACATGCACAGTGTGGTTCCATCACACCCAGCCCCGTTTCTCTTTCTTTCCTTCTTCCCATTCATCTTTCCTCTTCCAACTACCTCTCCTTTTACTTAGATGCCTTGCCTTTATGTGTGTCGACCCAACCAGTTTCAACAGGATTGCTTGCAGTAGGAACAACGTCACCATAGCAGGGGCTACACCATCCAGGAAAAAGTCTTTTCCTCCCCCCAGCATCTGTCAACTGCCTATAGATCCTCGGGGAGGGGAGGGTCCTCATGAGCACCCTTCCCCGCTGCCTCAGGATGGGAGGTTGATTGGTCCAGTGTTCTGCCAATCTTGTTCAGGTATTCATACTTACTATGAATTCAAGATCAGAACAGATGGATTGTACTTAGAGGACAGGGTCCCCAACATCCCACCCCCTCCTCTGGCATTTAAATTGTTTTCTCCCTTGTTTTCATCATGTCCCCCAAATCTTGGAGGAGTTCATTTAAGCTGTGGGTCCCTTGATAGAGGATCTCTCACTGAACCTGGGGCTAGGTCAAGTGACTAGTAAGCCCATGGGTCCTCCCATCTTCTGCCCACCTTCTCCACACTGCTGGATTACAACAGGCAGCTACGCTCAGCTTTTCTCATAGTCACTCTGGAGTGATTGTACACCACCAGCACAGGGTGGGATTTAATTGCCCTCAAGGAACCTGGAGGCATTTAACTATCACCCACGCTCATCATCTTTACCAACAGTAAGTGTGCTGGTCGGTTTTTTTTTTTTTTTGCTTTTGTTTTGTTTTTGTCAATTTGACACAAACCCAGACATATGTGAGAATATTATCTCAGTTGAGACTATCCCTCTATAAGATTGCCTTATAGGCAAGTTGGTGGGGCATTTTCATCACTGCTGAAGCATGTAGGAGGATTCAGCTCAGTGTAGATGGTGCTACCCTCCGGCAGGTAGCCCTCAGTTGTATAAAAAAAAAGCAGGATGAGCAATTCATGAGGAGCACGCCAGTAAGCAATTCCTTTGTGGCTCCTGCTTCAGTTCCTGCCTTGAGTTCCTGCCCTGACTTTCTTTCTTCAGTAATGAACTGTGATATGAACGTATAAGCAAAGCAAACCTTTTCCTTCCCGAGTTGCCTTTAGTCATGGTGTTTTTATGTCAGCAGGAGAAACCCTAACTGAGATCATAAGGCTCTGTAGCAGTGGCTCTCAACCTTCCTAGCGCTGCAACCCTTTAACACAGTCTTCCTGTCGTGACTCCCAATCATGAAAGTATTTCTTTGCTACTTGAGAATTATAATTTTGCTACTGTTCTGAATCATACTGTAAAGTCCTGATAGGCAAACCCTGTGAAAGGGCCGTCCCATCCCAAAGGGATCCTGACCCACAGGTTGACAGCCGCCACTCTATAGTTACTGCTGCTCATTGCAGAAAGAAGTTGCTTTTGACCAAAGCTGACAGAAGTCTATGAGTATAAGCCTAATTTAAAAAACAACGCTCTCAGCTGCCGACGATTCATGTATCTTTGTCCAGGTCTTTGTTTCCAGGATTTAAGGACCTTGAACTCCTCTGGAGATGCTCATCAAACATTGATATTCACCAATGTTAGTGATATATTTACAACCAGAAGAAAGTGTCCTTTTATGAGATGGGCACATATGTGTTACCATCTCATAGTGTGTGTGTGCATTCATGCATGTGGGGTGTGTGTGTGTGTGTGTGTGTGTGCATGTGTGTGGTGAGGCTTGCTTGCTAAACAGTTGTTTCTGTTCTTTCTTGAATTTCCATTAAAAAAATAGTTAACGGCAAAGTACTAGAATATTGAAAAATTGAGAGTGAAATAAAACACAGTGATATGGTCCAGTACTTAGGCCATTTGTGGTTCCTACAACTGGGAGATGGGTGGGGGATTAAAAGGAGCCAGAGCTTGCTTCTGGCTGAAGAGACTGAGGAGGGCTCCAATGGGCAGGGCTGTGCATTGTCTGCTGGAAACCCCAAATCAGTGAGTGAGACGAGGCCAGGTTAGAGGTATCAGATGGCCTGCACAGCCCTCTCTTCAGCTACACACCCTCGATGGGGGTGTTGGAACCACGACTCCCCACTCGATAGTCAGATAAACAGAAAGCAGATGGCACCTTTGAGAAACATGGCTGGCAGCCATGATTAGAGAGCCGACCATATGATTCACATTTCCTCTCTAAGTAAGAATAGATGATGGTTCCTGCTGGCTGGGGAGGCTCACACAGAAAGGGAGAGGGCAAGGAAATGTGCTGGAGGTTGTGGATTTACACCCCCAGGAGGGGCTCAGCCTTTGACTTTGCATGGGACTACGTCTGTGCCCTGGCCTAGCACACAACACGTGCATGGTCAGGCCCTCTCTAGTGGTCAGGACAGTCTGTGATACTACCCTTCCAGTGGTAGAGGATGGAATGTCAGAAGTTCAAGGACAGCCTGGTTAACATAGTGAGTTCAAGACTAGCCTGGTCTGCAGGAAACTTTTCAAAAAACACAAAGCCCAATCCATCCAACCAAACAAGAAACCAATTCCCCTCCAGTGAATGATCAACTTTCTCTAAATGGAGGTTGTAGAGTCCAAAATCAAATGGCATCAGATTCTCTGTGGCTCAAAAGCTGCCTTGTAGAACACCTTGGCACAGGGCAATCTCAGTGATGACTCCTGGGCTGGATCTGAGTGTCCACATTCCTCCCCATTCCTGGTAAGCCGTCTCTACATGCTGACTTCACACTGTGCCTCAGTGACTAGACTAGGGGGCTAGCCACGCCTGTCCCAAAAGCTCTTTATCAATTCCTGTTAGGTCTGGGAGGGCAGCCAGACATTCCAGGAAGAGTGAAAAGCCTGAGCCACAGTGGTGACTGGTTAGCACACACTGCCCTCTTGTGTCTGTAACACAGTTCACAGGATACTTTCCTGCAGGCTCAAGTTCAGTGAGAATCAATAGGATTGCTTTGCTTTATAGAGAAAGTCCCACAGTTGCCATAACGGTAATCCTCCCTCCTCGGGTTCCCAAGAGCTAAAACGACAAATTGGAGGGTCCATCTATAGTTTGGAATGAATCCTTATCTTTTCTTGTCTCTTTTTGGCTTCATTCTGAAGTCTTTCATAGTCCTAAGCCTGTAAGCCTCAGAAGCAGAGAAAGAAATGGAAGAGGGAGAGGGAGGGGGAGGGGGAGAAGAGAGGGAGGGAGGAAGGGAGGGAGAGAGGGAGGGAAGGAGGGAGGGAGGGAGGAAGGGAGGGAGAGAGGGAGGGAGGGGGAGAGGGAGAGAGGAAGGGAGGGAGGGGGAGAGGGAGGGAGGGGGAGAGGGAGAGAGGAAGGGAGAGAGAGAGAATGAGACTGTGTGTGTGGAGTGCGCATACACACTCACATGCCAGTTTCTCAGTTCAGGATTTAATGAAGTTGATAGAGACTGATTCCAAAAAGTAGCTGCTGAGCACAATGGGACCCAAGACTAGAATGAATACTCTGTTCTCCAGATGAAAGAAAACCACCATGGGGATCAGGGTCTGAGGTCTGTGTCCAAACACCAGAGTATCAGAAAGCCTTAGTGGAGCTCATAGGAAGTGCTGGGCTTCTGAACTGAGCCGCTAATTTCATCCTTATTTTCTGAAAGCCTTGGAAGGTGGTACTGGGGACATTCAAATGGCTGCCTCCTGCTCCACAAACATCTTCAATAAAGACCACTTTTTTTTTCTATCTAGTATCACTCAGACATGGGCTGTCCCTTTGGCAAGCTCAAGCCTGAATCTATGTTAGGTAGCAAGTGTTCTGCCTCTGCCTCTACCTATCTATCTATCAATCTATCTATCTATCTATCTATCTATCTATCTATCTATCTATCTATCTACCTACCTACCTACCTACCTACCTATCATCTCTCTTCTCTCTCTCCCTTCTCTCTTCTCTCTCTCTCTCTCTCTTCCTTTCTTTCTCTTTCTCTCTCCAGCTTGCTTTGAGGAAGATGTAAGCTGTGCTCTAAGTTTGCGTTCATCATAGTTAGTGACCCAGATGTGGCTTTGATGAATCAGATGGCCCAAGCCTGTATGCTTCACTTCTTAAAGTACAGAAACCAGAGTCAAAGATACTTTCACACGGCCTTCTAACACCACAACTGAGCATTCAACTATGCATCATATGAGGTTAGGGAGAACTAATAAGGGGTGGAAAAGATGCACTTTGCTTGGCAGGGAGGGCTATTCTCCTTGGATGTTTTTCACATCTGCATCTCAGCCAGGTGTTCTGCCCCTGTAGGGAACGGCCATCAGGAGGCCCCCACACTGACAGAACTTTTTGTGCTCCTGTAAGTGTGTGGTGTACAACCTGGACAGCCTTGCCAAGCAGCTGGGAAGCACAGCTTCGTAAATAAAGGCACCGATGCCCCAATTATGGTTTTTGAATCTTGTGTAGGATTACTTTTCAATCTTTTTATCCCATCAGTGGCATTTTCCCTTAATGACATCAACACTTTCTCTGCCTTGTGTTCTTGTGTGAACCTTGTCATGATGGGGTCCAATTTCTTGCCTCAAACACACAGAGACAGGTCGGCAAATTTACAGACCATGTTCACAATCACAAGATGAGGGGCTCTCACTAGCCTGGCTTTGTTTTGTTTGAGACAGGGTCTCTTGTAGCCCAGGCCGATCTCAAAATTGCTGTGCAGCCAAAGATGACTCTGGGCCTTTGATCTCCCTGCCCCCACTGCCTGAGTGCTGGAATTACAGGCAAGCACCGCCACACCCGGTTTACGTAGTGCTGGGCGTGGAACCTGGGCATCAGGCATGCTTGGCTGTTTACCAAGTGGCTATGGCTCCAACCCATAACCATGCTTTCTTTAGATTTTTTTTCCAGAATTACATGATTTTTTATTTTGTGTGTATGCATGTGGAGTTCAGAGAACAACTTTGGGGTGTTGGTTCTCTTCTTCCAGCTTATGAGGTCTGGGGACCACACTCAGATTGCCAGGTTTGGTGGCAGCTATATTTACCCACTGAGCTATGTTACCAGCCCCATAAACATGTTTTCTGCCTGTCATTTCTATTAGAAAAGTTTCTCTGTTTGCTTTTCCTGGTCCCCAGATCAAAGAACGCAAGATACAACATCAGAAAATAAGTCTGGCTTGCGAAAGCATTGCTCAGAGTTGTGATTGGCACAGTGATAAATGATTTGGCAACCTTTTAATTTTTCTCTGGTTTTCTCTTAAGGTGAGGCCAAAGGTAAAGATTGGAGGAGCTAAATTTGCTTGCTTTCAATCATCGTCAGAGATTAGCTTCAAACTCATGTCCAGCTTGGAGACCTTCCAGGTCAGTTCCCGAGTGTCTCTTTGTGATCTCGTTCAGTGGTTCCATGCTCTGTCTTAGCATGGCAGGGACTCTTGGTAGAAAAAGTTCTCTTCCCATCTCACGCACTTATGTCTGCTGTTCAGCCCACTGTGACCTGGGTCAGTCACAGCAAATTCATCTCACTACAAACTCGAAGGCTCAGGGCACCCTGGTCGGCTACAGTCACTGCCTCCTCTCCTTTATACCCTGTCCTCATATTCTGTTTACTTAGTACCAGTGGGATAGTTCTACATTTGTCCTCACTGTCAAGTTCGTTTGTGTGAGTGATCCTCACCTAGACCCTTTCCTGAGCTCTGGATACATCTTCCTAATGGCCTACTGGCATCTCCATGGGCGTGCTCCCAAGTATTTCCAATTGAAGCTGTAGACTCTGACGTCACCATCTTGCCTTGCCACAAACAATCCTAGCAGCCAAAGGTTCTCTATCACCTATGCACTCAGACCAGAGTCTGGAGTACTTCCTGACTGCCACTCTCCCCGTGACCTCTCTAATCTAATCAACCAGCAAGTCCTTCCTCAGCATATACCCAGGGGCTGGGGAGATGGTAAATGGACTGCTGCGTAATTGTGAGGATTTGAGTTCAAATCTCTAACACCCAAATAAAAGCTGGACACAGCTCTAATCCCAAGTACTAGAGAACCAGAGACAGATATCTGGAGCCAGTTACTTTAGCTGAATAGGTGAACCTCAGGTTCAGTGAAAGGATTGTTCTCAGAAAATAAATAAGGTGGAGAGTGATTGAGGAAGATGCTCAGCATCCTACAGGACACACATCCACAGGCACACATGTACATACACCATAGATAAAATGAATGCTTAATAAATAAATCAACATCCACCAAGTCCATTGACTCCACACAACTCTGCAGTTGCACCCAGATGTGCTCTTCAGCAGCAGCATCTCTGTCCACTCTAGGAGCCTCTTCCTGGGGGGGGGGGTCCTCCATCTCCATTATTAACCCTTTCATCTCTCGGTCCTCACAGAGGATGCCTGTTCAGCCCAGATGGAGTTACTACAATGTTGGAACCTCATAAGTCTTAGTAGCCATCCTTCCCTTTTTTCCCCTTGTAATTTACATACATGGAGGCTCCTTTCTTCCTCAGCATCTCAGAGTTTGTTCTTGCCTTTGACCAAAATGCTCTTGTGTGCCTACATTTGCATCTGCTAGGTCTTGTGTAGCTCTCAGTTGTGTTTTCAAGAACACCTTCCTTGACCCAATGTAATGCAATCAAATATACAGCCAGGCTGGCCTTCTTCTCCCTCTCCCTCTCCCTCCCCTCCCCCTCTCCCTCCCCTCCCCCTCCCCTCCCCCTCCCTCCCCCTCTCCTCTCCCCTTCCCCTCCCTCCCCCTCTCCCCTCTCTCTCCCTCTTCCTCTCCCTCTTCTTTCCCTCTCCCTTCCCTTCCCCCCTCTCTCTTCTTCCCTCTCTCTCTGTTCCCCCCAACTCCCAGCATAAGTATCTTCCAAAAACAGTGGAAACTATTCAACTGAAGGACCATTTAGTCAAGAACCTTCTTAAGGAGCCTTTGAGTGGATGCTTACAGGAGGACTACAGTGTTCTTTCAGAGAGCTTAGGAATTAACAGCAACAACATCAACTTAGTGTTCACCTAGACAGGCCAGCAAAGGAGGAAAAGGAGACTGATGGGTGGCGTGAGACAGAAAGGTACAAGAAGGGTTTCTGTGTACTGACTGAGGCATCTGTTGTAGAACAGAATTGGCATTTCAAATGATGAGTTCTAGGGATGGGATGCTGCTCGATTGGTAGTGCTTGCTGCGCAGGCATGGGAACCTGGGTTCAGTTCCTAGCACCACGTAAAAGCAGCCCTCCACTATGGCATATGCCTGTAATCCCAGCACTTGGAAGGTATCGGCTGGAAGTTCAAGTCACTCTTGGCTACAGAATCTTTTCCAAGCCAGCCTAGGATATACAGAACCATGTCTCTTAAAATAAATAAATAAATAAATAAATAAATAAATAAATAAATAAATAGAATGACTTGTATTTGGGTATGGTGGAGGAAGCCTGTTATCCCAGCATTTAGATGGCTGAGGCAGGACGATTATTGTGATTTCGATGGCAGTGTGGGCTACATAGAGGAGTTCTAGGACAATAGGACCCCATCTCAAAACAACAGAAAACACCACCAAAAGCTGGGCTGGAGGAATGGCTCAGCAGTTCAGAGCACTTGCTGCTCTTACAGAGGACCTGGGTTCATGTGGTCACACACAGCTATCTTTAACTCAAGTTCCAGGGGATCCAGCACCCCACTTCTGACCTCCTCAGTCATCAGGCATGCAGGCAGCATGCCCACCAACAAAACACTCACACTCATAAAATAAAAATAATAAACCTTTAGAAAGTGTCACGGATAAGAAACACACCTGTCTGTACCGAAAGACTTCTCTTTTTGCTAATTCAGCTCCTCTCAAACTCCAGGTCAGGAAGGTCTTTCCCCCTCAAGTGCTGAGACCTTGTTGGGAAATGAAGGGTTTGGAGGAGTTGATTAGATCAAGAACTGTAGCTGACTGCCCCACCTGCAAGAGAGTTACCTCATCACTGTAGATCTGGAGAGGAAGGAAGTGCAGAGTAAGACAGGATTCCAAGGGAAAGAGTAGGGGAGGTTGCAGTGGCTGATGGAGATCGGGAGGGTGGGGGGAGTCCCTCCTTGGAATACTTCAGAATGGACTGGAGCCCAGGGCATTAGCAAAAGCTATAAATACCATCTTGGAAATTCCCCAGAATTGATCACCAGTTGGAAGTCCGTTCAATGTTCCTTATAAAGGGTATTTATATCTAACGACGTATTCTCAGCCACACCCAACTAGGAACGCGCCCGCAAGCAAACACCACAGGAGCAGGGAAATAAGGATCCCAGCGGTTGCAGGGCTCCCCTGGGTTAGAGACGCCTGTGTTTTACAGGTTTGGGGAATTATTCCTGAACAACAACGGTCAATCTTTGTTTAGTTAAGAAGAAGTGAAGCCTGATGACGCATGCCTGGAATCCTAGTCCTGAGACAGACACGAGCTCCTGTCTCAGGAAAAAAAAAAAGGTTTGGAGTCCATCAATCATGGAACCATCAAGCCATAAACATTTGGGAAAGAGCCAGGCTATGAATCTCTCATGCCTGGCAGCCAGCCACCTACTGTGCCTACTAGATATATACACCCCCTTCCTCTCTATTTTCTCTTTCTTTGCCTGTCCTTTCTTCCTCTTCCTCACTCCTTCTCCTTCCCTCTAACAATATAACTCACCATGAGTTCAAGGACAGAAATGCTGACTTTAAAATAGAGAGGAATAGTAACTTAAAATGTATCTTTTATGTTTAAGGTATAAAACATGCTAGAAGATGCATACATATATAGCAAAGTGATTGCCGTAATGGAGCACGAGAACAGATCTGTCACCTAACACAGTCACCCATTTTCTCTATGTGGAAGGACTGTCTACTCCCATTTAGTTAACATCTGAAACACAGTGCACTGTTAGCTGAAGGCTTCGTGCAATGGGAGATCCTTAATTGTTTCACTCTATACCGTTGTGTCTTCTGACTTACAGCTCTCTATCTCCACTCTTCTATTGCTGTCTTTATGTGTCCCCCTTGTTACAGTTAGCATAGAGACTCCTGTGTCCATCTGCGTCCTGGATAATGCTAGGGCTTTCACTGTTACTGTTTAGTTTTTCTGAGGTAGGGTCTCATGTAGCCCAGGCTAATCTTGAATTTGCTGTGAACCTTCTACCTCTCAAGTGCTGAGATTACAGGTATATAAACTGGTAGGGTTTTCTTTTTCAGGAATTATCTCCTCTCTTGTGTGTGTGTGTGAGTGTGTGAGTGTGTGAGTGTGTGTACGCTCGCGCATACACAGGTATGTGTGCATGCACAAATTCAGGTGCTCAAGAAGACGGTGTTTGTTAGATCCCATGGAGTTGGAGATGCAAATAGTAGTGAGCAGTCCTATGTGGCTTGGAACAAAACTCCAGTCCTCTTGCAAGAGTATCGAGTGTTCATATCTCCATATTTCCCGTCACCTAAAATAGAATTCTATATGTTTCTTAATACCATCATACATATGGGCAACATTCCTGGGGAGCTGCCATCGCAACGAAGACCTTCTGAGGACATACAGAGAAAAACTGATTTCACTGTAGCTGTGGATGCAGAGACCATGACTGCATGTAGAAACCATGGCTTGGGGTGCAGGGTCCAGTAGCCACAGCTGTGAGAAATTTCCTATTACTACGATTGTATTTAGTGAATGAAGGCAGAAATAAAGAATAAGAAGAACTGTGGCTGCTGGTCCCAGTAAAGAGGCAGTAGATGAGACCCAGGTATACTTTCCAGGGAAAGGCAGGGTAGGACGCGTTAAGGCATCTGGGAAGGAAAGTAGATGTTGAACTAGAAACACTAGACGAGCTTTTTTTTGTTTTTTCTTTGCAGGGTCAGGGGCTGTTGAGACAGTCTCCTTGTAACAGTCAAAGAAATAGCTTTATGTCAACTTGACACAAGCTAAAGTCATCTGAGAATGATGACCTAATTAAGAACCTTAGTTAAGAAAATGTCTTTACAGCTGGTCGTTGGTGGTGCACATCTTTAATCCCAGCACTCGGGAGGCAGAGGCAGGCGGATTTCTGAGTTCGAGGTCAGCCTGGTCTACAGAGTGAGTTCCAGGACAGCCAGGGCTACACAGAGAAACCCTGTCTCGGGAAAAAAGAAAGAAAAGAAAAGAAAAGAAAAGAAAAGAAAAGAAAAGAAAAGGAAAGGAAAGGAAAGGAAAGGAAAGGAAAGGAAAGGAAAGGAAAGGAAAGGAAAGGAAAGGAAAGGAAAGGAAAGGAAGGGAAAGGAAAGATCTTCACAAGATGGGTTATAGGCAAGCCTGTAGGGCATTTTCTTAATTAGCCCACTGTGGGTGGTGCTATCCCTTGGCTGGTGGTCTAAGGTGCTATAAGAAAGCCAGATTGGTACCTTTCCATGGCCTTTGCATCAGCTCTGACCTCCAGTTCTTGTCCTGATGTCCCTCAGTGATGGACCATGCTAGATGGCTAGATGTTTTTCGTGTTTTTTTTTAAACCTTCCTGCCTTTCTGAGCCCTTGCTAAAGTGAAGAGCCATCATCTTGTCCTAGTCATTAACTTGGTTTTCATCAAAGTCTCTGGATCTGGTCCTCTCTTTCAAAACCAGTCACTAGCCAGGCGTTGTGGCACATGCCTGTAGTCACAACACTTGGTAATCTGAGGCAGGGTCACTAGGAGCCAAGACAGACCGGGGTGCATAGCAAAACACTGTCTTCTCTCAAAAAACATACAGTCAGCATGCAGAAACACACACACACACAATACACACACACACAAACACACACACACACACACACACACACACACACACACACACACACACACAATGTTACGTGTCCCTAAAATCGGATATAGTTGTTTATGGGTAATTTCACCTTATGTCAGTATGAAATTTTACCTTGCTTCTAATGCTATTTGTCAGTTACCTTCTGTGTTTTCAGATAGGCTAATATTCTCAAAGGGTGTAATAGCCAATCTTTAGTGCAAGGAAGTACAAAGTATACAAATACTCTATATAACACTGTCATAGCCCATTAAACTTGAGCTTCCAGTGACAAGGCTATAAATGATCTGTCGTCATTATATTTAAAAGCTCACTTAGTGAACATGTGATGTATGTGTGATATAGGAAGTGATCAAGAAAGCGGAGTGGCTCAGGAGATACCCATGGTTTACTGCTCCACTAACTCAGTCTCTAAGCTCGCCAGACCTAAGTCTCTATGTCAGGACAGTCAGTGTTATCATGAGGATGGACATGAGGCGTTCGCTCTAAGGCCTGTTGCCCGTTGGCTGTGAGCCTAGAGTGAAAAGACTGGGCTTTTGAAACAGGTCTCATATCTGGAGGTGGGTTCAGGGGAACCTTAGAGAGACCTCTAAGGTCTGTCCTCTAAGTGAAAGTCCATAAAGCAAACCTGGAGTGCGACTTCAGGTCCTCAGCTAAACACAGTCAGAGGCCAAGATGGAGAGAAAAGAAGGAGACATATAAAGGAGAGGTGGTTTGGAGCAACAGGGTAGATAGAAGAGTCTTTCCCCTGACTTCATGGGGGAAATAGACAAAGCCAGTCCCCTGGGGCCACCTAGACCTGGCTGAGAGTCCCAGTCACTTGGGAGGCCTGAAGCAAAGTGCTGAAACTCAACTCAGTATTCATCATTTTTATCCCTTCCTTCTCTCATCCCTTCCTCTATCTCCCTCCCTCCTTTTCTTTGGTAGCCCTGGGTGATCTTGAATCACTATGTAGCCCAGGCTGGCCTTGAGTTATCCTCAAGCAATCTTCCTGCCTTAGCTTCCTCAGGGATAGAATTGCAGGTGTGAGCCAATACACACCAGCAATAAAATCCTCAGTTTCAAAGTTGAATCCTGGGTGTCACCAGTCTCCAAGGAAAATGGCTACAGGTGAACAAATGACCAAATTGTTAAAAAACAGAAGTGATTCTAGTTTAGACAGGACTTAAAGTTTCACAGCATATCATTTAGCAACATCTGACTAAAATCCTATCTTTAAACATTAGACAAGAACATAAGGATTTTCTTTTATAGTTGATAAAACATGGGTTATGATGGCAACTATGGTTTGTCCATTTTTAGAAGGCACAATGACTCAGCTCTGTGGCAGAGTATGTAGCCAGTGTTTGCCAGCAGGCTCCGTGCTGGGGGGCTTTGTCAGCTCGCCTAAGGTCTTGACTCACAGTTGAGAGGCAAAGACAACTTTCCATTCTTAGCATCCCACTATCAATAGATTTCTTACAAGAACAGACAGGGGATGGACAAAACCAATCATCTCCAACTCTGATTTAGTTCTGATTTTATGTAACACACACACACACACACACACACACACACACACACACACACACACACACAAACACTTCTATCCAGGGAATGTGGTAAACATTTCTTCTCTCTCTGTAAAGACTTTAGAAATCCAGGTTAAAAAGGAAGAAAAACTTCTTAAGGCAGAGACAGCTCCGAGGACAAAGGTGGCCATTGTGGAAGAAATGGGAAAAGGTTGTCCTTGTACAACTGTGCTCGTCGGATACGGGCACAGAGGACTAAGGAACAGACAGACACCTTCCTAGAAGGTGCATGGCTTCAGAGAACATTGGAATTAGGTGAAGGGTGGACTTGCCGGCAAATCTTCTGGGACAAAATGGGATGCCCAGACTATTTGTAATGGTTCCATGGTTTTGGGTGTACTCTGCCATCGGAAGCCTGGCTTGCAGGACCTTGGCACAGGGTGTGCAGATTATACCTCCTTCAGAAGCTCCCCCTTGCAAATGCCATCTTGTTCTGTAATTCATCTTTCTACAACTAATCACTTGTATATTCTATGCCTTGGTCTCATTTTTCAAAAGCTGCATATGAGTACATATTAAAGATGAGATTTTCACTCGAAGTTGAAAAACTACCCACAGCCTTCTGTTGTCCTGATACTGCTTTGCACTGAAGTGTCTCGCTTCAGCATTCAAGATAACAGTATTTCCTGTTTTCTCCAGTGGGTAGAGAATCTTCAGAGACAGCCATGCTTTCAGTGGACTGAAATCTCACCAATTAAAATGAGCAGTGTTTGTTTTCTGTGAGCAGCGTCCACAGGCAACGAGATGCAGAAGCTTCAGGTACAGAATTTGCTCACTGATATCAAGTGCCTATGACACAGTAGATGCTCGATAAATGTTCACTGGGTGAAGTAAATCAACCTATGAGCCTTGCTTTGTTCTTTGATGATGTAGAAATGTTCACAGTTAGTCCTGAGCAGTATTGTGGGAAGTCTTGGACATGTTCCCTCATGCACAGGGCAAACCTTCCACGTCAGCAGATTAGAAGTCGCATGGAAAACCATCTCTTGAGCGATGGTCAAGTCAACTGGCTGTTATTTTACTCATTACTGTTCACTGTAGTTAGGTAAAAGGTGGCTCTTAGAATCAGTACTCTCGAGTGCCTGTGTGGAGCTTCCACGTTGCTACTCAGCCAACCTTCTTCCTTATTCCTGTGAGCAGCCATCTCCCGACTCTTCCTCCTGAGGATTTAGCAGTAGAAAGAAGCTCTACATCCCTGCAAAGGAGCTGGGCACCGTCGCCATGAAGTCCATGCTGAACTTCTATGTGCTGGGGGTCATGTTGATCCTGCTTTCCATCTTTGTTAGACTGATAGAGTCACTGGGAGGCTTATTGGAGAGCCCATTGCCCCGGGGGAGTTCCTGGATCACAAGGGGTCAGCTAGCCAACATACAGCTTCCCAAGGGCCTTCCATACTGTCCATCCAGACCTGAGGAGTGCAGTAAACCTCCCTCCAGGCATCAGCCATACTTTGACACACTAGCTTTAGCATGTCCAACCACATGTTCCATTTCCCAAGAAGCAGCATCAAGTGTCTCCAAAGGACTGTTACTAGGTCTGGCAGGACATTTTTTTTTGGGGGGGGGGTTCCCTTACCCTGAAAAAGAGCCTATTTACTGTAGAGCTGTGAGTGGGTTGTCTGTGGTTCTGGGATGCAGGTGTGCCAGTTTCAGCTTTTGGGAGAATGGTTTTTGGCTGAGCTTGTTTCCGTTCTCTGTCCTAAAGGACTCTTTTGGACCTAAGTATCTTCTGTTGGTTTACTATTGAGTCTCTTCCACAGAGTTGTTTGGACAGCATCTAAGGGGTTGTGCATTGGCTATGAAGACAGAGGGAGGACTATCCAATGTCCAGGTCAAGTTGTACATTAAGTTCTTTCTCCAGTGTAATGCACATATGTTTGCATATAATGTCTAAAGGGTTATGGTATGATCAGGCCTGCTCAGCGTATGGGTGTTCCAGCCACTGTGTGGCTTATAGACATTTTTTCCCTTTTAAAAAATTTATTATTATTATTATTATTATTATTATAACTTCTATTTTTCTTCTTGCTCCAGCCTAAAGATTTATTTATTATATGTAAGTACACTGTAGCTGTCTTCAGACACACCAGAAGAGGGCATCAGATCTCATTATGGATGGTTGTGAGCCACCATGTGGTTACTGGGATTTGAACTCAGGACCTTCAGAAGAGCAGTCAGTGCTCTTACCTGCTGAGCCATCTCTCCAGCCCTCTACATAAATTTTTCTAATACAATAAATGTGAATACATATATATATATATATATACACATATATATGTATATATATATGTATACGCACACACACACACCACATATATGAATCGCTTCTCAGACACACTCCTTCCCTGCCTCAAAGTTTTCATCCTGCTGCACCATAAGAGGCCAAATGACTGATTTTCACTTGGCTTTTCCTTCGATTCTAATCCAGTTATATTTTTGTTTCCCAGTGTATGTGTGTATGTGTGTTTGGGGGCTTCCATATATATATATCATATATGGTATATATGATATATATCATGAGAGAGAAACGTGGTTTTTTTTTTCCTTAAGGAAATGTTTAATGTTGAGCCTGAAAGACAAGACATGATGAAATGATGAAATGCAAGGTTTGCACTGAATATAGACTGAAATCTCATAAATTAAAATGAGCCATATTTGTTTTCTATAAGTAATGTCTACAGAAAAGGAAATCTAGAATCTCACACAGTATCATGGGACAGGTTCTGGGGAGCTGTGTGCTCTTTTAATCCTTGTCTCTCGGGCATCTGTCCCATGAGTACCTGTCCCACGATCCTGTGTGTTACTGTGGATTGAATCCCAGGCCTGCTGCATGCTAGGCAAGTGCTCTAACCACTGAGATACACACTCCTAGCCCCTCAAGGAATTATTACTGAGAAAGACCTACGAAGTCAAAAGGATTCACGTAAGCTGAATGTGTGTGTGGTGTGTGTGTATCTCCCCTTGTGTGCACCACACTATATATATATATATATTTAAAAAGCAACACGTCATCCCTCTCGATGCCACATTCAATAACACCTCCCCAAATGGTATTCTATCTATAGCATCCTAGAAACAAGAGCAAAAAGAGTCTACATATTGCATTTTAAAGAACTCATTCTCTATCCTCTTAGTCTGTTCTTGCCTTGGATGTTTCAAGGAAGAACCATTTCCAGGGCTCCGTTTCTAAGGCAAGGGAAAATTCTATGATGGGGAGATTTGATCTGGATCTACCCAGACCACACCTTCCATTCCTCCGCAGAAGGGTAGCATCTTGGGGTTGCCTTCATAGAAGAGGCACTTTTAAGTGTGGTAGCTCAGTACCCTGTTGGCGTATATTTTCCATAACTTACTTTAATAAGAGTTCAACCTCCCAGCTGGGCAGGGGTGGCGCATGCCTTTAATCCCAGCACTTGGGAGGCAAAGGCAGGTGAATTTCTGAGTTCAAGGCCAGCCTGGTCTACAGAGAGAGTTCCAGGACAGCCAGGGCTACACAGAGAAACCCTATCTCGAAAAAGAAAAAAAAAAAAAAAAAGAGTTCAACCTTCCCTCTAGTGCACCACCCACCAGAGGAGGTGGAAAAGAAAGGTTATTAGGATGCTGGGACAATGGACCTGGCTAGAACTAGTTCTTTGGGTCAATTCCAATCTTCTTTGCTCTCAGTCCAGTCTACTAGCAAACACCAAACATGAATCAGATACTTCAGTCCAGTCAACTCAGCAGACACCACACATGAGCCAGCAGCCCCTGCAGTCCAGTCCACTTGGCAGGCACCACACATGAATCAGCAACTGCAGTTCAATCCAGAAGAAACCATTAGGCTCCCCAAATTGGCTTGAATCCTTGGAAGTGGCAGAAGCTGCAGGGACCTCAGGAGAAGTTCTTTGGCGAGTTTCTCTCTATGAAGTCACCACAACCAATGCAATCTAAAATGAACCAATGCATGTGTGTTATCAGTGAAGACTAGCAAGGCGGAGCAAAGCAAACCAACGCTTGAGCTCCCACTGTCTGCGGGGTCATATTTATATTCCTTCTAAACATTATGCATCCTTTCACAACATAGTTTGCTATAGCAAAACCTTTCGCCTGTGTCTGCTTCAGCAAAACATTCTCTCACGTGTCTGCTCTAAGCAAAGTATCCTTTCACCTATGTGCCCCAACAAAACATCACTTGCCATAATTGATGAAACCAAGTTAATATTTAAACTATATAAAGTTTGCATCTATTTTTAAGAGGACAAGGGAAGCATGTGTTGGTCACATGCTTCAAAGTTACGTTCTTTAGGCTTGGCATGACTGTGTGCACTTCTATTCCTGGCTGAGAGCAGAGGGTAGCCTGAACTCAAGAGTGCGGGAATGGTACAGGCAGTGGAATGACACCGACCCCATTTTACAAAGAGAGAAGGAAAAGAAACACATAGAAGAAATCCCCACTATTATGTACAAAGTTAAAAATCAAAGGTTCAAATTGCTATTAGTGAGCACCTAATTTTTTTTGAGTACACATATACATGGTGTATGTGTGTGCACATATGTGTACAGGCACACTTGCCTAGGTGGGCATGTGTGGAGGCCAGAAGTTGACATCAGAATGTCTTCCTCTCCATGAGAGAGATAGGGTCTCTCTTATTGCTCACTGGTTTAGGGTTTGGCTTCCTTGCAAGGTCAGCCCCTGGTTTCTGCCTCCCCAGTGCTGAGATTACTGGATTTTTTTTTTTTTTTTTTTGAGACACGATTTCTCTGTATAGCCCTGGCTGTCCTGGGACTCACTCTGTAGACCAGACTGGCCTTGAACTCAGAAATCTGCCTGACTATGCCTCCCAAGTGCTGGGATTAAAGATATGCGCCACCACTACCTTGCTGTGTGGAATTTTTTATGTGGGTGTAGGGATTCCAACTTGTATGGCAAGCACTTTACGCACCGAGCTGTCTCCCCAACCCCTGAACATTCAATCTTTAAATAAAATAAAAAATTGCTTAAGTGTATCCATAATATTTATTCACTCTTTCAAAGTATACATATTTTTTCAAAAAATGTTATAAAGGCAAAAATATTCACAAATTTAGTGTCCATTTCCTGCCAAGAAAAGAATCAACGACCTGCTTTGTAGTGCCATATTTAGACTTCAATGTGAGCAAACCTAAGAAAAACCTAAGCTTGTTTCATATTCAAGGTGCTGTTCAGTGCTAGTATGCAGCAGCTCCGGTCTCTACATGAACACTGCAGCACTCCAGAAACCACAAAGAAAAAAATGTCAGCAGGCAGCCGGCAGGTGGATGGATGGATGGATGAGCTCTGGCCACTGCTTACTGCAAACAGCCAGCTACTACTCTTGCTTTAGGAAGGACTTGACAGCATCCCCTTTCTCTCCTCACCTTTAAATATTTCTGTCACGCAGCGGGCTTGGCTCAGTAGCCGAGCCGGTGTGAGTGGTCTCATGGGCTGTGCTTTGAGTGTCTGTGCAGGGAGTTTTGAGGAGAGCGAGCATGGGCGAGCTTGGAAAGCCACGACCTGAGGTGGATGGATAGCAGACACAGAGGTGCCCTTGTGATAAGCAAGTGTGTGGTGTAGAGATGGGAGAGGAAGAGAAGGGAACGGTGTGTGCGCTCTGAAGAGAAGTAGAACTGGAGACGGGAGAGGGTGGTGACAGTCAGCCTGATGTGAGTAGTCCGCGTGGCCACCTGAGGCCATGGTTAGGTCCTGGCCAGGCCTAGCTACCATTGCAGTAGTAACAGGGGATAGTAACAATAATCTGTATCAATGTTACCACCGGAGGCTATGCAGATGTCCCCGGTCAGGGCTTCCTTGTGGAGCCATCTCGATGTCCAAGGGCTAAGATTTGCCCTGAACCTCACCAGCTTTGGTACTCAGGCGCTCCAGAGAGCAGGCCTGGGCAACTTGAGAGAGCTGGTCCTCAGGGCGTGAGGGAGTGGGCCCTGTCCCTCACTGGCTGCAGCACTTGGGAGAGCTGACCCTGGTATCACAGGAGAGCTGGCCCTGAGCACTGAGGGTGTGAGAGCAGGAGAGCTGGCCCCACCCGTAGCTGGGCAGCATTGGAGATCAGGCTTTGGTGGCATGGGTGCAGGGGCGCTAACCCTGACTGTATAGGAGCGGGAGAGCCAGCCCTTCCCCTTGCCAACCGCCACAAGCAGAAATGGCCGTGGTTGTTTTCACAAAGAAGAGCTGGCAAGCCGAACAACTCAGCTACCACCTAATCTCAGATTATTAAGAATCATAACACAGCCGGGCGTGGTGGCGCACGCCTTTAATCCCAGCACTCGGGAGGCAGAGGTAGGTGGATTTCTGAGTTCGAGGCCAGCCTGGTCTACAAAGTGAGTTCCTGGACAGCCAGGGATACACAGAGAACCCCCCCCCAAAAAAAAAAATCATAACACGTAGACACGTTTGCTATTGCCTTGGTGACAGATGTCTCTAAGATAGAGCTTAGTACTGATAGGGCTTAGTACTGGGCATAGAAGTTATCCGCTGACACAAATGCTATGGTTATAGTGTAGGTTTCTGCAGGGGTGGGGACTAAGCTTTCCTTGTTCTTCACTCTTGGGTGTACTGCAAATGTCTTCTAACACTGTTTTGTTGTCTTATTATTCCCACTCTCCCACTTATGATCCCATAGAAAGGCACTGCACCATAGGGGATGACTGTCACTTACAACCCGGAGCCACAGGACCAAGGGCTGTCTATATGCATCATTTGTTCAGGTAGATGTCACGTGGCAGATAGGACAACAGCAGCCAGGTATCATGGTGAAATTCTGGAAGAGCCCTCTTTCTATTAACTTTTGAGGGGATATTCACCATCTCTCTTTAAAAAGCAAAACCAAGAAACCTTGCCTATTTATTCTTTGCCGTGCTGGGATCAAACCCAAGCTACTGCACATGTGGGCCGAGTGCACATAGAGCCTGGAGATGTTAGTTGTGAGGACTCTGGCTGTCAGGCCCTCAAAAAGTATTACTTTGCATCATCTCTGCTGGGACCAGTGAAGGCACGGAGAGGACTTGGAAAAGGGTTGGTCTCACGAGTCCAGTCATGCTAGGCTCAAATAAAAACTTCCTTCAGTGAGACTCTCCTTTGTTGTGCAGACAATAGTATGTTGGCAAACTATTCCAGAACCCAACTGTAAATATGTTTTCAGAACAAATAAACCCAGAGCTAAAAATAAGCTCTTTGTAAGGTTAAAGGTCCCTAAGAAGGAAGTGAACCTGAAGTGCTGAACAATTCTCTCAAGGAAGCTGAGACAAACAATAGAAAACATGTGGGAGATAAACAATAGAAACCATGAGCAAAATAAACAATAGAAACCATGTGCTCGGGTCATGTGGGGCCCCAAGATGGTATATAAACCCCGCCCTCAGCAGAAGGCGGCATCAGATCAAACTCTCCTCTCTCAAGTTGCTCTTCTGTTCATTTGATCCGAGTCCTTTCTTCTGACACCATGGGTTGCTGTGGTTGTGGAGGTTGTGGTGGCTGCGGCGGCTGCGGAGGCTGCGGTGGTTGCGGAGGCTGCGGTGGTTGTGGCAGCTGTGGCGGCTGTGGAGGCTGCGGCTGCGGTGGCTGCGGTGGCTGCGGCTGTGGTGGCTGTGGAGGCTGTGGTGGCTGTGGTGGCTGTGGTGGCTGTGGCGGTTGCAACAGCTGCACCACCTGCAGGTGCTACCGGGTTGGCTGCTGCGGCTGCTGTGGTGGCTGCTGCGGCTGCTGTGGCTGCTGCAGGCCTGTGCTAGTTTGCTGCTGCCGCCGCTCCTGCTGCCGCTCCTGTGGTTGTGGCTCCTGTGGCTGTGGCTGTGGCTGTGGGAAGGGCTGTTGCCAGCAGAAGTGCTGCTGCCAGCAGAAGTGTGGCTGCAAGAAGTGCTGCTGCTAGCATGGCTGCTGGCCTCCTGGCCTCCGGGCAGGTAATGGTTGAACCCAGGCTCATAGACTTTTAGACTGTATGTCCTATAATCCCTCCCAGTCCACCTATCAAGCTGTAAGGCTTAATAAACATATCTGAGTAGAAAGAGGAAGACTGAAATAAGTCTGTGCTGTGCTGAAGATGCCTAGCCATGGATAAAGAAGTCACCCTCCCTGAATTTGCTCATTCATTGATGAAATAATGAAGCTGAACTCTGAAACTCTAAGGACCTCTTCGACTTCAACAGCATATGTATCTACAGAGTCCTTAAAACTGAACTCAGGGCTCTTCCACCTTTACACATGGAAGATTTCACTTCTATTTCTGATATTCATAGTGCAAGTATAATGTGAATACAGGGAGCATTATAATGTGTTTATATTTTTAAAATCCACCCTCAGCCCACTATGAACCACCAGAGGTAATCTGCACTGTAATGAGAACAGGACAGAGTTCACGAAGGTCCAGAAGACTCACATTAATGACCTCAGCCGAGTGAAAGCGATTTTAATATATTCTATTATTTTGAAGCATTTGTCTTTCAAGGGATGCATGTACTTATATGTCTGCTTACATTGGCTGTATACTCCATGTGTTTTAACTTTAAAGTGTTCCCTCCTTCCCCAATGCAATTTATGAATAAAACAATGGAAAATACTGTGTTTCACTGTCTTTGAATTTTTTTTTTTCAGACTATTGGAACTGATGTTTTGGCAACATAGGTTGCAAACTCCAGGAAAGTTTAAAAATAGAGTTAAACTTTGACACTGAATATAATAAGGAAACAAAAGCTACTGAAATAAATCGACACAAACATGTACATATTCTGAGTCAATAGACTCCTGGGTGGTTTTAGGTGGGCTAAGGGCTCTCCATTTAGTTATTCAGTAGATGGGCTGAAGAAGCTATTGACATGGTCAACGCATGACTTCTTAGATAGTTTAGTTGTTTCCGGTCTATGTGCAAAACAAGGTAGACATAGCCTAGTGCTTGCAAAGCAATTTGGCTTGAAAGTGACATTGTTTTCTTTCCCTCTCTTTCTACTGGTTTGAAGTAGTCACATGGTCTTACTTAGCTATAAGTGGATAAGTGTGAATAAGTATGGAGATGAATTAATATGAGAGAAAAATTCATATATATTTATATATGTATACCAATATATCAGTGGTTACCTATGCACTATGTGACTCATGATTTTTCAAGACATGTTAAGGCAGCTTTACTACCTATTTATTTCCCTTGAAGTTTTGCTGGGGTAGTTCAACCAGTCAGGCAGCAAACTGCATGGTTAAGACCTGGCTTGTCATCATATGAACCCTTTGCATGGGATGGAACTGCAGTGACAGAGGGTTGAGAAGATAGCAGGAGCTGGAGAGCCCTGACTTACCTTACAAATATTACCTGTCATTCTAGATACAAACATACACATGGTTCAAACTGTTTTCAAACGATCTAATGATGGAACCTAGATACTCTAAAGAGTTTCTCCAAACATTTGAATAAGGCAGCAATAAACGTTTTGTTTGTTATTCATTTCAGTGTCTTTTCAGTTGTTCTCTCTGTAAACAAAGTGGTATTTTCCCCAGAGCCGCCTGCCTTTGAAATCTGGATATGCAGTGACAGGATGGACCTTTATGAGATACACAAAGCAGCACAAACTAAAGGCTTGCTCCTCTGTCTGCTATAGTTGAGGAGGACCATGGCAGACACGGAACCTTCTGTGTTTTATGGTTCCAATGACAGTTTCACAGAGCTTAAGATGCAGTTGTGAGGACAGTAGTGACACAGGCAGCGTTCCCAGGTTCTATCTCCAGCCTGGAGTGTGGGGTAGGCACTATGAAACCAGAGGCAGCTAAGCCAGTGTTTGGACATGACTGTTCCAGGAACAGCTGCTCCTGTCGGGTGGTTCAGTAGTCATGTCCTGGGGAGGCTTCCTGCTGGCCAGCAAACCCCCAGCCATCCTCTGGCCCTTTCAACAACGTTACATACAGAATTCTGCAACTGTATCTCTTCTCACTTAGCACAGCCACAAGAATCTTGATTTTTTTTTTCCTTTTTGGTGAGTGGCTGACATGGTGACAGAAATGTTTTTCTCATCACCCCTTTGTCAAATTGTAACCATTTTCAAAGCCTAGTGGAATACTGGTTTCCCATCTGTCCGAATTAATTCTTTTCTTCTCAATCTGGACTTCCTCTGGTTTTGTCATGCCATGTCCAAATAATTAGTGTACTTACCAATAACCGGTTTTAGTAAATACCCTTTCGGTTGTAGCTCCTTTGGTTTCAGGAAAAAACAAACAAACAAACAAAAAAACCAAAATCAAACAAAAAACAACCAGCCAACCAAAGACCAACCAAACAATCAAAAAACAAAACCCAGAAACCAAAGAGTAGGAAAGGGTAATTTAATGTGAGACTATAGGACAGGACTGCTGTTGTCCTTTGTAAGGTAAAAATCAAGATATAGCAAGCCACTGGGAGGTCACTTAAGCCACCTCCTCTTCACACGCACATGTTTCTCACCCAACCCTCAGTAAATCCAGCTGACTCCACTTCTGTACGCCATCATCCTATGCATGGACATCTGTGCAGTCTGTGCTCTGGGACAGGAGGAGGCTGGTGGTTGAGTGTCCGCCGGGATGTACCCATTTGAACCTTACCAGCCACCCATGCCCAGGTACAGCCCAGTGAATCATCTTCCTGCAAGCGAACAGAGATGCAGCAGGCAAGTCCAGGCAATAATGAGAGCAGCTGCACTTTAAATCCTGCCCTTTGTCTATGTGGGAGCCTAGATTCAGATGCATAACCTGGCCTCTTGGGGACCCACTATCAGCGCAGCCTCCTGTGGGTTATGGTGACTATGGGTTAGGTATGAACAAGCATTGTTGCATCGTAAGCTTCTTCCAACTCATCAACTCTTTCCATGAGGGACTCACAACCCAGCGGGGGAGAGCACAGAGCCACAGTCTAGAAAAAGAAACCATGGAACATGGTTCAAGGTTTGAGAAAAGCCAGATACCATCATCTCCCGTCCAGCCCCTCTGCTGTTGCTTTTATCATAGTGTCCATATTTGATCACTTCCCTTCTGGTGCCATTAGTCAAACCTCCCACAGGTTGTAGGTGGGATGTGTACAAAGGATCTACTTTACAAGACTGGGAAAATGAAGGATTAAAAATACTGCATGTGAGACAGCAGCCTGAAATGAAACACTAATATTTAGAATAATCAGGAATACTTGCAGAGAAGATTGCTTTCCCTAATCTTATACCATGATCATATTCTTACTGAATAACTCCAAAATAAGGATACTTTATATATCATATCCTCATATCATCCAATAATATCAACCTATGAAAAGTAGTTTATTCTAATTGGATATACTTTTTGTCTTCTTAGATTTTTACAAGGCACATCAGTAGAGGAATATTTTAGGAGTTATGCCACACAAGCTTTTTTATTTTAAATCAGTTTTTACTTACCTGTATTCATGTGTAAGTTCATCACACAGCAAACATAGATTTTTTTCTATCTGTTTCCCTTCATCCTATCATAATATGATCATTGGTTCCCGTCATAATCCTCATAATAACATCCTGCCCTACTGGACTCTGAACTGCTTTCCACAACTCATTTTTCATAAGTGCTAAACTTTAACCAGAACATTGGGATAAAAGGCCAGGCAGAGAGCTACACGAGCCCAGCCACCCTGAAGAGGTTTCTAACTGAACCAGGAAAGCCATGACGTGCTGTGAAGGGTGGACATCCTGCAATGGCTTCAGCCTGCTCATTCTGATCCTGCTAGGAGTGGTTATCAATTGTATACCCCTGGGGATCAGCTTAGTGGAGGCAGACTCGATTTCTCAAAACCCCATCTCCTGCTATGAGTGGTGGTTCCCGGGAATTATAGGAGCAGGTCTGATGGTGAGTAATACCTACATGAACTGACTTGGAGAAGGGTGTCTGATGCCTTTAACTATGACTTTCAGCCTTGCACAGTTAGGAGTGTGATTACCATCATTTTATAATGTTACATTGTGAAGAATGATAATTTATGTACAGCAAGCGACGACGGTCCATCTTAGGGACCTTAAGGCAAGAAGCAGGTTAGGTCGTTCCCTGTAGCATTTCTTCACAGGTGGGATGATACTTCTGTACTTTATTATGTAACATTAAGGAACTTGAGTTTTTCTTTTTTAAAACATGGTGCTGGTGATGGAACTCGGGGCTTTAACCACTCTGTGGAATATTGTTTAAATCTATTGCCTCTTTTTCTTTGCCCCATCCTGATTTCTAGGTATAGGCAACGTGGCAGCAGTGGGAACTTGCTCTACGGGAATGAGAAGCACCCCTGTGCACGGGTAGCCTTGGAGATGGCATAGTGAGGCTTAGCCTGCTTCTCAAGGGAGCTGGCCTAAGACCTAGAGGTCGAAATCCTGGGTCTCTTTTATAAGATGCTTGGCCATGGTCATGGTGTTTTATCACAGCAATAGGGAAACAACTGAGCCAGCTTCTGACCTCAACGACTTTTGGTTTTGAGTATTTCATAGATCCCAGAAAGCTTCAGAGTTTTATAGTCTGATGATGGTGAATGGGTGTTCCCTGTTGAAATCTGATGCAAGGTGGGACAACACAGATTTCATGCATTCTTAACAGTGAACTATCAGAGTCAGGTTCTCATCGTCTCCTAGAAATTGTGATGCAGCCAGTCTGGGTAGAACACATTTGTAGAATCCAATTTTCAGACCTGGAAGATGCACTCCTAGCAGTGCCCCAGCTGAGACAGGCCATTTAGAAAAACTCAGCTATCTCTAGATATGAATTTGCATTGCCGAAAACACAGGAGAGAATATTTTAAAGATCTGCTACAATTACTAAAGAGCACGGGGTAGTGATGGTACCCATCTACATCTCTTGGGCTTTTTTTTTTTTTTTTTTTTTTTTGAGAAGCCAAGGAGCCGCAGGACTAAACAGACCAGAAAGGACAGGAGGCATAGAACATTCATTTGTTGACATCTTGCTGGAAAGCCTAGTTTAGCGTACAGCCTGCCTAGTTTCAACCCTACAATCATCTGGGCTGCAATTATCACTTGTACTTTATATACACCAGAAAACAGAAGGCTGAGAATGTTAGCCAGGTCACACAATGGGTGTGAAACCCAGTGCTAGATTTATCTAATGGCAAAGCCAGTTAAAATGCCGTAGCCCTCAGTCTCTGCCTCAGGCCACAGAGGTCAAAGATAAAATCCATAAAGTAAAAGGACCAGGAAGCTGAGTCACAGAAAGGCCTACACACCTGGGAAACACTTGAGAGAATCTGGACTCCTTGTCTTGCCTATTTTGCTTCCCTCCATAAATGTTAACCAAAGGTCATTAGAGCGTCAAACTCATGGAGAAGTCTGATGCTCTCCATATGCAAACCCTCAAGCTGGAGGTTAGCCCGACTAGTAACAGGTGCTAACAGCAGTGCTCTGAAGGCAAGCATACTTTCATGATCCTTGGCTTCACATAAAAGGATGAATCACATCTTTTCGGAGGGGAATTATGTCCCTTGTGACATCTGTCAACTCACTTCTGCAGACACTTTGTAAAGAAGAATTCACTAAGTGTGTTGAGCATTTGGTTACTCCTTAAAACCTTTGGCCAGTTGCTACATTTCAAGTTAGCATCCCTTCAGAAATGGGAATTTTACAGGAAACTGCATATAACACAACCTCGGGGCTCATTACTGATTACTTTATGAAGTCATTTGTTTTATGATTTTATGACCAACCCCAATCAGAGGTGAACCTTTTTATCTTTTGAAACTGTAACCAAGTAAAACATTATGTAGTTAATTATCTTCAAGGTTATCTACTAAGGGGAGGGGGATTGTCAATATAAATGTTACTTGATCAAGCATTAAAAGCATTTTAAAATGTTTGTTGTAAAATATAATCAGAAAGGCTCTTTTACTTTATATAAAGTTAACTATAAGCCTGGTCTTACTCATTCTTTTTATTGATTTTTACCCATTACATAAGGGTACTTTTTCAAAGCCAGTTATTAAAATCTTAGTGGAAATCAAATGGCTATAAGTCGAACTGATTAGACTTCATGCAAACCCTTTACAAAGCAGAGCTTCTGCACTCATGCTGAGCTATGCTTTAAGTGTCGTTCTCACTTTCAAGAGGACTCCCCAGAGTTAGGCTTCTATCACAGTTTTTAACTAAGGCTCTTGTGTGCTTCCTTTATGAAAATGTACACTTTCTAGAACTGGAGGAAAGCCTGGGTTCCTGCCAAGAAAACAAACTGTAATTATTTATGAAAGGAAGAGAAGGAAGACTGAATTTCACAAAATCTTATGCATTCAAATATGTTTAGGAATTCTCAACCCTACCATTTTAATGCAAAAGTAGCCATAGATAATATGCAAATGGGTTAGGGAATCCAATAAAACTTTATTTATAAAAGTGAGGTGACATGGGTGGGGAGTGCATCCTTACCCGTTCTTGTCCTACTTCATTTGTTATAAAAGATCAGAAAGCAGTGTCTTCTGGGAACAACCAAAAAAGCTTAGTGTATACATGATGACAAAGAGTTTTTTCCCTTTCCTTCTGGTCTTTCAGCTATGCACCAGGGTAGCTGGACATCCATACGTATGTGTGGCTTCTGAATTGGAAAGGGATCAGTGTTCAGTGTATAAACAAAGCTTAGCAACAACACAAAGTGACATGAAGTCAGCATGCGATTAGACGGGGTGCCGTGTGCTGGGAAAGCTGCCTTGTGAGAGACGTGAATCTCTTCTAGGAAAACCAGGCAGATGTGGCTTTGGAAGACAATGGGGGAAGGAACAATCAGAGGGAACTTGACATAAACAAGGGTGCTGGGGTTCCAGGAGCCAAGAGTGAGTGGCTTTATGAACTGTAGGTCAATGTGACACCGTGGCTTAGAGACCACATGTCTAGAATGGCTCTGAACTTTCCCTTCTTGGGCAAGTTATACCACCTGTGGTTTGACAGTGGCACAATAGGCCATACGCCAGTGCTCCATTCAAGGATTGTTACAAGGCTGACACAGACCAAAACATGTCACGTTCTAACACCTGGTATGTAGTTACAGAGCCTGCTCATGTTAGCAGAGCAGAAGAGTGGGAGAACCATTCCAGGGTACCTAGGATGCACTGCCAGACACCCATCACAGCTAAAAAAGTCGTAAGTGGAAGGAAGCAACTGATATTCTATGTTCAACGATACAAAACTCTTAGTTAAGTGTTCTGGTCATAGCTGATGGATGTCTTTTTAAAAATAGAAAACTAACTCTTAACAATGCAAAACCATTTACAGCTCTCCTCAGCAGTACAGAATGCACTATACACCAAGCTTTTGCCTGCCTTTAATCCCAGCACTCAGGAGGCATTAGGCAGACAGATCTCTGTGAGTTTGAGGCCAGCTTGGTCTACACAGTGAGTTCTAGGAAGCCAAGGCCTTATCTTGTTTGTACAAACAAACAAACAAACCAAAGACTCCTACTAAACATCAGAGTAAAGTATGGTCAGTGCATATTAGGGATACAGGAGCGGAGAAGGGCATGGGGGACCAATGGTCATTCTCAAATGTAGGCTTGAGAACTCTGGCAAGCTGATGGTAGTCGGATGTCGAATTAAGAGCAATTAACTAGCAGGCGTGGTGGTGACTTGGTCCCTGCCAAAGGCAGGCAAACAAAACCGCCAATTTCCTTCTTCCCAGATTGACATGCTTAATTTACAGGAAATAGATATGGCTGAAGGAGAGGGGAGGGAGAGAACAGGGGAGGGAAAGGTGGAAGGAGTGGGAGACAGCATTAAAGGTAAATTTGGGTGATAGAACCAATTTCTTTTAAGATTCTTTCCAAAACTCATGCACTAATAAGCCACCCTAACTCTACTTAAAATCCACGAGGCTGCAGCCCACAGGGTAAACAGGAACGTGGACAGAAGGCTTCATAGCTTCATAGCTGCTATTGACTCTTGCCCTCTCAGTCTTTATGGCTGAAACTGATGTTAAGGTTCACGATACAATAATGTCAGGTTAGATTTCCTCTTTTGTTCTCCTGGGCTCTGAATTCCCCCGAGGGGCAATAAATGGAAGGTGGTGATGACTGAGTTTTTATCTGATGAGAAGAGATAACACTCATCTTTCCTGAAACTTCCGTTCCAGGCCATCCCAGCAACAACAATGTCCTTGGCAGCAAGAAAAAGAGCGTGCTGCAATAATAAGACCGGGGTGAGTACGGTGCAGCGGGCTTGGAAGCAGAGGGACTGCCGGACTCAGCAGCTCCTGCTGGGCCTCAGGCTTGGGCAACACTGTCGGGGTTGGTTAGTCACGTAAAGAGTGACAAGAGTTTCTTTTTTTCTTTCTTTTTTTTTGTTTTTCGAGACAGGGTTTTTCTGTGTAGCCCTGGCTGTCCTGGAACTCACTCTGTAGACCAGGCTGGCCTTGAACTCATAAATCCACCTGCCTCTGCCTCCCAAGTGATGGGATTAAAGGTATGTGCTACCATGCCTGGCAGATCTTGTTATTGACCAAAACACTGATGGTTAAAACAAAACAAAACAAAACAAAACAAAACAAAACAACAAAAAAACAAACCAACAAATCACCAGGGTAGCATACTTAGAATATTTTCTAAACCCAGCAGACTCCTCTGATTTTCCAGTTCTTGAACAATGTAAGCCAAGAAGCCGATTCTCTAAGGCTGGGATAGACCACTGACAAGCACCCAACCATCATCAATACATGGGGCTGAGTTCAGCGTAAAGGTTTTAAATCAATGGTTCCCAATCAGATGGGAACACACAGGTTATCTCGGGAGATTTCAAAAACACAAGTGCCTGCCTGCATGGTCCCCAAGATTCTGCATGTATAATCTTCCAAAGTACCAGGGGATTCCAACGCGGGGTGGGGTAAGAGCCACTGTCCTAAAGGGAATAATGTCCACAGGAGGTAGGCTGTGGGCTTCCTTTTTAAATCATTACTTTATGTAACGGGTGTTTTGTCTGCATTTGTGTCCATGCCTGTGGAAGTCAGAAGAGGGTGTCCGATTCCGCAGAGCTGGAGTTGTGGAGGGTTGTGAGCTGATGCGTGAGTGCTGGGGACCTGGGGACTGCATCTGTGTCCTCTGGAAGAACAGCAACTACTCTTAACTGTTGAGCCATCTCTCTAGCCCCAGAAAATAAGTTTGGTTTTGTTTGTCTGTTTTTTTGTTTTGTTTTGTTTTGTTTTGTTTTGTTTTGTTTTGTTTTAACAGAGCCTGCTTCTGGCATTTCTGTTTATTTAGGATTACAATAATCACTTTAACCACAGTGTTTATAGTCTCTGTTCCTAGTACTTTGGTTTCTATTGTTCCTAAACTACCATACCTTGGTGCAGTTTGACTTGACCTCACTTCTACGTGATACTCACAAGTTCTCCAGATCTCCTGGTTTATTTCTGATTCTCTTAACTGGAAAAGTATCTGAACACTTAAACTTTTCTCAAATCCACTTTTTTTTAATTAGATATTTTCTTTATATACATTTCAAATGCTATCCCGAAAGTTCCCTATACCCTCCCCCGCCATGCTTCCCTACACACCCACTCCCACTTCTTGGCCCTGGCATTCCCCTGTACTGGGGCATATAAAGTTTGCAATACCAAGGGGCCTCTCTTCCCAGTGATGGCCAACTAGGCCATCTTCTGCTACATATGCAGCTAGAGATATGAGCTCTGGGGGTACTGGTTAGTTCATATTGTTGTTCCACCTATAGGGTTCCAGACCCCTTCAGCTCCTTGGGTGCTTTCTCTAGCTTCTCCATTGGGGGCCCTGTGTTCCATCTTATAGATGATTGTGAGCATCACTTCTGTATTTGCCAGGCACTGACATAGCCTCATACAAGACAGCTATACCAGGGTCTCTTCAGCAAAATCTTGCTAGCATATGCAACAGTGTCTGGGTTTGGTGGCTGATTATGGGATGGATCCCCAGGTGGGGTAGTCTCTGGATAGTCCATCCTTTGGTCTTAGCTCCAAACTTTGTCTCTGTAACTCCTTTCATGGATATTTTGTTTCCTATTCTAAGGAGGAATGAAGTATCCACCTGTTGGTTTTCCCTCTTCTTGATTTTCTTGTATTTTGCAAATTGTATCTGGGTGTTCTTTGTTTCTGGGCTAAATTCCATTTATCAGTGAGTGCATATCTAATGACTTCTTTTGTGATTGGGTTACCTCACTAAGGATGATATCCTCCTGATATATCCATTTGCCCAAGAATTTCATAAGTTCATTGTTTTTAATAGCTGAGTAGTACTCTATTGTGTAAATGTACCACATTTTCTGTCAAGTTCACTTTATATTAAAATGTTTTTGAATATACCTTTTCATGAAAATTGATTCCTTAAGTTTTGTCCCCCTTGAGGATACAAGTAGGTGGGAAGAGGCAAGCTATTTGTTATTTTTCAATTATGTTGTCTCTCTGTGCATATATGCATGTGAGTCCAGTGCCCAAGAATGCCAGAAGAGGGCACTGGACCCCCTGGAGCTGGAGTTATAGGATGTGAAACTGTGGATGCTAGGAACTAAATTTGGGTCCTCTGAAGAGTAGCATGTACCCTTAACCACTGAGCTGCCTTTCCAATCCTTAACAGAGGCACTTTTCATGTAGATCCTGGCTTTAAATTAGGTTGTTTTGCTCACACCAGTCTTGAAAATAATTCAGGCATGCTTCAGCAATCTCATGGGTTATTCAAAGCTGAGGATCTTCCAGGGCTGCTGGGAGGAGGGGGTGGGGCACAGAGGCACTCTATATTATTATTTATGTCGTTAGCAATAGTTCTAGTCATTTAAATAGTGACTGCCTGCCTATATCAATGTCATAAAACCCCCCTTACAATAGCTTTTCAGTTGCTGGCAACCAGGTGTTCAGGTTACAGTTGGTGCCTTCTGGGTCAAGATAAGGCCAAGGTGGCACAAAATTCTCCTCCCTTCTTGGCAGGGCATGAAGGGGGCAGCAGGGCCTTCCCGGTTTCATCTTTTCTTCCTTCCCCTTTTCTTTGTTTCCCAATATGGTAAGATTTTGCTCAATCACTTGAATGACTGCTCACTCAGGAAGTAACAGGTCAGAGGTAACAGCAGCTCTTCTTGATGAGTAAATTCGGTAACTTGTATACATCACAGTAGTGCTGGAGAATCAGGATTGACAGTTGATCCTAGCTCCCATTTCTGTGTGCTTCCAGCTGAGGACACTAAGCGACAAGAATGGGAGCATGAGTATTTCCTACATGAGCTTCCCAACAAGCTGTCAACCTTCCTTCCCCCTTCTCTCCAAAATGAGAATACCGGTAGATCTCGTTTAGGGTTGTTCAAAGGATTACATGAGATGCCACACATGAGGCACAATCCTCTAAGAAGCTAATAAGGGAAGAAAAATGCTTTCCTATTTTCACTTTTGATTTTGAAATAATCATAATCACTAACAGCTTTGTGACACACAGAAATTATTCTGGGGGGGGGGGCGGCACATTCAACCTTTTTATTTTCTATGCCAAATTTCAGTTTGTGTGACTTGGGTTCAGACAAGGCACATGCTTTCCCTCCATCATGGTCTTCTCAACTCTGGGCATATTTAGACCCTCCACCCGTATTCCAAATGGACATGTGGCATTGTTGAGATAGCTTTTTGTTGTCATACTGGACTGGGAGAATATAAAGTGATCCTTGCATCTGATGGGCAGAGACCAAGGTTGCTGACACATCCCACCCTGCCTTGGAAGGGCCCAATAGCAACATGTCCCTCCAGTGAGCCCAGCTGAGTTAAGCTCTCAACTCTGCTGCTTACTGATTACTTCAGGATGTTGGCCACTGTCCGCATACAACATCAGCCAAATATGCGAAAGAGTTGGAAGCCAAGAGCCCAGAAATAAAAATTTAGGCAGACAAGGTCTAGTAGAGGTTCAATGTAGTTAGAACCATATACCATAGGAAGAGGGAACCAGGTTTCGGTGGCCAGGAGGAATTTGTAAACCCAGGAATACACAAGTTGAGATTTTTCAGAGACATTAACAAGTGTAATTATCTTTTGGCAACTGTAATTCAACAGTGAACTTTGATCTCCACCTCTTTAAAAAAATCAACACCTAATTAAACTGCACTTTCATGTCTCAGGACCACACAGGGCGAGGGAGATGGCTAAGTCAGTAAAGTGTCTGTCATACAAGCATTCCGATCTGAGTTTGGATCCCTAGGGCTCACATAAAAGCTGGGTCAGGTGGCACCTGCCTAAAAGGCCAGTGTTAGAGGTGCATAAAGGTAGATGCCGGAGCTCAGGGGCCAGCCAGCTTAGGGAAATGGTTCACTCAGCTCCAGGCCCAGTGACAGACAATGTCTCAAAGATAAGTTGGAGAATGAAAAGTGCTATGGGGAGACACCCCACATCAACCTCTGGTTTACACCCCTCATACACACGAACACACATGCACATGCAGAATACACTCACATAAACATGTACAAATACCACACATGTATATACACCAACAAATAAGGGGGAAAAAGATCTAGGTGCACAGACTGACTGGAGAACTGCAGTCAGTACCTAAGACTGCTAAGTGCTACACGCTGCTGCTGCTGGAAAACTTGAAACAGGGAGGTCATACAATGACGCGTGCAAATGCTGCTGCTTTGTTTTCCAGATGTTTCTTTCATCACTCTTCAGTGTGATCACAGTCGTTGGTGCTGTGTATTGCATGCTGGTATCACTCCAGGCTCTCTTGGAAGGACCTCTAATTTGTAATACTCAGGCCAACAGTACCGTCACTTGTGAATTTTCATTGAAAAACTTAAGGTGAGTTGAGTTTGGTCACACTGTCTCCCATAGATGTGGCTAACTATGGTATATAATGCTAAGCTTTTCTCCATTCTGACTACTGGGACAAACATTCGTAGGGACTTGGTGAACTGATACCAGTATCTAATGTCTCACCAAGAAGTGGTGGGGCTGCTTCAAGTATGGTCTCATCTAAATGGTCTAGTTGATCTCAAGTGGCTTATACATGCCTTGTAAACATTCATGGATATATGCCTATGCCTCTTAAAAGTTCTGGGAATATATACTTAATTTAAACCCTTGGGGTACAGTAGTGGGTGAGGGGAACATTTACTTTCTACGAATCTGCACTATTTTTGTTTGTTTAAATTTTAAGCAAAGGAGTGTTTTGCCTGCATGCAAGTGCTCCACTCATGTGCAGTGTCCAAGGAAGCCAGAAGAGGGCACTGTACCCATGGGACTAGAGTTATGAATAGTTTGTGAGCCACGATGTGGATGCTGGGATGTGGACCCAGGTCCTCTGCAAGAGCAATAACAGCTCTTAACTGCTGAGCTACTTCTCTAGGGCCCTTATTTTTTATCATGTGTGTGTGTGAGTGCGTGTGCGTGTGTGCATGTGTCTCTCGAGTGTGTTTGTACTGTGAATGCAGTGTCCATGGAGGCCACAGGTGATGGATCCCTGTAGAACTGGGGTCACAGGCAGTTGTGAGCTGCTCCTAGTGGGTGTTAAGAACTGAACTTGGGTCCTCTGGAATGGAAGTATGTTCTCGGAACAGATGAGCCTTCTGATCATGAGATATGAACCTATCCTATCAGTGATAAACCATAGATGGCTTACATTTTTGTGTACGGTGTTCCTGTCTTTGTAATGTTTGCTGGTGCTGTGTGGATAGGCATGGATGTGTGCCAACATACAAGGAGGTGTCCTCCTCAATTTCTCTCCTTTATTTACTGAACATGGAGCCTGACAATTCAGCTAACCGGCTAGGTTCAGGAATCCCCTTGTTTCTGCTCCATCTGATCCCCCCAGTCCTGGGCTTCCAGGTGGCCACCCTGTCTCCCCCCCCCCTTTTTTTTTCCTGTGTAGCCCTGGCTGTCCTTAAACTCAGAAATCTGCCTGCCTCTGCCTCCCAAGTGTTGGGCTTAAAGGCATGCGCCACCACTGCTGGGCTGTCTCCTTGGTTTTTATATGGGTGCTGGGGATCTAAAGTCTGGCCCTCCCGCTTTCATGGCAAGTGCTTTGTTCATGGAGGCACAACTCCACCCTTTGTACTTTTGAAATATCAATCAATCACTCAATCAATCAATCAATTGAAAGAGCAGCTAGTAGATTCATGTGGTCATGCTATATACTTATAGACAGCGATAAAAATATTTAAGTAATGCATTGGAAGTTACAAACATACAAGGTCCATTGAGAAAATTCTATGCCTGAATTTAGGCAGACTTTTCCAAAACAGGAAGAACAATCTAATTTACTAGCTATCTTTAATTAGCCACTTAGTTTCGGAAAGCTACCAGATCTAACTTTTTAATTAAAACCTGTTTTCTCCTCCATTACCTACAGTAAAAAAAAAGGTCTTTCAAAATGTGCATGGTAGTTATTATTGTGGACTAAACAAAACCCAAAGAAACAGCTACTGCACACATCCCACCCTCAAGGAAGCACCAGAGCTCACTGACGTAGTGGGAGCAGGCTAAGCTTCGAGGGCAGCAGCACTGACATCCCCTCCTAGTCTAGTTGGGGAAGCCAAGACAGCAGGGTCATTAATCCTGTGGTCTCAAGGAAACCAATAGGCTCATAGGCCATGTGCTGCAAATATTGTTTTCTCAGGTCCAAAGTCAGTTGTTGGGATCTAGAAATGTGTTCTTCCTAAGAGTATTCCATTTTATTGGTATACACGCTCCCCCCCCCCCCAAATCATCCTGAGATAGATGTGTTAGGACTAAAAGCTTATTTTATGCTACAGGCATGCATCATTTTAATCATGTATTTGAAATGTTGTGAGTAAAAACTATCCACCTGGCCGAAGAGCAGGTCTATGTTAGAAACTGCTCTCCCCCCCCCCCCTCTCTCTCTCTCTCTCTGTGTGTGTGTGTGTGTGTGTGTGTGTGTGTGAGTGAACTCATCTGCTTTCCTACCTTTGGCAAGTAGAAAGGCTACACAAACAGGTTCACACCTCTGAGGCTTTTGATATTTATTTCCATCCTGACATGAGAGAGCATCAGTTCATCTTAAGATCAGCTGTCCTATGGAGAATGACACAATGTGTTAAAATAGGGTTTTAAGCATTAGGGCTATGCAAATGTGTGCAGCCAACCAGATCTTAGCTATGGTTTCTGTGTACAATCTTTAAGAATGTACATTGGGTTTTACTATACTGGGGCTTTTACTGTCTTAGTAGGCACATTTAACCCTTTTCTTTTTCTCTCCAGTAACTTTGATCCTGAATCCTTCAATCTGCTGTGGTTCTTCAATGGCACTTGTGTTTCTCCTACTGATTTAAAAAACCCCACCATCAATAACATGGTCAGTAACTGGAAAATACCCAACTCCAACTCTGAAGAAGACAGACACAGGATTTTCCACTTCTCAGTATTTATGAGTCTCCTGCTTGTTGGAATCCTGGAGCTCCTGTTTGGGCTCAGTCAGATGCTCATTGGTTTCCTTGGCTGTCTGTGTGGCATCTCTCAGCGACGGAGTCAAATTGTATAAAGGGAAATAAACTAGAATATCAGTACTTTGAATAATTTGAAAATTGCATTTAAAATATATACTTTTGTAAGTTCAATAATGAAGCATCTTCTAGAACACAGAGTCATTTTAGTGCAAACAGATGTTTTTAGAATCATCTCTGAAGCAACTTTCAAAAAAAACCAAAAAACAAAAATTAACCTATCAAGCTGGGCAGGGCTGGTACACGCCTTGGATCCCAGCACTCAGGAGCAGAGGCTGGAGGATTCAGAGTTTGAGGCCTGTCTAGTTTATAAATTCCAAGACAGCCAGGACTATACAGAGAAGCTAAAGCAAAGGAATGGCAAATTGAACTGGCACATAAAGCGTCCTGCATGTGCAGTCCACCTCCACTCCGGGAGAGGAGTCACCAGTGGTTGACACTGGGGAGAAGCATAGGCAAGCTTTTAGGTTTCCTGTTTCCTATGTATGCCAGAAAAACAACTCTCCACCTGATGGCTACAGAAGTATGTGTCTTAGTTTTAAGAAATATGTGTTATGTGTTTTAGGAGGAAGACCATGTTTTAAAAATACTTTACCCTCAAAGCCAAAGTGACAGAAAAATGCTGTGTTTAACTGACAGGCACATGGCAATTCATCATACTCTATTTTCTTATGTTTGTATCTCTTCATGATTTCTGGTAAGACTTTGGGGGAAAAAAAATCAGCCTTTTAGGAGCTGGTTTTTATGTATGCTGATCTTTAAAAGATAGGTAACAAAATGTATTTATTGTATTAAAATGTTATGAAATAGAAAAAACTAAAAATCTACAATTTTCTGAATATTCTCTCTCCTACAATTGATTTCAATCCCAATTTTATGGGGTGTCTTAGTTAGGGTTTCTATTCCTGCACAAAGCATCATGACCAAGAAGCAAGTTGGGGAGGAAAGGGTTTATTCAGCTTACACTTCCATACTGCTGTTCATCACCAAGGAAGTCAGGACTAGAACTAAAGCAGGTCAGGAAACAGGAGCTGATGCAGAGACCACGGAGGGATGTTACTTACTGGCTTGCTTACCCTGGCTTGCTCAGCTTGCTTTCTTATAGAACCCAAGGCGGTATACCAGCCCAGGGATGGTCCCACCCACAAGGGTCCTCCTCACTTGATCACTAATTGAGAAAATGCCTTACAGATGGATCTCGTGGAGGCATTTCCTCCAGGCAGGCTCCGTTCCTGCAGAGAACTGGACTTTGGTTCTCAGCACCCATACTAGCATCTCACAGCAGCCTGTAACTTCAGCTTCCAGGGAGCCAGTCCCTTCTTCTAGACTGCAGGGCAACTGTGCACACACAAATACGAAATAAACAAATCTTAGAAAGTGTGTGTTTTTTTTTTTTTTTTTGAAGTGAACTGGACAGATGGTTCGGCATTTAAGAGCACTTGCTGTTCTTGCAGAGTGCCCGGCATCTACATGATGGCTTGGTGGCTTGCAACTGTAACCCGAATCCCAGGGGATCCAGAGATCCCCCCTATTCTGGCTTCTTTGAGCACTAGGCTCACTCACGTGGCAGGCCAAACAGACAAATACATAACATAAAAATAAATCTTAAAAACAAAACAAAACAACACCACAGTCTTGATGGTAACTACACTACCAATTATAACTGCCCAAGTAAATGAGTACAGTAAGAACTTGCAAGTCTCTTTCTAGCCCAAACTGCACGAAGACATTTTCCCTAAACCACCCCTCCCCACACACCCACCAACAATTAAGGCTTATCTTTAGGATATATTTAATCGTCTACATACAAGAGCACAACTAAGTGAACACTCACCAGAACCAATAAATTTCTCCTCAAACATGAAGGTCCTTCTGTGTGTCTGTCCTTCTGCGTGTCCGTTCGTCCGTCTGTCCGTCCATCTGTCCATCCACCCAGACTGTAAAGATCAGGAACCATCCCCTCCCACTCATCAGCCTTTCTCCACTTCTGCTCCTTAGTAAGAGCTCTCGCCCATCCTCATCAGCTACCCCAAAACTGTCTTACCTCTGGCTGAGTCATTTTCGTCCTTCAGTATGTCATGGCTCTTAAAGAATTTGACGCTGACTTTGTCAAGCCATCTACTGTTGAGTAGGATTCCTTTTGCACTCTTGTCTGAGTTCCTCTTTCTGTTGCTGTGAGGAAAGTAGCTTGACAAACGCTCCTTTAAGAAGAAAGGGTTATTGTGGCACGCAGTAGCTCCCAGCTCAAGAGCCAGTCCATCACTGCAGAGATCAAGGCAGCAGGAGCTGGTGCTGGTATAAAGCAGCTGGTCACACTGCATCCATCTGCAAGAAGCAGGTGGATGAATGCCACTGCTCTGCCCCTTCTCCCACTTTATACAATCCAGGGCACCATGCTGAAGGCTGGGGGTGGAGGATGGTTCCTGCCCACAATTAGGAAAAGTTTTCCCACAATCATTTAACACAACCAAGATAATCCCCATAGGCCCATCTCCCAAGTGGTTCTAGCTTTGGTCAAGGTCAAGCTGATCAACACTGTCATGACTCTTCTCTGTAGAATGTAGCAAAACACTGTTAGCATTTTTCCTTCTTTTTAATTTAATATGTATGTGTGTTCTGCCTGGGTGTGCCTGTGCACTGTGTGCATGCAATGCCAGAGAAGGCCATCAGCCTCCCAGGACTAAGACTACAGATGGCTGTGAACCATCATGTGGGAGCTGGGAAATGTACCTGGGTCTTCAAGCAGAGCGGCCATGCTCTTAACTAGTGAGCCATCTCTCCATTCCTGGTGCTAGCATTTCCTTCTGTATGGGATTCTTACCCTGCTACACGGCACTGTCCTACACCAGAGCAGAAGCTCCCTGGGTGCCAAGGCACATGCATTTTACTTTCTCCTGGTGTAACCAGTGCATAGCACAGTACCTCATGCAGGTAGGGCCAAGGTATTGGTCTGCTGAATAAATGCTATCTTCAGCACTCAGACATTAGTGGCAACAATGCTTACTAAATTAATATTAAATTGCTAAAAGACATGAAATAGAAACAGGTAAAAAAAAAAAAAAAAGGAATGCCAGCTCACTGTACTTGACTGAACAAATAAGAGAGGAGGAGAGCTAGCTAGCTAGGGATATCTGGGATAGATAGAACTTAAGACTTTTCTCATCACCCTGGAAAGAGGTGACATTGTCCAGGTCTCTGCTTAGTCAGAAAAAAGGAGACCTAAGTTTCAAAAAGAAGCCACCTTTGCCAGTACCACCACCGGTGCAAACAGACGCAGGTTGTTTCTATGCTCTTTAGTCTTTAGGAGACCACAGGCCACCTGAAGTTATCCTCTTTTGAGGGCAATCAACCTTTGATCTGGTATCCAAAGTAGCAAATGCTTGTCTGTATACGCGCAACTGATGCACCAGGTCCCACCTAACACTAAAACACTAAAAGGAGTCATTTGCAAAATCCGATGTTTCTCTCTTCCTCCCCGTCCCACCCCTTTGGCCCTTTTTTTTCCCCCCAGGACAGGGTTTCTCTGTGTAGCCTTGGCTGTCCTAGAACTCACTCTGTAGACCAGGCTGACCTCTCAAACTCAGAGGATCTGCTTGCCTCTGCCTCCCGAGTGCTGGGATTAGAGGTGTGCGTCACTGCAGCCTGACTTCCAATGTTTCTTACCTCTCGTTCCTACCCCCGAGATCAATCTCATCTTAGCAGGCATCTGGACAGCTCCTGCCGTCTCAAACGCATCCCTCGCACACAGCTGAAGCTTCTTTCCCTCAGGAAACGTTTTGTAACCCTCAGTCTTTACGAGTTTTTACACTTAGACACGTACTTCTGTGTTTACCATGTGTGTGGCTGTGCGTGTACCACCACCGTGCTCGTGGAAGCCAGCAGACAACTTCTGGGAGTTAGTTCTCTCCTTCAGAGCCCAGTCCCAGGGCCTGATAATAGCACCTTTACCTGGCAGGGCACCTTACAACTCGCAGTCCTCATTAGTGTGCTTCATTCTCTCCCACACCACTGCCCTTAATCTGTCAATTCCTTAGGAACAGAAAATGTGTCTAAAATATTTCCCGAAGCAGACAGACAAATGTCGTCTGCTGTCCTTAGTTCTCTGATGCTCGTTAGCCCTAATGCTGTCTTTTTGATCCTCCAGGACCCAGATTTGCTGTTGTTGTTGTTGTTCTTTGTTTATTGAAAAATCTGTGTCTGTTCAGGTATCTACAAAATATTTCTTGATTATCCTGATTAGGATTGAATTTGTTAATACTCATTCCCATGTCCGGCCCCCACACCTGGGTAATTAGCAGCTTTTGCCTAATCAATATAGGACATTCTATCTAAGAATATTCGGGTCTTTGTATAACACTCATCAGGGAAAATAACAGCTTCTGTACTAACCTCTTAGGAGTTGCTTTTATTTCCACCCTTTTTATGAAATCTTTTCTGTGCGTGCTCAGCAAAAGAAGTTATACATTTAATTTATCAAAGTCACATACTCTAAGTACAAGAAGGAACCCTCCCCCTGGGTTAATGGAGACTCAAGAACAGTAATGTGAAATCTACTAAGCCTTGGAACTTTCCTCACCCTCTAGGTAAAAAGGGAACTGATGATGTGCAAAGAATATTGTAGCTGAAGTCTAACTGTTCTTGAAAAAAAAATACACTTTTGAATACTAAAGGCTTGATATTAGCAAGGAAGTATTACAATAAAAAAAAGGTACATAGGCTTATAAAGGTTTTGTTTTTGTTTTTTTAAAAATAAACCTGAATCACTCTCATAGATTCAATAAATTAGCAAACCATTTACAGTACTAGCAAGCCCTGTGCTGGGGTGGATATCTGAGAAACCCACAGGTCACTAATTCACTACTTACCCCTGGGACAGGAGACTTGGATAAGATATTCAGTCCACAGCCCCATATGATGAAATAAATCTTTCCATAGACATTGCTTTGGTTGACAGTTTATTAAATACACTACATTTATACCTTATTTTTTAGGTTTTTAAATCATTCACACATGGACTTGGTAAAAACATACTTGATAGAAAACTAAGATGAAAGTCAAAACAACATATTGCACACAGATAAACTGCTGAACTGTTAGGAGTTTTTAAACTCCCTCCGCCTGCACAGCTGATGAAGAAGAGTTAGGTGGTTTGACTTGAATCCTGTACAACACTGTGACTAAAGCATCACTGCTGAGATGTAGATACAAAAAGCATCTATCAAAGAAACTGCTTAATCATCTGAAAAACAGGACAAAACACTTTTCTTTCACAGACAATTTTCTAAACTCACTCTTTATGTCTGCCATTTCTGTTTAGAGAATTAGCTGTACAGACTGATGAGGCCACAAAAATTATTTTCTTTAAAAACAAACAAACCTAGAGCCTATTTACAAGACATGCAAAAGGAGAGTGTATAGGTGCCACTGCAGAACTGGCTGAATGCCCATCAGCAACACAACAGGCCTTCACTCTACAGATACAGGTCCTTCCCTGCATTCTGGAGAAATATTTTCAGGGCTTGGACTAGAAAGCCGGCATACGATGATGCAAAGACAGAAACAATGAAGTTTGCAAATCCTTTATATTTCCAGGTGTTGAGACAATATATGTGACTGCTGAGGTTACCTCTAGCGTCGAAACCAGAGCCAGCTATTAAGCAGCCAGAATGCTACAGTGATTGAATACATGACCATTTCTCTTTTAGCACGCTCTTTATTCTCCTCTTCCAGAAGTTGTAGACGTCTATTTAACTTGATTATCTAAGTGAAAGACAAATACAAAATACAAAATAGTACTATTGCATGCGTACAGCAATCAGATTTTTTAAAAAGTAGTATATAAACTTGTCAAAGAAATCATTACATATACAGTTCCATTTGGATCAAAATGAACAAAATTATAAAAGAAAACAAAATACTACCCACAATGGCTTAAACTGATTTAAATACACTTCTTCATTTCCACTCTGTAAGTCTGAATTAGGGAGAGTGTGTAAGGACACTGTTGCACTAGGCTTTGCTGGTGGGAAACAGGACCTGTATCTGATGGGTCTATCACAGAAGAAGGAGCACAGGATGCCTGCTCCTCTTTGGGCCTCCTCCATGAGCCTCAGTTGTACAGCCTTGGACCTGCATAACTTGTGATCTCAGACCACTCTGATACCCGAGAGCCCCAAATTACCTACGATAGTGGGCCCTCTGATATGCCACTCAGACAGATTGCTATATGTTTGGCACACATAATCAGAATACTAAACATGCCTTCTCCACATGGCAATACCTCTGTGTAAAGATAGATAAAAAGCATATTAAAGATAAGCACAAGAAGTGTACAGACTGGGCTTACGGGTAGGGTCATACAATATACTGCAGAGGTAGGGGGAAAATTCAAAGCAGTGTTTTCCAAAATAAATAAATTATAAACAGTAATAAAGGTTCCCAAAGTAACCACATATCAAGACCAAAACACAAAATTTGGAACTGGATTCATTTGTAAGTATATCAAGATTCTTTGATACTGTTGAGATTATATCAATCATTTTGGTAGCAATGTTCTATGCTGATCAAAATCATTTGAATGGTAGTTCAAAAAATCTTTAAATCTGAGAAAAATCAATTATGGTTTATTAGATAATCTGAATTCACGGAATCCACAGGAGAAAAAATAATGCAAACTATTAATCTGAAATATTTTGTAGAGATAGCTATAGGTTACTTTTTTTTTATTTGGGGCAGTAATTACCTGACGTCTTAATGAAGCTGCATCTACCACAGTCATGTCATCTGATGCTCCTTCTATGGCTGCATCTAGGTTTGAAATGCCATACCTAGCAGATAAGATATTGAAACACAAGTTAAAACTAAGAGTAACTGTCAAGTCATGTGTTGTGTTGTATACTAGTTAAAAGACTCATACCTAACAATATAAATTAGCATTTTTCCATTTGAATTGATACAAATAAGGAAAAGCAGCTTAAGATGACTATCTGCAATACTGGGAAAAGCTGAGGAAAACCTCTTACTATGTGCTTTTTTTCAAGCCAGAAAATGCAACAATGTTAACGGGCCCTGTCTGAAAGGGGCAGAACTGCTACTATCTGACATACTGACACACAGTAATTATATATGAACCATGTCCATGTTCTGTAGGCAGAGACTCAATGGCAGGAAATGACAGTAAACTACAAACAAAAACTGATCATTTATTACTCTTTCACTTCTGCCTGCCTTGCTTTTACTATTTTTTTTACTTTACTTCTGATTTCTAGTTCTCTCTGCTCTCCCACAAAAGTGAACACATGATCTTCTAAATATTTTGCAACTACACTTAACTACAGAACTGTCTCAATAACATACCAACAAGAAGCTGCATATAAAACAGTACTGCTGGAAAACCACCAAGACAGTGCAGAGGAAGTACATTCAACAGTACTTTTTGTTAAAATGCACTCACTCTTCTAAAAGGGCACAGACTCAGGAATATAGTGGCATTTTAGAGATGGGAGTCTCACATGACTGGTCTCAAACTTGCTATGTGGCAGTGTATGGCCATCTACTCTCGATCCTCCTGCCTTAGCACCCCCCCTCCCCCAGACCCCCCAACACCCCCACAACAAGTGTTGGGATTATAAGCATGTACCACCAAGCCTGCATGCAGACATAAAAATTTAAAAAGAGAAATGGAGAAATGTTCTGTCTTCCATTTGTCTAGGTTTCTACATTTTTAAGAAAAGAATCTGAAACGTTATGTGTCTGTGTGAGTGTGTATCTCAGTGTATTCTACACTTGTCAACAGGAAGCCAGGAAAGTGCACTAGATTAAGAGCTGCTCACATGGTGTTGAACTTGAGAACTGTGGATGAGCCATAAGTACTCTTAACTGCTAAGCCATCTCTCCAGCACCAGGTTTCTACATTTTAAAATTCATTTTAATGAAGAACACTTTTACCTAGATATAGTTTATACATAATACAATTTATTTACATGTATATCTACTTTATGTTTTATATGGTTATTTTAGTGAAATGACATGGTAACCTTTCTACATGAGCAGAATGTAAATAAAATTCCTTTTATGTAAGCTACACAGGGTTGGTACATGAATCATCATTCTAATACTCCCAGTAACTCTACATTAGAAAACCTACATAACCTGACGTAAAGGGATAAGAAGGCAAATATATATTCCCTCACGCTTGCTAGTGTGCTGATTCACAAAGTTCTACTGTTTTAAATGTTAAAACTACCTCAAAACACTTTTAAAAAGCATGTCAAGTAGACTTTAGATAATAGAGGGCGTGTACCCATTGTAGATAATCCACAGCAATCTCTGACTTGCAGTTTCTATAATGGCGAGGTCAGATAGATTACACTAACCATGCCTTCTTCTTAGAAACAATGTGTCTTGAACTACTCAAACTAAAATGTGTAAGTTAGGAGAAATAAACTCAGTTCATAAGTAAATGCTGAAACTGTGAGTTTGTAAACCCAGCAAATTACTCTTATAAATACTAAAATAGAACTATTAGGTTTAAGGGTGTAGCTCAGTGGCAGGACACTTGCTTACCTGTGCAAGTTCCTGGGTTTGTCCCCAGAACCATAATAATTCAGCCTGCACTCCAAATTATTAAATGTTTAGCGAGGAAACTATGGGTCAATGCATTTTCTTTTCTATGTTTTATCTTCAAAATAATAAATAATTTCTACTTTCCCAAGATTACACATGAGATGAATAGTTGGAGGAAGAGGGTTATCAAAAATACCAGCAATTGCCTCAAAGGTAAACGGAAGGCTGGCATGATACTCAGCCAGAAAATGCTTACCGTCCAAAGCTGAGCACCTAAATCCATGTTAAAAATAGAAAATCTGGGCATGCTGGAGCATTCTTGTAGTCCCAGGACTGGGGAGGCAGAGACAGGAGGATTCCTGTGGCTTGCTGACAAGCCGACTTAGCGCAACCAGCAAGTTCCAGGCAAAGTGAGAGACTGTCTCAAAAACCAAGGTGGCTAACACTGGAGGAATATCAAGGATGACTCTTGGGTTTTCATGTATATGCACCTGTACCCACACAGGCAACCCCACCCACCACATCATATACAAAGGTAAAGGAACAGGGATGGTCATACACATCAAGACACAAACATGCACAGAGATAACTAGCTTTAACAAAGAAATAAAGCATACATGAAAAAAATTACCATTTAAATACTGAATCACCCAAAGTTTCAGAAACCTAAAGATAATCTTCACTTGTCATATATATATGACAAGATTTTATCATCAATTTAAAACAAAAAATATGAAATTAGTTTAAACAAAATTTCTATTTCTCACAACTAAAAACTCTTACAAATGCTATCATATCACTACAAACACATTCACAGTAAGTTAAGAGATTTAAAAAAAAAACTCAAGGGAAACTAGTGTGGACTAAATGAAGATGCAGAAGAAACGAGTAAGCACTATTCAGGGCCACCAATGCAACATGGTGAGATTAACAAGAAATGGGTGGCTCCTTTTCTCTTACTTAAGAATGTGCCTGCCTCTTCTGAAGAAGAGAAACAAGGCTGCCAATTTAAATCCTGCTGGGACAGTTAGCACAATTTTCTAAGCTTATCTGATGGTATGCAAAGGGCAAATACAAGAGCAAAGGCTCAAATCAACAGGTGATAAAAATAGTTAATGGACATAAACAAGATTTAAGACTCTATACTTTCTGTTTTAGCATGATCCTCCATAAAGCTATGAAAATACTGCTATAAAGTATACTGGATGCTCTTACCACACCATGGCAGTTTTTTTTGGGGGGAGGGGGGTATTGAGACAGGGTAGCTCTGGCTAGTCTGGAACTCACTATGTAGATCAGGCTGGCTTCAAAAATCTTAGCAATCCACCTGTTTCTGTCTCTTCAGTGCTAGGATTAAAGTCATGTGCCACAATACCCAACCATAATTTTTATTATTATACAATGTTCTCATACTTTGGTGGACTGATGTCAGGACTAATTATCATCCCTGTTCTTAGCAAAGCACATCATTTCTCCTAAGGGAAAGCTACAGAGGCCTAAGTTGTATACATAAATATAATCATGGCTATGGCATGCATCATGATGTCCTGCACAATACAAGCTGCATCAAGTCTGCGTGTTCTTTGGTAATCACAAAGTCTCCAAAGTTACCTGACGTTGTCATGATGAGGATTAGAAGTGGCGGCAGCTGACCCACCACGCAACACAGGTCTAGGGCAGGTTTTTGCAGAAGACACAAGACAGAATCAGGAAACAGAGAAATACGAAAATAAAGCAAAAACAAGACAAATAAATGTCAGATAGGATTATATTGTATGCTTTAGTACAATATAATATCCCTCATATGCTTTGAAAATCCTTGTTTCTTATGTCTTCCCCATTTTAAATAATTTTAACACTTCATAAATTTAAAAAGAGAGAAAAACATGACAGAATAGCACCAACATATAATTCTATATGGTGCTATTTAAAAAATGTAATTCCTCTTTTCCAATTGAAAAATAAAACCACTAGCAACTTTAACGGCATATCCAGATCCGTTAGTAGCACCTGCATGATCATGGTTGCTCATAAATATAAACTAGGCATTGAAAGGAATACCCACTGCCCACAATTCCTTCCCTCTAGCGTCATTAATCTGATTAGTCAGACAAGCTTTCGGTCTTAAAGCAGCTGCGTCTCATCCCGACACTGAGCTGCGAACAGATGGTGAGACTACAGACATGCAGTCACTCTGTGAGTGCGTGCGCGGAGCCTGAGACAACCAGGAGTGACATACAGGGCTGCTGCATGAGGACCAAGGGGCACTGGAAAACTTTGTGGGGCTCGTCATTTCGTCTCAGTACACGCACTGCTGAGAGAGGACATCAGCTCTACCTGAGTCAGCTGGAACCCTTCCAATTAAATTTGCTAAAAATCAACAGATTCTAAATCAATGTTTACTAATCAGAAAGATGAGAAGGTCCATGTATTAGGGATATTCTCTAAGTACCTGATCAGGTTTGCCTCAAACTAAGTATAATGACAATCATCACAGGGTCTAGAAACACATTTCTGTCTTTTTCTGATATAGTTACAGCTGTAGAATATAAACTATTTTCCTTTCTGTTTTTAATTCTTTCTTTTTCTTTTTCTTCTTCTTTTTTGACACAAGGTCAACTTTAGCACAGTTTGGTCTTAAGTTCTGTGGAACTGAGGAAGCCTCTGGTCCTTCTGATCCTGCCTCTATACCCCACTTCCTGTGGTGCTGGGGATCAAAGCTAGGGCCTATTCACTGCTAATCAAGCACTTCAACTGATTTACAAATCTAAACTGACTTCAAAACAAACCAACTCAGTTACTAAAGGAAAAATTTAACATTGAGTTTCTATATGCTCTAATGTGACTACCATTACTTCGGGATATTTCTGGAGCCCAGAATACAAGGGATTAAGAAACCCGAGGGGGAGAAAGGTTTGCCTCATTCTGCTTGCTATAGACCATGGATGAATTGCATATTTATTTTTAGATAGGTTTTAAAGTCTTACTAATGTCTAGTTTGTGAAATAAGGAAAACTATTACACTGTAGTTAAGTGATAAAAATATAAGAATGGCCAATGAAATGAAGCCATTCCTGTGTGTTTCTTCAAGTTTTTTTAAAAGTATGTCTTAATAGGGCCAAAATGATCTGTCATATTGACTGTACTCCACCACAGAGATTTCCTTTACAAATGCAGAGCGAGAAAACAATACAGTTACCTTTCATAACGTATGTCATTTTGTCTTCTCACACTGGCAATTGATACATATAATATAAAAGTAAATTAGACAGATATTTGGAAAAATTAGAAACTTCATTCAAGCACCAGTTTCTACCATAAGAGTGATTTAATGTTAAAAGAAATTGTTCAGTAGTGTATCTTGTAATTAGAATCACAAGGGAAGAAAATCTAAGGCTACCCATTTTTTTTTAAGGCTATACAATTTAATTTGTATACTGACATTTCTGAGTAAGTAAATGATCTAAATTAAAGGAATGCAATTCTTTTCTACAAAATTATCAACTATTACAGTAGTTAAACAGGTTCATTGGAGGATCAATAATTAAACATTTCTAAGAAGAAGTTATAACAGATACTGTATGAACTGTAGCCTTCCATGTTACAAATTTTATGGATACTTGCTAAAAATATAAACCATTCACACTGGTTTCTTATTCCACTCATTCAAAAACTAGTATACCTTGCTAATGAAAAACTAAAAACAATCAAGCCACCATCTCTCCAAATAAAGCCTCTGCACAACTCATCCATTAACGCTCAGTAATGTTTTACACGTAACAGACCAAGCATCTTTAGAAGACGGTAGTATTTTACACTGGCTATGACATGTGCAGCTCTATCAACTGTAGAAGAGATGGGCAATATTTGCCCAGCAAAGGACTAATCTTAACAGTGCGTCACTGCTGCCAACTGACACAGGACACCTGCTACTCCTTCCTGATGTTTTCTTGGTCAGTTTTCTTAATGTGGAGCACTAAATTGTATGTATGAGCTTTGTAACATCACCTAGAAGTCACTTGGTTTTCATGCCTAACTCTGTTTAGATTACCTACACCAAGTTACCAGAGAAACAGAAAATCTAGTGCACTGTACAGTGCTCCTTGACTTATATACTAAAAGTTGTCCTTACGCTGAGAAACTAGGAATCTGTCATCTTACAATTAAAAAAAAAAAAAAAAAACCAAACAAACAGAAAACTCTTGCTTTTCCTGGCAAATAGTTTTGGCTTAAACTTGCTGTAATAATGTACAGTCCCCAAGTGCAAAGATTCTGCATTAGCATGACAGCCAAGAGCAATAAAACAGAAAAGAAAACAAGGTGAAGAGCAAGGAACATAAATGCACTCAACACGGTATAAGCAGTATTATTTTATAATCATGCAAGAACATTATCCAAATTTCACATTCCAATTTCCTTGAAAAATCAAGTCAAACTTTTCCATAGTAAAAACAAAAACTGTTTAGGCATTTAAAATTCTGATAAAGTTTGTACAATTAAAACAAGACCAAACCAACCCCAAACTTTTTCAGTAATGAAAGCACTGGCCAGGCCAAGGAGAAACTCCCTCTTAGAATCCAAGGTCATGGACTGTATGTAGAAGCTACGGAGCCCTGGGTGGCCTGGCGCTCACACACATATGCGACTCTTTCTCCTGAGTGCTGCTGGGATTAAAGGCATGTGCTACTATGCCCAGCTCTTCCTTGCTTTTTTGACTCAAAGTTTTACTCTATACTCCAGGTTGGCCTTGAGTTCAAAGCAAGTCTCCTGTCTCAGATTTCCAAGTGTTGGGCATAAGATGTGAGCCACCATGCTCAGCTCTTTCTTGGATTTCAGAAAGTTTATTTGGGTTAATATGATAAATTCAAAGTCATTGAGATACTATAATGTAAAATTTAAAAAAAAATTCTACCTAGTATTCCAAATAGTTTTTCATAGTAAAAGCATACAAATTTTATATCAGTAATATTTCAGAATTTGAATGCTTGAACTTTAGACAACTTTTTCCCACCATACAGAAAAAAACAAAAACAAAAACAAAAACCCCTCCACTTCTGCAAGTTCTGTATCACTGCATCCGAGCCATGGATGTGCTGGCAGGAGATGGGACAGTAACAATGGACTGCACCTACAGAGCGCGTGGAAATCGTTTTTTCTTCAGATGTTTTCACTACAATAGCATCGGACATGATCTCTCCTAAGGAGTTGTCATAACAAAAAAGTTAAACTTCTTTAACTTTTATCCGGTGGGGGGGAAAAATGTTTGAAAGAGAAAGGTGGAAACAGTCTTTACCAATTTTCACTCCTAGGGCCAGGTGCTTTCTGCTCATTACCTCCAAGGATTTCTTACTATATCAAGAAAATAATCTGAAATAATAGTGAAGGGCAGAAGACTTGTCACAAGAATCTAACCAGCCAAGTATAACCTCCTTTTCATCTTCTTAACAGATTAGGAAAAGGTGGCCCGGAGAAGAGACACAGTTATATACTTAAGGCCAACATGCAGTTAGCTGTTTAGTGGAGGAGTTAAGAATGAATCTGAAAGACTTCCTATATCTGCACTGTTTCTTCTGAGCTCTGTTCCTGCTTACTGTTTTCAAACAGCCAGGGTTCATGAAGCTTCAGAGAGCAAAAATGGGACTCTAAACCCTTGGAGGAAAAGAAATAAACCACAACTATAAAGTATATCTATGGGTACAAACATACATACATAAACATGTCCAGTATTTAATATTCCCTTTTGATCCACAGGCATCAAAGCCTTTCTCACTATAGTGTGATGTTCAATGGCCCAAATATACAGCGTTATATTCACCTAAGGAGACAGAGAAGGCCCTGGATTCAACAACATGAGTAGTCCAGACACTTGTGGTGCAGGTGAAGAGCTGGGTCTGCCAGGACTAAAGGCACAAGGACAAATTTGTTTTGAGTGAGCCAGAGACACACCAAGTTAAGAATTATTGGGATTTCATGAAAAATGCAAACACTAACAGTCTAATAAGAAGAAAACAAAACACGAAGCCACTGCCCACTGTGTAGAGCTGGAGTGAAGCTTATTTGACTTCCCCACAGATTCCAACAAAGTTCTGGGACTCTGTCTTTTTAAAACACTGTAAGGTAATGAAGCAAAGAACAAAAGTATTTCAAGTGATTGGAAAAAAAATTGCTTGTTGAAACAAGTTGAAGTGTAATTCTAATGATACTACTTGAAGATGCTCAAAAGTGAGGTATTATCTATGAATATACAAAAAACCACAGCATTATCATCCAAAAACCAGTAACAGAACACAGAGTTTCTCACACGGCCGAGAATGCACGGTGGACAGGGAAGTGTGTTGGGAGCTACTGCAACACTGTCTACCTGCCTTGTTAGTTCACTCCTGTCACTAGTGTAGGTAGTTAAACTGAGACTGAGGACTAGTAGTATGCTTCAGTTCCAGATGCCACATTCAGTCCAGCAATCCCTTTAACATATTTCCAAGTGGAACAAGCACTTAGAATAGGTCAGCAAAGCCTTTGAAAAAAAGTTGTGACATTTCCTATGTACAGATCAAGTATCTTCCACAACTGAGGGAAAGTTATAATCTTGTGAAATGTGAATTTTGGACAATAATTTCAAATTAAAAGAAAGCAAGCAAGCCATTTCAAACCATTGCACCATAGAAAGAGACTAAAAGGAGCAAAGAAAAAAGACAACACCACAGTCCACTAAATAAGGAGCCAAAACATATGCAACAAAGTGGCAAGGCCACTGCTGACCAATCACCTGCGGTTTTCATCCAGCACATCCAAGATCTGCTGGTAAGCCCTACGAGTAGAAGACTGGATAAGCGACAAAATGCCACGGGCAGAGGAAAGATTAGCTCCATCTTCAGGTAGCATATGGGGAGGACAGACCCGAGCCTGTGGTGGTGATGGTGTCACACTGTTCACATAAGCACAGCAAATGAAGAGAAAAACACTCAAGTCAGATTTCATGAAACTTCAGCAGAGCAGTTTGTCATCTCTTTTCTTGCCCACATTTCCCACCCTTAATCTATCCCAAGAGAACAAACAGAAGGTGTTAAAAAATTCTGTTTTTAAAAAGTGGCTATGACGTAGGTAAGAAATTCTAAGTATCAATCTGAGCAGCAGGAAGAACTTGGAGGGAAAGGATCCAGCAATGAGTGTGCTCAGGGCTTGGTATGGAGAGAGGAGGCAGTCTTTAGTCAGTGTTATACATACATGGCAATTCAGTAAAGCAAACACCTATCCATCACATGACTTACGGATGACACAGTGAGACACATGAATCCAGCATGATTCCATACAGACACCATTTCGAATACTTCACAAAGACAACGAGGCAAGCTAACTTTATGAGAAATGAATTAAATGATAAACTAAAACCTCAGAAAACTGTAGTTACATTTTGACTGTTTAACTTAATTACCTTAATTTCTGAAACATGAAACTTCCCAGGTCTGAGAATACAGTGAAGGGAGACAAGGGCATTTAAGTTACCATGGTGGCAGATGAGCATCTATTTCTTGGCTTCTGAGTGACAATAATTGAATTATTCCTTCACGTAAGAGCGGAGATTCATGAGTTCTTTTGGTGCGCTGACCACATTAGATAAAGCTTTTTGTACAGTTCTGGCCTAAATACTTGGCATCTGTGTTGGTATCTTCAGAGAGCTGTTCAAAAGTGAAGCCTGAGATACTGACTGGCACATGGATGAGAGCTGCATCCTTACTACAGAAAGAAGACCATGACTCTGAGATGATGGTTCAGTAATTCCTAGAAGCAAAGCATGAGGCTAATAGTTTTTAATTTTTGTTTTGCTTTTGAGAAGGGTCTCATTATGTAACCCTGGCTGGCCTCAAACTCACAGAGATTTACCTACCTCTGCTTCAGCAGGAACTGAAAGCATGGACCATCATGGCTAGACTAATCTTACATTCTGTGTAAAATATTCAAAAGAAAAAAGCAGAACCTTGGTGAATAGCTGTATACATGAAAAATATTTCCCCCCTAACACACACTAGTCTGGAAACTAAAATTTTAAAAGGTAGGAATTTTTTTGAAAGGATAGTTACTGTCACTTAATACCTTCAGTTTCAAAAAATGAAACAAAATCTCTAACTTTATGAGTAACTTTTAAGTGTCTTCATGATCTAAAGAGAAAGGTACAATAAATATAAAAACTGTGCTTTCCATAGACTACTTAGAAGAGAAAAATCTAAGCCAAATCTTGGCACATACAGAAATACTAAAACAAAGACTAATGACGTCAAGACAAACTAAAGTTTTTAGATATCAGTATGTGTGTGTGTGTGTATGTATATATATATTTTTTCCAGACACACATGCACACACATCAATGTATAATCATACATACATACAAAAATATATACATACATACATATATAAAAAAGTTAGTGTATAATCTGATCCACAGGACTTGGCAAATTCCATAATAAACACCCTAAATAAACTAGCTGGGGGCAGGGCCCAAGAACAGCCAACAGTGAAAACCAGAGTGGCTGGAGTGCAGTCCAGTGTGGGCCTGCACGTACACATCCTTTAGACACAACAATGAAGACCTGAAGTGTCTGCGTGCAAGAAGCCAGGCTGAGCTCATGCTTGTTAGATGTCACCAGGGACAGGACCGTAAACTTAAGTTCTGGGTCACTATTCACTAGCATCCTGGAGATACTGGGGAGTGGGATGAGGGGGTGAGGTGAGGCTCATAGGGGAGAAAACTCTAATCAAGTCACCCTTCCCCTTTGGAGCTGAAACAAAGGGACAGATAGTCTGACAAAGATGGAAAGAGGCCAAGACTATAACAAAGGAGGAAGGAAATTCCGGTGCACACCACCTCCACTGGGTTATATGCTTGGAAAAAATACACTTTTTATTAAAGCTACCAGCAAAACTGGCTAAATTTCATTAAGCAAGTTTTAAATTAGTACTGTTTCTTTGATTCTAGGGTTACAAAGAACATTTTTATGTATCATATTAACAAGTAACCTAGTTGTAGAATGAGCAAATTATTCATTTTTAGTATTTTGAATCTTCAAGCAACAATATCAATGGATGGATTCCGAATTTATACTAAAGTTTAATGGATTTTTGTCCATTAAAATAAAAAGAAGTTATTTATTATTTAAATTCAGAAGTAGGCTGAGGACACTGGTTGAGTACTTACTCAGCATGCCTGAGGTGAGCAGGTGGAAGGGATGGAAGGAGGGAGGGAAGGACAAAGCAAGAAATGAAAGAAGGAGAAAGAAGCTCAAAGCACACAGGAAATGAAGTGGTCACCTTATAAAATAACATAAACTAGCTTCAGATAAATGGCAAAGAATGCTCAAGATAGAATGAACAGAAGGTTTGATTCTAAAATAATCTACAGGTACTCATTATATTCTTAATGATGAACTTTAATGCATATCAGGAAAATCAATAAATAAAAAGTAAATTGAAAATTTTAAAAATCTACGTATCTCTTCAAATTCTAAGATTCTATGATCATATGAAATGTTGATTCAGTGATAAACAAGAAAAAAACTTCTATGATCCTTAACCCTTAACTTAATAGAACTATTTATATAGAATACTGAAGAAATGACAGTAAGTCCTGCAAAACAAGAATACCTTTAAAAAATTTCTCCCAGTGCCAGGGGTAAAACCCAGGGGGACTAAACATGCCAAGCAAGTCCATCTTCTACTGAGCTACAGCCCACAGATCAAGTCATTATCAGTATCAATACTATTAAAGATATTTGACAAATAAAAAATTAAAGTTTCAAAGATTGGTAGGAAATTTAACTTTTCTTTCATCTACATAGCAGTCATCTAGACACAGCAAAAACAGAACAGGGTTACCTGTAAGCTGATTAATTTATATTGTAAGGTGACAAAATTATCTTAATTAGAGACAATAATTTAGTTATTTTTATCTAAATTGGGAAAATAATTTAACAATGTTAGTACTCCTGCATACATTTTAACCAATACATTTCATTGAAGAAACAACAAAGAAAAACAATGTAAGCACTCTAACAGAAGTCAGGTCCTCTGTTGTAGTCAACAGTAGAGGGAGAATGAGTCTGGTATTCACCTCTGTCTACTCATGAGCAAACCAAGGCCTAGTTACCTATTTGTTTCCATTGTTTAATTTGGACAAGTCCACTATTGTAAAATATAAAAACAATGCAAGGCACAGAGAGCAGGTGTTTAATTAGAGATGGTCTTATACATAACTTAATAAAAAGGCACTGATAAAAACTGTTATAAAACAGCAAACTGTCAGGTTTAGTTTTTAAATAGTTTAACAGCATCTGCAGAAGCACTCATGCTTACATGGCATTTCATTAGTAACAGTTCTGCCTCATGCTCACAGACTCCTCCACATAAGGGTTAAGTAAACAATGGCTGGATAGAACTCAATGAAAATCAGTGACTGGCACAAACTATTAAGAGAAAAGTTCAAAGGAGGAGATCTCTCTCTCCCTAGGCTTTCATAGGAATGATGGTTCTCAAACTGTGTGCCTTTGCTGAGAACTAGCCTCTGAAAAGCAGTAAACAAACAAAAGAAAAAGCCAGAAAACCCCCATTTTTGTTGAAAAACAAACTATTTCTCTGGGACACTTATGTGTTTATGTATATTTGCCCCTGGAACAATGTCTCAGCATACAATCCTGGCTAACCTAAAACTAGCTATGTATATCAAGGTTGGCCTTCAAGAGATCTACTTTCCTCTGCTGGATTGAATGTGTGTTCACCACACCTGGCCTCTTTGGGATTCTAAATATTAGAGAGAACTGTAACTTGCTGTCCTACAACTGAGGCAATTTATTGCATCCTAGTAGCACATTAACGGACCAGAGCAAGACAGGAGTCACTGGCCACTAGTGTGGTTTCATGCTGTCTGGGAACAGTACTCACTCTTCGCTTGCATGTGCCTGTACTGTGGAGGTTGAGTGCTGAACCTAGAGGCTTGCATATGTTGCTTCAATTATTATACTTCATACCAAAATGTTCCACGGTCAGGAGTGGGCAGTCATTTTCATACTCTGTTTGTCATTTTTATAGAAAACAAGGGTTTAGTGATCTCAGAAGATGGCTCCAAACATAATTTTCTACAGGGGAACCAAACTAAACCAAATCAAACCAAACCAACTTCAATGACAAACCACACTTAAGACTCCATTTTTCTCTGGGTTAAAATTAAACAAGAAAAACTGCTAAATGTAAAAACAAGATCTGGATTGCTGACCTTGCTAAGTGTAATCTGCAAAGAACTCAGAGGCCAAGCAAAGCAAAATACAGAAAACGAAAAAGATTTGGTTTTTGTGTGCAGAAATGATTTCATTTTCCTCTCACCTATATTCAAACCATATAAAACTTCTTTAGTTGTTCCACCAGCCCATTTTACTAAGGATATCCTGATAGTCTGAGAAATCCTGAGGAAGTTCTAGAACAGGCTGTTAGGGTATTATGTCAGTTACACGGTAACATGGGTTAGTACTAACGTAAGCCTGCAGAATTAAAGCAACTCTACTTGGGGAAAGTAGAGCAGATAAAATCTTACGTGTACTCCGGTGCAGAAATCGATGACTGGAACCTTGAAATTTTATTTCTTGGGGCAGAATCTGATCTGTGCCACCTTAAATAATAATTATGCTTCTTTTACATATTCAGCTTTTTTTAAAATAACAAATAAAATGTTACACGATTCTACTGTCACAACTCATTTTTGTGCCAACAGACAACAACAATCAACCTCATTGCCTCTTTAAAGTAATTAAGAAAGCAAAGGCCCAGGTCCCTGCTTATTCGCACTTCTCTTCTTGAGCTGTGGAGTAAACCAGAGCAGAGGCAGTCAACAGTCCATGCATAGTGGTCCATAATCAGTCTAAAAGTCAGAACGCTTTAAATAGAAACTCAATTATAGATTATAAAATTAATAATGGTAGGAGAAGAATGGGCAAACCTTTATGAATATCAAGATCTTTCTTATTAGACATCTAGAAACCACCATGAAGGCAATTTAAACAAACAAACAAAAGAAAATCACGTGTTCATCAAACGCTGGTGTTAAGAACTCACACAGCCTTTTCCATTACCTCCATCCAGACTCAGCCATCAACAGTATCTACTTTGTGGAAAGGTGATACAATTCTGAAGTAACCATGCTTTCATTTTAATGATATAAAAAGTCAATTATGGCCCTAAACAGCAAATCACAACTTAAATAGCAGGAAAGCCTACCAAAAGATTCTGCTGCCTCAAAAACTACACAGTACAACTAGAAAATATTGAATTAGAGCTGTTTTTTAACCCACATTAGCCATAAGACTACATTGTGGAGTCTTTTTTACTGTTTGTATGCCTGGAAACAGTTTTAGAAAATCGAGTTTTATAGGTTGGTTGATATCTGAAACCTTAGGAAAACATACATTCAATCATTAAAAAAAATCAGGTTAATAATGGTTGAGCCTTCAGACAGTCTTTCATGTAGGAGGCATATTTATTTTAACCCAATTTCTCCATATGTGATTGTTTAGAATAACTACAGCCACTGTGAGAGACTCTCTGCGCAATCAAAGCCCTTACAGCGTTCTCTTGCACCCAACATAAGAGAATGGAGTTTCAACAAAGCAAGCAAAAATTTACATTTGAGATAGAACCTCGATGGCTGGTTACAGATGCCAGGGAATGTGCTCATTAGGCTTCTTCCATCTCTGACTATTTACGCTCTGCTGCCATAAGAGCGCATCTTACACCACTGTACCCTACAGTAACATGGTACCCTGTAAGAATGGCAGTGAGACAGACTGTCTGCGCTCTTGTTACTTTGTAAACTCTCAAAGGAGGTTGTTATCTCCTGATGCTTTTGAATTCCCAGAGAAGCTAACATGATGTTTGACATCACAGAGAGTTTCCAATTAATTCATGAAAACTGATCAAAAGTGAATGAGAAAGAATATTCACTTTACATAAATAAAAGTGCCAGACACACAGAAGAGAAACACAGGACTAAAAACTCTCACAATGAAGAGAATTGCCAGATTTTATGACTAATACAAAGTGATCTCCAGCACTGTAAAACACATTTTAAAAACGGTAAGAATTATTTAGAAGAGATACGTACAGACAAGATACAGAAGAAGATCGATAATGATACAATGCCAGTTCTACTCACATGGAATCGTTTCTGACCAACTGTCCATTTTGGCGAACAGCATTTTCACTCATAGAACGCTCTCTTTTTAGCCTGCCAACTGCTCGGATCTGCTAAGGTGCAAGCAAAGGGAAGGAACAGGATTAAATAGCTTAGAGGCTATTTTTGCATAAAAAACACAAAGGACCCACCCCATCCAAGGCTACTCACAAAACTATAAGGAGCTAAGAAAAGCAAACCCAGGAGCAAAGCCTGGTCATTATGGACAGGTAAGACTTGTTAATTTTTCTCCCTCCGAGGTGTTTGTGTGTGTGTGTGTGTGTGTGTGTGTGTGTGTGTGTGTAGATCAGTCCTGGGGCTCACACCCAGGTGCTCATGCATACACAGCAAGCTCTTTACTAAGGAGTCATCTCCCCAGTCACAGGTCCCATACTCATTATAATGCTCATAAACTTAGGAGTGTCTGCTTCTAAATAAAACCTATTCTAGTTTCTTTTCAAGTAAATATCAATTTTGGTTAGTAAAACTGTCCTTTCCTCTCTATAGAAACTTTTCTGTAAAAAAATTATAGAAAAACACTGTAGAAAACTAGAAATCCATAGAAAACTTTTCCAGGATACAGTTAATTATGGGATGTTCATCAAGTACCTTACACAGAACGGTATAATATTTTGCATATCTTCTCTACATCTCTATACTTATGGTATATACTACTGGTATATACCGATGTAAATGGTGTGTAAATAGATATGACACCTTACTGTTTAAGGAATAACGACAAGAAAAACATCTGTACCTATTTAGGTACAGACATAGCCATTCAAGGTCGGACTACATAGTACACACAGTCAGGGCACAAGTAAACAAGGAAGGACTAGGTGCTAAAGCAACATTGAGGGGAAGCCTGCCTGATAACACAGACATCAGTCTGGGGCCTCCTGCAAAAACCTTTTAAAGTTAACCCAAGAATATGAAAAATGTAACACCCCATGAGCAAGTCTATTTTATTTATATATAGTGAGTAGTAGTACTACTATGTTGGTGGATAAGGATCTGACTGGTGCCTGCCTGCCTGCCTGCTGTAGCAGTCATGGCTTTCTTTGAAGTAGAAAAGCTTTTCCACATGGCAGCATGGAAAGGAAAAGTTCCTTAGTTCCAGGCTACTTCCAGGAAGCTGGGCCACAAGTTTTTTTGTGTCTCACTATGTATCAGACAAGACCAGACAGAAGATGCAGACATGCATTATTAGTCCCCTACATTGTATTTAAACTCAGTTATACATGATTATTCACAAATAATAATTCAGGCTGCTGGTCCTGAATACTACAAGAAAGCAGGCTAAGTGAGCCTTAGTAATAAGTCAGTTATCAGCATACCTCCATGGCCTTTGTATTAGCTCCTGTCAAATCCTGATCTGATCTCTTTGATGATGGACTATTATATGGAGTTGTGAATGACAAAGCCCTTTACTCCCCAAGTTGGTTTTGATCATGGTGTTTTATTATGGCAAGAGAAATTCTTGGACCAGGGCATCATATGGCAACTAAACAACGAATGTGTGTGTACACCAGTGCACCACCCATGTTTATATGTGTACAGTATAAAACTACAAAGACTGTTCTTTTTAAAATGTGCTCTTTTCTGCTTCTGTACTCCCAACTCCTCTTTCCGTGGAGAGAAACTCCTATCTGTGAGTTTTCTGACTTTGTTTAAGCCACTGCAGGACATACTGGAGCATTACAGAGTACCTGGAGTCTTCATCATCAGTAAGTTCAGGGATACACTAGAGTGGCTCGTTGTATTTCAGGTCAGCCACGGTCTTCTGTTTCTCATTCTCCAAATGGCTTTATCAACTCTATGGGGCCCTTCCAGGATACTGATAACCACCTGCTGCTCTGAATTCCTGTTCGCTAGGTTACCTTTCTGACAGACATCCATAGCTTTCTGTGCTATCTTAAACCTCCAGGGCCACTACTTTCTATGTGTAATCCATGTCTGCTTTAGCTGGATACAGTTTTTCCTAATCCTTGATCTCTCTGGCTGTACATCTGAACAAAACTGATGTAGAGCTTGGCACCTGTGAATGCCACTTGACAGCTTAGGTTTAAGCTGGTTGAACAAAAGTTCCCTTTCTGAAAACATTAATTCTTTTTTTGTTTTCCAAAATTGGGACATGGCTTACATAGGCCAACTGACATTGCTCCTTCTAGATCACCTGGCACTTCTGGCTATATTTGGGGTTCAGTCCTCTTCTGGTTTACTACAGATGGTTGACATTATAGTACTCTTCTTTGAGGTAGGAATAGCTAATTTCAGCAAAAGCTATAGTGCAACCTGTCCTATAGAGTCTGGTCTCTCTCTGTACTTCAGTGAAGTTTTCAAAAAGCTTTTTAGCAATTATAGCTAATCTTTTTGAAGCATACTACTGCTTGACAGATAGGATATGATGGGTTTCAAATCTCCAGCTTGAACATATTTTTTGTGGTATAAAATTGTACAGACGTAATTTCTAACTCTTCTTTGCAGCCTTCTTTTCATATCCTCTGGAAGAGCTTATGTTGTCCTGATCTGCCGAGGGAAGTTCCTTTTCAGATGTAGCATCCGTGTGAAAGCCTCTGCCTCCCTAACCACACAGCCAGGTCTACTCTAAGCACCCCGAGAATAGCTATGACTCAGGGATGAAGTTTCAGGCCCTGTTCATGTGGCTTATTATACAGCTCTTTATTAATTTTAGTATGAAGAATTACCAAGCAATGTTTTTGTCTAGAGATGCCTTTCAAATATTGGTAAACATTGGACATAATGTTAGGGCTACTATTAGGGCTACTATTGGTTAGGGCTACTATTGCTGTAATGGAACACCATGAACAAAATCAAGTTGGGGAAGAAAGAATTTGTTCAGCTTATGCTTCCACATCACAGTTCACTAAAGGAAGTCGGACAGGAACTCAGGCAGGCAAGAACCTGGAAGCAGAAGCTGATGCAGAGGCCATGGAGGGATGCTGCTTACTGGCGTGTTCCTCATGGCTTTCACAGCCTGCTTGTTATAGAACCCAGGACCACCAGTCCAGGTGTGGTCCCACTCATAATGGGCTGGGCCCTCCCCATCAATCATTAATTAAGAAAATGCCCTACAGGCTTGCCTTAAGAAGGTTATGAAGGCATTCCCTCAACTGGGGTTCCTCCCTCTCAGAAGACTCTAACCGTGTCTAGTTGATATAAAATTAGCAAGCACACATATTGAAAGAGTCCACTGATTTCTTCCTGTGTGTAACAATGTCTTCTCATGCCCTCACCCCACTATCCTTCTGAGACTATGCAGATGGAAAACTTCCAGAGGGCAGGGTACTATTATTTATTTTTTTCTTGCAATGTAGAATCTCAAAAAATGGTTGCAAGTAAAAAAAAAATTTACAAGTTACTTGACAATTTTTGACCATAATTAACACTCAAATGTAGTGCTTTTCTATAAGCAAATACTCAGGATTTTTGTATTGGCACCTATGAACACATCACTTCAATTACCTAAGCAGAAACTACACTTAAAAAACTGGCATGACCCAATACTAGGAATCACACCAACCCTGTTTACATGCCTACTCTTTGGAAAGGACTACATGGAAAAATCAAGGCATACAGAGGAGTGCCAATTTTGATAAAAATACAATTTTGATAAAAATGTATGCTTGCATATCGTCTTCAAGAACAGAAACTTTAATACTGGTCTCCAATCAATGGCACTGGAGAGAATTTAATTCCACTGTTAATACCTTTTACATCCATTTTCCCACCCAATTTACATCAATAGTGACATCAATGTTACCAATTCAGTAGAAACCTGTCATCAAGCAGCAGGACTAGGTAGTGTCAGGAGAAAACAGTTTTCTTAGCCTTGCCAGATAATTTTATAATAGAAAGACACATTCATTATTTCCTAGTACAAAATTTCCTTTCCCAGGAACATAGTGGTAAAGCATTTGCCTAGCATGTTCAAGTGCTGGTTCAATCTTCAGCACTACAGAGATCAAAAACACAACAGAAACTTTGAGGCTCTGTCTGCGTAACTACAGGCGTGACAATTACAGCTGTTCTCCCTTTAAGTCTACATGAATGGTGGCAATTCTTGCTCCAAGATTTCCACTTTCCTACCACATAACTGTTAAATTAGGAAAACAAACAAGCAAGCAAGCAAACAAACAAACCCATAAGACCTTACTTGGGGAATTGTGAAATCAACTAATAAGTGCCATATGGAAAGCTTCCGTCATCTTAGGTTAATGTATGCTTAGTCGCTGAATTCTTTAACTTTCTAATGCAAGCAGTGGTAATTCTACTTACCTCTTCGCTTTGAGGAGTTGGAGATGGTCTTTCTAAATCCAGGAAATCTAGTGGTCTCTCACTCAGTGTGAGCACACGTGGTGGTGTTTTCAGTGCCAGAGGTTTAAAGGGAGTGGACTGGATAAGGTCAAGATCTGCTGGTCTTGAAAATGAAATGTCTTCATTATTTCCTAGGAAAAGAAAAGAAAAAAAGGGTGTGTGTGTGGGACTTCATAATGATGTTTTTTAATCCTGCCAGATCTGCATTACAACCTACTGACAGCAATAGTTTCTTTTTGACATTTTTCATAAATATCTAATACCATGGTTCAAAAATTATCATGTGTGTCCAAAACAAGCAACTCAAACAAGCAAGTCTATAAAAAATTCTCACAACACTGAACATTTCAAACTGGCAAAACATTTGAGTAGATGCTTCAAAATGTGAAGGTGTGAATGGCAAGGGCCTCCTTGTTCCCCAGCTGATGATGCTATTTGGGAAGTTCTGGATGCAGGGGTGCTGGAGATGGAAGGATGGGGTGGGGGCTTGGAGATAAAAAGCCTTATTAGACTCCCAATGTTCATTCTCAGTCTCTCTCTCCCTCTCTGTCCTTGTCTCTCTGTCACTCTGTCTCTGTTTCGGGCTTGCAGGTCAAGTTGCGTGCTCTCAGCTTGCTGCTTCAGCCCCCATGCCTCCCCACAATGACAGTGATGGACTTCTTATCCCTCTGGAACCATAGTCTAACTAAACCGTGCCTTTTGTAAGTTGCCTGGTCAAGTAACAGAAAAATAACTAAACAGGAAAATACATGCACACATGTTCAAAACTATCAATTAGCAGGGAAATGGATATAAAGCAACGAAAACTCTCAAATGTCACAGACAGAAAAGAAACATGGCACACCATCTGAAAAAGTTACATGTAACTCATCAGACAGCCGTTTCCCTTCTAGAGACATGAAGGTATACGTCCTCCTAAAAGTGTGTACATGAATAGTCATATGCACTCCATTCTATGAATCCCAGGACGTAAACAACACAAATGTCCACTATGTGAATGGATAAACCAATGATAATGTACCCACACAGGTTGCTATTATTTAGCAACTGGCTGGAATGAACAGATAATACTTGCAACAATGTGGAATAATTTAAAAAATCATCACACTAGCCAAACAAGCAAGCTCAGAGGCCTGTAACTGCAGCACTCAGGAGCCAAGGTGGGAGGATCCTGAGTGCGTCCTGAGTGCACTAAGTCTCCGTCCAGCATAAAAGCAAGGTGAAGAGTTAACCTGGGTTTGGTGGGGCAGGCCTGTACCCTGAGCAGTTCAGAAGGCTGGAGCAGAAGGACAGCAGGTATGGACAGGTGTGCAGGCTCTGCAGGGCAAATTCAAGGGCAGGGTGGGAAACTTAATCCTTGGCTCATGAATGAAAAATGCAGAGAGGGCTGCAAATAGAGCTCAGTGGGACAGCATTCTCCTAGAATGCACATGAAAAGGCATAGAAGGAAAAATTACTCTTAGCAAAAGAAGGCAGGCAGAGCAGAGCCCAGTGTAGGGCTCCATTTAGAGGCGATTCTGAGACAGATCTGTCTATTGTCTAGGTACAGAAAGGAGATCCATCTGGCTACTGGAAGTCTTCCAAGGTGACAACAATGTTCTGTATTGGACTGTGGGGGTTACATATATTTGTTTAAACTTGTGAGAATACCTTTTTAAATAATATTTTGAAAAACCTAAAATGTTTATAAAAATAAACAACACGAAGATACACTGTGAGACTTTGACTCAAGTGTGAGATACCTGTAACCACGATCCTCTCTGGGACTTGCATTATCACACTGGCATTTGGAACTCCATCTTGGAACTCTTGCTCCAGGTCAGCGTTTGGTGGGGCTACTTTTAGTTTTTCCGGGACCCTCATGCGCTGACTAATACCTTCGGTGTATTCCATTTCATACTGGATTCGACTAATTTCTGCCATCTCAGCAGCAGTGGGAGAAGGAAATGCCGCCCCACTCACCCTACAGAAGGAAAATGTTAAGGTCAGGATAACCGAGTGTTGATGTCAGTCTCCTCTATGCAGTGATGTCAGAATACCTCACAGCAGAAAAAGCAAAAGGAACCCTCTCATCACTTGTGAGTAGAGGAAAATAAAAGATCAAACAAAACACTTTTCTCAACAAGAAGCTTCAGACTTGTCATCTGAAAACCATCCCTGAAGATATCGATAAGGAGCAAGTTTCTAAGGTATTATACAATTGCAATACAAATGCACACACAAACATTCTCTGTGTGCAAGCACACATGCATGCTCCTTATCATTCAAAAATGCCTAAAATAAAATTAAAAACTCCCACTCAGGAGGCTAAGAGCATAGTTCAGAGGTAGAGTGCGTCCCTAACATGCATGAAGCCCTGGCTCAATCTCTAAAACTGCAAAGAAAAAACCCCTTAATTATGTGGGAGAACCTTGCCTGGACTTAATAACAATGCAGTCAATCAGACTCCAAAGGTAAGTAAGGCTAAGGCTTAATTTACAAAAAAATAAAAAAAAAGGAAAGCTCCCTCAAAAATCACAAAATGCAAATCAAAACTTCTTTTTTTTTTTTTTTTTTTTTTTTTTTTGGTTTTTCGAGACAGGGTTTCTCTGTGTAGCCCTGGCTGTCCTGGCACTCACTTTGTAGACCAGGCTGGCCTCGAACTCAGAAATCCGCCTGCCTCTGCCTCCCGAGTGCTGGGATTAAAGGCGTGCGCCACCACGCCCGGCCCGCAAATCAAAACTTCTTATTGAACATGAATTTGATGGCGATCCAATGAATACCAAATACATGGATTATATCAATAAGCCCTTAATGTACACATTCATTTTATGTGGTTAAATGTTCACATTCTTAACCCATATTTAATTTTGTATTTACTATACACATAGTTTTGAGAAGCATCAAATATCTTTTGAGGGAAAAATTAGTACAATGCACTGAGTGAGCTTCTAAATTGGAGAGGGATCCATGACTCCAGGGAGATGTAGTTGAAAGCATGATTGCCCCCAAATAAAAAAAATGCTAAGAAAAGCATTAAAAAGTAGGCTAGCTTATGGCAAGCAGCTTTGAAGCTGTCTGTCAAACCTATGATACCAGCTCAACTGAAAAAAAAGTCACTGACCTTCCTAGTGATGTCTCACTGCCCGTTTTCATACTCATTTTAACAGAGCAGACACACGTCTACAATAGCTACGGACACTGCTACCCTGCTGGTGTTTACTTTACACACACTTCCCTACAGAGCTCAACTGTTTTTGGAGGTGTACATAACAACACGGGCACTGCTTTTCCAGCTGTAAAAAAGAAAGAATAAAAATCAGTATTTCAACAATCATTGCATAAGAGAACTATGAATAAAGGTAGTGATTGACTTAAAATGGCTCCGTTTGAGAAACCATATTTAAATGTTTCAACTGTCACTCCACGGTACCTCTTAGTCAGAAAGACAGCTTGAAGGACAGTCCCATTTCATGATTTTGCAATCAGGGTAAATGAAAGTTCCATCATTACATAAACAAATGTGCTGTCAGATGGGGAGAAGGATGGCTGCCAGGAGACACCTTTAGCCATATTCCAATAGGTTATAAAAATCACCACGAAAATACAAGGGTAAAAGGAAACGGATTTGAGGTTGCCTAAAAATTTGATGTGTAAGTGATGGTTTCCTGAAAAGGAGGCCAAATTACACTAAATTCCCAGAGAAGCATATTCTAAGTCAAGAGCAATACAGCACCACACACAGTACAAATGCCACTGTGCTGAGACACAGAGGTATTCTGTAAACTAAGGTTAAAGCAATATAGATGTCTTCATCATCGATTTAAAAAACAAACAAACAAACAAAACCAGAAACATACTCTATACCTTACGAGTATACTCCTTGGGGACTGCTTAGTGCGCTAAGCATAGTTGGACTATGACTCTCAACTAGTTTATTTCATTCTTTTTGCCCAAATGTCTGCTTTTTAAGGAACTGACACATACATGGCTTAAAGACTAAGAAAACAGAGACAAAGAGAAAATTTTACTTACAAATGTGAAACAACAGGCTTGCTATTTGGCACTATCTGCTTCTGTGCTTCATATTAACTCCTTAAATTGCTCCGATGCACATGTGCTAGGTTGGGAGCCACTTTTATCCCTGAGGGAGAAGAACAGTGACTGAGAAACTAGATGATACCATTGCTAGGGACTTAGCTAGAAAATCTTTAAATAAAAGCCACAAAGATATACAACTTTACACTAATAAACAAAGAACTTCAAAAGTACCAAATTTTAATGTCTTAGAACAGACTAGTCACCATGTAAGGCAGCAGCTCTCAACCTGCGGGTCTCGACCCCTATGGTTGTTGAGTGACTACCACAGTGGTTGGACACTTTTGTGATATTTACAATTCATGACCATAGCAAAATTGCAGTTATGAATAACAACAGTAATAATTTTATAGTTGGTTACCACAAAAGGAGGACTGTATTAAGACAATACTGCTGCCTCAGTTTTTAGATTGTATGTTTCAATAAAACAGAGGAGGACCTAATTATTTTTTCTTTCTCATTAAAACTATGGTATATACTTTGGGTATTCTTTGGTAACAAATAAACTTAATTTGGGGCTAAGGTTTTAATCCCACATTTTTTGTCATTACATGCTTGTTGTATACCTTGAGATAAATCTCCCTCAGACTCCTATCTGATACCACAGCTCCACTTTCTAGGCCACACCCAAACATCCGCAATGTTTTCCAATTTCATCAGGGTCCTGTACATTACACTCGATTTCTTCTTTAGGTTGGCTTTCATTTTTAAAAACACAAATCTATTTTTAAGGGAATATTTACCCTTAATTAATTAATTTTCACTACCTTTGAACCATAAACTTGCTGTACGCATATAAACATATGTAACAAAACAAAAACTATTAAAAAAAATTAAGTCTCAGTGAATCAAAGGTCTAATCTAAGAACTGCTGAAACTCTGAGTCTGCTAGAGAAAAACAGGCAAAACCTTGAAGATGCACAGGCATTGGCAAGGACTTTCTGCAAAGGGCTCTGAGAGGCTGAGGAAACACCAGCAAGAACTGGCATCACGTAACATACAAACTTTCTGTAGAAATTAAGAGTAGAGAGATTCTACGGGATCTTTGTTGGGTAGTCATATGGCAGGGGGCTCACATCTAGAATTATATAAACAACTCAAAGACCTACTAAAGAGACCCCCCCCCCCCCGTATCTATTAACAACAAAAATGTCACAAGAGCAAGGAGAGAGTAACAGAAGAAACTTTGTAAATCTAAAATGAGGCAGCCCTATCAGACAGGAAGGGAGCTAACACAGTTCCTTTCCGTAGTTCAGTATAAAAGCGTATACTCAAGAGACACCACTGAGGAGCTATCTCAATTCACAGGTCCTCGAAACCAAAAATTAGACAACCCGTTCTCCACATATAAACACACACACACACACACCTCCTCAAACAATCTAGTTGCACGCTCAGAATACTAAATAGGGCTCAATGGTCCTACTTTCCCTAAAGGTTTTACTTTGGGGAATCTCATTAGTAGCCAAAGCGACTGAGGGAGAAAGGAATTTTTCTCACCTGGGAAAAAGGGCATCCCCATTCACTGGCTCCCCGAGGGAGGCCTGCTTAGCATTATTGGGCACAAGCTTTAGTCTTCAGGAATTAGAGAGCACCACCAACTCAGAGACAGCGCTGCTCTTCCCAGAGAATGCGCCCTGCTCCTGAGCTAGTGGGACTGGGACGCTGGTTTGTTTGTTTTTCTTTCTTGTTTTTGTTTGCTTGTTTGTTTTGCAATGACAAGTTTTTAGCAAATGGAGGTCAGGGGCTATGAGGGACCTGGACCCCAGCTTAGCGTGGGGTGCGGGGGTATAGCCCACAACGCATCCAGCGAGCAAGGATGCTATGGCCAGCCCCGGGCCTCCCAAAGGCCTTTCTCTAGTTATACGGATTTTACACAAAACAAAGAGTTACTTTTAAACGCGACAGACTCAAGGTCAAACTGCGGCCCGTGGAAGAGATGCCCGAAAAAGCCCAGATCCAAGCTCACAGGCTTCCTTCCGTTTCCTAACCCCAAACTAATAGGTGTTTTTCGTTTTGTCAGTAAAATTCGATTTTTGTTCCACAGAACAAGATGCGGAGGTAGAAACGGTGAAGAAGTCGGCGCCAAATATTTACAGGGCAGGGCCCTGAGGACGGGCCAAGGCCGGGGCCGCTCCGCCCAGCCCGGAGGGGGGTGTCACTGCCGCGGCGCAAGGCCCGGAGTCCTGCTTGGGGAGACTAGAGCACTCACCCTGGGCCTGCTGGAGAGTCCCCGGAGAGAGGGTCGCCGCCCGCCGGCTCCGGGGCACTCGGGTGAGCGCTCGCAGAGGCCGTTGACCGAGCGCACCGAGGCGCCCGGGCAAAGAAGCGGCGGAGCGGCCGCGACGGGCCGGGACAGACGCGAGAACGTCCAGGACTGGCCCCTTCCAGGAGCCGTAGCGGAAGTAGGTTTCTGGTCATGTGACGAGAGAAGGGCGGATGTTCCGTGCAGGCTCGTGAGACGTCGACGCGGAGCCATTTTTGTCGTGGGCAAAGCACTCCCGTCTCAGGTGATTCCTGTTGAGGGGGTTTCTAGACTCTGCGATCTTGAAGAACCTTGCGTTTGCAGGTAAACTGGTAACCTGTTTTAAAGGAACGCCTGAATAAAAATTCTTATGGTGGCCCGCGAATTTGCATATATAACTAAATATTGGAAGTAATTCTTCAGCAGTCTAATTGTGATTTCCCTAAAACTTACAAATTAAGAATCCGAGAAAAGGGGAAGCTGAATTGGGTTTCAAGATAGTAGGGGTCAGAAATCTCTTTCAAATCTAAACACCCAACTTGTGGCTCCTCTCTGGAAAGCAAGAACCATACTTGCTCATAGAAGGATAGACGGGAAGCCAAACCAGGAAATATGATGTGTGCCTCTATTTTCATAACCTAGCAACTTCACCCACTGTTTCCCAATCTTGGTGACAACCAACCAGGGTTAAAGATGTTTTTTCTTACAATCTGTTCATATTATAGTTGAGCCTAGAGCCACACTCTAGAAATCCCAGTGTTAGGGACTTGGGAGCTAGAAGCTATAGGATCAAGAGTTCCAGGTCAGTCTCAGCTATGTATTGAGTGGAAGGCCTGTGTCATTATCTATATCAAACATACACACTCTTTTTTTTTTTTTGAAACAGTAAACACCTTGATACTTTTTTTTTTAAAGATTAATTTATTATTATATGTAAGTACACTGTAGCTGTCTTCAGACACACCAGATGAGGGCATCAGATCTCATTATGGATGGTTGTGAGCCACCACGTGATTGCTGGGATTTAAACTCAGGACCATTGGAAGAACTCTTAACCGCTGAGCCATCTCTCCAGCCCCATACATGCTCTTTTTCTTGTGGTTATTTCCTACTAAGAGAGTCTAACATATTTATATTGGTTTAAATATATGTAATCTAGGAACAGTTTTAAGTGTTTGTGAGGATGTGCATAGGTTATCTGCAACCATCAAGCCATTTTATATAAGAGACATAGCTTGTGGATATGAGCTGTGATTCTAGAATAAATTTATCACTCCCTTGTGCAAAGGAAGATTATTTACTCAAGTGATATAATCTTGAATCTAAAAATACTTCCAAAGTCAATCTTTGGCTCATTCTTTTTTTTTTTTTTTGATTTTTAATATTTTTATTACATATTTTCCTCAATTACATTTCCAATGCTATCCCAAAAGTCCCCCATAGCGCCCCCCACTTCCCTATCCACCCATTCCCATTCTTTTGGCCCTGGCATTCCCCTATATTGGGGCATATAAAGTTTGCAAGTCCAATGGGCCTCTCTTTCCAATGATGGCCGATTAGGCCATCTTTCGATACATATGCAGCTAGAGACAAGAGCTCCGGGGTTCTGGTTAGTACATCATGTTGTTCCAACAATAGGGTTGCAGATCCCTTTAGCTCCTTGGGTACTTTCTCTAGCTTCTCCATTGGGAGCCCTGTGATACATCCAATAGCTGACTGTGAACATCCACTCCTGTGTTTGCTAGGCCCCGGCATCGTCTCACAAGAGACAGCTATATTTGGGTCCTTTCAGCAAAATCTTGCTAGTGTATGCAATGGTGTCAGCGTTTAGAAGCTGATTATGGGACGGATCCCTGGATACAGCAGTCTCTAAATGGTCCATCCTTTCATCACAGCTACGAACTTTGTCTCTGTAACTCCTTCCCTGGGTGTTTTGTTCCCAATTCTAAGAAGGTGCACAGTGTCCACACTTTGGTCTTCATTCTTCTTGAGTTTCATGCATTTAGCAAATTGTATCTTATATCTTGGGTATCCTAAGTTTTGGGCTAATATCCACTTATCAATGAATACATATTGTGTGAGTTCTTTTGTGATTGTGTTACTTCACTCAAGATGATGCCCTCCAGGTCCATCCATTTGGCTAGGAATTTCATAAATTCATTCTTTTTAATAGCTGAGTAGTACTCCATTGTGTAAATGTACCATAATTTCTGTATCCATTCCTCTGTTGAGGGACATCTGGGTTCTTTCCAGCTTCTGGCTATTATAAATAGGGCTGCTATGAACATAGTGGAGCATGTGTCCTTTTTACCGGTTGGGACATCTTCTGGATATATGCCCAGGAGAGGTATTGCTGGATCCTCCGGTAGTACTATGTCCAATTTTCTGAGGAACCGCCAGACTGATTTCCAGAGTGGTTGTACAAGCTTGCAATCCCACCAACAATGGAGGAGTGTTCCTCTTTCTCCACATCCTCGCCAGCATCTGCTGTCACCTGAATTTTTGATCTTAGCCATTCTGACTGGTGTGAGGTGGAATCTCAGGGTTGTTTTGATTTGCATTTCCCTGATGATTAAGGATGTTGAACATTTTTTCAGGTGTTTCTCTGCCATTCGGTATTCCTCAGGTGAGAATTCTTTGTTCAGTTCTGAGCCCCATTTTTTAATGGGGTTATTTGACTTTCTGGAGTCCACGTTCTTGAGTTCTTTATATATATTGGATATTATTCCCTTATCTGATTTAGGATAGGTGAAGATCCTTTCCCAATCTGTTGGTGGTTTTTTTGTCTTATTGATGGTGTCTTTAGCCTTGCAGAAGCTTTGTAGTTTCATGAGGTCCCACTTGTCAATTCTCCATCTTACAGCACAAGCCATTGCTGTTCTATTCAAGAATTTTTCCCCTGTGCCCATATCTTCAAGGCTTTTCCCCACTTTCTCCTCTATAAGTTTCAGTGTCCCTGGTTTTATGTGAAGTTCCTTGATCCACTTAGACTTGACCTTAGTACAAGGAGATAGGAATGGATCGATTCGCATTCTTCTACATGTTAACAACCAGTTGTGCCAGCACCATTTGTTGAAAATGCTGTCTTTCTTCCACTGGATGTTTTTAGCTCCCTCGTCGAAGATCAAGTGACCGTAGGTGTGCGGGTCATTTCTGGGTCTTCAATTCTATTCCATTGGTCTATCTGTCTGTCACTATACCAGTACCATGCAGTTTTTATCACAATTGCTCTGTAGTAGAGCTTTAGGTCCGGCATGGTGATTCCACCAGAGGTTCTTTGGCTCATTCTTATAACAACAGTTCTAAGGAACCAGAAGTAAGAGGGTGGGAGGAGTTTCAGGCTTGCCAGCACTACACAATGAACCCTGACTCAAAACAACAAAAACCCAAACAAAGAAAATCTCAGATGATCCCCCAGAAGTGTTATTTTCCTTCAAAATAATGTGTCAAACTTTCTGAATTTCATTCTTGTGTGTCCTTCCTAATATTGGTGTAAGATAAGCAAAATTACCCTTTACCCTCTGAAGGTCTCAGTGAGACCCCAATTAAATTGGCATAAAACAGCAGATGAACAGGATGGAAGCATACAATTTTTAATTAGTAAGTTTTGCTTGTATGTTAAAATATAGAAAAATGAAGACACAAAGAAGTTCTTGGGATCTATAATCTGTATCAGAAGCTGACCATTGTAGTAAATTGTAAAAATGTGAGAAGACACTTTTTAAGTGTCTTTGTCTCAGAATAATCTTTATTTCAAAGGGGCCTACTGTGGGTGGTGTGTCCTGCTACTTTATAGTGACAAATAATCCTCCTTTACGGACAGATTAAATAACATTATTCTGTCATTCCAAATCAAGGCCTTTGCGGGTAAGTATGGATAAGCTAGCTAAGCCATACATTATCAAGACTTTTAAATGTGTTCTCTCCCTCTCGCTCATCCCTCTTTCTCATTCCTCTTCCTCTCCCTCTCCTTTTTTCTTCTTCTCTCTCCTTTCTCTCTCTTATCCCTCCCTTTCCCCATGGCAACTTCCTTGTCCTCAGTCCTTGGCACCAGTGAACTCACCCATTTGCTGGAGAGCATCTTCCCAATAAACCTGTCTTTAATCTAATCTAATCTGGTTTAAATGGGTTGATTTCAGCAGCAGCAGAGAAATAACCTATCAAGGGTCTTATTGCTCCCATTAGCCCTTACGCTTCTTAAATGTTGCAGACCTCTTTTTCTTTTGTCCCTAGCCCTTTCCTTTCAAAGTTTTGAAATGACTTTAAATAAACATCCATAATTCAGTTATCAAACCCAGGTCTTCTTCTGTAACCCTGACTTATCATTTATTTTTGGGCATCATGTGAGTCTATTAAAGAAGACTGTTTCATAGAATGTCAGAGCACCTAATAGTGTGTGATACAGTCTTAAATGAAAAGTTATGTGGCATGAATGATGCTTCTTCCATGCACATGGAAGTCTATTCTTTCTTGTGTCCTGTATTATAGATTCATGATGGGTCTTGCTCTTCTTCTCTCACTGATGTGTACATTTCTGTTTGTGACTTAATGCCATTGGCTTTTTCTATGCCCTCATAATATGTAAAACCAAATCATCTCATGCACTTAGTTTAGCTTCATCCTGATGCATGACTTCTAGCCATTGCTACTTATGTTTCCCATTAGGGATTAAACCCTAATAGGTTTTACCTTATTTCCCCTTTTCAACTCAGACATTCTTCAGTTACTGTTTCTCATTTATGGCAAGATTACTTTTTTAGGCATCAAGATTCAGAATACTATAGTTATCTCTTACTATCTTAATTTGATGGTTATTTTCGGTGAAGATGAGTATTCTTTGATATTCTTCTTAATTTCAAAGTTGTGTATTGCTTTATAGTGACTATTATTTTTACAGTCCAAAATAAACTATCTTCCACTAGAAAAAAAACCCCAAAATATGATAGAATTGTTCCTTTTATTTTACTTTGACAAAACAATAGAACTTTAGTTATATTTACAGAAATATTAGTACATTGTAATACATCATAATTTTGTCAGGATATAACAATATAAAATATTTGATATATTTTAAATAAATTTCAAGTGGTTATTGAGAAGAATATTAAATTAAGTTTAGTGGTAGCAAGTTATATTTGAAATATAGAAAACCTTGGTAAAATTAACAATAAAATTCAAATTTAAACATTTTTAATACTTTTATAAATAAATTAATAATGTGTTATCTTGCAAAAAAAAAAAGAACAATTGACAAGTTGGTTGTTTTTAGCACACTGTGAAATTCCAAAGTTGAAGCACCAAAATTGAAACAAATGTTTTGTTAATCAGCTAAAAATGTTGAAAGATTTATTTTTGTTTATGTGGCAGTGCCTGTGCTAGTGAGTCCTTGGAGGCCAGCTGGGTCCCTTTGAGCAGTCCTGAGCTGTATGACCTGGGTATTGAGAACTACGCTTGGATCCCCTGCAGAGGAGACCAGCATTCTTCACTACTGAACCATTTCTCCAGCCACATAGGAAATTGAATTTTAAATTTATAATTTACTCATAAACATCTGGGAAGTAATATGCACGGGCTGTATTTTATTGCTCACTCTTAGAAGTACAAATGACTGACTGTTGATATGGCTTCTTTGGGCATTAAGGTGTCCAGTATTACCTGTTTTAAATACTGATAAGAGGACAGAAGAAGAAAGGGGCCTATGGGCAAATGAAGGGTAGCTGTTGTGACATCAGCACCAGTCTAGTAGTGAAATAGATTACCCTGAAAGTCACCAGTGAGTTTTAAAAAGAGACAAAGGTGAAAGGATTGTGGCCAGTTTCTTGGGTGTGTGCCTATTGAGTTGAGAACATGAGAGGATGATGAAAACTTTGAAAACAAAATTCTGGGTGGCTGAGGCAGAAAACTTGTGGTGATTTGGGGGTCAGCCTGGGTTGTACAATGAGATGCTTCTCATCAAGACAAAACACAGATTTCTGTTTGCTAGTTACAGTTTCAAACTTTGCAGGTTTAGAATGATCTACAATGGGCAATTAGGACAAGTTCCTGAATGCTACGGCTGCTGCTCCTACACTGGCCAAGGAGATTAGTCCTTGTTTTCACTACTGGAATGTATCTGGGACAGGATATTTTTCAAACAAAAATGTTAGCTGAAATACATACTTGTAATGAGATGTTGCACGTCTCAGCTCAGGTGTAAAAATGTCTTGTAGTGGTCACACGAATGGTAAAGAATGACAACCCTTGTCTGTGCTCTTGGGTCACATTTTCCAAATACAAAGCAGTTGAGTTTACAGCACCAGCCTGAACTTAAGTATCAGCACCATCACGTCCACTTCTGTGGATCAAGAAATACACTCAAAGGTTTGCCTCACAATGCCTGGCCTCTTTGAGTCATCAAATAGTACGACACTATCTGATTATTAAAAAGTTCCTGATTTCTTAATATTTTTCAGACATTAGCTTCTGGCATGCCTAAGAGAAGTTAGAGGTTTTGAACTTAGCCCGGACTTAGACCTTATTTTAAAAGTTTTAAAACTTTTGTATATCTGGCTGAGCGTGGGTGCAGAGGCCAGAAGTGGATGTTGGGTCATCTGGAAGAGGCTACTGTGAACCAGTACCAGTGTGGGTACTAGGAACTGAACCAGGGGCTTCTGCAAGAGCAACAAGTGCTCTTATTTTTAAATCTTCTATCAGGCCTGCTGAACTGTGAAATAGAAGTAAAGGAAAAATAAAACAACAGCCATAGATGAGCCTCTTTGTTTGGTTTCGGTGTAGGGAAGGGGGTGAAGAAGCGGAGGATGGGCTTCCTGCATGCGTGAGTCTCTACACACGAGATTTGTTCTCTTCTTTGAGGGTAGATCAGAAGCAAGTCTCTCTCCACCCCCTGCACCGCCGGTCCAGTCCAGTATATGGGACATAGTTTGGAACTGAAGAAAATAACTTGTTAAGCTGAATTAAGTAACTGTGGAATGTATCTGTGTACTTAAGAACATGTTTTAAGACATATAGCAGCTGTGTACAGTACAGTAAGGTTTTACCCAGTGGTCTCTTTCCACATGGTTGCTAAGAATATATAACATAAAAATCATGTTTCAATGTATGTGTATGGCATCCTAGTAAAACTTAGTTCCCCAAGGGTAAACATTTTACCAGCTTTGAATCTATTGACATAGTAAAAAGAGCTCAGTGAATAAGCAAATAGACATCGTCAACAAAACAGAAAACAAAACTATACTTTATATCCAAGCCTGTTATGATTCCCTTCAGGAAGTTTCCTTTGGTCCTAGCCTTGTGCATATTTAAATGAGTCCTGAAACATCATGGGGCCTCATTTATTCTGTGTTCTAGCCCTTATACCACTCAACAGCTCTGACCCTCCAGTTCTCTTCACAGTGTGCTTGATGGTATACTCCCTTCTCCTTCTGTAGCTGAAGTCTAAGGTCTCAGGGAAAAGGTGGAAGGAACCACACTCCTTTGCTCAGGAGTGGGAGACAAGGAACACACCGTGCATCCACAGGACAGACCTCTCTTAGCTTGTAGTTCAAGTTCCACACAATCAACATTTAGTCAGCTCTTTGGGTACAACTGGAATGTTATTTCAGCGATATTCTGTGGCAAGCTGTTGCCTTTCCACAGGGAACTTTGAAACCTACAGGTGTAGAGACCCACATCACAGACTAACTTGAATGAAATGCTTTCTTGTGTGGTGAAACTTTGCACGACTACATCTTTAAGGTTAGAGAGAAAGACCTAAGTAAACTCATGTTCTAAGTCATGACTTTGTTACGTAAGAAGGAACAAAAAGCGGTTCTGGTTTCTTTGATTTCGTCAATGTCTTTTCTTCATGCACACCTGACAGCGGCTTATGATTTTCTCTAAGTCTCCAGCTTTCACAGTTGATGGAATAGGTTTTCTGAAATAAATACAAATGAAAGGACTCATTGATTGTGGATAAAATAGAATACTTACTTGCTTTGGGATTTTTAAATAAACATTGTAGTTGACTTTATTCCAGAAACACCCCTCCTTGTAGAAGAGGAGAATTTCTGAAAAGACAGTTTTATGTTTGTATATATAAACATTTATTGGTATTTTATGTTTCCAGTGTGTTTCATCAGAATTCATAGAACATAGGCTTTCCTGCAAACTTACAGTTCATTTTTAACTATTTCTTCCCTTTAAATATTCCTAAGTCTTCAAAGATAAGACTTAAGTCCTTAAGATCAGCAGATCAGCTAGTATTTATTTTCAGTACTTTACTATAAATCTATACATGTGTTGAATATGTTTAGTGATAACAAAAATCATGTGGACATTTGGTTTTTACTGACACAAGACTCTACTTCTTACTTCTTGACTCCAAAATACCTCGATCCTGGGAGGATGAAAGTAAATAGGATTTTATTGTCAGGACTGAGAGAGTTAAGTATATCCACACAGAAGTATAAATAAAAAGCAGTTGTAGGCAGCCTTTGAACAGCTCTAGAGTTGAGTCAACAGATTAAGGCCAACATGGCATAGTTACCTGAACATTCTTTCTGGGTTCAGCGAAGCCAGCCAGAAACTGTAGGAGTTTGAGTAGTAGTTACATGTCCCTCGTCCATGGCACTCTATAAATGGACTGGCTCGGAATTCTTCCAGGCAGGAGCCAGGCGAGGCAAGTGCTTGTCCAGCACCCTCAGAGCCTGCACTTGTGAACTATCACAACAAAAAGATCTCAATGAAAACACTGCCTGTTGGGGTTCAAATACAAGTTTCCCACATTTTGGCATGGGTAGGAAGCAGTAATAGAAAGCAACAGAAAAAAGAAAAGCCAAAAACACAGATGTCTTCTCTTCTATCTAGATGTAACACTTGGGCATCTTCTAGGAGGAGATACAGCCATCCGACATCTATTGCCTATGCTTACCACTGGGATATGAGCTCCATGAGAAGAATGTGGTTCCTGCTAGCCTTACTGCCCTGACTGGTTGGGGCTCATGATTGCTGTTAAATAGTCTTAAATTAATTAATAATTGAGTGGACAGCTGTGTGTAAAGAGGGGGATAATATGTATGCAGCGTGTAAGCAGTGACATGCAGAGCAGTCAGCACTGTAGATGGTCAATCTCTCCCCGGAATTTAGCATTAATGCCAGAACTTTAAAAAGAGACTCCTCCTCATAAGAGAGGCACAGTACAAGGTGCATTTTGTCACTTCACAAAGGTGATACTTTACGATAATTCGGTTTTCATTTATGAATCCACAGATGCATAAAAATGTTCCTGTGGTTATCATGATAAGCATTACAGGCAATGTAAGCAAAGAAGTCATCACAAAAATGAGCAAAGGGGCATCCGATCTCTGTCAGAGTGGCTACTTCTCGCTTGAATGCTACTCAGGGATTTGTGGGAAATCTGAGGAGTATTTCTAATTTTTAAATTATATTTACTTATTTGTTTGGTGTGTGTGTGAGATATTGTGTGTGTGATATTGTGTGTGATTATGTGTGTGACTGTGTGTGTGTGTGTGTGTGTGTGAGTGTATGTGTGTGTACATGCATGCCATACCAAAGGTATGGAGGTCAGAGGACAACTTGCGGAAGCTGATTCCCTTTCTACCATGTCAGTCTTAGGGACTGAACTCAGGTCATCAGGCTTGGTGGCAGGGCTTTTGCCCACTGAGTCATCTTGCTGTCTTTTATTCAGTGCTTCATTACTTATCAACAGCATCAAAGTTGTCAGTCGTTTTTAGTGTATTTATTTATTTACTTACTTACTTATATATTAAGACTAGGGTTCTTATAGCCCAAGCTGGCCTCAAATTGGTTATGGAGCAAAGGGTGATCATGAACATCCGACCCTTCTGTCCCTACCTCCTGAAAGTGTCACTCTTTCTATGCACTGCTGGGGGATGGGACCTAGGATGTTGTGCAGGCTACGTAAACACTACTGAGCAGATGTTCATCCTCAATGTTTCTCTTTAGGTGTATTTTCAGATCGCCAAGCATCTATAGCATTTTACATATATTAACAGGTAGGGGACCACATTGTTTCAACACAGCCCAAGATTCCATAGGCATTATTCATTACTTGAAATGGGCTGAGGATATTTCTTCTTCTTACCATAATGAAAGAAAAGCCTTTCCAGAGAGAAACCCAGTCCTGGGGACATGGAGGGATAGCAGTAGTTTGACTGTGAACAGCTATGGCCATTGCTGGACCTTCACAGACAGTGCATCTGTAAAATGAGACCATTAGTATGACAGCCACTTTCTACTGTTGCATTCCTTACAAGTTAAGTGATTCACTTGATTCTCTTGTAAAACACAGGGGTTGAGTTTTTTACCTGCTAATATAGGGTTCGAGAGCTCTGCCACTAATTGGAGCCATGTCCATTGGCATCAGAGCTGGTGTTGACAGCCAGTATGAATAGTCATTTCGTGATGCAAAGTTACATACATTATTGATGTTACAGAATAAGAATGGCATTGTGGTGAATCGCTGCAGGCAGCTGCCCAGAGTACCTAATAAAACATGAAGCTGAGTATCACGTCAGGTAAATTTTAGTTACTCTCTCATTATTTAGACACAGGTTAATTATCACATGACCTGTGGCAAACCTGGACCAAGAAACAAAACAAAACAACAAACCAGAAGAATTCTGTGGCAATGTAAAGCTTTAGGATGGAAGCCAAAGTCTCAAATGGGTATACCAACCTGCCCCACCTAGGAATGCATCCTGTGGCTCTTTCTACCTTCTTGGATAGAACTTGGGACCTGATATTGTTCTGCTGGGACAATGTCTTTGCTTTAGCTACTTCCAGATATGCATGCTAGCAAATAACCAGGGGAAGCTTTAGAAAAGATGAATTTGAGGATTAACAAGAGATAGATGGTGAATCTAGCTGCATTTCCTCTAGCAGTTTATACATCAGGATGAAAACTAAACCTTGGGCCACAGTTGCTCTCTCAAATGCACCAGAAGATGCTAACATTGTTTACAGTGACCTTCAGAGGAAGCTCGAATCCTATAAATAGTCTACACTCAGCTTCGTAAACTGCCTGGAAATTAGAACCTTACCAAGGTCTTGTCCATGTGCACGTTCGTTTCCTTGTACAAAAAGAAGAGAAAAGCCACTATAGAGTGGCTGTGTTCCTTCAGGGCATGAAGGAATGGCCGTGGTTTGACTGTGTCGGGTGAAGATGAAGCCTCGCATTCTTGTACCAGTGGCCGGCATTCCCCTGTCACCAGGATTTCCCTTTAAACCTGGCAATCCATCCAGACCAGGTGGGCCTTTGAAAAACAAATTATACAGGTTGCAACATGACCAGACTCTCAAAGATGTTTTTTAAAGTACTAATTTAAGTGTGTTTATGTGGCTGGTAAACCTCAAATATGAAAAAGGAATCTTAGAGACGAGTAGGCTATAAAATGACTATGATGTTTTATTTTAATTGTCAAGTGGATTAAGAAACACTTAGGAGACAAGTAAGACATACCTAGGCGTGTCTGTGAAGGCGTTTCCAGAGATGATTAGATCATGAGGGTTCTGTCCTAATGAATGGACTAATTCCTTAATGGATTTGTAGATAATGACTTTATTGTAAGGTGGTGAGAGGTAAGAAGTAGGGGTTTGTTCTTGGATACTGTATCTTGCCCTGACCCCTTCTATGTGACCTGCTTTCTGTCCTCTATGTAGTGAGCACTGCTCTTTTACATCATAGAGCCAAACAACAATGGACTGAATCCTCTGAATCCAGGAGCCAAAATAGAATTTTCCTCTTGGGCATTATTTATATCAGATTTTTTATCACACAAACATAACTGATACAATGGAAAATTAATATTAAATATTAACCAGTTTATCACAGGATGCATATTATTATTATTATTATTATTTTGAGATCAGGTCTTTCCTTATATTTGAATTCCCCTGAGATGCCTGGCATAGTGTCCTGCATTTGATTTGTTGTGCTTCATGTATATTTTATATGAGTGAACGAATGGCTTGGCTTACAGTGTGTGTGTAAACAGGGGGCCTAGAATCAAATAAAATATGTACAACTTATAAAGCTGTTCAGGTAGGTAATAAAAATTGCTAAGCTTTGGTAAATTCAGAAAACAATCATGTAAAACTTTGAAAGCTTTTCCTAGAGGTACAAACTTTGAAGAAAGTTTTGGACCCATGAGCAAGGCAAAGACTTCTTCTAGTTTAACAAAGGCCGTTTCCTTTATCTATAGGAGTTGCAAACAAAGTGGCATTTATGCTTTGCCTTTTCTGTGCAGTTGGAGAAGACTGATTCTCTTTTGTCACTTTCTAACTAAGACTCACTGAGTTATCTCTTTCCCCCTTCTTTCCTGTCCCTTTCTCTCTTCTTTGGAGTCTCAAAAGTCCACATTTGCCTTGGCTTTAATGCATAAAAGGCAGACATTACTTTTTCCATCCTCTCCTTTTAATGCACAGAGGCTGTAATCCGCCCTGTTAAGGCTTGAACCAGAATGCTCCCTAGAGGCTTATGCCTTGAATGCTTAGTCCTTCCTTGGCTCATGGCAAAATGTTAAAGGCTGTGGGTCCTTAGGAGATGGGGCCTGACTGGTAGAAGTAGTCACAAGGGGTCATCGGCCTTTGAAGATTTTACCTGCCAGTAATTCTAGTTTTCCCTGCTTGCTGACCCACCAAGAGGTGAAATCTGCTTTTCTTGTCATAAACTGAGCCCTTGTCACTGCTGGGCCTTTCCTGTTGGTAACAAAGCTTTCCTCCCTTACATTGCTCCATTTGAGGATGTTTATCCTTTTGAGGATGATGCAAAAATAACAAATATGGACCTTAAGCAACAGATGCTTTCTGGTCTCTCCATGGCAATTAAAAAGGATTAGCTGATCAGGGTAGGAACTGGAAACATGAAACTCATGCTCATGTGAAACTATGGGGCATTGCTGTGGATCTAAGCTTGAATCCTCGTATCATTCCCATGAAGCCACCATAGCATTTGACTACTTGCTAATCAGTTCCCAACACAATTTGTATTATAGTATCCTGTGCTTGCTATCACCTGCATTATAATATCCAGCCATGGTCATTAAAGTGTATAAATTAATAGAGCCATTAACAAAAGCACATTAGGAATGAAGCCAAATGGGTAGTCATTCTCTAACATAGATTTCCTGCCACACTAAATCAAAAGTGATCCCATGGATAATAATACAGTTAATAATATAGTACCATATTTGAACCGACATGTCTAACCTAGTTGGGAAATGATACTTGGAAGTTAGACTTTTTTTTTTCTTATTATTTTAATGAAGTCTGTAACCTCAGGCAGTTACCATCTCAGTGTTTTCCAGAGGGGTGCTTTGAGACTTTTGCATTTGCATAAGATAGATTTAGATCCAGGTTATCAAACTGACATACATAGTTTATATTCCAAGTACAACATTATATTTAAAAGGCCTTTTTGTAGACCGTACACCTGAGTTGTTGACTTGTATGCAAAAATAGTATAGTTCATAGACAGCTGTCCTAAGTAAGGAAGCAAACTTGTTCTGTTCAAGCCAGGGTAGTATTGAAAAAGCAAAACAAAACCAGAATAGCAAAAGACTTACTCATGAGGTACCACTGTTGAGAGCTAGACAAGCCAAAGCATTCCCTGAAGCTCTAATGTGTACAGAAAGGACAAGCTCCTTTTCTAAACTAGGAATGGGCTTGGCAGAGACTGTAATTGCCTGGGGCCAGGGCTCTACCCAGACTCACCCCACCTTATATGTGCCCTTACCATCCATATGGAGAAGGCACACAGTTCTTTCTCTAAAACCGGGTACGTGCTTGCCAGAACCATAATGGCCTGAGACCAGGGCCTTAGGGGAGCTGTGTCTTAGGATCTTGAGACCCCCAACGCTTCCCACTCTAAGGGGCAATGGCTATCAGTCTGAAGGCAGCCCTGTGCTCAGTCCCTGATGCCCCTAAGATACCTCATGTTCTCTTTGTACAACGTTGGTTGGTTAGCTTCCCACTCTCACTGACACTGTCCCATCTCTCCCTAGAAGAATTACATTAGATGCTGTACTTCTTAAGAAGCTTGCCTGTCATAAGACATAGCTTACACCAGATCTCCGGATCCCAAATTTTCTATCTTCTTATCTTCTGATCTCCTGGCCCTCCCACCACTTACTGGTCCAGGTCATACTGTTCCTATAAGAGATTTTTAGCCAACATAACTGCTGTGGGTGATTAAACACAATTTGCCTTTCTGAAAAATAGAATAGTAACTGGTGCTCTATTAGTCCTTCGTCAAAGCTTTTTGCCTTGATTAAAAATTAAGAATCTATCCTTAAAAACAGAATGAACAGTGCATTCCAGTCATTTGTGACTCCTCCTCCTTCCAAGTGAACACCTGGCCCCCTGACTTTGTTCTAATTGAACAGTAGAACTAACTGGAAAACCCAGAGTACTTACTCTGTCTTGCGGCATAAGATCACATGTATAAACGAGTCCCCTTTGGATGCTGAAACAATATTGCTTCAAGCAGGGAGGCAAGCTGGGTGTTTACCTTGCTGTCCTTTCGAGCCCTTGTTGCCCTCTGCACCAGCTGGTCCTGGAGTTCCTGGTTTCCCATCCTTGCCTGGTTTACCTCTTGGCCCACAGGGTCCTAGGCAAGAGGTACTGTTGTATTATATGCCATCATATTAGAAGAAAAGGTCATGCTGCCACCCATCTCAGTAAGCTCAGGACTTCTGCAGTTTCACCAGCCAAAATAAACATCCCAGGAAGGCTAACTGGAATGTTTGTCCACTAACTTCCCCCAAAGGCCTTAAGAAACCAGGACTATATGAAAGTGTGTGCTGTTGTATTTTACTCCAGAATTCATGATGCCCATGAAGTGATCAAACCAGGAAGTAATACCTCTCTTATCTCTCATGTGATTCAGACAAACAAAGAACAAGAGCCCTATTCATAATTCTATTGAAATATGCTAAGACTATGTGAAGGGTTAGGTTCATTTCCAGCTATCAGCAGTCTGGAAAGACATTAAAAATCATTTCCCCCTAATGCTTCGATGTACAAATTGTTTGAAGAGTCCACATTTATAGAAGTCAGTTATAACCAGACATTCATTTAAAAATTGAGCCCTAAAGCTGATATTTGTCAAAGGAGATAGATAAGATACTTTTCTCCTAATAAAGATGAAATGCAGCGTGTATTTTCCCTACTCTGTACTATGTCCAGATGGTTTTACAAGAGTCTAAGCTCTTTTTGTTTGTTTGTTTGTTGTTGTTGTTGTTGTTTTTTTGTGGTTGTTGTTACTGGTCAGGGTAAAAGAACCTAATCCCAAATTGGCCATTTTATGTGGAGTTCTATCATGTGCTTCCAAACACTTTATAGATTTTCTTCATTCACCCTTTATTAAAGATCTAGATTAATGGTGTTACCATACCTGGGATTCCTGGTGGTCCCAGGGGTCCAGGGTCTCCTTTCATTCCTGGATGTCCAGGTACACCAGGTGGCCCTGGGCTTCCCGGAAGAGAGATGACCTTAAGAGTGCCAGGTTTTCCACGTGGACCTATTGATATAAACACAATGCGAAGATGACTTCATGAAACTACTCTTTCTTTATAGAGAACAGCAATTGAGAAATAGATCTATTTACCTGGTGGTCCTTTTGGCCCAACTGGTCCTGGATGTCCAATTGGCCCAAGAAATCCGGGGTTACCCTTCTCTCCTAAGAAGGAGGAGGAAGAGTAAGAAAGAAACAAAGAAAATAAGCTTATTTTAACATACACAGGGACGTGTTTCTGAGAGATTACTTTTTGAGTTTGGGAACCAATGAAGTATTTTGGGAGAATTATGAGGCCCTATTGAACCCAGTACTAATACGTTTTGATGAGCTATTACATTTAGTTATCTCAATTAACTACATTCTTATTTTGTTGTTCCATGTGTACAAATAGCCCAGAGTTTATGTCAGGAATTTTCATATATTTATTTATGTAACAAAGTGGCAAACATTTCACTTTTATTCATAATGTTTTGTACAGATGATAAAAAGGCTACAAAGAAATAGCCATTGATTTAAACAATACTCATTCAAAGAGTATTAAGATTGCATAGACATGGCTGGACCTGGTGGTGCACACCTTTAATCCCAGCACTCAGGAGGCTGAGGCAGGTGGATCTCTGTGATTTGGAGTATATCCTGGTCTGCACAGTGAATTCTAAGACATTCAGGACTACATAGAAAATCCCTGTCACAACAATAACAACAAAAACTGCATAGACATTAGATATAATTACTTAAAATACTTGAGTATTAAACAGGGTATCAATAGATGAAATACAGTAAGGTTGAGCTTAGTGATGCAGGGCTGTAATGCCAACACTTAAGAGACAGAAGCAAGGGGATGGCAAGTTCAAGGCTGTCTCAAAAAAGCAAAACAGAGAAGAAATAAAAAAAAAAAAACAGAACAAAATAATTACTACACCAAAAGTTAATTGCCAACTACTCTAGAAAGGACTCTGAGGACCAGAAAGAAGTGTGACTGTTTACCTATGAGTATGAGAAGATTCACCTAAATGGTTTGGTGATGGGAATTTTCCCAACTAAAGTGAGATCACCATCCAAGACAAGGATTTTCTTCGGAAGTCTAACTGATTGTGTCCCATTGGGCATATTTGTAGGGCTTGGTTGTGAGAATCCCCTCCCTGTTTACCTGTCAATACTCAGAAGCGTTAATTGGTCGTCTTTATGGCAGCCTTTAGATGCTTTTCACATTGTTAATGTTTTTATTCTGAGTCTTGAGAAGATGGTGTCATTAACCCAGGACAGCCTGCCTATATTCGCTGTCCCAAAGTCCAGCGAGAGTCCTCAAAATTACTCACAATGATTTATCTTCAGCTAACTGCTCCTTAAAAGGCTGATGTTCGAAGAAATTGAAAATGTTTTAAAGTCCACCTGGTCCACCTTTGAAGGTAGAAAGTTTTCCTTCATGGAAAACTTGGTTTTGTTCACATTGGATACAGTTGTTATTTAGTATCTCTACAGGCTGAGAGAAGAGATTCCAGCTCTTCTAAAACTCAGAATTGGGTAGTGACCAGTTAAACGACAAATCTAATAAAAATCTGTTTCCATTACATTATTCCCCCCACCCCCAGCCCAACAGAATCTCACCAAGTAGCTTTGAAAGGCCTAGAATTCACAATATAGAGCAGGCTGGCCTTGAACTTCTACTGATCTTTTTGCCTCTGCCTCCCAAGTGCTAGAATTACAGGCATGCTCTACTAAACCTGACATATCACACTACATTCAATATTAAGAATATAATGGCATATATTTCAACGTTAGAGCACTTGCCCAGCATCTATAAAGCTTTGAGTTCAGTCCCTATCACTACAAATAAATAAACCCTACAAACACAAATGTATAAATCTGTGCATAAAAATTCACTTTACCTGAACTAATGGGCTGGAGGCTGTTCTTTAAGATTTTCTTTTTTTAGCTTCCCAAATTATGAAGTTAAATATACATGACCAAAACTTAAAAATAATTCCATCAGTATTGATGTCATATGCTGTCCTCTATTCTCAAACATCTAAAAATCCCAAAGGTAAAACTTTCAATGGTCATACTATAATTTCCATTCTTCCATTGCAGTTGCCATCTGAACCCACAGGGCTTGCGGCTCTAGCCCTACACTGAAACCTGGTAGTAGGTCCTCACACTGAGGTCCTGTTTTTTTGCTTCTACCATCTCTGGTGGCCATAGGAGTTCATCAAATGTGATATGAGGTTTTACAAATATGATTGGAGCAGCAGTTACTGTATTTGTATATAAGAACAGTGGTGTCAAAACAGTACCTTTTATGCCTGGAAATCCGGGGAATCCTGGATCACCTCTGACACCGGGAAGACCGGGGATACCTGGTGCTCCCTATATTTTGAGTACAGGGAAAAGAGCAGAACCACTAAGTTTGAAAAATATAATACTCATGACATTATTTTTTAATAAAAATGTGACTTCATAGTGGATAAGAATAAGGTGAAATTGACATCATTTTTACCTGTTAGTTCAGCATTCTGCCTACCTTTAGCTTTTATGTTCCCTAAAGCTCTTCCTAGGACCATTTAAAACATGCCCTATCCCCCATCATGTGAATAAGCAAACTTGCCATCTGATGTTAGTGGATACTGCTTGGGCACTGAATGCGTTTAAATGGAACTGCCATGAATTTGGGGTCATTTCTGGAAGAATTAACCTGTAATTATTGCAAAGACCATAGAGCTATTGTTGAATCCAAGTGTCATTCTGCTAAGCTAGCAGAGTTCTAAATTACTCCTGATGAGGGTGGTGGGAGATCTACAGTCTAGAGATGGGACCAGAAAGAGCAGTCGGGAAGAGATTGTGCCTAATGAGTAGGAGGCACTCACATTAATTGCTGCTGAAGCCTTGAGACACTCAAGGACAGCCATGGGAGATGAGAGGGATCAGGGCTTCCAAAAAGATCAATACTCAGATCTACTTTCACATGTTCCTAGGAATTGAGACAGAATGCTATTGAGAATAATGAACTAAAACTCATGAAAAAGTTGCCAAGAATAACAGGTTGCTTTAGAGCCAGCTGCCTCCAGAAGGAAAAACACAATAATTCAATTGGCGGGATGAACTGGTATGTAGTTAAAAGAAGAGGGAAAGGAAAGGGAGCCAGCCATCTGCTCAGGGACTGTCTGGCTTCTGGTAATCGTCTGTTCTCTTTAGCAAAAGGCAGCTAAGGAGAGTCAGACACTAGGTTCAGCTCTTGGGTGGGAAGGGAGGTATTTTCTGCAGAAAGAGAGGACATTCATCAAGAAGAATCATCTTTCCATTGGAAATGACCCCGGAAGCACCTGGAGGAGTAAGGGCAGTCTTGTTTACAGAGCAGACTTTCTATCTGCTGGGGTCCTTGGAAGAACTTTAGGTGCAATCTCTAGGTCAAAGCACCAGCGAGGTACAAGGGTGACATCTACAGATTGGATGGAGGTGCACAGTATCTCAAAGAGTAGATTCTATAAATCAAATCACAGAAGAGTTGAAAAGAGCTAACATGATTCCTAATATGCAGCCCACAGAACGCCATATTTACCCCTAGTGAGGGTGAGAGGTGGACTCGTGGGCTGGGTGATAGAGAATCTGTATTTTCATGTGATCTCTCCACCCTGCCTTTGTGGTCACAGTGACTGCTACATAGGGCAATCAGAATAGGTTTTAAGCTTTGGTGAGTGGTCAAAACAAAGGTAAGTTATATAAAGGATTGATTTCAACTTGTAGAGGAGATTTGACATGCACTCAGGAATGAAGAATCGATATACTGACTCTTTGGGTTTAATTTTTAAGTGTGTGTGTGTATGCACTCGCACACACACAAGCCCAGGTGTTGCCAGAAATGGGAAGTGTTAGATAACTTTGGAGCTAGAATTACAGGTGATGATGAGCTGTCTGGTGTGGATGCTGGGAACTGAATCTAGGTCCTCTGGAAGAACAGCAGGTGGTCTGAGACATGGAGCTATCTCTCCAGTGGTAATGTATTGCTTCTTTAGAGAATGAGACCTTTGTGACCTGAACTCTTCAGTCCTCTGGTCTCCTCTGGATGGGTTCTCACACATCCTCAGCCTCCAGTTGTACTCCTCACACACATACACAGTGAGCCTTTAGGCTCTGGAGAACTTCTCTCAGCATCTACTCCTCTGTTAGCCTCCACCTTGCCTTCCTTATTTCCCTGGATAACTGATGTTTCTCTTTTCTGACTCAGACCCTGAGCATATCCCACAGAGGAAAACAGGAGCCCTTGCTGTGTTCCTTCAGCCACCCCCCCCCCATCTTTCCTTGTAGTACACAGCATAAGGACGAGTTTCAGTATCTGTCTCCTTCATTTTAGACTAGGCTCTTTGAGAGTAAAGGACTGTGTTGCTTGGTACAGTGTGGATACCCCAGAATGAGTTTTGAACCACATCCATCTATTCAACATCTGTTTCCAAGAGAATTCAGGTGAGGTGGTAGAGGGTGAGGGAGGGACTCAGAAATGAGAGGTCTTGGGCAGGGCTCCTGGGAGTCTGGACCTACAAGAACAGCACCCTTGGAGGTAAACGTGAAAGTTCCACACTTAACATCTCAAACACCAACAGCACAATGGCTAGGCAAGGAAAACATGGAAGAAATACTGGTGTAAGAGAAACTCAAAGTAATAGAACTGGTGTTATGAAGGATTTATTAATAGATTTCCTTAGGAGACATTAATCACACAAAGTGGAATTTAGCTGAGGAAGTGCTGCCTCCAACATACTCCAAAGATAAGTAGCTAGCCCGGCCTGACAGAGATAGCAAAGTTTATAATTTGAGGATGTAATTGTTCACCAGGACTGACCAGCTATCAGGCCTGTCCCCAAAGAAGGTGCCTCAAACAGGATGCTCACAGGGGAATACAGGGTCACAGCAGTGTAAGTCCTGGCCTGCCATAAAGCCCCTGGTTCTCTTCCCGAGAAAAGCATAGCTCTGCCAGCTGGACAAGATGAACTTGGGAGACAACTACTTAGAAAGAGGACACTAGTGTGCTTAAAATCATTCTAGTGATATCTTTGTTGTGAAAATCTCCCATTTGCTAGATTTATAGTCCCTCTGTCTCTGTTTAAATTGTTCAAAATGTAACCCAGAGCCGGGTCCTAAGAGGTTTACTTGGGGGGAAGTCAGATAGTAGCTTCTGAGAAATGTATAAGCCTAAGGTATATGTAAAATAATAAAACATTCTATTAGAGGCTGGCTTCTCTTGGGTATTAGCCAGGGCTGCATGTGTGCCATTAAAGAGTTTTCTCCTCTTCTTACTGGGAAGGCATATTATTTCTACAATAACAAAGTTGAATTTTATGAAGAAAAAGCTCGTGAGCACAGCTGACTCTAAGCACAGTGTGCCATTACCATTGTGGTCGTGAGTCAGCTGAGTGGCCCAAGGGAAACTTAGGTTGAAGTCCTAAAATGGCAATGTTCAGTTCAGTTAGATACTCCCTTCTCTTAGACACTTGCTGGGAGACTTAGCTCTTATTTCCATAAGTTGTAATGCTGGCTTTGTTTTAAAGGGAAATACTGCCAGAATGGGATATATTCACAGTAGAGGTAAGGCTGATGAACAAGGAAACTAAATCTGCCAGAACCAGGTACATAATAATAGGAAGAAATTCAAGTTACATTAAAATATTTGATGATGATGATGATGATGATGTGTGTGTGTGTGTGTGTGTGTGTACATATACAGATAGCAAAGGTTATTTTGAAAGCAAATTAATAGAGGGACACAATGACTATCATTTGAGGCTATTGGAGGGCATTTGTCAACTAATAGGTACTTAGATTTTCCCCTACAAGCTCAAAGTTTAAATAAGCAAGAGTCAGAGGTTTGTACCCATATATCCACATGTTAGAGGTGTTATAGAGGTGAAATCTTTGCAACCCTTAAGTGTCTTTGATTTCCTGCGCTCTGTGGGACCTTGGATATATCACAACAGTACACAGATGCATCATACAGAGTGAATGTGTGCTGCATTCAGGTGCAGCTGATCATGCACAACAGTCAGTTTGCCAGAGTTAATAGTACAGTTCACAAACAGTGAGCACGTGTGACCAGTGCTGATATATACAATATGACTGCAGCATAACAACAGCAAGGCAGAACTGTATTAATAACATTCCGCACTCACCGGGAAACCTGGTGGGCCCATGTCCCCTACAGTTCCAGGCAGACCTTTGGGGCCAGGTGGACCCATAAATCCTTTGTCACCTTTTATGCCTTTTCCGATAGGTCCTGGAGGTCCAGGGGGACCTGGCTCACCTGGATTCACAAAGAGTGCATCAGAGTTGCCGGTAAGGGATTCTCAAGAGTTCTGTCATAGATTCTTTCAAAATGGAACACAAGCTCCACAGCTTGTTATTGCCCCAAACACCCTTTCCTTTGCTGCTGTGAGGTGAGGCTGTGGTAAAGATGGAGGGAGAGCATGCCAGGGAAGCACGGGGAGAAGCAGGAAGGAATGGCATTTTCCTGAGGACAGTCAGAGGTATGAGAGAAGTGAAGAAGGACAGGGGCAACACAAGAAGCCACGAGGTAATGCAGAAAGAACACATCTGATGCCACTTCCATTCCAACTTGTGGAAGGAAGCGCTCTACCTGGATTTCCTCTTAAGCCAGGAAGACCTCTGTCTCCTTTGGGGCCAGGGACAATTGCCCCAGGTAGACCTGGTGACCCTGGGAGTCCAGCGGTGCCTGGGGGTCCTTGGGGTCCAACATTCCCCATAACCCCCTTCCTGCCGGGAAGGCCAGACAAGCCTGGAACTCCCCTGTCTCCTTTGGCACCTGCAAAGAAGAAAGCTCAGCTGGGTTTACAGCAATATAGGCACTGTCTTTGAAAATGTTAAGATTAATAATGTATTTTCTTAAAAAAACAGCTAGAGAACAAAAATATAGATCTATAGGTCTTCCTCTGACTAGGTGTTGGTGTAGGCAAAAATCACTACATTTTTTACAAATCTGTTGTCTGATTTTATTTGGGATGTGTGTGTGTGTGTGTGCTCCTGTGTCTTATTTATTGAAAAGTGCTCACTCAGTAAACTTAGAGACCATTGATTTGCTTGGTATGGCTGATTATCAAATTCCAGGGATCTGCATATCTCAGCTTTCCCAGCCCTGATATTACAGATAGTGTATATTTCATACCATGGAGCCATCTCCCCAGCTCTTTTATTGTCTTATTTTATTTTAAAAGTAAAAATACTCCTGCCCCAGCTCAGCTGTTTGAAAAACATTTACCTGACATATAGCCAAATGGCATGCTATTTTAAGATCTAAAGTGTTGTGCGTATGTAAGCCACAGTTGCTATTTGGTGGACTTTAGAGTGACATTATTTATTTACAGATAATTCAACAGAGCAGAGAGAAGCTAAACTTCAGGGTAGTGATGTGGGCTTGGAATTGTTGCCCAGTTAGACAAAGAGGAAGTTGTAATCCTGTTTAGTCTCCTGGCTGAATCTTTCCCACATCCGTGATACTGAGTCAAAGGGGGATCAGCCTGCAAGAGGTCTGAAAGGAGAGCCCAAATGTCACAGTGTAGTACCAGGTATTATTAGTCCTTTCAGAAAACCTTCAAGAAACTGTGCTTTGAAATTCCTGGATGAAAGCTGTCATGTGGATTGGAAACAATCTCCCCTCTTCTTTCCCATGTGTGTGTGTGTATGTATGTGTTTAACCAAAATATGACTTATTGATTTTATTTTAAGTATGAGAGTGTTTTACATCCTCAACTGGTGTTATTCATGAGAGTAAGTGGCTTCAGTATAGGAGAGAGAAGAGTGAGACTGCTGGCTGGGGGAAAGTTGTGGGTGGGTCACTGTTAGGTAGGTAGTAAAGGCCTGGGGTGAGAAAGAGAATCAAAATATTGAATGTTCCGGTGTTGTCCTCAGTGAATTCACATTCCTTAGTCTTGTGGTGCCTGTAATTCCTGCTGTTAAAGGAAGTGCTCAGAGGGTGTCAGCTTGTGTCAGTGCCTATGTAGCACTTTGTCCACCAATAACCTCATGTACTCATGTCATGGGTTTTATATTACATTTTTGTTAAACTTTCATTTCTTGTTTTCTGATATGAGTTCTCTTAAGGATCTGGGAGAATAAACTAAGCAAATCAATTCATATCTTCCACGTTCCGATGAACTCTTCATGGCTTATTAGCCCAGAAGTATCGAGATGTGCAATTACTTGCATAAGTGGACGATTTGTTATTTTTAAAGCTTTTGTTGTTGTTGTTGTTAATGATGATGATTTTGGTCTAAGGTGTGATTTTTTTTCCCTTTGAAATGTTATTTGCAGTCAAATGCAGAGTAATGTAAAGACAGCATTTCCCTTTCAGGGACTTTTGTGCTTAGTCTAACGATAAGAACTGAAGCTTTTCTTCTGTATATAATTCTACAACTAGACACTGGGATAGGGAAAGGCTCCATGCTCATCGGGGACGGAAGGCTCAGTGTACAAACACTGAGACTGACTAAAAGGACCATCAAGTCTTTAAGAAAAGAAGGGAAAGAGCAGCTCCTATCTGCTTCACACTCCAGCTCCAGTGCTGTTCAGTTCCAACATCAACTCATCTTCTGCAGGGTCTCATGTCATCATTCGTTATGAATAAAGCATAATTACTACCTTGAAAAACTCCTATTCATGGCAGGATAATAAAGATTGCTAAAAGGTGCAAACAATCAGCTGTTTCTCTTGGCGTCTTTCTTTACAGAAAGGAAAAGTGTTCAAGGACTCTGCTTCTCCTATGACACTGGCTTGAGACAGGTGGGTCAAGAAACATGCGTAGACTTTGAGGAACATACTAGATAAGTTGTCGTGTCTCAGATGTTGATAGAGGTTCAGGGTAGCCCTTGACAAACAACATGAACCACAAGCTCTGTGCAAGGGCTGGAGTCAAAGTGGGGAATGGCAATACCCCTGTACTTCACCAGCAGAAAAGGGTGCTCACAGGAAGCCACCTCTACCTGTATTCTTTTAGGAGCTGTGACACTGCAATAACCAATGAACAACAGCAGCAACAACACAAATACATATGAATATCTTCAAAGACTTGCATAAAGGAAAATCTGATAGGCTAGGACACAGCTTTGAAAATGTTTCCTTAATTGTGATTATAGTTTTAATTGACTATTAAGACTATATTTAGTATTATCATTGGAGCATCTTTCACTTGGCCAAGTTACATTGCTTGACAAATCAAATCGAGTGAAGTATCTACTGCTCTTGGAAACATGCACTTTATGATCAGGGAAGAAGAAATGCCTACCTGGTACACCAGGGCTCCCTTTTGGGCCTGGGTAGGCCCCCAGCAAGCCTATAAGATGTAATTTTGATATGTTAACATTTGATTAATCTCCTTACATCCTATATGTGAAGGAAATACAATTGATACATGCTGAGAATGTGTCAGAGACCATGCGTTCTATCAGTGAAGACTTATTAGAGCCACATGAAATTAAATGTTATTTATAAATCAGTGGGTGAAACAATATCAAAGGCAACCAGTGAGGTAGCTCTGTGGATAAAGGCTCATACATCTCAGACCAGTGACGTGACCCCAGTCCCCCAGGACCCACGTGGGGTAAAGGGAAAATCAACCTCTGTAGATCATCCTCTTGCCTTCCACAAAATAACTATGGCATGAATGACTCCATAAACATATGCACACACACTATATTATATATATAATTCTATATATAATTATTGTATACTTATATGTATCACATATAATAATTACATATCATATACATATATATCCTATGATAATCATATTCTATGATAATATAATAACTTATAATATACATATATACAATAATATATGATATATTTATAATTTATATTATATTATATATTATAGTTTATAAATTTATATATTATAAATAAATTTAATTTATTTATAATATATTATATATAATTATCTAGAATTTTATGTTATATATTTATATATATATATATATATATATATATATATATTTTTTTTTTTTTTTTTTTTTTTTTTTGGTTTTTCGAGGCAGGGTTTCTCTGTGTAGCCCTGGCTGTCCTGGCACTCACTTTGTAGACCAGGCTGGCCTCAAACTCAGAAATCCGCCTGCCTCTGCCTCCCGAGTGCTGGGATTAAAGGCGTGCGCCACCACGCCCAGAAGATATATAATATAAATAATATAATCTATATATACTTATACATGCTACATATTATATAATATATAAATAATATATCCTATATCATATACAATTAATATATAATATATAGTGCATGCATATGTATATAGATTCACACACATATGTGTGTATACACACACACACATATATATATATATATATATATATATATATATATATATATATGACTCATTAATTTGGATATATAGATGAAGAGCAGGCTGTACCTGTTTCTCCTTTTTCTCCTGGAGGACCAGGAATTCCATCACGTCCTTGGTCACCTCTCATACCCATTGGCCCAGGAAGTCCTGGGAGTCCTGGAGGGCCTGAAACAAACAGAAATCTAAATCATGCCACTCAAAGACAGGGCCCACTTCTGATGGCCCACTGTGAATACCAGGGAGAGAGGTGGAAAGTGCTCAAAGATACTGAGCACTTTACATTCATAGTAAAACAAAACAAAACACCTAAAAACCTATGCCTAGATTAGTACTATCCTGAGATGACCATGATACTGACAGATACTTCAATTAGGGAGTGTTACCAATCTCACTACTCTGCAAGAGACAGAACAGTAAACTTAGTTGAATCTCAAGGAGAAAGTGTGTTTTCTCTAGACAGGGGGGTAGAATACATTTTAAAACAATACCTGGAGGGCCAGTGCTTCCTGGAGGGCCTGGGAAGCCTTTCTGTCCTTTCAGACCCAAATCACCAGCAGGACCTGGTTTTCCTAAAGATGCAGAGAGAGGAGAGAAAAAGAACACCAAGATAATAAGTAGTTACATTGGCTACTCAGTCAGTTCTCCTGTCAGCCGTGCTCAGGCTGCCCTTAAGGAAATTCCTGACAGGTCATCTCAGACATTTGCTCTGAAAAACATTTCTCCGGGAAACGGTCACACAGCTGTGATCTCCCTTCTATGTTGGAGTTCTAACACCCAGCTATTCAGAATGCCATTGTATTTAGCAGTGTGGTTTTTTAAAAATTAGGGCTGACAACATGGCTCAGTGGCTAAAGTTGCTTGTAGCCAAGCCCAACAACTTAGGTTCGATCCTTATACAAATTGCTCAATATATGACTAACTGCTAAAATCAGGAGCTAACTGCAAACCTATCAAATCCCTCACTTAAATGCTATATTCATGTAACCTGTAGCTGTAACTTAATAGTTTAGCAAGCCTTTTTTGTGTGTGTGATTTAGATTTATTAAATACATTTTTTTTTCAGGGCTGGAGAAGATGATGAGTGGTTAAAAGCACTGACTGACTGCTCTTCCAGAGATCCTGAGTTCAATTCCCAGTAACCACATGGTGGCTCACAACCACCTGTAATGGGATCTGATGCTCTCTTCTGGTGTATCTGAAGACAGCTTCAGTGTATTCATATATATATATATAAAATAAATAAATAAATAAATCTTTTAAAAAAATACATTTTTTTCTTCCCCTCCTCCAGCCAGGGCTGGGAATTGAACCTAGGACCTTGTGTATGTAAGGAAACGCTACACTACTGAGTTCATCTCCATTCAAGCAATTGTTTTTAATAAAACAAAACAAGTTAACACGGATAGCAAGAACCAGATCAGAATTATGTCAGGAAAAAAAAAGAATTGAAATAGCACTACAGGTGGAATTATATTCATCATAAATTTATAGACTAAAGTCCTAATCCCCAGTGCGTCAGAAAACCATTGTGTTTAGCGATATGGTTGTCAAAAATTGGGGCTGACAAGATGGCTAAGTGGGTAGTGGTGCTTGTAGCCAAACCTGACAACCTGAATTTGATCCCCAGGATCCACACGATGGAAGGAGTGCACTGATTCCCACAAGTTCTTGCACGATGCCCCCGGACCTCCACATGGATGCTACTCACCACCCCCACATACAATGAATAAATAAATAAATAAATAAATAAAGCTAAAAATGTATTTAAAATATTTTGTAAAGTTATATTAAAGTGAGAACTCTAAACCAACACTAGTGGCATCTTTGTAAGAGATCAGAAATGCAAACACAAGGGGAGACAGGAAGAGATGGCTCTAGCCAAGCCCAGAGGTCTCACAGGAACCAAGTCTTACCAGCACTTTGGTCTCAGTGCTCTGGTTTCCAGACTGTGAGAAAGCAGGCATCACTGAAGTCACCCCACCTATGCTTTTGTTAGAAGCTTGGCTATGTCATTCTAACCTAAGATTTTGCAAGAAGTGCTGTTTCACGTCTCTAGGCTGCATTTGTTGAGGCAGAACTTCAGACTTCTTGGTTACAAGAGCAGGTGCTTAGAATTCAGTTTGCTAAACAGTAAAATGAAACCCTCCTAACTAATTCACCATTTTTTTAGTGCTCTAGAATTTGAAGTTCAAAGTTGCATCAAAACAACTGTTGCACACACACTGGAAATTGTAGCTTTCTGTTTGCAAAGGTGAGTCTAAAATGTAAGGGCCATATGACACACTGCTGCCACCTTTCAGAACTGAAAAGCTGGGGCTCACCTGTTGCAGGATAGCTGGTAACACTGTGAACCCTTGGATTGTGTTATTTACTGGAAAAACCTGTTTCTAGTTGTGGTGTGGCTCAGCATTTAGCACACACCTTTAATCCCTCTGGCTGGAAAAGCAGGCATGCCCTTAGTGCACACCTTCAATCCCAAACAACGAAGGTAAAGGTAGTTTGTAGAAGGAAGCCACTGTGCTTGAAAGTGATGTCAGAGTGGCAGAAAAAGTGATGCTAGGCTATGCCCAACTCTCAGAAGAGAGAGAAAAGAGAGGCTATTTAAAAGAGGGCAGAGGGGGCTGGAGAGATGGCTCAGCAGCTAAGAACACTGACTGTTCTTACATAAGTCCTGAGTTCAATTCCCAGAAATCACATGGTGGTTCACAACTTTCTGTAATGGGATCCAATGCCCTCTTCTGGTGTGTCTGAAGACAGTGACAATGTACTCACATAAAATAAACAAATATTTGAAAACAAGAGTAAAAGAGGGGAGAGAGAGAGAGAGAGAGAGAGAGAGAGAGAGAGAGAGAGAGAGAGAGAATGAGGCAGCTGTATAGGGTGAGTTTTACAGGGGAGAGTTTTACAGAGACAAGTTGAAGACAGAATGAGCCAGAGAAGGAAAAGGATCCAGATTGAGGCCACACAGAGCAAAAGTCAGAGGCCAATAGAGGAGTCAGCTTATAGAGGAGTCAGGCTTTGAGCCAGAACAGTTAAGTTGAACCAGCCAGTCAGAGATCACAAAGAACCAGGAATGGGTGAGCTTACTCAGCAGCAGGTCTCAGAGGCTGAAAACAATAGATTGCTTAGATTACATTGTACAGAGAGCCTAGAAGCTTCCAGCACTAGGCCTAGGTTGGCAGACGGAAGCAGTAAGCCCTTGGAGGCAACAATTATATCAGGCAAATAAAAGTTATTCTCACACTGACCTGGGTGACCAGGACTCCCAGGACTCCCAGGGGCTCCATCAGGTCCGGCAGGTCCCGATCGTCCAGGTGGCCCAGGTAGGCCTCTTTCTCCTTTCTTTCCTTTGTCACCTGGCAATCCTGGATCGCCCTTAAATTCAGTCAAACACCTTTAAAGTTCTCATATAAGCAGGATATGTGGTTAGGATTAAGTTAAAACTAAATAACTAAATAAACAAACCAAAAAACATGAAATGACTTATTGACTTATCAATCCCTGCTGTGTCTTTGCTACAGGTCAGCACCATGAAATGTGGGAGGAATAGATTAGCCTTGTGCTTCGTGAGGCCCAATGCAGAATGAAAACACAGCTCTCTCTCTCTCTTAAAACATACTGGAAGGGTTTCAAGAGAACAAGAGTGGAACATTTAGCTAAGAAAGGATCCAGAGCAGCCCCGGACCTATGTAAAAACAGGCTGAATAGCATATACGATGCACACAGCCCCTGCTTTCATGGACTTCAGAGTCCAGCTGGGAGAGAGTTATCAAACAATCACACAAGTAGAAAAATCTCAAACATTGTGGCTGACAGGGAATAAGAAGTAGGCTAAACAGATTAAGTGTCCTGCAGTGACAACGCTAAAAAAAATAGTGTCTGCCAATCACGTTAAAAGAAAAGTTTTGGCTGACTTACTAATCATCACATCTGTATCTCAGGTTAATGACAATTCAGATCATGCAATGGTTGATGGTGACTTATGCAATTTCCACCAAGGCTGATTGGAATATATTATTCTCATATGAGGACTCCCTAACTTGAGAAAAATCAGCCTCAACATGTCCTGTGGTTATTACCTGTAAAAACCTGAATCTAAACAGAGCTGGCAATGGACCGAATAAGAATCCGATCAAATGGGATTGCCCCGGAGAAGATACCTCCCTCAGTGGAAGGCGTTTCCCTGGCTCTCTGAAAAAAACAATCTAAAGTTGTGCTTCAAGTAATGAAATCTTGTTTTCTCAAGTCTTTGCAGTTTCTAAAATTTTTCCTTATTATTCTGATGACTACTGCAGAAAATGAAAATAATAATAGCAATGTTTTTGTTGTTGTTGTTGTTTATTTGTTTTGTTGCTGTCTTGAGACAGGATCTCATGGCTGGCTTCCATTTTGTGTGCTCAGTGGTGACTGACACTCACGGCTGCTCATCCCACCTCCATCTCCCAGGTGCTGGAACAACAACTGTGAGAGAAGATGCTACTCAACTGCCTCCAAAGGGACAGTTTCTGAAGCAACAACTACATATCGTGGATCCTTAAATCCTTGAATATCTGATAGGAAAATATCTTTTACCTTTACAAAAATATGCACCCAAGGACTTTACATACAACTTAGGTTATTGGGTCACTCGGGATGCTACAGATTTCTCCAGGAAGGGCCATGAAATCCCTTACTTAAAAGCTCTGCTTCTGGGGCAGTTAATAGGCTCTTGCAGGGGTCCAGAATTCAATTCCCAGCAACCACATGCTGGCTCACAACCATCCATAGTGAGATCTGTTATGCAGGTATATATGCAGGCAGAATACTGTGTACATAATAAATAAATAAATAAATAAATAAATAAATAAATAAATCTTAAGAGAAAAAAAAAAGCCCTGCTTCCTAGAATGTCTGTTAATGACTATACTTGCACATCTCTGATTCTTAGGGTAAGTGCAGAAAAAAAGGTTTGTAGGAAATGAACCTAGAAGAGGAGCCAAGTCCAGTGAAATGTCATGTGACCGCGACACCTGTAAAGATTTTTGATAGCCAACCTCAGTCTGAGGGAACACAGGCTCAGAGGGAGAACACGGCTACAAGGTGAAAACGAAGTGAAGACATTTCTAAATCTTCTAACACAAGGAGACATACAGGCAGCTTAGGAGTTTGTTTCCTTGCTAATGACGCTGACGAGCTCTTTTATTCTATGCCTTTTATTTTATCTTAATCAGACAAAGAGTTTTGCATGCACAATGCAAAATCTCCAAATGAGAAACAGCAAGAACAATATACTTTATATCTGGAGGAAAGAAACCTTGCCCTATCAGTTTTGGGGCCTGTCACCTCTGCCCCCTGGGCAAGCACACTTAAGTGGCAGGAATAGAGACATTTCTTAGTGGCTGAAATAGATTTTCCAAATTGAGAGCATGAGAAAGCTTCAATTGTGGAAATAAACAGGACAAACAAACACGCAAACCCACCACCATCACTGCCAAAACCAAAATCCACAGCTGCCTGAATGTACAGAAATTTCTTTTTTTTTTTCCTTTTTATTTTCTTCCTGCACTGAATCTGGTCTTTGTTGCTATTTTAAGGCTTCCCACCTTTGCCAAAATGTAAGTGTTTCAGTGGTCTATATACCTTTGGTCCTGGTGGTCCTGGCCTTGCACCTTCTGAATAACCCGGCTCCCCCTTATCTCCTTGGGGACCATGGATCCCTGGCAGGCCTGGTCTTCCAGCTAGACCTGGAAGCCCTGAAGTTCCTTTTCTCCCTTTAGGGCCTGTAACGAGGACAGATATCAGGTAAGAGAAGAGAAGCAGGGATCTGGAAGTACTCATCTCCATGCTTGTATGAATCATTCTCCAAGAAGATGGTTTTCCAGAATCAGAAATATTGGGCTATATAATGTGTGATTCTTATACAAAATATGTATCTCGTTACCACTCATGTTCAGGTTCCACATAGAACCTTTGTCTGAAAGCAAAGCTCGTTGACATAAACTTTTTAATTTTTTTTATTTTTATTTTTTAATTTTTAATATTTTTTTTATTACGTATTTTCCTCAATTACATTTCCAATGCTATCCCAAAAGTCCCCCATACCCTCCCCCCCACTTCCCTAAACTTTTTATTAAATGAAAAAGAAAGAGAGAGAGAGAGAGAGAGAGGAAGGAAGGAAGGAAGGAAGGTAGGAAGGAAGGAAGACAGGAAATCTACAGTTCTGACTTGTGGGCTCGTGGCTTGTAATAACAGGACGATAGTATTACCTGGCACCCCCATGCTCCCCATGCTTCCTGGCATGCCGTGTGGTCCTGGTCTTCCAGGATTTCCTGTGCTCCCCGTATCTCCTCTAGGGCCTTGAGAAGAAATAGAGTCACATAAACCCAGTCCGGGTTTATGTGCTCAACACATACCTTCTGCTTGCACGCGTAGATAGGTACAGAACTTTCTATTAAATGAAAAATCAAAACAATCCAAAGCACAGAACATCTACAGTTGTTGTGATTTTGAGGGCTTATAATAACAGGAAGCCATTCACTGGCTCACACTTGTTCCCTGTAAGTAGGTAAGTCCAGAACTCCTAGGCTAGCTGGTTAAGGGTTAACTGTTCTTTTGCCTTCAGCTTGGGCTCATTACAGGACTGGGGACTTACGATGTAACTGGATAAGGTGAGAGTCCTATTATTAGGCCTGTTCAAAGCCACCCTAAAACCAACCTCAGCAGAAAAGAGCGGCTCCTCTGCAGTACTCTCTGTCAGCATCCTGGAGGTTAATTGCCATGTAAGTTACTCTGCTATGGAGGTGGCCTGGGATAGGAGACTACTGTAATAGTTTAAAATTGCTTTGAGAATAACTTGTTTACAAAAGGAAGACACAAAAGCAAAAATGACTAGGACATTAATTTTTTTTTAAATCTCTGACATGTTAAAAATAAAAGGTTTGAATATACAAATGGAATCACGTGTAGGATGTTTATCAGTCGATCGATGCCAGCTACCGAACACATTTACTTTGGCTTAATTTAGAACCTATTTCTCCTGGAACACTTTCCGGGAAGATTTTATGTTTGACCTAATGAATCTAGAAGTAAGCTTTATGATGTTTAGGCCTAGGGAAGCTTAGACCATGGAGTTTCTATTGGAGAGTTAGCCATACCTGGAGGGCCCGGTAGCCCAGGCAATCCCTCGAGGCCTTTTGGACCTGGTAACCCTGGGTTGCCTCTGTTTCCTTTCTCACCTGGATTCCCAACAAATCCTAAAGGTAGAGAGCAGATTTTAAAGACAGATGTCAGGAAGTTGGAGGTAATGGCTCTGTGGTAAAGTGCGTGTCTAAAGTTCCTGGGGCTGTGAGCTTCAGCCAGCACTGAAACAGACTGAAAACTCATCTGACCCATCCACACTCTGGTCTAAACTGATGCATTATTGCCAAAGTCAGCATCAAGTACTTATTAGGGGCACGGAGAGGTGCAGGCTTCTGCCTTTGTTAGAGGAATTGAATGAACCGAGGTCTAGAAACCATTAGCACAGTGTGTGGCTTGAATCAGGCAACTATTGTCATGAGATGCATTCAAGCAATATTCAAAAGATTGCACTGTAGAAGATCCCTTCCCTGGCACGTGCAAAACACTGAGCTCAATCTCTGAGGCTGCAAACAAGCACACGGTATTTTAAGATTTAGAGGCTTAAATACCTCTTCATTTTTTTTTTTTGTAGTAAAGCAGTGTATGACACAATTCTTACATAAACAATTCTACTCTCAATCCATTTGTTAAGATTTACTAGGCATTGGATAAGTCAAAGACCCAGTCTAGAACCATACTGCCAACCAGCAATAGCACTGGGATTTCAAAGTAGTTGTGCATGGCTAGGAAGTTCACTAACATCACAGGACACCCTTTTATCCCTAAAACTTGACTTTGATTGCTTTATTCTCCTGCTTACTTAAATTCACTAATGCTCCTTTACCAGCAATCAATTACAAACTTCCCTAACTACATGGAACATTCTGCCGTCTGTCCTTGGCCCAGGCTTTTGCCTTCTCTTGTTTATACGCCTATTTATGTATGCATTAAGCGTCTAATTAACAGACAGGTCTGGTGCTGTGCTCTGGAAACAAAAATAAGCCACATTCCCCTTCCCGTGCTTAATTAAGGAGACAGTGGAGCAATATACAATTGCCACCCAGTGAGATAAGTTCTGTAATAGAGTTGGGCACAATAGGTGACACAAGGGAGACCTTCTGGAAGAGAGATAGTTTTGTGGCTAAGCATTGAGATCATGTGGCTAATTGGATGAAGAAAGCATAGGATGAGACCCGATTTCCAGACTAGACAATAGCCTGTGCAGAGGAAGGGTTGGTAAAAGAGTTAGACCGTTCTTCACCTTTGCTTTCCATTTGTCAGCATCTAAGCATGTGTATTGTTCAGTGCGTACATTTGGTCTAGCCTGCAGGCTATGTATAGCGTGATTTCATCCATTCACTCAGGTTTATCCTTAGTTGGGTCTTTCTTCCTTCACCTGGACTGAATGATGAACTGAGGTCACTAGGTTTACATGGCAAGTATTTTTACTTTATCCATGGCATCATCTTACAGGCCCTAGGTTGATTTTATAAGGCTCTAAAGCAAAGGATGATTTGGAAAAAAAATGTAACAGTGTAACAATGTAAATTGTTAAAGGGTTACAAAGACAAACAAAGTCAAAGAAAAATATACAACAGAGACCTCATATGGCCTACAAAGCTTAACATTTACTGCTTGGATAGAGACAGGGTTTAGGTCCCACTACTACTTCCTCCCCACTCCCAAATTGTTAAGTTTCACTGTCCAGTAAGTGATGCATATGTATTCAGGACATAAAATACCTAACCCACAGACATTAAGAAGTATTGAACACATACGTGACACATGGCTGGAAACATGTATTCAGTCTAAGGAGGTTCAGTTTTTCCTAACACTTCATTATTTCTTAATTTCACGTATGAATACAATGTATTTAGATACTATTCCTTCTCCTTCACTTCAACTTCTCTTGGATATACCCTTCCCTCCATAGTTCTTTCCCAATTTCCTCTTCTTTTTCCTCCGTTTCTTCCTTTTAAAACAATCCCTCGAGTCTAATTAGTGCTGTCTATGCATACATGGGTGTATGGTTCAATGCCCTGGAACATGGGCAAGCTATCGTGGGCCCCACCATTGGGGGGAAAAACTGTACTTCTGTCTTGGTTGTGTCAATTTGATAAAACTAGAGTCACTCAAGAAGGAGAACCTTAACTGAAGAGCTGCCTTGATCAGGTTGGTCTGTGGCCACGTCTGTCAGAGATTATGGTTGAGGGGGGAGGGATCAGCCTACTGTGGGTAACACCAACCGTAGACAGGTGGGCCTGGCTTATGTAAGCCAGGGAGGAACCAGTAACCACCATTCTTCCATGTTTTCTGCTTAGGGTTCCTCTTGAGTTTCTGCTCTAACTTCCCACAACGATAGACTGTGAACTGGAAGTGTAAGCAAAATAAGCCCTTTCCTCCCCAAGTTGCCTTTCTTCAGAGTAAATTAGAACACTCTCCTCCAGTGGCCACCAACTGCCAATAGTAATGGGAGCCTCAGAAAGCCTTGGATCCAAGGGGCTTTTCTGAACCCTACTCACAAAGCCAATTCCTGGAGTCTCCTCTGACTATCATGTTTGCCGAGTTCTCTGCTTCTGGGAATTATTGCCTCCAGGAGTTGTGGTCCAGACACCTGGCAGCATATCAAAGGAAGGACAAGTGTGACCACTGGAGCCAGATGCTTCCTCTCACAGTTACACTGTGTGAGTGACTTGATCTCTCAACACCTCTGTGGGGAATGAGATTAGCAATCGCAGGCCCAGCATCTTGGCTTGTGAGATTGAGTTGATATTCATCAAACGTACAATATTACTAGAACATGGTGCTACATAAGCCTTCGTGAAATAGTATACTGTTTCTCATTTCTACCTTACATTTGTTCATTTTTTTTGTAGAATTATCTGTTTTCCATTCAGATATTTCAAAGTAATGACGATTACTACTGATTTTTACCCTTAATGTCTCTTCCAAATTTGGAGTGAATGTCTCTGTGTGAAAAATTTGAATTCTCAAAAGAGCAGGTGTGTCATGGCACCCTAGCATTCAAGAGGCTATGTCAGGAGAACCTTGAGTTTGAAACCAGACTGGCTACAATGAATTCAAGGCCAGCATGGATTATATAGTGAGATCCTGTCTCAAAAAATGCTTTAAAAATGGATCATGCAGGTATTTGAAAGGCTTAGATAACATGTTCCCTTTTGTTGTTCATTCTGAGATCCTCAACTATGTGTCAAAAACGCTAAGTGGCAACATATACCTTCACTTAAGTAGATTTTTTCCCCTTAAGTAGACGATAGCTACTACTTCATAGCTTTCCTGTATCAAAAATAAGTATGTCCTATAAATTATTTTTTCCCAAAGATCATTTTCTCTGTTGGCAAAATTCTGAGATTTGGTCTCCCTTCAGAGCTTGTCAGATATTAATTCCAGGAAGCTCTTTGGTATGCCTGGAGAGACTATTCAGTCTTTTTAACAATGGGCTTTGCAAAATTTGTTTTGTTTGTTTTGGGATGGGGTCTTACTATGTTGTCTTGGCTGGCCTGGAACTTGCTGTGTAGAGCAGGCTGGCCTTAAACTCAGAGGTATGGTAGCCTTTTTGTCTCAAGTAAATGCTTGTATGCCAAGCACAAATATGTGTGTGTATGTGTGTGTTATATGTAATATTTATTATATATATTAAAGTTTGAGAATTTGCAACTTTAATCCCATTTCCAGATTCATTATTATAAATACTACATAATATCATATTGCCTACCAGAATAAACTTTTACAGAAACACAACAATATTATTGATGAATACCTGATTTCTTAAGCCACATGAGATCTTTCTCCACTATAATGTGGGTCTGTATCCACAATGTTTTTGTTTGTTTGTTTGTTTGTTTTTTAATGTTTTCTCTTTGGTAAGATTTTATCCTCAAAGCTAATTTCTACCCAGAAATTCTGTTTGTTTAATGTTGTTTGAGGTCCAATCTGCTCAAGAGGATTAGATTTGAGCCCTCTTAAGAACTGGCTTGATACTGGTCATATAAATTGTATAACAAAAACAAGAGCCAGGTGATTTGTAATAATTTGAATGGATTTGATTTTTAGTCCAATAGTCACACCTAACAAGTAACCATATGCTGAAAGACTAAAGTTCAGGACAAGAGATGTTTTCCTGACTGTTATTCTCCAAGGACTTTGAACATGAGAAGATGTTTTTCGATGCAATCAGAAAAATAATCTATCCTGGTAGTTAGTAGAATAAAATAGAATTTGGAACAGAGGTTTCCATTTCCACCAGAGACACTGTTTTTGTTGCGGTTAATTTGGCTTTTCCTTCCTCTACAACAAGATCTTAATCTGTAGTCCAGGTTACCTTAGAATTTACAATCCTCCTGCCTCAGTCTCCTGAGTACTGAAATTACAGGCTTATGCCATTACATCTAGTTACCTGGCTGGCTCAGAGAATTTTAAAAAAAGAAAATAATAGTATTTATTTACTTTACTCTAATGATTTACAGAAGGCCATTTCCATGCAAGAATATAATTACTTTGAGCAGGATCCCCTTCAGACCCTTTTCCTTTTTTTTTTCCATACAACTCTCTTTTTATTTGTGAATGAGCATTTAATAACGCTCCCAATGAAAAATGGTGCAATAAAGCAACTTTTAGTATAAAGAGACAAGAAGCTGTGAAGCAGTGGCCACTGGGCGCTGTGGATAGGGAAGAGAAAGCAGTCTGCATGAGTGAAGCATGGACTGGGGAGGAGAGGCCCAGGAGGCGGGTGAGATGGACAGGGACATGAAGCTGTTGTACTGCTGGATGTTCCGCTTGAGGATGTCTGAGCATGGGCCAAGGACGCGTTCAAACCGAGGTCGGTCCAACTTAACGCACTTCAAAGGGCCCCGGGCAACCACAGTGGCAGCCTGAGGACGATTCATCAGCAGGGCAATTTCACCAAAATAATCAGAAGGCCCCAGTCGTCCCACTTCAACAAAATCTTCGTTTTCTGACCGACGCTGCAGCACAGCAGCTGTGCCCTCTAAAATGATGAAGAACTCATCCCCCGGTTCTCCTTGCACCACGATCTTCTGTCCATCTTCAAACTGGACAGGCTCCAATGCATCAGCTACTGTGAGACGCTCCCACTTGTCCAGAGACTCTAAAATAGACACTTTACTGAGGAATTCTTCATTCATCTTCCTCTTTCGCAGAGTGCTTCCCATGAGGATTCTTCGGTAGCTGTCTCGGTCGATGCCCCACAGTTTCACGTTTGTCTTTGCTTTGACAGTGGCTGCTCTGGGTGTTCCATAAATCAAAGCCAGCTCTCCAAAGCTCCCTCCTTCCCCAACACTGGTTGCCCATTCATTATTGACATAGACATCCATTTCTCCTTGATCAATCACATAGAAGTTATCTCCTTCATCACCTTGCTGAATAACCGTCTCTCCAGCAATAAAGGAGACTGGAAACATAGCATCAAAAATGTCACTTCTCTCATTATCATCAAGGTGTGAAAATAGCACATTCTTTTCGATGGCCTTGGCTAAAGCAGCCATTGTCTTATAATCTTTTGGAATAACCTTTCTAAAGTAGGAGGCAGCATCCTCCTCAGTGTAAATTTCAGCACTGATAGCACCGCAGCGCCTTCGGCCCTTCACCACTGGATTGGGGGGGGTGGGGGTGGAGGAGATATCTCGTCCTCCCTCGAGTCAGTACGGATGCCGGTTTTCTGTAGACACTGAATCTGTCTTGCCTCCTCCTTCTCCAACCTCTCAAAGTATTCCCGAAGGAATGCCATGGGCCTCTCGGGCCGCGCAGTGCACAGCTGCACGATGGAGTCCTTCAGCAGGGCCTGGATATTGTGCTTCTGCACACAGAGCTCACATTCCCGGAGACTCCGCTCTTCCTCACTGGTTGCCATACTGCCAGACACCATGGTTCTCTGAGGGCGGGCGGCTGCACGAGCAGGGGCTAGTGCAGGGCGAGGCGGCCGGGGTGACTGAGCGTCCAGCGGGCTCAGCTCGCAGCCTCACTACCACTCTGCGATCCCCCTTTCCTTTTTTATCCCCCTGTTCCTATTGGTCTTCTGTGTTTCTTCAGACAGCTTTGCATGTACTTCAATTTCATATACACTATATGATAGTGTTTATAAGCATAAAACTAGAATACACACATGGGAGAAAACATATGGTATGAAATACTAACTACTGTCCCCCAAGGCCTGGTTGCCCCCAGAGATGAGAGAATCTGCACATAGACCCAAGTGACACCATGTAACCTCTTCCCCTGCCCCCAAGTTATCCCTGATTGGTAAATTAAAATGCCTACAGTTCATAGGTGGGTAGAATTGAAAAATGTGGAAGTTTTCATTCCTAGGCTTGGGGTCTGAGGAGAGACCACAAGGAACAGGAACAGGAAGAAGGATAGGAAGACACCATGGGGTAAGAGAATCCTAAGAACTGGCCAAAGGTCAGTTGGAGTCAAGAGCGGTGCAAGCGGAACATGGCAAGCCATAGCTCGGAGTTATTGATAAGGGAGGTTAAAAACTAATAGCTTAGAGGGTAGACATCTGTCCAGCTCTAGTGCTGATTAAGGCTTATTAAATACAAAAGTTGTGTGTGTTTTATCTGGAAACTGAATGATCAAAGGCGGAGTAGAAACCCCGGTCTGAGATTAAGTAATTTCAACAACAATGGTATTCATCTGAGTCTGAATTAGTTAACTTTTTAGTTATCATTGGTTGAATCCATTTTCCTGCAAACATCCTAACTTTGTTCTTTCTCATCTTCTGAAAATAAGTCCACTGTGCATATGCACCAATTTTTGTGTGTCCATCCTTCTGCTGAAGGACACACAGGCTGCCTCTGTAACTTTGGAATCACTGTAACTAGTGCTGCGGTGAACATCACTGTGTGTGTGTCAGAGAAATAGATGTACGTTTCAAACACTTCTCAAAAAATGGGGTGTTGAGGCTTATGATAAAATAATCAGTGAGTTTTTAAATTCAGCAACTAGGATATAAAACTAATTAGTTTTATATAAAATTAAATTATTATTAAAAAAAAAAAAAAACCGAATGTGTGCAGCTTCCAGATGGCTGTGTGACTGAGCAGGTGACTCAACCCAGTCAACTAAAGGGTTCCTCTGATAGTCTTAGTCTCAGAATCGTCCGACTCTAAACAGGAACAGTTCTTTACCTTTAAGTCCAGGCTCTCCTTTGTCTCCCTTTAAGAGTGTTGCTTGAGAAGGCCCAGGCTTGCCTTTCTCTCCTCGTTCTCCTTTGGCTCCTGGGCGTCCTCTTTCCCCTTTCAGTCCTGGGATTCCGAGGCTACCTGACAGACAGGAGTAACCACAGCAGATCCTCATAGTGCAGCAGAATTCAAAGGTTAGTAGCATGCATATGCTATAGAACAAAAGTGTGAACAGATCTTCGAATCTGTGTGTTCCTGAGAGCACAGCACTCAACAGTGCTGGCGTAAGTTTACAGGGTGAAAATAAGATCAGGTCAAATGGGGGAAGGGAATACAGAACACAGAAAAAGCAAATGCATTCTTCACTGACAACCATTGTTTCTTAAAGAACAAATGCCATTTCTTTTGTGATTAAGTAAGTGAACGCTATCTATACCTCATATCACCGAGAAAGACATCCCCACTCACCTCGCTGCCCCTGTGAGCCTGGTTTCCCAGGAAGTCCCGGAGGGCCAGTGGTTCCAGGATAGCCCATCATTCCAATCTCTCCTTTCTCGCCTATGGCAACAAATCAACACGAAGCACTTCATGATGTATAAAATACAAAAAACAAAATATTCCAGAAAATAAAATAATGTAGACAGAGAAACTGGGAATGGATGGTCTTTTGTAAATAGGAAAATAACCAGGTTTGTGTAAGAGGTGGGTTGGTGTCCTTTAAAATTTCATCTGTCTGAATGTCATTGTAACAAATAACACTGTGGTTGACAACAGAGTGCCCTGAATCCCTATGACATTTGTCCTCTTTGCTTCTTCCGGGTACATCTTCTGTTTATTCTTTTGTAGACCTTAGTAGAATTTAGTTTTTATTTCCTTTTTTTTTTTTTTTAAATGTGGCATACTGAGTGATAAGGTTTTAGTCTGACATTTTCATGTATGGATGTCATCAGACTTTGTTCTTATCCACCCTAAAGCTGGTTTTAACATGTAGTTTTGATTATTTTCTTATTATGGGAGAAGTGCCAAAGATTCTAATATCAGGACTAGAGCTGACACACGAAAGAAGCATAGTAAGAGGAACCAAAGCATAATGTGTCAGCTAAGCAGTTATCCTGGTCTCTTCCCCAGAGGACTGTTTTTAAGCATTATAAATTTACATTGAACTGATAATTATGTGTATGGGTGTCGGAAGAGGCAAGAAGAGGATGTCAGATCCATAGAGCTGGAGTTAATACAGGTGGTTATGAGCCACCTGATGCTGGTCCCTTGGCAGAACAGCAAGTGATCTTAACTGCTGAGCTATCTCTCCAGCCCCTGGACTGATAAACTTAAGGATTTTCACAAAAAAAGAATCTAGATCCAGATGACTTTGCTGGGGAGTTCTATCAAGTAGCTATATTCTTCATAGACTGTTTCTGGAAATACTACAGGAGGACCCATTCCCAGCCTATTCTCTATAAGGTCAGCACTGATCCAAGTAGGGCTGAGCCATCACAAGAAAACTACTGACGAATGTTCCTTGTGAAATTAAATGTGAGAACCTCAACAAAATACTAGTTGGTATCTCATACAACAATTACTCTACAGCTAAAATAACCACAACCTAGGTAATTATAAAATGTAATGGTTCTACTTTACCACCCTCCTGTCCCTTGATCCCTACTCTCTTAAAATTAATTTAGGAAGAAAAATATACTAGCTAAAAGAAAAGGCATACAGTGTGCAGAGTCACCTGGAAGGAGCAATGTAGAAGGAGACTTAAGAAGGCAATGGCAGAAGGAAGGCTACCTGGTGGCCCTGGGAATCCTGGAGCTCCCGGATAACCTTTTTGTCCAGGTGGTCCCATCTCACCAGGACAACCTGGTGTTCCTGGTGGTCCAGGATCTCCGGGGACCCCAGACCTGTCCATGCCTGGGATGCCAGGGTCTCCCTTTGGCCCGGTATCACCTCTTCGACCTACGTATGAATAGACAGATAAATGATTGTTTTAACAAATGCCTTCTCTACCAACTGAAACTGATATATGCAATATTTTAGTGTTAACTGTTTTCTACGTAGTGTTGGGTTAAACAGCACACTCATCATTATGTTTGTTTATTCTCTCCCTCTAGACATTCCCCAGATCCCCATTGCTCTAGTGTTATCCATTTCATAGGTCCTGCAGTGATGAAGGAAGACACTTATGTCTATTTCTCGGTGCTGCAAGTGCATTCTGGGACTGTGCTTTATGCCTGTTTCCCAGTCTTTCGCCTTAAACCTACATAGCAGCCCCTGAGAAGTGAGCTGCTATATGCTCTGGAAACAGCATCACTGCAATGATTAAGGTGTTGGCCAAGAGTTTATTTATGATAAATAATCAGGATGCTACTCTACAGACACTAATGGAGGTCTAAAGAACTTTCCCCAGGAAGCCAGGTCAAGTTGAAAGGATCCTGGTGTTTCACAGCAGGCTGGCTCACTTAGGTCTATTTTCATAAACTTTAGTTTCATGTTGCTTATGAAGTAATCAACTACACATGTGAGTTTACAATTTGTTAAACAGGAAACTTTCTGTACATCGTCTCCATTTTAATCATTACAAAGTTACTGTTTCCTTATCTTATGGAAGTTTTTAAAGTAAAATACTTATTGAAAGTTTATGCATATTAGTGTATATTACTAACTCATCTGTCCATCTACCTTTATCTTCTAAACTGTTGATGGAGTTCATATTTCCTTACTTAAAATGAACAAATCAACTCACTATATTAAGTTTGAGTCTCTTCCTATAGCCAGTACACACTGCTGTTTGGACTAGCCATAAAAACCAGGCTTACATTTCCAAAAGAACATGTCTTACTGAATAGTAGTCAAGACTTGTTGCTGGACAGTTGCTACTTTAAACAGCAAAATACAGAGCCAGAGGACTCATCACCTGCCTACCTAGTTCCTGGATGGGAATCCTTCCTCCTACCTGGTTGCCCTTTCAATCCATTCAAGCCTGGAAGTCCTTGGGTGCCCCTGGGTCCTGGTATACATCTTCCTGGGGATCCTTTTGCTCCAGGTGGTCCAGGCTGTCCTGGGTCTCCTGCAGTAGAGAATACAGGAGTTTGCTTGGTTTCCAAAGCCCAAGCAAGGCCCTAGAGCTGCTATCTGTTCATTTTCTATATGTTACCTTCTCAAAGCAGCCTACAGTCAATACCATGGGCATGCCTGTATAGAGGACACTCATGAAAAGGAAAGACAGAAGACAGAAGGAACATACAACAGTCATACTGAGTAAAAAAAAGAATTAGGCATTTTTACTGATTTATTCACTGAGACACAAATGCTTAGAGCCCCCCTAGAGCACCCACAGTGGAGTTCACTAAGGAGAAAGGTAATCACACTTGGTGTTGTACCTGGAGGCCCGTCAAGCCCGCCTCTTCCTGGAGTTCCAGGGAGGCCTGGAAGCCCAGGGAGTCCAATATCTCCATTTTCTCCAGCATTGCCTCTTTCTCCTGGAAAGCCTGGTTTCCCTGGTTCCCCAGGCTTGCCTACGGATGGTTCTCCCTGTAGCAGAGACATTAGGTTAGTAGTGTCTCCAGCACAAGGCTTCCCAGTTCTACTTGTTAGGGGTGCTCTACATTTGTCTGCTTAGACACTACGGTTCAACAAACATTTTCCTTTCAAGTTTGGTCAATGATTTTGGTACAAAATTCTGCTTAATGTTGCCTCAGGATATGCAGTTCACATCCATTGAAGAGAGTGCTCCAATATACTCTGAATGTTCATGCAGTCATTAATAAAGGGGTAGAATATGTAAGTTTCCACAGGAACTTAAAAATTAGTATCTACAAGTAAACTAAAAAATTAATATCTTATTAACAAATATACTGACAATCTCTAGCTCTCAAGAATCTTGTCTGATAAGGGCCTTGCAGCTGCTGACTGCAACTGCCCCTCCCTGAGATTTTAGCCTGCTTACCTTGGCTCCTGGGATGCCTGGCTCTCCAGGACGGCCAGGCTTTCCCATTTCCCCAGGACAACCAGGTGATCCTTTTGTCCCTGGGAAACCTTGATTTCCTACAGAAAAGCAACATGCACTAGAGATTAGTCTCAAAGGAAGTTTCTTAGCAATATTTTCTTTATTAATTACATTTATGAGGCATCCAGGTAGACAGATACTTGTATACAAGTTTGGATGATGATTAAAACCAACTGATAAATTAGCAGTTAAAAACAAAACACTCCAACCAAGTTGAGTTTCAAGTCAAATTATATTGGCTATGAAATTTGGTTCAATTACAAAAGAAAAAAAAAAGACAAACCTCAACCAATCAAAATGTAAGTTATGAAGCCCAGTCCCATGGATAAATCTACAACACAGTGTCCTGGTCCTCTAGCTCCTAAGCTAGTTCTGCTTCCCATACATTGATGCCTTTGTCCAGAAAGTGAATCCAGAGTTGCAAAATTAGCATGCAAGTTATTGGTGGATGGTCCAGTAAAGACTAGGCAAAATATGAGCCAGGCTCCATTACTTCATGGAGGAAGAAAACCAGAAAGTTAATATCAAAGCTGTTCTTGGGATTATATTTTCATTTACTAAGTATTTGCTCACATGAGCAGAACTGATGTGCACAAAATAGCCAATAACGGCTTATTAACAAGAGATAAAACATCAAAATGTTGATTATATGCTAACAATGAAAGCAATCACGAAACAAACGTGACAGTATCATAAAGCTCACAGTGTTCTATGTTATAGTCCATGCCCTGAGTTTTGTTTTGTTTTTTAATATGAATCTTGGACAGAATTTTGTTTGGTGTGCAGGATTTTGTTGGCTGCTCAGAGGAGCAGCTCCAGTTATTACTCAATATCTGCAGCTGGGATTTTTGGAATCTTTCATTTTTGATGAAAACAGCATCTTTTATTTTTCTTACTTGTCAAAAATATTTGTTTTATTATTTAAGAGTTGTGTGTATGTATGCCAATGTGTGCATGTGAGTGTCAATGTCCACAGAGACCAGAGGCACCAGATCTCACTGGAGCTAGAGTTACAGGCAGGTGCGAGATGCTTGACATTTGTTCTAGGTATAAAACTCCCATCTTCTGTAAGAGCAATGTATGCTTTTTCTGCTCAGCCATCTCTACTGTCCCCAACCCTCAGCATCTTTTACTAAAGAAAAATAACTTTTCTAATTCATATCCAATATATGGAAGTCTATATTTTTGTTTTGTTTGATGCTATGTAATGAATCTTAACTTTTGTTCGTGTTAAACACACACTCTACTCCTGTACTATATCTTCAGCCAAAATTGTGATGTAATAGTCAATTTCTTATTTAAAAATGTGTGAAGTCCAGAAATATATAAACCTAAGAAGTATAGGATTAAATAAAAATTTCTTATGAGCAGAAAGAATTGCTATTACCTTTTGGTGAATTTCCTTCCAGGTGGGCCAGGTATTTTTTTTTTTTTTTTAAGCATGATTGATGTGCCTGTGTGGTGCCTCAGTATATAAAGTTTCCTGCTATGAAGCCTGACGACCTGAGTTCGATCCCTGGGACTCACATGGTAGAAAGAGAGAATGGTCTTCTGCAATTGTCCTCTGACTGCCACAACCCCATCCTCGATGGTACACAAAATAAATGAGTTAAAAAGTATGATTGAGATATTATCTCACAGATCAATGTGAATTCTGTCTTTTTACCTGGTATTGTCCCAAGACTTCTGAAGATTCTTGGAAAGCATCATTTTGGCAGCGTATCCTAGGTATTCCCTATTTTATTCACTATTCATAATCATAGCTTGAAATATACACAGTGAACCTTATGTTGTATAGTCGTTAATTTACCCTTAGGTCCTGGAGGCCCTGGGCATCCAGCTTCTGGAATTCCTGGTTCACCATCAGGTCCAGGAAGACCAGGATCACATTTTCCCACCGGTCCAGGCAAACCTTAAACACACATACATGCACACATCAGTGACTTTCCTTCATTTGTTTCCAAAAGAAATGTCTGTGCTCTCTGTGCCCTTACAGTGCTTTCTGGCAATTATGAAACAATGTTAACATAACCTCAGCGTTTTTTCCCATTCCTATGCAGTGGACCAGAGGTTAGGAGTTGCTATGACTTTTAAAAATATAACTTCGTTCTTCATTAAGAAGGATCCTAGATATCTTGAACTCTATGCCTTCCTCTGTAAATACAAAATTAAGTTTCAAATCACTTAAAAAACAAAACTAAGTTTGAAATGAAAGTGCTGAGGGAAACACCCTAATTCAGGATGGGAGCCATTGCTTTCTCTTCCAGGAGAAGCCACGGGGCTCACTCTGCTCCATAACCTTTGTAAGGAATGGTATCAGCTGGCTTTTAGAACTGTTAGATCCGGAGCACCAGGGGAGTGTGTGGGTAACCTCCAAGGACAGCGGAAAGCCCCCTGACAGCTGGATATTTCAGGATGGTGCCCACTTGTACTCTTTTTTCCAGATCCAACAAATGTAATCTTTTCCTTATAAGGGGAGTTGTATTCTCTCAGGGAAGTAAGAGCGCCATCTGATGTCATGGACTCTATTTCACAACAGGGATACTCACCAGGTAGACCTCTGGGGCCAGCCTGACCAGGGGGCCCTGGAGGGCCTGGGGGACCTAGAACTGGAGTTGATGTACTGGGTTCTCCTTTAAGACCTTAAAAAGAAAACATGATTGTATGGTTGGGTTGAGCATCACTGTGTGTTTTCACAGCAACAGGAAGTATTGTGAGGGAATTACAAACACAGCACAAGGAAAAGGAAACAATCCCTGTGTTTATGGGATGCAAAAGTAGCTTGGGGTAACCCGTCTGCAGAGACATTTCTCAATGGTCTGCAAATATATATAAGCGTCTTGTTTAAGCCCTGCTTTAATCCATAACCCAGAAGACTGGCATATTGAATCAAATATTGTTCCATAAATAGACACTAGGCATGGAGTTGGGGAATAGTAGCAGGGTACCAGTGGTATTTTTGGATGGTTGCTAACATGGAAAGCTAGTGTGGCCTATTGAACAAAATGGCAAGTGTGATTCAGCACACTGGGTCTGGGTTCAAGTTTGGCTCTGCTGTTTGCAAGTTTCATGAGTTTGGGCCCTTTTATTAGCCTCTTTGAGAAGATCCTTATCTGTCACTGTGGAAATAACGATTGCCTGGCAGACACATACTGAAGGCAATATCAACACATGGCCAATATTAAGCCATGTTTGTGATTAGTCACCTCACAGTCATGCGTCATATATTTATATATATATATAAAAACCTTATGCTTCACAGTGTGTAATGGGAAATTTGATAATGTATTTTATGATCATGAGCTCCCTCATTTAGGTTCATATTTAGAGAGAATTAAGAAGGTTGGATGAAAGATTAAATGAAGTCAGATAAGTCACATAAGGGGCCAGACAGTAAATAATTTGGGTTCTGTAGTTGGATATGTTACAACTACTTAACTCTGCCACTGCGGAGCAGACAGAGAGAACACAGAGCATGGCTACATTCCAATAACCTCACTGATGGACACTTTAATTATGAGTTCATACATTGTAATGCATAGCAGAATGTTGTTCAAATTGTTTGTTAAAAATTGTTAAAAATGTTGTCCGTTGTTTAAAAATATCAGGATCATTCTTAACTTTTGGACCACATAAAATGCACTGATGGGCTAGGTCTGAACTTCTGTCCAGTGTGCTAAGTCCCTGGATTAAAGCAACAGCCTCCAAAGTCATGTACTGGGAGAAATAAGAACACTATCATAAATAAGCTTTACACACATGTGGATAGAAGGATGCATTCGCTTGATGACAGATATGAATACTATGGAATGGTACCAAATCTTGGTATAAACTGATAATATGGCAGCCTGCTAACCATTGTATAAAGTGATTTTCTGAGGGATAAATGACCACACCGGCATTGCTTGTTGAAAACTCTGTACAATAAGGACCTATTTCTCCTGGACAGAGAATTACTTTCAGTAGTTGTAGGTCCCAAAAGTCACATGGACTTTAAAAACTATTATCAATGATTGTTCATATAGCTTAGATATTTTCGAGTTTTGTCGGTACCCTGGAGTCACATGTGCAAGGGAAGACACTTCTTCAGATCAAACTGTTGGCTTTTGCCTCCCTCGAGTGTCTTGTGTTCTTGAGTTTTACTCAACCCTTGGCCTGGGCTCATTTTGGATACTGATATCAGTCAGAGATATCGGTGGTTACAGGAAGTTTCAGATGAGCTGCTTGTGATGTGGGAGATGGATTTTTTTTCTGTCACGTCTTTACTTGCCCTTTCCCAGTCTCTGGGAAGACATATTTGCCAGGAACACATTTGCATATGCATTCCTTAGCTCTGAAGAAGCTTTGTTGGCTGTGAGAACTGTCCCCCCACTTCACAGAAAAGCAAGACTGGGAAAAAACTAACCAACCGGCTTCTCCAGGTGGTCCCAGGACGCCGGGGACTCCTTGGGCTCCCTTTGGACCTGGCTCTCCTTGGGGTCCATAGCCTGGTGGTCCAGCTGGTCCTGCAGGTCCTGGGGGTCCAGGGAATCCAGGAGGTCCTGGAGGTCCCTGGTCCCCTTTCCTTCCACTCAGGGCCTGTGACAACAGGGACATGTTTGCTGATGCCTCAGTCCAGTATCTCCTTACCACAGTTAATACTAACTCAAACAGGGGGACCAGAGAGGCTGCCTGGGAACCCCTGGTTCTGTAGATGGACCAGGAACAACTATCTACTATATCTCCATGCAGAGAAGCCACGCTCATCTTGTTAGAGAGTCTGTAAATGAGTGTGTGTGTGTGTGGGGGGGGTGTGTGTCTTCAACTTGCTTATCAACTTTCCCCAAGCTGTCCTGGGTGAGATCCCTCTTATCAGATAAATCTGATCAATCTTTGGGAAATGTGGAGAAGTTGGCATTTTGTAAATCCATTTGGACAACCTTCTCCCAGGTCCATCGTGGAGAAGCTTGGTTTGTCACTCTGTGACGTTTTCAGGTGGATGTGTGAGAAACTCTGTCTCATAAGAAGAATAAAATTCACATAACCTGAAATGTCTTGAACATTTTATCTTTTTACATGACTACCACAGCCTTAAATATTGTATCTTTTATGCATTTGCTAGAAGAATAGGAATGACACCAGAAACATTTACTAAAAATTTCCCTTGCTAGTCATATTCTGTTCTTTCCTTTTCCTTTCCTCCTTTTCAGCCCTATTCCTCTCTCTCTTTTTTTTTTTTTTTTTTTTTTTTGAGACAGGTTCACACATACCCCATGTTGGCCTAGAGCTTCCTATGTAGCTGAGAATGACTGTGAACTTCTGCTATCACGACCTTGGTGCTTGGATAACAAGCAGGCTCAATCATGGCCAGTTTGTTCATTGTTGATCAAATCCAGGGCTTCCTCTGTGCTAGGAAGGATGCAGCCAACTGTCCCATATACAACTCTGATTTTTTTTTTTTTGTCTCTTTTCTACAGATGTACTTGATCCATATATTGAGATAGGAGCTGTAAGCCAGAGTCAGGGTAGAGTCTCCACTGGGCTAAGCCACTAAAAGGAGCTTATTTATTTGGTCAAAATACTGTTGATATTTGCTTGGGTTATTACTGTTATTTTGAAGATGCCTTGTGTTGTCTAGAGTGGAAAACCATGTATTTTAGGCAATCACATTATCTCCTAATTTCTGAGGACTTATGACAGGGTGGGAAATGGGAAAGAAATCTTAAATACAAACCGGTTCGCCCTGAGGTCCTGGTGGTCCTTTCGCTCCTGGACCTCCAGGAATTCCATCAGAGCCCTTTCTCCCGGGCAGGCCTCTGAGTCCAGGATCACCTGGATCACCCACTTGCCCCCAGGGTAGAGGTGTGTCCCCTTTGTCCCCTTTAAGTCCTGGATGCCCTTGGTCACCTGGGAATCCCTATGGTGATACAAAAGTGAATCAGTCCACTGTTTTGCTAGAACTCTCCTTGGTCAGTCTTAAAAACATTATCAATAAGACCTTTTTAATCTTAATAAACATAGATTTCCCCCTAAATGCATTTAATATTTATATGTTGATAGACATATGTAGTTGTATGTTTATATAAAATATAAATATAAAATATATACATACTATTAAATACATGTTAGCGATTGATTAGTTATTATAACTCTGGCTGAGTAGACAGCTCAGTACCTATTCCACAGAGACTGCCCATGTGCCTTCCTTAGTCTCTAAGTCTTTCTTCTGCTCTAGAGGTTAATGCCAGAACATGAATATCTCTTAGTATACATTACTTTTGGTAGAGGGAGCTGCTTTTTAAAACAGGGTCTCAAACTGTAGACCAAACTGACATTGAAGACGCAGAAATCTTGTCTAAGTATCTGGTGTTAGGATTACAGGCATAAGCCACCAACCTTAAGTATTAATATAAACTTTTTGTCGCACAAATATCATGTCAAACATCTTATTTATTTTATTTTTTTAACTTCCCAAACTGAAAAAGAAGCCAGCTAGACAGTCCAAGTCAATACAATACAAATAATAATTACTTCAATGTAAGATACTAATAGAAATTCTACATGCCATACCATCATCATGATTCAGACTGTGTTTGAGGGTTGGTCAGTTCTAACATGCATCTCTTAGTTATTAAACCTAACTTTCTAATTCACTATAATATTAGAACTAATAGCAGGATTTTATATATAATATAGTATAATAACATGATTAGTAATTTTAATAGCTATATAGAGCTATAAACTACATACCATAAAATTGATCATATCTATCTATCTATCTATCTATCTATCTATCTATCTATCTATCTATCTATGCATCTATATATATCAGTAAACTTCAATGATATTAACCATAATCAGCATGAAAACATCTTCACTGCTCCCCAAATTACTTCTAATTCATCTAAGGTCAATCCTTGTTCCCACAGTCAGCCAGGGCAACAATCTAATTTCTACTTCTGCTACCATTAAAAATGATATATGGATACATAAATTTACTAATTTGCTCATTGAACTGACAAATACCTATGAAGCACCTTTCAATTTCTAAATTAAAGACCTACACTTTGCCACAGACTACAGACTTATGTGTGATGCAGTCACATTTCCAGAGTGCTCAGCTTTCCAAGGTGAAGCTAAAATTTAGAACCATGAAATCTTACTGCAAATCCTGGGAGACCTGCACTTCCTGGGGACCCTGGGTTTCCCTTCAGACCAGGCGCACCTCGTTCTCCTGCAAAGCAATTTATTATGTGCTATTGAACAGAGCAGTGCAGTGTATGGAGAAAATATATTTTCTTGTGAGGATGAAAGACAGTTTCCACCCTAAAATATCCATGCAGTCAAAATTTGTCAACTGGAACACTTAGGTCCTGGCTTCCTAGCCTCCTCCCATCCTGTAATTTTAAGGATATATATACTGATTTTTCCTATATATGCTCATTGAAAGAAAATTACACAGAAGATGATGAAAACTGCAAATCCACCATCAGGAAGATAATATTCACTAAATTCTGGACACTATTTTATATAAACACTATTTTATAGTCATTCAATATACATGCAAATAAATGTAGGTGTATAGATTCACTTCAAAGTCTCTTTGACTATTACCCAGCTAGCCTATCCATTGGGTTTTAGCTAACGGTGGCTTTTAGACTTCTAGGTTGTGTTTCCAACTTTTAACCATTGTCATCAATGCTAAGCAAGTATCTCTAGATATTTAGCTCTCCAAATGCGCAAGTCTCATATCTGTCCTAGATATGGAAAGCTAATATGGCTGATGATGTGTTTCTCATGAAAAAGGGCATATAATTCTGAAGAGTACCATAGGCTAGAAGAGATGGCCTAACAGGCTCTTGAATGTGCCCTTCTGGCTTCCTTAGCACTGTCTCCCTCAGTGCTGCGGACATACATGGCTGCTAATTTTTCATTGCACTGGAATACTGTATATGTCCCCGAGTCTCTCAGAAGTGGGACTGGAAGAGCTGTGTGCTTGGCAAGGTCATTTCCTTATTCTATCTGCAAGTCCATGTAGGACTCTCTTTTCTAGCCCCAGGGGGTAAGAGTCTTGCAAGAATTCAGCTACCCAAATAAACATGGAAACAATAGCAGGCTTATGAGATTTTGGGCAACTTCATGGTAACACACTTCTTTAGAACTCTTTAAATTCATTATGATATCTAGGCAACCTAATACTCTCTTAAATGTCTCAGTACACTTATTTTCTGTCCTTACAATGCTACATTTTCATGCAAGTTGTCCATACCTGGGATTCCTTTGATACCATCTAATCCTGGAAATCCTGGGACTCCAGGGGGCCCTGGGAAGCAGTGACACTCGGTGCATGGACTGCCTGGTTCTCCTGCAGTGGGACAGTGCATGTGTTGCTTGCCAGTCACACAAAGTAGTCAGGAAGGGCAGGCACTCCCCACCCAGCAGCTGTTATTTAAACAGTTTTTTTTGTTGTTGTTGTTGATATTGTAAAACTAATCATTGTTTGCGGCAATTCACAATCCCATGTATGATATGCTCTTGTGAGCTGTAACTTTCTGAGAGAGAAAAGTCCAAGAATCTACATGAAGCATCCACTGTCTCAGTTTTTCCCTATGCAAGTAGGATAGACTCTCACTTTAGGCTTAGCCAGCAATTCACTGCAGGTTAAATGGACTGCCAATTGACAGATAGGTGAATACTTCTAGGTAATTTGTTTGGAAAAGAAGTCATTTTCTGACTAGAGGGGGGGGAGGTGTGGGTCCTGAGAAGCAGTAATGGGCATGGGCTTTTACCTTTGGGTCCATCAAGTCCTGGAGCTCCTGGAGGTCCTCTATCACCTGGCATTCCATGCTCACCAGGGGAACATTTAAAAACAATGTCACCTATGAAAAGACACCATCAGAGATCAGGGTTTTGTTTTGTTTTTTTCTTTGTTTGTGTGTGTGTGTATGTTTGTGGGTTCCTAGGGGGAGGTCTGGGGATATAGTTCAATGGTTAGAGTGCATGTCTGATTCACACAAGATACATGAGGTCCTGGATTCAATTATCAACAGTGATAAAACACAAAGCAAACAAACAGTAAAACCCACCACCACCACCACCACCACCACCACCACACATACACAGGTGTGCATGCAGACACCCTCCATTAATTTTTATTTGAGCTTTTCCAAAAAGCACATTTTAAATACACATATGATTTTACATGCATCTCCTCCATCCTTCTGGTGGAAGATGAGCCTTTAGAAGTTTATCCACAACTGAGAAGACACATGCTGGCCAGCTCTTACAAAGATGCATTGTCGTTTTATGTTCTATTTTCTAGGACTGTACTACAGGTCCATGCTCCTGTGCCTGAGTATAGATGGGTTGTTCATTGGAAGTTCTATTGCGCTTGCTAACACAGGGAAACAGAAACCTTACCAGCCCATTTTATATCTTTACCTGGACATCCTGGAGGTCCTGGCGGGCCTGGTGGACCTGGTGAGCCAGGACATCCCAGGGGTCCAGGAGGTCCCACAGTGTCTTTTCCAGGGGGTCCTCTCTCTCCTTTACTCCCTTTCAAGCCTGGCCATCCAGTGGATCCTCTGAGGCCAGGCCTTGTCAGTCCTTGGAAGAAAGAGCCATTTGTAAGGTTTTAATTTTTCTTCTGATGAATATGTTTATTTTTCAGTTCAAAATAGAATGATAAATTCTTATTTACAAGAGTTGAAAACTACATAAAAACATATAAAACCAAACCGTGTATATCCTTTCTTTCTCGGTGGCCTTGTTACTTTATATTATATTAAGGCAAAGTGTAAAAACAGTCCCACAAGATGACTCATGTGATTTATTACAAGGAGCCAAGACGGAGTCTGAGCTGTGATGTAAGCTTTATATACAGGACTTGTGAAAAGTTTTTGCATGACTGCTATTCTGTAGATTTATTATTTTAATTGGAGATTAGAGGATGCTTAATTTTGGCGCCCCCAAATGAGAAAGAACAAGTTGTAATTAAAATGTGTTCCCACCATGAAAGGATGGGGAAGGCAGGCATATCTGCATACAGATGCTAAGTTAGATGGTATAGACCCAACTCTGAGTCAGCACTGCTTCAATTTTGAACTTCTGCCTCATAAACAGTGAAACGATTAAAAAGAGCGCTCTCACTGCCATACCAGCTGAGACTCCAGCTGGGGTTGTTAGTGGAGCCTAAAGCCAAATCCTTCTGATGCTTATCTGCTTCAGAATTTTGTGATTTTTCTGTTCACTGTCTTCTTAAAGGAGGCTATGCTTTCCTTAGGGGCCTGGAATGGAGAAGGAAGTCTTGAATCTTTATCCAGATGCCTAAAACAATGCTCTGTTGCTCATTCCATCTTTGGGAGATGTCTACCATTAAAGTGTCTATGGGGGTGTATATACATGTGTGTATGTAGTGGGTATATATAGGCATAATACTTGTCGATTTCTGTATCTATTACATTTTCTTCCTTTAAAAAGAACATGGCACAGTTACTGGGGATGGGCTCTTAAGAATCCATGTCTAATGCTATTCTTTATCTCCTGGAAAGTAAACATTCAAATGGCTCAGAGACAAAAAATGTAAAACTTTACAAAAATAGTGCCAGGTATGGTGGCACACACCAATAATCCCAGCACTCAGGAGGCAGAGACAGGTGTATTTTTGAGCTCTGGGACAGTCTGATCAACAGAGTGAGTTCCAGGACATCCAGGGCTACACAGGGAAACTCTTTTTTGAAAAACCAAACCAAATCAAACAACAACAGCAACAACTTTACAGGAAAAGTATAATTTAGGCATCTTTGTACCTTGTATTATATAATGAAAATGATTACTTTCAACCAGTCTACTTGCTGTGACATCAGTGTTCTGTATCTTTGTACCACCTTTGAGGATCAGGGCTTGGCTCATACCCCAAGATTATATGCTTGCACTTAAAACCATTGAACGTTACTTCATCAGTTTGTTTCAATACCTGCAACTTTTCCAACATAGGCCACAAATATAACCAGCAAGAAGCTAGAAACTCTGTTTAGTTTCAATCAATGAAAATTTTTCTTTTATAAGTAATATGAATGTACAAGGACAGTATTCAAAGAAACACAGACATACCAGGACTTCCAGGGACTCCAGGGGGACCACTTGGACCTGGGAACACATCGTATCAGTTAATTGCTTGCAAAATTATAGATGTTCCCCTGCTCACTTTAAAATTCAATGGCGATATCATTGTAGTTATTATTCAATTTTTTTAGGTGTACCACTTACAAAATTCTCATGTAAAATATAAAAATTAGAAACACAAAAAATATCTCCACTGATGTAAAGAAAGACTTCCTCTTCACTCCTCACCTGGAAACTGTCATAGTTCTGTAAACACTACTCATCATCGTGAAGGAACCATGATGATAAAGGCTTTAGGAAGAAATGTGGCTTACCCTGTGGGCCACGGGCTCCTTTGGGCCCAGGAAGTCCTGGCATCCCTTTCTCTCCCTTTTCCAGGTATGCGTCATAATATTCTGTCTTAAAGGAGAAGGCAAAGAATAAATAGGAAGGAGAGCTATGGGTGGAATGCTCGCCAACTCCACTTACTTCAGTCTTTTTATTTTGGCCTAAAAGAAATTTTCCTTGTTTATCTACGTTTAAAGGTTTTTATATTAGCCGTTATTCAGAAGTCATGCCCATACCAGTGAATAGATGTATAGACAAAGGTGACCTTTCTGATATTACCATATAGTTTATGGGCTTTCAGGTAGAAACTATATTTAATTTAATTACATTAAATTTTTTTTTTTCTGGTTGAGACTCAAACTCAGGGCCTTATGCCTGAAAGCACTGGACCACCGAGCTATGTACTTAGCCCTAAAAGTGTATTTTAAGCATGATGTGACTAAACTAACACATTTGTATATTTGTTGACTTAAAAACAAAGTAACAAGAACCTTTATTTAATCCTCATTTATCATAGACGTTATCAGTGAAGACAGGCAGGGCACTTCATCAATGTTATCAGTGACAAGGCCATCATAGTGATCATCATAAATTCTACAATGTTATGTGTGCACTGGTGGGTATTTGACTCTGCTACAATATATGATGTCACAGAAGAAAAGTAGCCATTCAAAATTTCCTAGCAGTTCCATGAAAGCTTTTTTTGGGGTGGTGGGACTTGCCTCTGAAACAGAAAGATACAGATTTTTGGGACCCACCTTCATTCATTTATGTAGAGTGAAGTTATGTAGCTCGGTGAAGGGGGTCTGAGAACTGCCTTTAAAAAAAGGCTTATTTTATGTATATGAGTGTTTGCTTGCACCTATGTATGTGCACCACTCGTGTGCCCGATCCTCAGAGGTTTGAAGAGGATATTGGATCCCCTGGAACTGGAGTAACCAATGGTTATGAACCACCATGTTTGTGCTAGGAGACAAACCCAGGTTCTTGGCAAGGACAAGTACTTTTAACGGTTAAGTCGTCTCTTCAGCAGACCGCTGTGTGTGTGTGTGTGTGTGTGCATGTGAGTGCAGATTCCCAAAGTGTTCAGAGCTTCAGAACCTCTGACACTGGGGTCACAAATGATTATGTTCTGTCCAGTGTGGGTGCTAAGAACTGAACTCAGGTCTCCTGAATGAGCAGTAGACAGTCTTAACTTCTGAACCATCTCTCCAGCCTTGAGAACTACACTTTTAACAAAATGAACCCCATGACATCCTAGGCCATTTTTACAGGCTGTACAACCAGACACAGAAACTCTGCTCAGCCCATTGGATATGAGACCCACTGCTTTGGAGAAGTGAGCAGATGTCAGACCTGAGAGCCAGCAGTCCCTCTCATCCTTCTTGTGAGTACCATCATATTCATATCTGCATCGAGCCAGGCAGTGCTCTCTGGGTATGGAGCTTGGGTTGTAGGGACTGGTCCTTGACGACCTACACTAAACCTACACTAAACCACTAAACCTGAGCTCTGGCTGCCTGCTGTGAAAAGTGGGCCATGCAAAGAGAAGGAACAAGCTCTTTAATTCCTCAGTACCCTACCTGTCTTCAGCAGCAGCCTTCTTATTCCACCCTGAGAACACAGGGTCACCTTGGGTAAACTGAGACTAGGCCATATTTTGTTGTTGTTGTTTTGCTTTTTGTTTTGTTTGTTTATTTTTCTTGTTCAGAGTTCAAGACGGACTTTATTAGTGCATTTTAAGGACCAATCATAATCAAAACGAAATATTTATCCATTGTCAAATAGGTAAGTAATGACCATAACTAATTTTTGCTTTGCCAAAATGTAAATGTAAATACTTTCATATTCATTATAACAGTTAATGAGAAATAGTGACTTAAAATTTGCTCAGAACTTGGAAGAACTTTTGACATTGTTATCTCTCATTACACTTACTGGACCAGGAAATCCTGGGGGGCCAATGTCTCCTTTCCTTCCCTAAATTGAAAGAGAGTTACAGGTGAGTATGCAGGCCCAGAGTAGCATAGGTAAAGAACCAAATACAAGGTTGCACAGTAAATTACTAGTAAGGTAGTGTCCTTTAGGTATAATATTCACACCAGATTGCAAGGTTTGTAACTGCCTTGAAATCATCTTCCTGGAAAGCCTTCATCTACGAGTTTTGTCTTTCAAGGCTGGGAAGAAGTGAAAGTTAGCCAGCCTGTTCTACAGCTCTCCTTTAAACTGCCACCTATGGTCAAATGCCTCCCACGTCCACATTGTCACACAGATTGTAGTTATGGGGTAGCCAGGCTAGGGTTTCAGTTAAAGCCCAGTGTACCCGACCTCCTTTGTTTCAAGAGGGCAATCCACAATTCTCCCAGGAATATTATTAAAAGACAAACTTTGAACCTAAACATCTATCTTGGCTTATGTGAATTATTTGTGAACATCTACAGCATATCAGAAGCAGGTGGTGTAAACTATACAACTAGTTGACTGTGACTTTTTAGGGACACATGACCAGATGAGGTTCCAGGGTCCAAGCCTACACTTGACTTCAGATGACCAGATGGATTCCTGTTAAGGATGAGGCCCTCACAGGGAGCGATTCTGCACTAGAGAGTCCTGAGCCAGCCAACCTTAGGTTCAACTAACAGCTAAGATTTTTTTTATTCTTATTATTGTTTTATTTTCCAGCATTTCCACATAAAGAAATGTGATGTTTAAAAAGACTACAAAGGTTTGTCACTTCTTTTCAGACTACTATCAATTATCAACAAAGTAAATTTTTATTACTCCATGGGGAAATCTCTGTTTAACATAACAGTCCACAAGCTTGCTTTACAAATGCACAGACATCACTATGGTAACCAGCGCTGACAGAGGTAGAGGAAAGGACCCAAGAAGAGGAAGCTTTTCCCCAGGACTCTCAGAATGTCTGGTCCCTATCAATAATTCTTGCTTCACATATTTATTGAGTCATTGCCTGAAACTGAGAACATCTCATTTGGTGATCTTCTTGGATTCCTCACCAATTAGTCACAGCTTTTACTCTCAATACTTGGTTAATAAAAACACGGTAATTTTTTTTAAAGCAATATATATGGGCAGGTGAGATGGCTCAGTGGGTAAAGGGGCTTGCCACCAAGCCTTGATTATCCAAGTTTGGTTCCTCAAACCCACATGGTCGAAGAGAGAAGCAACCACCACAAGTTGTCTTCCGACCTCCACAAGTGGACTCTGATTCGTGTGCCTTCCCGCAATAAATAAACAAAAGTGATATGAAAAGCAACAAAAAAAATCTACAGGAAACTGAAATTTGCAGGAATGCATCAGACAGCCTGGAAGGGATCGGTGAGGAAGGAGGAACACCTGCAAAAGCAGGTGATAGGTACCCCACACAAGACAACCTTCTCGTCTGTGAAGTGGGACTTGCACCTGTTTTCCAGGAGTGACTTTGGGATCAAGTAGGAATATCTGAGCAGCATCCAGCTGGGTAGATGACAAGCTTAGCAGTGCTGACAGCTTTCATTATATATGCAAACCTCAGAAAACAGACTTGAAACTTTTACTCCAACTCAATGTCAACTAACGTAGGCACTGCCCAACCAGTTGGGAAAGGCTAAAGGTGGGATGTTACCTTAATGCCAGCTTCACCCCTCAACCCAGGAAAGCCCCTGTTGCCTTTGGCTCCCTGGAGAAAAAGAGAAAAGGACAGCAGACCAGAAGACATGAGTCAGTTGTGTTTGCACTGAAGTATGTGCAGTCGGAACTTATTTAGCTCTTAAATATTTAAAGGTTATTTTCAAAGTCAACATGTACAAACATCTGGTATATAATGGATGTTTCCAGCTCACCCTGGTGGTGATAGATACAACCGTACTGTATCTATTAGATTGTGTTCTTGGTGTATTGATCAGGGCAGGGAACTAGCATATCCATCCCTGCAATTGTTTATAATTTCATTACAGAGTTAAAAACCCTCTTAGCTATTTTCAAGTAGACAGTACACCAGTGCTGATTATAGTTGCCTTACTGTGCCTAGAAGTAAATGTAACCTCTGTACTCATAAACTAATCACTTCCTGTCCCTCCAACTAACCACGCCTCTCAGCTTGGGGCATTCACACTGTCTCTGAGAGATCAGCTTCTGTGGCCACCATGTCTGAGAAGATCATGCAGTACTGGTCTTGCTGATTTAAGTGGGTCCAGTTTATCTTTCCACAGTGGGTCTATAGAACCAAGTGTAGTTTTTAAAAGCTGAAACTTCCTGATGACTCTCAGCTAACCTTCTTTGGCTATCGCTGCTACTTCCATGATTATTTACAGGCATGTCTTACCTCAGTGCCAGGGAAGCCAGGGGCACCATCTTTTCCAGGTTTGCCCTAAAACAAAAACACTTAAATTAACAAACATATTAAATTCAGTAAACACAGAAAACATCTATGCTATAATCTCCTTTAAACACAGGACAAGAAAGCCTCAGGGAGCTTCCTCACTGTTGGATTTTATAAGGTAAGACTTCCAATCATTGAACAGCAATGGGTGTCTTCTACCGAGGAAGGTAGAAGGTGGAAGGCAGGCAGGATCAGTGGTTAGAGTCAAAAGGAGGGGAGAGAGAGAGAGGGGATGTTAGTTAAACCTTGAGTGGAGTTCATGTCTATCCTTGAATGGGAACCAGGGAAGCATCAAGCAGAGAGGTAAATAAAGAATTTAGAAAGAAGGAAGCGTTTGAACTGTATTGCTTTAAATGTAATTTCTTAAATCCTAGATAAATATTTAAATATATATGTATCTATATGTATCTAAAACATTCTGGTATCTCAGCAGACATGATTTTTAGATGAAATCCTATGTTATGAACCCTTCCTGATAGGAGTAAAAATCAGGCAGACAGAATCATTTTCCTTGAATACCTCCACTCCACTTTCTCCTCCTGAACGCATGCTTTTTAGAGTTTCTATATGCTATATCTGTGTAAGTTTTCCCAAATGGAGCTGAGTGGCAGAACTGGGCCCCATTTGCTTCTGTGTTCTCATCACCCCACTTATAGACACACTTTCCCCTATTTCCCGTGGGAGTGTTCTGTCTTCACTCTGACTGGTTCTGATGAGCTGTCACTCACAGGAGTTCACTGCCTAGCCAATCAAGGACCTTTCCCCTGTGACCATAGACATGCTACAGAGTGAGACAAAAGAGCAAGCTAGGTCAATCTGATCTTGAATCTCTGCGTGCGTGTGTGTGTGTGTGTGTGTGTGTGTGTGTGTGTGTGTGTGTCTTGTGCACGCGGGATCATGACTGTAATTTTTTTCTTAGATGTCATTAGCCTAAAGTTGGCTGGGGTTCTACCTCATTCCTCCCCCCTTTCACTGAAGAGCATCATTTGCTCGTGTCCAGAGAAGATCAGAAGTGAGCTGAAGAGAGTCCTGCCCCAAGTTTCAGTTTCTGAAGTCCCTGGAGTCTTTCCAGATAAAAAATAAATTGCACCTACCAAAACTTAAATGCATTAAAACAAACAAACAAACAAACAAACAAACAAACAAACAAACAAACAGTCCCATAGCTAGTTGGAACACCTTACTCTGTAACCCAAAGAGTCCCAAGCTCTGCCTTTCCTGGGTTGCACACGCAGCTGAATTGCCACCTTACCCGAGGACCAGGCTCTCCAGGCGCACCCTTTTCTGATCCATAGGAGTCTCCAGGTGGCCCCTGTATAATTAGAGTTATGAAATGCTTTAGAAATGACTGATTTTTTAATTAATTAAGAATAATATGTCCCTTCTATTGGCCATATTTAAAACTAAATAATCTAAAAGAGAAATTTATTATAAGAATTACTTTAAAATGGATATTCAAAAGCCAGTGCTATAGGCAGGTCACACATACAAAATAGTGCAGAGGTTTCACCTAGAAATGGCTGCAAAATAGTTCTAGAACATTCCTGGGCTTTGTGTTTTAGTGAATATCAATATTTAAAGGTGGAACATTCATTAAAATAAAGATGAGAATTGACCTAACTGAACTCAATGTGTTATTGATAAAGAATAAGGCATGCAGGTGGTAGAGGCATGGTCAGAAGGGCGGGGACATGGTCAGAGGAGGGGCAGGAGTGGAGAGGGAAGTCATGGGTGGATATAACCAAGATACAATGTAGCCATGTATGAAATTGTCAAAGAATAACAATATCCTTAACAATATGAAATAAAGTTCTGTTTTATGTGTCACGGGAACAAAAGGACAGAAATGACCTACCGAGGGTCCAGGAGGTCCGGGTTCACCCCTCTCTCCCTCATCTCCTTTCTCTCCCTTGAAGTCCTGTCATAAATACAGTTCAAGGCCATTATCACAAACCAACCAAGTAAGATGAGACCAGTCCCATTTAGAAATACCTTCTGTCCAGTGAAATGAGGCCTGAAAACCAGCACTGGGCCTCATGACAACAGCCCAGCGTTTCTTTTTGTTTCCCATCATTCAGATTTTTATACATGATCTCACATTAATACTGTTGTAACCTTTAACCGAAGAAGTATCCTTTGTGTATCCCCTGTAGGAATCTACTTTGTCAGTTACTGTCACATCTGCCAGCCAATACAGGTGTTAGGTCAGTGTTCTTCTAAACCCTGTCCCTAATCATCCACTAGGGTAAATTGAAATGGATAACACAGGAAAACCAAACATTATATGGTATTTGTTAGAGCTCAGACTTCTAAACTTTTTAAGGTCAAGATGTAGTTATGACTAGTTTTGATTTTCAAACATTTTCATCACCTTTGGGGAAGCTGTGCTATATCCTTAATTAAAATGTGGTTTTTGTGCTTGTGAGGTAGCTCTGGAGAGGACCTGGGCCCTGGATCTGATCCCTGGCACCAGCACCCCCATCCCAAAGATCAGACAAGTATTCTTTCCATATGTAGTCAACCCTTAAACAACAGGACTAGTCTGGGAACTAACCTTAAATCCACCCATTATGAAATGAAAAAGATCAAGAATATTCAAATAATCTACTTGATAGCCTGTTTCCTGTCTTTCAAGGGCAGGGTTGCTGTTGGTTGCCTCTCTGTGTACCTTCTGTGGTGTCATTGGTGCCAAAAGTGTACAAGATGATGTTCAAAGAAGGTCACTGAGTATTTGAAGCACTCCAAAAGGCAGCTTCTTAATCTACGCATCTTGGGGGAGCAGGGAAGAAATTTGATCCCTTGGGAAAGAAACTGTTATGTGAGTTGGCTCTCTATACCTGTGTGTATATGTTTTTAACAATAAAGTGTGGGCTGAGAATGCAAAAAAATAAATAAAATAAAAAAAGAGTATCCCGTGGGTAAAATTACATAATATTTATTTACATTATTATATTTATTTATCTACTGAACCAACTTTCTATTACAGAACATTCATTTCTATTATAGCACATTCATGTCTAACACATTAAAATTGCTTTTATTGGAATAACACTTTCTTGTTCGGATGCTGTCATGATGAATTGATGCAGGTGCACGTGAGTCATTATTCCACTTGGTCACCTTCTGCCTCCCCCAGCATCTGTATTCCTTTGAGGACACTAGTTTTTCCAACTCATTTTCCCACCAGGTCAAGTATTTAAGATATAGATTTTGTAAACATAAGAACTATCAAATTTTTTTAAAGATCTATTTTATTTGTATGAGTACACTGTAGCTGTCTTCAGACACACCAGAAGAGAGCATCAGATCTCATTACAGATGGTTGTGAGCCACCATGTGGTTGCTGGGAATTGAATTCGGGACCTCTGCAAGAGAAGCCAGCACTCTTAACCACCGAGTCATCTCTCCAGCCCAAAAGTATCAATTTTTAAACAATGATGCTTTAGATCTCATTAATTTACTTTACACTAATGGTCTCTGAAGAATTAGATTATTTTCTTCAGACCATTTGTTCCAGTCTTCAATGTGATTTTTTTTTTCATATTACATCCCACCAGGCTTTCTCTGAACTCCCTTTAGTTTCATTTTGGTCATTTAGACGATGTACAGTTGGATGGTGGTTATAGAGCTTCTTCTTGGTATAAAGATAATATTCTAAGATTGGCAGAGGTGATGTTTGTCCAACTAAGTGAACATTGAAAAGCCACCCAGTTGATCATAAATGAGGGAATATTATGGCCTATACATCATTCTACAAAAATTGTTAAAGACTAGTTATAATTAAAACCTGTGGGGTATACTTTTTAAAAAAGCATATTTTATATTTAAATCATGTCTCAACTAAATTATTATGAATAGCAATTAAGTATAATTTTCAAAGAGGGGAGTTTAAGCTTCTCCATTAATTCGATACTATTTGGATTCTTTATTTCCCCTTCCACACTTTCCAAGTGCAGGCTGGTGGCTGACTCCGTGTGTGGTACTGTGTACTTATTTCCTAAGCACTCAGTTCAGCTCCATACCCTGGTCCTCTTAGCCATCCCAGCATAGGAACCAAAAGCAATCCATGTCCAAAAGGACATGGAGTAGTGTTCTTAGTGAAGACTGGGTGAGGCTACAGTGGCCATGCAAAGGGTTCCATTAGATTGTAGTGCTCGTCTACTCTGCCTATGGGTCACTGCCATCCTATTGGATCAGAGCCACACATACTGTGTAAGGGACAATGAGAGACCACCCCACCTAGAGATCCATCCCTTCTGCAGACACCAAACCCAGAAACTATTGTGGATGCCAAGAAGCACTTGCTGACAGGAGCCTGGTATGGCTGTCCCCTGAGAGGCTCTGCCAGAGCCTGACCAATACAGATGTGGATGTTTGCAGCCAACTATCAGTCTGAATGCAGGGACCCCATTGGAAGAGTTAGGGGAAGGATTGAAGGAGCTGAAGGGGATTGCAACCCCATAGGAAGAACAACAATATCAACCAACCAACCCCCCCCCCCCCAGAACTCCCAGGGACTAAACCACCAACCAAAGAGTACACACAGCATGACCCATGGTTTTAGCCACATATATAACAGAAGATGGGAGGGGAGGCCCTTGGTTCTGTGGAGGCTCGATACTCCCGCATAGGGTGATGCTAGAGACATAAAGTAGGAGTGAGTGGGTGGGTCGGGGAGTACCCTCATAGAGGCAGGGGGAGGGGGGATTGGGTGGGGGGATTTGCAGAGGGGAAACTGGGAAGGGGGACAGCATTTGAAATGTAAATAAATAAAATAACCAATAAAAAATCGAAAAAAAGAAAGGTTCAACTAGATGTCTTTCCAGAAACAAAGGCACAATCATAGCCCCAGAGCTACAACCTTACCGATTTGTTGTACGCATAAGTGAGTGTAAAAGTCACTGTTCCTGGTGGCCCAGGAGGTCCTGTTAATCCTTTCATACCCTAAAGACAAGCATAGCAGAGAATGAGAGATACCCAGAATCCTATCCAGCATCATCCCCAGCATCATCCCCCGCATCATCTGCTCCACTCTCTCAAAGGTCTGTTTTCTCTTCTGCCCCATTCATCGTAAAACAGCAAATGAAAGTGCTCATTCCAACATGGCCAGTGAATGAACCAGAGGCAAAGGCACTGGGTGGGGGTGGGGGTCTCACACTTTCTGACCCACTCACACATACTATGGTGTGTCCATTACCCTTTCTCCTTTTTGTCCTATCACTCTATCGCCCATGTGGCCCTGTAAGAAAACATGAGATGCCATTGTTAGGTCTCAGGAAGTGAAGCTGTACTACAGAAGGATCTCTGGAAGTTAGACAGAAGCCAGCATCTCTCAGATACGTGTGAAATGTCTCCCAAAGGAGTCATTTCCCCAGAAGGGGACATATGGCTCCACTGACATGCAGCACTGGTTTCCTATTAGAGCCATGCCTCAGGCTCCCTCAGTCCCTTCTCAAAAGTGCTTACTATTTCAAAGCCCCCACAATAGCCCTGGCCCTGCTCACCGCCCCAGGCTTTCCTCTTCCCAGATACCTGTCTGTTCTCTCTATAAAGACAGTGTACTGTGTCTCCCTCCCTCCCCCTTCCTTCCTCCCTCCCAGCTATCTCTTGCTATCTTCTTTCTTCTCTCTCTCTCTCTCTCTCTCTCTCTCTCTCTCTCTCTCTCTCTCTCTCTCTTGTTTTTTTTGTTTTTCAAGACAGGATTTCTCTGTGTAGCCCTGGCTGTCCTGGAACTCACTCTGTAGACCAGGCTGGCCTTGAACTCAGAAATCTACCTGCCTCTGCCTCCCAAGTGTTGGGATTAAAGGCGTGTGCCACCACTGCCCGGCAATCTTACTGTGTCCACTATTTTCTCCAGAGCTCTCTGGTTTGCTGTCTTTTTTTCTCCACTCTGGGCTATTTCAGATGCCTCTGGATATTTTGTTTCCATTATGCAAAAGAAACGTTCCAACCCTGCACACAACCACTATGCTTAAAAAATAAATATGAATAATTGGAGCTCATTAAAGTTCCAGTCCTTGTAAGAGAAGTCTTGTAGCTTCATCTTAGTTTTGACATTATAAAGTTATCTTACTGCTAAAAATAAGTGAGATGAGTAATTGAATGTCAAAATTCTGAAATTAACATCAGAAAAGCTAAGGATGGAATACAAGGGAGGAACAGAGAGACTGCTTATGTGCATCTGATGATGAAGTAATAACCGTGAAAGCCCACTGGGAAGTTTACATCAGGTCAGTAATATTCGTAAGGAACACTGTGCTTAGTAATAGTTCCTTGGCGAGGCGAGGCCCCACTCAATATTTTTTATCCTGAAACAACAGCTTGAATTTTGAGTAGAAACACCTGAAGCACTCAGATTAAAGATTACAAGGAAGTCAACTTTCATCTAGTCACGTAGATTGCATGGATTTTGCAAAGCAGCCCATTGCAAGAATTGGGATAAAGCAGGGTTACCAGAACTGGAAACCCATACTTTAGAAACTCTTGCTGTCTTCTATTGTTTTGAGTCAGGGATTAAGTACCTGCTGGTCCTGTCCCCTTTCCTGTGGGTGTTCCTGTTTTCCCAAGGAGGTACCCACTGTGCTCTGCTCAGAGAAGTAAGCCAGACTTTTTGGACTGGCTAGGGTGCTCTGACTGTTACAAATTAGGAAGTTAGACTTACTTTGGGTCCTCTGGGTCCCATTGCTCCTGGTAAACCCTAGAAAAAGCAATAAATAAAAGTGACAGCAGGACTCTCAGCTAGTCAGAGAATGCTCAAAAACATCTGCTATCACCAATGTGCGTAACAGCCTTGACTTCATACTCACAAAAAATCCCGGAGGTCCTGGTGGACCGGCAGGCCCTGGAAAACCTGGGAGTCCCGGAAAACCCTTGAAGTTACAAAAAAAGAGAAAGAGTGAATTTAACGTAATTGTCAATTAATGCCAAAGTTAGACATAGTGATGTATTAAGGAAATCACAAGAGCAAATTGCCTCCCCTCTAAGTGACTGCAAATGACTACAGTATGTTCCAAACATACTGCTATCAGACACAGATGCCTGGGACATCTGATGCTACTGCAGGGGCATGGCCAGTAATGCTTCTTTATTGGGACAATTTTCAGGGATTTTTCTCTCTTTCTCCTCCCTGTCTTTCCCTCCCTTTCTGTATTGGACAGTTGTGTTTCTTTAGAGCTGTCCCCTCCTGCAGTTCTCTTGCCTAGTTTTCCTTCTACCTATATGACCCACTTCTTTCTGCCTCCTATCTCTGTGCCTGACCCTCTCAGAAGGATGCTCTCTCTGCTGGACCAGTGTCTCCAGCTAACTGACTATGCCACGGTAGCCCTGGGCTTCCTCTCCGTCTACCCAAAGGTTTTCTTCCAGGTTGATATTTCTATCCCCCTTCGCTGCATTATTTTTCTCAGCATTTACTACTATTCCTAGAAATAACCCTGCCATATAACTAGCATTCAAGAAACCTTTCTTACATAAATACATTGTGCTGTCTTCAGCCCTGCCCAGTAATTAGCTTACAGAAGATGTTGACAGGAGACACCTATGTTTCTGGGTCACCACTCTCCTTTCTGCATGATTGATTCCTAAGCAAAGGATCAAGACCCATCCCTTTCCCTGCCTCTCAGAAGCCTCTCCCAGCCCCTGGCCACATTCCTACGACTGTTCTGCCCCTAGTCAGACGTCACAGCTTACCATCAGTTAGCCTAGGTCACCATATTAGTACATCCATAGGTCCAACTCCAACTCTGATTCATTGAGGCAAATATACAGTCTCTTCTCAGAGATCTCCACCATTAACTCTGAACTAAGTTAAGTTACCTCTGGTTAATCAGCCTGAAACTTTGCAATTAGAGAATTTATCTACCCAAGGGGCCTTCTGAATCACAAAATATACACAACCCCCCAAAAGCTGTGTCTCGTTGAATCTATTATGAAACACCTCCAGGACAGCTACAGATGAACTAGTGAAGCAAACTGGTTAGTGTTCAAGAGGAGGGAGGCTACGCTTCAATAAAGCTCTTTAAATAATGTGTAAATATTGAAACCAGGGTGTTCTTTAGCACTCCAGTTTTAAGTGGTAGTTGATGTATGGTGAATGCCCATCCATGGTTTCAGTGACTACAGAACAAGTAGAACTCTTTTCAGAGGATCCTTACGTTTAGGAGCTGAGTGACAGAGGCGTACAAAGAAGTTAAAACACACACATAATGTCATTTTTGCATAACAACATGTTCCTTCTCCTAATGAGGTCAATGTTAGAATAACACCCAAGGGGGGAAAGACTGTAGATTGGGAGAGAAGAGAGAAAACAGGCAGGCAGGTAAGAGGGAGGAAGGGAAGAAAGGAGAGAGGATGGGAGGGAGGGAGGGAGGGAGGGGTAATCTGAGGATGAAGACGAAGATGACTGACCACTCCTTTTGAGAGTGTTGTACCTGGAAGCCTGGAACGCCTGGAGGCCCAGGGTCACCTTTTCCATTGAATCCCCTGTCTTCTCCTTGAGCAGGCTCACCCTTAATAGCAGAGACAGTAATCAACACCAATCAACATTATATTTTCAACCCCTACCCCGTAAGCACTTATTGAAGGTTAAACTTCCTCAAAGATGAGAGGGTTTGGGAGGTATGAACTTGGAGAAGTGTTTTAAAAATTGCACTTTGAAGAATTAAAAAAAAACGTATAAATGTATAAATGATGCATAACAATGAGTTTCATTATGATGTTTATGTGCTTGTATATATAATGCAGATAAAACTCATCTTTACTCCTCATTACTCCTGTACCCCTCTCACCTCTGCCACTGATTAAATGTCCCCCATACTTTACTTTCATGTCTTTCTCTTCTTTTCCCTTTGTGTGTGTATGTGTTTGTGTGTGTGTGTGTGTGTGTGTGTGTGTGTGTGTGTGTGTGTGGTGAGCTGGTGAGTTTAATTAAGGTTTCTTAGAGGACCATGACTGAATGCTGTTTATAGAAGCATGAACTACTACTACTGAGGAAAATGCCTCTCCTTCCTCAGCAACCATTAGCAGCTTGCAGATTCTTAGGTAGGGGTGGGATATCACAAGCCCCTTCTCCATCTTTTGTACTAATTTTTAAAACTAACAATTTATTAGGAATAATAAAGCATTTCCCGCCGGGCAGTGGTGGCGCACCCCTTTAATCCCAGCACTTGGGAGGCAGAGCCAGGCAGATCTCTGAGTTCTAGGCCAGCCTGGTCTACAGAGTGAATGAATTCCAGGACAGCCAAGTCTACACAGAGAAACCCTGTCTCGAAAAACAAAACAAAACAAAACAAAACAAAAATACCAAAACAACAACAACAACAACAACAAAGCATTTCCCAAGACACCCAAATTGGTAGCAATTCTTGACCTAGAACATCGAGTCTGAAACATGAGATCAATTCCCTTCCCCCAGACTCCCCCTTCCTTAAAAGATGACATAATTGGCCCTCAGACCTATCTATGACAACAGCCAGAGGAGAAAGTGCTGTGTTTTAATTTCTGTGGCATCTGAATTACTATACCAAGACCTGGTTTATGATGTCTGTAATGTTTATATTTCATGAATTAATTGGAGTCCTTTTTATATGTGTGGTTAGAGACCTTCCATCATAGTAGTTGACAAAGGACTCACCTTTTGTCCTTTCAAGCCATCAGGACCCTAGGAAAGAGGCAACATATCAGCCATTAGAGGTTGAACAATCCATATACTTGACCTTGTCTCTACTCTGCTTCCTGGCCCCATAATATTCTTGTGAGTCACTTTTAAGATGCTCCAGTCTGCACATCCCAGCATTCCAATGGTTTCTTCATCATCTCTGCCTTCATCCAATACAACCAGTCTCTCTCTCATCCTCTCTGCAAGTTTGCATCCTGTTTTCCCACCCATTCCTCACTTCCAGATAGGCCTCCCTGTTCTTTCCTGCCATGGAAACATTGCTTTCCAAGGTCAGCAATGATGTCATGATGCCAAGACCAAGACACCATTCCTTGTGTTATTAGACTTTCTTGGCAGCATCGGGCTGTCCCATTCTTCACTGAAGTACATCTTCCTCAGGTCTTCCACACCACATGCTTCCTGGTTTTCTCTCTGCCATCAGGGCTTTTTCTCCTTTCTCTGTTCATTCCGCTTGACTTAGAAGTTACCTGCTGGAGTAAAGTCTGACATCTAAATCCCTGTTCTCTTTGCTCTCACTCTGAAGTGCTAGAATCTTGACCTCATGTCCTCTCCTCCAGCCAGTATGCTTACTATACATCTTTATGTGAAAAGACCAAAAGTAAAACAAAATCTTCATTTCTAAATTTGATCTTATAATTCATTTCCTCTTCCTTCCTTTCTCTCTCTCTCTCTCTCTCTCTCTCTCTCTTTCTTTGTTTTTCTTCAGTGTCTGATAAAATTTCAGCCTTTCCAATATTCTGAGAGACATGTTCATAGCACATGGAATGGACTACTTTCATTTGTAATCTTTGTCTGTGATACGGAGTTAGAGATGCAGACTTACTGGGAGCCCTGCATAGCCTGGTGTGCCCGGAAAGCCTGGGAATCCTTGTTCACCCTAGAAGACATGAGAAGTTTGTCAGCACTCTTAGTTGTGCTAGAATAGCTCATAACTATCCCAGTCTCTTCCCCCAACCCTGTAGTGACAAATCTAGGCAAACCAATTCAAATTCCTGATGGCTACTGATCAGAAGGCAGAGGGCCAGAAACCCGTTATCTTAATTGCGAATAAGATCAGGGTCTACTGCTTCTCAAATTGTGCATAAACGGCAGCCTAATTGCACCAAGAACCTTTTAATTGCTGCTTCTTGGAGCTTTAGTAATTAGTTCACTCGTGGCCACTGTTCTAGGGGAGAGGAGGGCTCAGTTAGGACAAAAAAGTGGGGAGTGGGCCCTGCAATCTCAGACTTTCCTTTCCAGACACCAACTTTGTACTCAATGCTTTAGTCTCTGATTTTGATGTCTACAACCTCTGATGCAAGTAGGTGAGAGTCTGTGGGAACTGACTAGAAAACTCCCTTAAAAGGATATGGAAGGAGAAAGGAAGTAGTTTCTACTCAAAACCATGCCCTGGATCCTGACTAAATGAATGTTTCCGGAAAGTCGACTTCCATTTCAGTCTGGTTTCACCTTGACTTAGTCATTCAGCAACACTCTCATTGGCCATCTGTGCAAGCAGGACATACCTTAGAACCGTTGCATCCTGGTAAACCAGCCAGCCCATGAGGCCCAGGGTGGCCTGGGAGGCCCTAGAAAAAGAGCAAGACTCACTGACAAAGACAGAGGCAGCATCACAAGGTTCAGGATCTGGCAAAAATATCAGGACTCAAGGGAAATGATGGCTGATTTGAAACAGCCATTAGCTAGAAATGGTGGCCTAAATGCTCACATAACAAGTTTAAATTGTAGATTTTTAGATATAGTTTAAATATCATAGCAAATAAAGCACATTAGCTAGGAGAAAGATTGTTGGATAAGGTGTGGGTATTTTAGATAAAACAAAAATATAGAAAACAGAAAATGGAATTGTGGGACTGTTCCTCTGAGCAAGAGATTGGCGGGTGGGGTGGGGGAAGACAGACACAAAGGTGAGGGGCGCTGCTTGTTCTTTGATCTATTGCTTCAACTCAGTTCTGCTCACATATCATAGAGAGCCACACTCGCCATGGTCAGTCCCGGAGCGTAGCCTCTTCCTGTAAAGAGTGCATCAAAACTGTTTCCCTGGGTGAGTGCTTTAATGTCTTTATTACATAAGCATGAGTGAGAGTACACATACATATTACACACTTATACACATTATACACATACACATATACACAATACACATATACATATATACACAATTACACACACATACTCATATGCATACACAAAGACAAACATGCACACATAGAAATATGCATACACACAGACACACAGACAGAAACACACAGACACATGCACACACACAGGCACATACACATACAGACTCATACACACAGACACACAGACACACACACACACACACACAGACACAGACACACATACACTTCTCATTACTTACTGGAAGTCCAGGAGGACCTGCAAATCCTGGTAATCCAGTTATTCCCTAAATATAAGCAAAATAAGAAGGGGATGGCTAGAAAAGCAATGAAAATAACTATCTTATAAACATAAAATGATTTGCCACGTCAGTAATCATTCGTTTGCAAGTATGGGCTGAGTATATACAACCGGTTAGGAAAACAAACAAAACAGGCTTGACAAATCTTTGTAGATCTTGCCTTTACACAACTTTAAAAATTTTTGTTTTGTTTTGTGAGAGTCAGCCTTGCTATGTATATTGCCTAGACTGGCTCAAATGCACTGCGTACATATCCTAGGCTGGCTTGGAGCTTATGGCTTTTGTGCCCCTGTTTTCCACTTCTAGAACTGGGGAGTGTGTGTGTCCATGTGTGTGTGTGTCTGTAATGATGTATCTCTGTGTGTGTGTGCATATGTTTGACATGCATGCTACAGTATACTTGTGGAGGTCAGAGAACAACTTTTTGGGAGTTTATTCTATTTCTTCACCTTGTTGAAGCTGGGCATCTCTTGCTATTTCTGCCATGCAGCACACTCCAAACTACCAGCATATCTCACCCCCCTCTCTAATATATATATATATATGTATATATATATATATATATATATATATATATATATATATCTCCTAATATATAAATATTAGGTTCCTAGTATTGCACTCAGGTAATCAGACTAGCATCTCAAGCACTTTACCCTGTGGAAAGTTTGTCTTTATAAAACCTTTAAAAGGGGGATTGCTTTGGTTGTGAGAGATTCTTTATTATTTGTTCTTTCAGACAAGGTCTCACTCTATAGCCCAGACTAGACAGCCCAACTTTGAGCTTATAGCAATTCTCCTGCCTCAGCCTCTTGAGTGCTAAGGTTGCAGGAGTGAGTCACCACACCTGCTGCATTGTCACTAGATTGTTGGGATGCTACCATCGTGACTGGCATACTTACTGTCACTTCATAAGTACCCCCATGCCGATCAGGATCAGCACTCTCTTCTCCCTACAGTTCTCATGCACCTTTCCCCCATCCCTTCACATCTGTCTCTAAGGTAACGAGCATTATTGTGGCCACAGCCAGTGGGTTGGCTTCCCTGTTCTCAGACTATCTGTGGAGCGGACACGAGGCACCTGATGTTTGAGTGATGTTTACCGTTAGAAGAAGAGCACTCAGCCAACAACTGGAAGGGATGGGCTGAATACTTACCCTGATGCCTTTGGGGCCAGTGAGTCCCGGAAGTCCTGGGGAGCCCTAGATCCAAATGGAAAGAGAAAAAGTCAGTACCGCAAAAACCCATTTGGATTTAGTCTAATCTCCACGCAGAACAGCTTTGCTATCGTGGTTATTTTGGTGTTGATAAAGTTTGATGATCACTGGCTGCTTCTAATCAAGGGACAAACAAAACTGCATGGAAAACTTTGCTACTCAAAGTGGGATCAGGAACCAGTGAGCAGTGCCTTCGTATCAACCTGGGAGCTTGCTGCAAGTAAGAAAGTCTCAAACAGTCCCACCCGTTATCCTCCTCCCAGGCATACTGATTCACAAGCTACGTTTCAACAGGATTCTGTTGGGGTGCTCCTACACTGGAAAAGTGCTGTGAGCCTGTAAAAGACCCACATTTGACAAGCAGCTGCTGAGGTCTGATAAGGAAGAATACCAGAGTTACGATAGCAAAGGAGACTGGAGATCCTGTGCCACAGAAGCACTTCATAACGAGATGTGCCAGACACATACGAGTAAATAACTAACAGTGAGGACTTCGTGCACCAGAGATGATACTGCTTCCAGCACGTAGTAAATCTTGGGTTGAGGCCCCCTTTTATAGCAAATAACCTTAAATGGAGAATGTTTTAACTAAGCTGCTTGCTGTGAAAGCGCCATTGTTCAGGAGCTATTTTCGTCGTCATTCCACAGTTTCAGGGTTTTGTTGTTGTTGTAGTTGTTGTTTTGTTTTTTCTTTCTTTCTTTTCTTTTGGAAAGTCTGTTACAGAGTCTTCTGAGATTGGACTGTCAAGGCCAAAGTGAGCCATTCCCTTCTGAGGTGGAATTCCTGGGTGCAAGGTCATGTCTTCCCCCTCCTCCCGTCCCCCCATGGGAGGTGTTTTGTGTTACGCAGAGGGCAAGACAAGAAGACAGGGTTTCAGGATTTACTTCCCAGTTGTAAATCTTCTCATGCAGAAAATATCACGTAGAACGGAAGCTTAGAAATCTGAAAAGTATTTTGTCAAGTTTTGAATGGTCTCCGTGTCAGATACTCCTTTGGAGCTGTATCCATAAGCTCTGCTTGAAAATAAGATTTCATGACATAACAGGTGTTTTCTGCGTTGGTTTTATGGGATATTTGCACATCATGCAATCCACATGAAGCACTACGGTGATGACAATTACCACTGCAACTGAAGAATTTAGGAACTCCTAAATTCCTAAAGAGAATTCCTAAAGAGGCACTGAGGGCAAGTGAGCAGAGTAAAGTATAGTGAATAATATGGAAGAGGAGTCCTTGCTGGGCTTTAGTCCCAGCACTCTGGAGGCAGAGGAAGGCGGATCTCTGTGAGTTCAAGGCCAATCTGGACTACACAGAGAAACCCTGTCTTAAAAGTAAAATAATGTTCAACATCCTTAATCATCAGGGAAATGCAAATCAAAACAACCTTGAGATTCTACCTCACACCAGTCAGAATGGCTAAGATAAAAAATTCAGGTGACAGCAGATGCTGACAAGGATGTGGAGAAAGAGGAACACTCCTCCATTGCTGGTGGGATTGCAAGCTTGTACAACCACTCTGGAAATCAATCTGGCAGTTCCTCAGAAAATTGGACATTGTTTTACCGGAAGATCCAGCAATACCTCTCCTGGGCATATATCCAGAAGATGTTCTAACTGGTAATAAGAACACATGCTCCACTAAGTTCATAGCAGCCTTATTTATAATAGCCAGAGGCTGGAAAGAACCCAGATGTCCCTCAACAGAGGAATGGATACAGAAAATGTGGTACATTTACACAATGGAGTACTACTCTGCTATTAAAAACAATCAATTTATGAAATTCTTGGGCAAATGAATGTATCGGGAGGATATCATCCTGAGTGAGGTAGCCCAATCACAAAAGAAGTCACTTGATATTCACTCACTGATAAGTGGATATTAGCCCAGAAACTTAGAATATCTAAGATACAATTTGCAAAACACAAGAAAATCAAGAAGAAGGAAGACCAATGTGTGGATACTTCAGTCCTCCTTATGACTGGGAACAAAACACCCATGGAAGGAGTTACAGAGACAAAGTCTGGAGCTGAGTCGAAAGGATGGACCATCCAGAGACTACCCCACCCAGGGATCCATCCCATAATCAGCCACCAAACGCAGACACTATTGCATATGCCAGCAAGATTTTGCTGAAAGGACCCTGATATAGCTGTCTCATGTGAGACTATGCCAGTGCATGGCAAATACAGAAGTGGCTGCTCACAGTCAGCTATTGGATGGAACACAGGGCCCCCAATGAAGGAGCTAGAGAAAGCACCCAAGGAGCTGAAGGGAACTGCAACCCTATAGGTGGAACAACAATATGAACTAACCAGTACTTCTGGAGCTTGTGTATCTAGCTGCGTATGTAGCAGAAGATGGCCTAGTTGGCCATCATTGGGAAGAGAGGCCCCTAGGTCTTGCAAACTTTATCTGCCTCAGTACAGGGGAATGCCAGGGCCAAGAAGTGGGAGTGGGGGCAGGAGGGGAGCAGGGCAGAGGGAGGGTATAGGGGGCTTTTGGGATAGCATTTGAAATGTAAATAAAGAAAATGTCTCATAATAATAAAAAAGAGAGTTCTCAGTTAATCTACTTGCAGGTTTCCCATGCCAGAGATCCTTTACCAGTGAAATGAAGGGAAATCCAAGCCCAATTCTTCAAAGTAGTCAACAGAAAATTCAGACTCAGCCCACAATCTGAGTTTTAAAAGTGTGCACAGTGTTGTGTGTGTGTGTGTTTTATCTATGTGTGCATGTGGAAGCCAGATTTGGCGGCGGGGTGTCTTCCTCTATCGCTCTCCACCTTATGTTTTCAGAGTCTTTTACTGAATTAGGAGTTTATTGACTCAGGCTGGACAGCCATGAGCTCCAGGACTTGTCTGTCTCCCTGCTCATCCCAGGGGTTGCAGAGGCTCAGTGCTGTGCCTGATTTTCACACAGGTTGTCCGGATCTGAACTCAGGCCCCATGCTTGTGCCATCTCCCTATCCTAGCTGTTTCAATGTTAGCATCAGAAGAAGAGAAGGAGAGAAGGGGCCCTGCCATGGGGGAGATAGAGATGGAGAACGCCAGGGAATCAGACTTGTTTTGCAAACCCCAAGTATAGGTTTAGTTACTGTGGTGTAGCAAACAGATTCTTGGTTCTGTCTGCAGAGCTTCGTTTATTCCCCCTAAGTGCCTTCACTCTTCCAGAGAGAACAGGGCACAAAGATTTTCTCTCACCCTAATATTTGACTCCTATAGAATTCTCAAATCCCTTGGAGTTCCTCATCACACCAAGAGAAACATTTTTCTTTTTTTTTTTTCGTTTTTCAAGACAGGGTTTCTCTGTGTAGCCCTGGCTTTCCTGGAACTTACTCTGTAGACCAGGCTGGCCTCGAACTCAGAAATCTGCCTGCCTCTGCCTCCCGAGTGCTGGGATTAAAGGCATGTGCCACCACCGACTGTCGATGAAGGGGTTTTTGATGGGCTCTTGGCTGGGGTGGGGAGCTGGTCACCCCCCTTGTCAGAAGCTTAAAATTCCAGCCGCAACCCCATTGTCTAAGGAGCAGGGGAGGCAGAGGCTGGCTTAGGAGTAGATCCTATTTCCTAGAGGAAAGCTCTGCAAGCATTCCAGCCTTAAGGTGATTGCAGAGAACTTTGGGCTGATGGGTATATATGTGCCTGGAGAGTGAGGTGCTACACTTCCAGGGCATGGAGGTGTCTGCCATAGCACCTTCAGTGTATCCTGTGACCTTGCCTGTCTGTTCATGTGCATCCTTTACAATAAAGTGTTAAACACAAAGGTCCTCTTGAGTTCTGTGTACTGGCATCATGGGGCCGAAGTGAGGAGAAAATGAAATGCAGGGAAGGATGATTGGGCCAGCGCTTGGCAGGTAGAAAATACATCGTTTAAGTGTTGTGTGTATTATTCTAATGTACATGTCAATACAGTATGGGATTTTAAAAGACTCCACAGAGATCAATTATAATTATTTTTTATAGCTTATTAGTTCACAGCTTGTTGGAGGTCAGTAGTCAGGGGAGTGAGTTTGTGTGCCTGACAGCCCAGGTGTCTGGCTAGCTAATGTGCCCAGTTGGAAGGAACAGTGTGCAGACCTAGTGGTTCACAGTTATTTAGTAAATCCTCTTGGGGATTTACTGAAGCCAGGTCCTTTGAGTATCACAGCCTTTAGGATAAAGACGCATGACAGGTGTGAAGCCTGCCAGGCCCTGCTATAAACCATAGTTGCCCGGTGCTCAACAGACCCCACAAAGGAATGGGTGGATGGGGAGACAGGAATAAAAGCAGGGATAGGGGACTTCCAAAAACAAAGGCAGACAGATCCACACAATTTAAAGTAAAGCAGAGGTTCATGTCAGGTAAGGACCCAAAAGCACACTTCACAGTGGTCATTTGGAGGTCACCAGTGAAGTTTGCAGGATTGTTTTCAGGGAAGAAAGCCAAAGGCAAAGTGGCTCTGGCTGAGGGGAGAGAAGCAGGAGAGCCACAGGTACCACACTAACTACTCTTTCAAGAACCCGGTGAAAAGAAAAGACAAGGAGAGGATGAAAATCCTTTTGTTTGGGGACCTAAAAAATTTAGGTTTGTGTGCCAGCAAACCTTTTATGTTTCAACACTAAGATAGATAAGCCAACCCCAAAGGGGTTCCAAGACCCCGGGGAGTCAGGGCAGAGGTGAAAGGGCAAAAGACCGCCTCCTCCTATGTAAGAGAAGCTTGGATAGACTCATAGGCAGAAACTACACAGGGCCTGGGTGGCTGAGCTGGGTGAATGCTTAGCTAGGACAGGAAACCAAGAATTTGTTTTATATCTGCCAGATGGGAGATTCTCTATACGGTCTCAGTGGTCTATGTGGTGTGCATGGAGATGGGTTAGGTGGACAGAGGGTTTACCCAGCTTGCCGGCCGACATACCTTGGGTCCCTGTGGTCCAGGCAAGCCTTCAGGACCTGGAAATCCTTTCTGGCCAGGAAATCCAGGGGAACCAGGAAAGCCTTTCTCCCCCTGTTAAAACCAAAAAGAATCAAGAATTAAGTGGCAGTTATCCAGCAACACTCACTACCACAGTACAGCCTTCTCCTTTCAATGATGCTCTTCCCTTTCATCAAGGGGTCACTAGTTAGCACTCAGCTCCAAGGGTAGCCACTGTCTACTAATATATGTCCATAGGCTTCAGAGTGATGCCAATATCCTTTAGAGACTCTTGCCAGACAGTAGACCTACTCAGGATAGACGTTAGAAGGACAGGGACCAAGAATTGAAAGAGCATTTTTGATAGAAAGTTAAGATTAGTGGAATGTGTTTATTGAGGGATGGAGATGGCGAGGATGAGGAGTAAGGTGTATTTTGAGATTTTAGTAATGATGGAAGGAAAATGGAATACCATGGAGGTGTGGACTCAAAAGCGTTCTTGTTATAAGGGAATGAGTCCCTCAACCAGCTGTTTTCATAGGAGTTTCAGGAGAGGCACCAAGGGCAACATAGCAGAAAGTCTGAGTGAAATGACCTTAGATGATGCTGTGGGGAAGCGCCTGGTAGAAGTGAGTGAAATAGAGTTTCACCAACAAAAAACATCCTCTTGAACCAGAATACCGGAAATAATCCTCAACACTCAAGGCCATTAGTTAGTTTGATCAAATTTGTTACAATGGGCAAGTACAATAAATAAATAGATAGATAGACAGATAAGAAGGATGGATAGATAGATAGACAGACAGATAATAAATAATAAACCAACAGAAAAGATCAGAAGTCTGCTACTTTATGCTTGTTTAAGTCAAGCACAGCCAATAAACAGAAAATAGATTCACTAAAGCTTTCTTACCACTTAGTTACTCTCATGTTTTAAATTGGATCATGCATACAACTGGGACTCAACAGATGCCTAGATACAAGTTCAAGTACAAAGAGAGACATTCCAGAGTAAATATGAACATGCTACATTCATTCACAGCTTAGGTGGAGAGGGGCGGACCCTAGTGCAAGTGAGTTATACATATATTATCTATAGATAAAATAAGTATTGAAATTATCCTATAAGTATATATATAAATGTCTTATTTAGATAGCTCAAAATGTGCTTTCTTTGAAGTAATTTTAAGAGTTACTTTTCATATTGTTGAACGATTAATTAATACCTCCGAGGAAGAAGAGATTTGTAAACAAACAAAAAATACTTTAGCTCTGCCTCTGCCTTAATTGTCATACATTATGAGTTAATGGAGAGAACTGATGAGATTTCACAGCCTTCTTTTTCCTTGAATTCTGCAATGGAGCTTTGAATTTTTGTTTCAACAGGGCTGCTGCCAATTTCGCCACCAGGGGGCGGTCTTGTTCCAGTGCAGCGGCACAGCGTCGCGGGTTTCAATGTTTACATCGAAGCGAGAGAATCAAGTTGTTTTAATTTCTTCTCTCATGTTTAGCAACATTATAAATATAGAGTATGCTAGGGAGGCTTTCATAAAAATGTTCTTTTTCTGCCAACTTGCTACTTATTCAGCCAAGAGAGTTACAGTCTGGCTGCCAGTATTTACACAAGGTAGCCGGAGGAGCTGAAGCCTTCCTAGAAGGCTTTCAACATTGTTTAAAGTTAATGTTTATATACAATTACTTTAAAGGTGGATTTAGGGGATGATGATCTCCACTACAGAAGGGCGAAGTGTGACCGACTCAGGCATCTGTGAAGAGGCGGCGAAAAGTTCTCTTCTTACCTTCTCCCCTTTGGTCCCCGCGCAGAGGCATTGTCCTTTGCCTTTGCAGACACAGCCCTGGGAAGAGCAGAAGAGGACAGTTGGTGGATAGCGAACTGTTTTCTGTGCTTTGAACCTTGGACACCCAAATCATGATCCGCATGACATTATGGCAATACTTCAATGAAAATGAATAGAGAAAAACATCACAGAAGAAATGTCAAATGACGTAAAAGTTAGGCAGTTTAGTTGTGGAAAAGGTGAAAATGGTCAACCCTCTCCCTTTTTCATGATAACAAAAAGATGAACTATATGAAACTGCCATTGTTGTAGGTGAGAAGTGGCTTAACGTTGGCATATTTTTAGGTTCAGCAGAATGTGTGTGTGCATGCATGCGTGTGTGTGTGTGTGTGTGTGTGTGTGTGTGTGAGAGAGAGAGAGAGAGAGAGAGAGAGAGGCAGGCAGATAGATTTGGGTTCAATACCTGGCTCTCCTGTGTGCACCATATCTCATATGTGACAGTTGAATGCATACCATTTTCTACATGTGGTTCTAAGCTTTGCTTCCCTGAAATAGCATTCAAGATTTGTATAAGAATACTAATGTCCAGATGCCAGGCAATGGTGGTGCACACCTTTAATCCCAGCACTTGGGAGGCAGAGGCAGGCAGATCTCTGAGTTCAAGACCAGCCTGGTCTACAGAGTGAGTTCCAAGAGAGCCAAGGCTACACAGAGAAACCAAAAGCGAAAGTGTTGATGTCCACTGTATGTCTTTATGCTGGTATCAGAATGATGTTTCTTTTGTAGAAAATGAGGCACATCACTGAGTTAGGGAACTTCTATTTAGTTACTTTGACACATACAAATCAACTCTAAAAAATATTAGCCATCTACAGAAAAACAAGGAAAAAAAATAATTGTAGGTAGTAGATTTAATATGTACTTTTATACACCTGATATATTCTAAGGTCATACATGAATCTTTAGTCAATATTAGCTGCCAATTAGTTTGCTCCTATAGAAAAATATAATTGGTAATTGACAATATCAACTGGTAATTGATGAGCCAATGAGGATAATGGTAGGGAAATTTGAAAGAAAACAGGGAATTTGTGCAACTGAAAGGAAAAAAGTCTCAAAATCTAATGAACTGAATGTATTTGCTTAGGTGAGGACAGGAGGCTTTTCTGCCATTCACAGAAGAGGGTGAGTGATGGTTTTCACACTTCCTGCCCTTACCCCATTCATGCATTGTGATCTCTTGGATGTAAAGTACCTGGCTGAGGCACCCACAGTCTCCAGGTCACAGGCGTCTGTAGTGATAAGAACCAGTTCTAATTATTTCAACCTTGCCTTCCTAGTGTTTTAACTGTCTATATTCCTATTAGTCAAGTATTTAACTGCACTCTTCTTAGGAATGGGTTGCCTGAATGCCCTTGCCATCTGGCAAGCTGTCGGGATGGCAGATTCCCATCTCTACCCCATGACTAGCTGAATCAGAAACCTTGGGACTAGGTCTCAGGAATCTCTTTCATCAAGACCTCTTCGTTGCTAGTGATTTCTTTCTCACGGCTGAGAACCCTGTCTCTGAATGAACTTGACATCATATGCTTGGAGTTTCCAAGCCACTGTCCTCAAGTAGAGTATGCCAGGGGCCCTGGCCCCTGTCCTCAAGCGATAGCAAGAAGTTCTGCCTCTCTCAAGCCACAGATGCCTCAATCCTCATCTCATTTAGGGAAAGGGGAGGGGACATGTTGGCCCTCCTCTAAACCTGAGACTATTAAGTGGGGCCACAAGGCAGGCTTAATTCAATTTTAGTCTATCTATCTATCTATCTATCTATCTATCTATCTATCTATCTACCTATCTATCTGTCTGTATATCTACCTATCATCTATCTATCTATCTATCTATCTATCTATCTATCTATCTATCTATCTACCTACCTACCTACCTATCTATCCGTCCATCATCATCTATTTGTTTTGAGTAAGAGTTGTTCAGCCTTCACTCTGGAAGCCTTTTGACTCCAGCTTGAGCATGTGTATCCATGCTGAACTCCTTTGGTCTAGGCTACAACTCCTCTTGTATCCACTCTCATAAAGCTTCTATAGTTTCCTGTCATGTTTAATGTATATTTTTTTGATGACTAAGTGTTCCAGGAGAGAAGGAACTTCCCAGTGTCATTCATGTCAATGTCCTAATCATGCCACATATTCTGAACGAATGCTGGACTCATTGGATGGAAGCTTATGGTTTCTGCTGTGACCAAGGTGCTTGCTCTAGGTCTGTGTGATGTATGGACAATTATGATTAAGGTGAAGACAAAGCCTTTGGCAACTCTAACGTGTTAAGACTGACACAAACTGAATTATTTGTTAGTTGCTTGGACTGAGAGATTTTTATCAAAGCAGTAAGACCTCTTGAGAGTTGAAAGGCAGTCCAGTAAACAGTCTTATATTGTCTCATTCAAGTTTAACTGCTGTTGATGCAATCTCCACATACCCTTCATTCTCCTTTGGCTCTGTTGATCTCCCCCTCTTTCTGTCTTTACCTCTACACACAACAGACAGACAGACAAACACACATCACTCAAAACCAGACTGAATGCAGGCCACCTCAAAATGAGCATATATTTATTTTTATCTAATTCCAGCATTAAAAATAAGAAACCAAAATGAATACTTGCTTATTAGAAGATTGTTGCTTTATTTAAGGTTCTTCTTCTTCTTCTTCTTTTTTTTTAAAGTCTTATTTATTTAATGGATAGGGTGTTCCATCTGCATGTACACTTGCATGCCAGAAGAGGGCATCAGATTCCATTACAAATGGTTGTGAGCCACCATGTGGTTACTGGAAATTGAACTCAGGACCTCTGGAAGAGCAACAGCTAGTGGTCTTAACCACTGAGTCATCTCTCCAGCCTCTTTTTAAGGTTCTTAATGATGGCAGAAGTTAAAAGTTGTTTAATATCTAGGAGATCTTTGATTTTATAGTAGAGATATTATGACTTAAAAAAAGACATTTCTATATGTGTATATATGGGCACATATATGTATATATGTGTATGTATATGTATGCTACATGTGTGCAGGTACCTTCAGAGGCCAAAAATGTACTCCCTAAAGTTAGAGTTACAGGTGGCTATGAAGTCCAAACATGAGTGCCAGGAGCTGAACCCCTGGGAGAACAAAATGTGCTCTGAACTGTTGAGACATCTCTTCAGGCTTATGATGTAATCCCAATTGATATGTTTTTTTTTTTTTTTTTACTTTAAAAAAGCTGTTTCAGACACATCTTTTGGAAGAACAACTTTCTTTCAACTACAAAATTATTACATAAATAATATTATATAAACATTATTAATGATAACTATTATTGTCGTGTTACATGTTGTATTTGGTGTCAGAGTCTTGAGTTCTAGGACTGAGCCACTCTTCTAGCCTTCAATTTTATTTTCATTCTTTCTTTCTATACTGTTTTCATAGAAATATATATTTTATCCACTCATTTAACCAAGTTGTTCCACACCATCTAATTAATGTACTTCATTACATCCCTGCATGCTACAGGCAGAAATTAGAGTAGGAATAATGGACTCTTGGTAATCCTAACACTCATAGGTGGACACGCACGTGTTGCTCTGTAATGGAAAGCACAGAGTCTCAATTGACTTGCTGACTAGAAGGTGTGGAGAGACTTTCTGGGAGCAAACTCAATGGACAGGCCTTTTACGTGAGCCCACTGTAGCCTCGCTTCCTCCACAGCTGGGCCAACAGCTGTCTCTCTCTGCCTGGGTTATCAGAACTACTCCAGAATCAGCCACACAGTTAGGGTGTGTCCCGCCTGTGTCTGTACGATCATGCTGGCTGGGACTTCAGAATACGTGATAGTCTGCAGACTACTGGACTCTCCATCTGACTGGATGAACTCAACATTACAGTAAGGGCAGCTCTGTGGCAGCTTTTCAGGAGCCTGTGTGATGATGGAGAGGGCCAGGCATGGGGCCCCCCAGAGGTGATCTTGCATGCAAGCTATAGTCTTTTCACTTTTGGCATTTTTCCTTAAATACAATTTAAAATTTGCAAGTATGTTTCAATCAATGAATTACTAGATTATTGGACTAAAGGGTGCTGAGGCCATAGTTTCTTTGAATATTTTGAACCTATTGTCTAAACACCATGACCACGTTAATGATACAACCCATTAATTATTATTCAGAAGTTAAGTCCTTAAAAAGCCCTATGGCCAGAGGCCATCATTAAACCAACACAAGCGATGGTTATTTCTCATGCAACGTTTTTATGATTTTTCCTTTTCAACAGCAAAGTACTCCTCAGTGGCTTCATATTGAACCTCCAGGAGGTTAAGAATAGGAAGGTCTCAGTAATACTCTCTCTCCCTTGGAATCAGAAAGCTGCCAGAGTTATGTTGTAGCATGTTTGAATATTAAATTGTTCACCTGGAAGAATCATTCTTTTGATGGCCTCAGAATGCAAGAGAAGCATTCCCAGTGGAGAATCCGGATGATTTAGAATTTCATTGGCCACATGTATGTCCTGCGGGTTATCAATTCAGGTTCTAACTGGAGCTCTGGGTCAGTTGGCAAAGGCTTCCTAGTTGCCTCACTCAAAAGCATCAGGATTTGTCTTGGGGCATGTAGCAATTAGTAAACAGAGAGGCCATGAATTTGTAAGAGAGCAAGGAAAGGTATATGCAATGGTTTGGAGAGAGGACGCTGAAGCGGAAAGGTATATGCAATGGTTTGGAGAGAGGACGCTGAAGCGGGAGATGATGTAGTTATGTTACAACCTCAAAGAATAAAAGAAAGAAGATCTGCCTTGTGGTGGTTTGCATAGAGGAAGAGGGATCAGTCAAAGGCGGCCTGTAGAAGGCTGTGCACTCAGTAAAGTCTCAGGTATTGGGGACTTCCCCTCTCTCTGTTCTACACAAGACTGTGTGCCAAAGGACAGCCATGTGACTGTCTGGTCTTATTCTCAGTCGGTCTAAACTGGCCATGTCCTCCCCCCGCCCCCAGACATTTCCTCCCAAGTTTATCCAGTGCCAGAGAACTGGCCTTGACTTCTAGAATAAAGATGAGACTGAAAATTCTTTGTTAATTCCACAACTGAATTATAGCATCTGTTACCAGTATCCTTAGAGAGCACCAAGTATGTTAGTTGATTAGCCGACTGTTATTTGCACACAAGTGCAGATACTATACAATTTTATTTATTTAATAAAATGCTGGTAACATATGTAACAGATGGACAGCTTGGTCCTCGTGTGGGACCTCTAACAGCAGGAGCAGGGGCTGTCTCTGACTCTGTTGCCTGCCTTTGGATCCCTTTCCCCTAACTGGACAGCTTTGTCTAGACTCAATAGAAGAAGATGCCCAGTCCTGCTACAACTTGATATGCCAAGCAAGAATTTTGATATCCATGGGAGGTCTCCTCTTCTCTGAGGAGAAAGGGAGGGGGGCATAGGGTAAGGGCTGATGAGAGGGTTTAGAAGGAGAAAGGGAGGGGAAGCTCTGATTGGAATGTAAAATAAACAAATTAATTAATTAATTAATTAATAAAAATAAATCTCTGGGGTATTTGACACTCATACTGATAGGTGGCAAAGTGCACGAACAAGTGTCAATTACTTCTCGGCTGTTGTCTAGGCACCCGGATGGTCTCTGCTTCAACTTCCACAGTATTGACATTGGCACTGCAGATCCGCTTCTGAACCCAGTGACATCACACATAGGTGACAGGAACCCCTGCCCCCCCCCACATCTGTTGCCAAGGCAACCACCACAGATTCCCAGAATCCACTAGGCTCACCTCCCACCTTTACCTGCAAGCAGCTACGCCACTATCCAAATAAAAGGCAGATTCCCTCTGACGCCCCCCCCCATCTCTCTCTTTCCCCCCTTCTGAAACCTCACGTGGAACTGTTTGGCCTGGTGTAGGTTTGTCTGGACGTGAGCCGTGCTTCTAACACAATACACAGTCCACCTATACATCGTTAAAATGAGCAAGTATTTGGGGCTGGAGAGATGGCTGAGAGGTTAAGAGTCCATGCTGCTCTGTTAGAGGATTTGAGTTCTGTCCCTGGCATCCATGCTGGACACCTTACAACCACTCGGAACTCTAGCTCCAGGACATCCGATACTCTTTTCTGTTCTCTGCCAGCACGGCATACGTGGGTCATCCACCCACACAGTCATACACGTAAGGGACAAAATAATAAACAAGAGATCTAATGAGAATGTGCATACATTCTTAACGTTTATTGAAAGGCCCGAGAGATTTACACATCTTTTTTTTTTTTTTTTTCTTTTAGCTTACAGCATTCGGAATTCCCAGGCTGTCTCCCATCCAAGTTCTAACCAGGCCCGACCCTACTTAGCTTCAGAGATCAGATGAGATCGGGCGCATTCAGGATGGGCATTTTTCCTTTTCATTAATAGAAAAGATATTTCAGATCCTCCTCCTCCTCGTCTCTGACCATGGCATGCCTCATTTCTGCTGGCTCATGATATGGAGGTGGCCTCCTGACCCCTCTGTCTCTCTGAGCATCCAGCTAGCCTGGGTCAGTGGGAGGGGAAGTTGGCATCTTCGAAGCTGGTTCACACTCTACTGAGCAGGGCTGTTGATTTTGCATTAAAATGATTGACCGTGCCAGTCTCTGTGCCCGGCCAGTGGCCCGAGGCAATGATTTTTGTATGTGAAAAGAAGAGCTGAGCAAGTCCAAGCCGAGTGGTGCCAGACAGGCCCTACCAGCTGTTCTCTGCAGCCTGGTCTCCACCCAGTGACCCGCAGCCTTGGCAGCTTGCCCCCGGGCAAGGAAGGACCTAGCAAGTGGCTGTCTGCCTCACCCACAGCCATTGCCACTGAAGCTGCCACACTTCCCATCTTTCAGCTCCTGCCTGGGGAGATAGCTCTTGTCTAGACAGCTAACCCAGGCACCCGCTTTGGATTTTCTGGTTGACAGCAAGCATGCAAATGACTGATTCTGACAAAGAAGGTAGCAATCTGAGTTCGCCCACACTTTGGTAAAAATGCGTTGGTCCTGCCCTGTGTTATTGCAAGGGGTGAGGTGTATGTTGTTACTGTGGACTCCAGCTTCTCTTTCCCCTAAAACATTAAGATTTTTTTTAAGTTTTAATTTTTAAAAATTTCTTTAAAAAATGGATATTTTCTTTATTTAATTTTCAATTTTTTTTTGCCTTTCCAGGTCTCCCCTTCAGAAACCCCCTATCCCATCCCTCATCCCCGTGCCTCTATGAGGGTACTCCCCACTCACTCCTGCCTTCCTGCCCTGGCATTCCCCTACACTGGGGCATCAAACACCATCAGGCCCAAGGGCTGCTCCTCCCACTAATGTTCAACATATGCGGCTGGAGCCATGGGTCCTTCCATGTGTACTCTGGTTAGTGGTCCAGTCCCCGGGAGTTCTGGTGTGTGTGGGGGAACTCGACTCCCCCCATGAAGGTGCAAACCTCCTCAGCTCCTTCAGTCTCTTCTCCAAATCCTCCATCAGCCCCCCTCCCCCCAAGCTCAGTCCAATGGTTGGCTGCAAACATCTGCCTCTTTATTTGTCAGGCTCTGGCAGAGCCTCTCAGGAGACAGCCATATCAGGCTCCTGTCAGCAAGCACTTTCTGGTATCCACAATAGTGTCCTGGCTTGGTCACTGTCTATGGGATGGATCCCCAGGTGGGGCAGTCTCTGGATGGTCTTTCCTTCAGTCTCTGCTCCACACTGTCTCCACATTTCCTCCTGTGAGTATTTTGTTCCCCCTTCTAACTAACTGGCATACTTTTTACTATGGATTTTTCGATCAAATGTTGTTTTGTTGATTCTGTGTCCCTTCTTCCTCATCCTCTGTCACCTCCATCTCCGAGTACTCCTCTGTCTGCTCCCACCCATTCCCCACTTCCTGCTCTCACATCTTCCATGTCCTATAGGTCTTTCCATTTCCCCCAAATCTCTCCTCTTCTCCTGAGCTCCTTCCTAGTTTTATGGTCTATACCATATGCACTCCCCCTACTCACACATGCATATAGGCTTATAAGCCGGGGTCCATATATGAGAGAAAACATTAGATGTTTTTCTTTCTGAGCCTGTTGCTTTGGTTAAGAGAATACTTTCTAGATCCATCTGTTCTCTGCCATTTTCATGACTTTAGTTTTCCTCATAGTTGACCATAATGCCTGTGGGCACATGCGATATGGTTCCAACGTGCACCGAATTGTCAGGATCCACCCATCTTTTCCATTTCCTTGGTCTCTCGAACCATGCAGCAGTAGATGTGCATCCGCAAGCCCATGTGTGGTAGGACATGCAATCTTTGGGGTATGCTATTCTCATAAATGGTACAGCTGGGTTTTACAGTAGTTCTGTTTTTAATTGCTGACAAACCTCCGTACCTACCTATCTCCATAATGGCTGAACTAGTTTCGATTCTCACTAGCTGTGGGTAAAGGTCCCCTTTGCCCACATTTTCACCAGAGATTGTCACTGGATTTCTTGATCCCAGCCATTCTTAGTGGGGCATGTGGAGTCTGTAGTACAAAGAGTCCGTATGTTGTTCCTTTCTCATTTCCCTCAGCCTAGAGAAAGTCCCACTGGCCAGCACAGGTTAGTCTGGGAGGAGGGCCATAGCTGCTTTCCCTCACCTCCCTAGCTCTTCTTGTGAAACACAATTGGCTTTATCATCTATTGTCTGAGATTCTTTTTTCTTAAGAGGTAAAGAAAGCTCATGCACTATTGGGTTCATGAGAAGAAAATCTACCATGTTACTGACACTATTTTCAGGAATGAATGAATCCTAACAAAAATTTCCTTGAATGCACCAAGCGGTAGAAAATCCAAACTAAGGAGTGAATTTCTGGGGATTCTGGTTCCTTAGGTCTTTCAGAAAATCCTTTAAATAATGCCCTTTAATCCTTTAAGGTGTACCTATGTGCTCCTTTGCACGGGTCAGCTGCTAAGGAAACTTTGCTTGTTGACCAGGACTAAAGCATCCGAGCTTCTTGAGACACTCTAGGTCTACAGGTGTGTCCAGCTCACAGTCTGTGAGCTGCATGCGACCCAATGCAAAGCCATCTGCATGCGACCCAGTGCAAAGCCATAAATGCACTTAATATATTATGAGACCTTTTTGAAGCTTTGTTTGCTAGCTTGGTTGTACAGTTCTCCAGTGTGAATTTTATAGATGAAAACATCATGTCACAATGTCAAAAGGCCGAACACACCATCAGTCTTCCTCAGTTGTTGATCCTGAGTGTAGTAATACTGACTGGCCAGGCAGGATGGGCCCACTGGTATCACAGAAGCAAATCTGGTATGGTGGTGACCAGCTGCTTTCTGGTTGGATTTTATGCCCACTCATCACTGGAAAGAACTCATAACTGTTACTGTAAAGCTAGCCTTAAGCTTGTGACTTGAGAGATAACAGCTCCTGATAGGAAAACTATTGCTATTGTCTTGTTAAATGGACATGATGCAGCTGATCAACTGCCTAATGGACAACCAACTTTATGCTTATAGAATTTTTTTTTTTTTGCTGTCACCTTTGATCAGCCATGATGGCAGAGGCTTATAATGAGTCAAATATAGCGAATATATAACTGTTAAACATTCCACCACAAATAGAACATCTATATCACTCCCTCCAAGGCTCAAGGAATGTTCTGGAGAAAGGAACAGAAGGAGTGAAAGAGTCAGATGGAGTAGGGTGTGGAGCAGTGTGGAATGCTGACTTCTGGGCATGTCAGGGCTCTTCCAGTCTTGAACTTACAGAAGCTGTGATTACACACACAAGAGCTGCACAGGGGCCTGTCAACACCCTGTCATGGAAGGAAGAGAGAGAGAGAGAGAGAGAGAGAGAGAGAGAGAGAGAGAGAGAGAGAACAAATCAATGGAGGTAAAATAGCTGTGTGAAGGTGAAGCTGGCTTCCCCCTGGAGCAGAACTTGGGAAGGAGCAGCCAGGAGGAGTGTGCTTTAGTCCCCTGCTTTTCATGTCAAGGGTATTTTATTATTATGTTTTCACTCTGTGCAAGGTTTACTTTGGTAAAAATTAACCATGAAAGTTGAAGGTCCCATCTAGGACAGTTTTTCTGAAAAATCAAAATTAGCGCCCCAAAAGCAAGCCCAGAACAATAAAATGTTCATCTCAAATAGAGAATATGCCTTCTACTTTACATCCAAAGTCCCATAGCGTATTGCCTGTTTTCTAATACGACTAAATAGGCTAAGTTCATCTTAGAAGGTATTTTCTCTCCATTTGGAAAACTACCAACTTAGCTTTGATTTCCTAGCAGATAAAAACATACAGTCAGAGCAGACAGAGGAAAGTTTTAAAAGGAAAATGATTAAGGCACTTGATGAAGAAGCTTTAAAGCTCAAGAATTTCTACAGACACATCAGATTTGAGGGGTCCCTCTGTGGCCTTTGATGGGAGACAGTGGCTTTGAGATATGGGATGCTGAGATGGCCTTGACATCTCCCATCTCCTATTCATTCCAGGACCGGCCCAGATCTTCTTTGGAGACTGGATCTTTTTATTTGTCTCTTGGAAACAAGCACACTGAAGTTTGGAGGAGATTTTGGAAAGACACTGGCCTTTCTGTTCAGGGCTTGGCCTGTGTAGAGACCCAGGGTGCATCCGTACATTTGTGTCTAAACTGGGCTCCGCCAAAGCGGTTCACTACACTGCCAAACCTCTTCTTCCCGAAGAGCATAGGTGATGTTATCTGAGTAGGAGGCTGTGTAGGGCTGGGCACAAGCCAAGGGATTGTGAGCATAACTCTTCATAAAGGACAAGAAACCCTGAATTAGAATTAGAATACATTTTATTCATATGTATGTATGTGCACTCTGGTGTGTGTGTGTGTGTGTGTGTGTGTGTATACTATTTCAATGTCCTTAAAGTTTCGTGTACTCTAGGCTTGCTTCACACTTCCTTACCCACCAACTCCACCTTCTAAGGGCTGAGGTTACACCTGTGCACCACCACACTCAGTTTATGCAATGCTGGGAATGGAACCCAGGACTTCATACATGTTAGGCAAGCTAAATCCCCACGCCCTGAATTTTGCCTTTTATTATATGTGATATACTTTGTTGAGATGATTTGTTTTAAGCAACATGCTTGCGTGGTAGCATTGGTTCATATAGATTTAGTATATGAACTATATAGGTATAGGTACTATATAGGTACGTGCATTGGTTCATACAGAATTGTGACTTAGAAAATGCTCCCTCTTTCCTGATAGCTTACTCTCAGCCTCATTATACTTGAGGCACGGTAACCTTACTCTTCCGGGATCCATTAATGACATGCAGGTTGAGTACTGCACTTGAATAAATATTTAGAATATTCATCTGCCAGGGACCCCCCCCCCAGATCACACTTTGGTAAAATTCTTGACATATTAAGTATTAAGAACAAACAGCTTCATTTCAAAAAGTGTTACTGTTAATCCCTGTGATATCTGTGAGATGGTAAGATAGTAATTAAGTTTGAAAAGCATGGCCTAGCTGGAGATAGGGAGCAACCCAAAATGAACTCTCCAGATTGAATCATGCCACTCCTCAATTAAGCATATTTGCTTATCATGATCGGCTGTCAGTGCCGAGTCTACCCTCATAAACTGGGAGTGTTATTTTGTGTCTTGGTGGCCTGTGTCCCCATGGAGTGTGGTGTGCTGTCCCCGCCCATGATGCTGAGTGCTCAGTCACATTCCTGTGCTTTTCCACATGGTTCTTTGGCAGCGGCAGCCCCTTCACCCCGTCTAGTCCTCTACTGGGATAAGTTTGCATGTTTGGGAGCTGTTCATAGCTCACCCCGTTCTTCTCAAAATCCTCAAAGCAGTTGCTACCTCCCCCCCTTGTCTGTTTGGTGCATAGCTGCACTTAGAACATACACGGATTGACTGCAAGTCTCTCTTGGTGTGACTCAGTTCACCTTCTCAGGGGAAGTCATACACTTACACTTCTATGTTCTGACCAGTTTCACAGCATGGGGGAAAGACGGAATTGGGAAAACCATCCCCTTAGCTCCCACAACTTCATGGGCCCACGCAGTTAAGGGAGGAAGACCCTGGAACATAGTGTGAATGGTGGGGGTGGATCTGGCAAAGAAATGTATAATGTGCCCTATGTAGAAGTGGACAGGGATTGCAGAAAATGCATGTGGCCTCAGAGAGAGAAGCTGGGCAGTGAGATGTGAAGGAATCTGGTTGGCAGGGGCTCTTCTCTGTGCTTGAGGGTGCTTTCGGCGCTTTTAAACAAGATCTTGGAAGAAATCACCTGATGGGACCAATGACCTGATGACACATATTCTCAGTTTAAAAGTACTTCCTCCCAGCCCCCACAACACACACACACACACACACACGTTTCCTGACTTTCTGACTTCACATTTGTCAACAAATCTGGAAGCAACATCATCACTTATTCAGTTAATATTTACTGACTGTATATCGTGTGATAGGGAATATTTTAGATATGAGCACATGTAATTTATCTCAGCAGGAGGAAGCAGTCAACAAAAAAGTAAAGGTGCCCAGCACATTCACCATAATCACTGAGAAAGAAAAACCAGAAGCAGGGAAGATGGAAATGAGATGCGAGGGTGGACTGGGAGACATTCCATAAGGAGTACAGAGTTCAAGGACCAGAGGGAGGCAGCCTCATTTGGCTGCATGGAAATTTTGGGAATTTAAGCAAGTTTATTTTGCTAAAGGAGCAAATCAAGAAAGTGGAGGGTGCATATTAATGAGTACACTGAAGGCTCATTGAATGAGGGATAAAACTAACAAGGAAGAAGAGACAGGGACACCAGGAACAGGGGACAATGTCAAAGGGATAGATGAAGGGATGGCAGGATTGTCCTCTCAAAGGGAGAGAGGAGAGAGGAGAGAGGAGAGAGGAGAGAGGAAAGAGAGAGAGAGAGAGAGAGAGAGAGAGAGAGAGAGAGAGAGAGAGAGAGAGAGAGAGAGAGAGAGAGAGAGAGAGAGAGAGGCGGGGATTGGTAACGCGAAGGTTGAGAGTGGTACTGTGCTAGGGAGTACGTGATTAGATTAACTTGCTGGGGTTGCTGATCCTTTGTGCTGGGGAGGACTATTCACCTCAAAGAGCACATAATGAAGAGTTCTAGAATGACATCCACCCACAGTTCTGGTTTGGGCAAAGAGCTTATCTCCTCCAAATACCTGGCAACTGTTCCGAGAACATGAAACGGAGGCCACAGTTTATTATGAGTGACAGGACATTAGTGCCAATATTTTAAACCAATCTTCTTGTGTACAGAAAGTGGTCAAGATAACGTCACCATCACCCCACACTGATTACGTCTGTGAGATAAGACCTCCCAATTCTAGGGAGAGTGACCAAGAGGCACTCTACCCCACTCAGACCCACGAATGAAAGAACAGTCACGGAAAATGAAATGTTGGCAAATATTGGTCTCCTGAAAAAAACCAGAAAACCCTCAGGGGAAGATACTGATAACATATCAGCCTAGAGACAGGTAGAATAGCATGGGGAAGCATGTGGGTTTCCCCAGATGGAAGGGCTGCCATCATGGCCATAGCCTAGCCAAGTTTAAAACAAAACATACAAGTAGGCAGAACAAAAAAACCAAACCAAACCAAACCAAACTAAACCCAACCTAACTCAACCCGACCCAAACAACTAAACAACAACAAGACTCCCAAACCTCCAGATAGCCTAGAACATAAGCAGCTGAACTACCTGTCCCCGGGCTTTTCCATATGCAGCATATCTCTGGGAGTCCCCTGGAATGTTTGTATTTTCATGCCTTCAACATATTTACTTTGCTCTTTTCTTAATATCAAAAATATTTTGTTGTCATTGCTAAAATAGGGTTTGATTGCTCATTTTGGCTCAGAAGGTTAGGTGTTACTGTTAGTTTTGGAAGATCCACTACAGAAAGAACAACAAAGGCACACCAAATTGTCTTCTCACCACAGAGATGCCATCACTGTTGGACTTGAAGGCATATGCCATGTTTTTATCTGACATCTCTCCACATGTGCAGTTGCACTTAGAAGACCTTGAGAGAAGGCTAGGTTAGTGACTAGGACAGGTTCTAAACATCACAGTCATTCATGAAAGCCGATCTGTAAAGATGGCGACACTCTCCCTGCTCCGGCCTTCAGAAGCCAGGGCAGCTGCATGTCTCAGCGCTGAGGACTGCGCTAACTTGCAGTCCTGCTCTGGAATGTCCAAATGCTCTGGGCACTGAGAGTTGGAATGCATATTTTAGTGGGTGATCACAGTGGTGCTGAGAGCTTCTCTACCCTCCAGCAAGCACTGCCTCCTTTGCAGACATCTCTCTAGGACACCGCAGGCAAAAACCACAGTGGTAGACTTAACTTTTAAGGCTGCTACATTTCATCTCTGAAGAAATGGTCAGATTCTATCACAGGCTAGGAAATCTCTGGAAATGGGAGTTTGCTGACTTTCTTTTTTTTTTTTTTTTTTTTTTTTAATATTTTTATTACATAATTTCCTCAATTACATTTCCAATACTATCCCAAAAGTCCCCCATAGCGCCCCCCACTTCCCTACCCACCCATTCCCATTCTTTTGGCCCTGGCATTCCCCTATGTTGGGGCATATAAAGTTTGCAAGTCCAATGGGCCTCTCTTTCCATTGATGGCCGACTAGGCCATCTTTCGATACATATGAAGCTAGAGACAAGAGCTCCAGGGTTCCGGTTAGTACATCATGTTGTTCCAACAATAGGGTTGCAGATCCCTTTAGCTCCTTGGATACTTTCTCTAGCTTCTCCATTGGGAGCCCTGTGATACATCCAATAGCTGACTGTGAACATCCACTCCTGTGTTTGCTAGGCCCCGGCATCGTCTCACAAGAGACAGCTATATTTGGGTCCTTTCAGCAAGATCTTGCTAGTGTATGCAATGGTGTCAGCGTTTAGAAGCTGATTATGGGACGGATCCCTGGATACAGCAGTCTCTAAATGGTCCATCCTTTCATCACAGCTACAAACTTTGTCTCTGTAGCTCCTTCCCTGGGTGTTTTGTTCCCAATTCTAAGAAGGTGCACAGTGTCCACACTTTGGTCTTCATTCTTCTTGAGTTTCATGCGTTTAGCAAATTGTATCTTATATCTTGGGTATCCTAAGTTTTGGGCTAATATCCACTTATCAGTGAATACATATTGTGTGAGTTCTTTTGTGATTGTGTTACTTCACTCAAGATGATGCCCTCCAGGTCCATCCATTTGGCTAGGAATTTCATAAATTCATTCTTTTTAATAGCTGAGTAGTACTCCATTGTGTAAATGTACCATACTTTCTGTATCCATTCCTCTGTTGAGGGACATCTGGGTTCTTTCCAGCTTCTGGCTATTATAAATAGGGCTGCTATGAACATAGTGGAGCATGTGTCCTTTTTACCGGTTGGGACATCTTCTGGATATATGCCCAGGAGAGGTATTGCTGGATCCTCCGGTAGTACTATGTCCAATTTTCTGAGGAACCGCCAGACTGATTTCCAGAGTGGTTGTACAAGCTTGCAATCCCACCAACAATGGAGGAGTGTTCCTCTTTCTCCACATCCTCGCCAGCATCTGCTGTCACCTGAATTTTTGATCTTAGCCATTCTGACTGGTGTGAGGTGGAATCTCAGGGTTGTTTTGATTTGCATTTCCCTGATGATTAAGGATGTTGAACATTTTTTCAGGTGCTTCTCTGCCATTCGGTATTCCTCAGGTGAGAATTCTTTGTTCAGTTCTGAGCCCCATTTTTTAATGGGGTTATTTGACTTTCTGGAGTCCACCTTCTTGAGTTCTTTATATATATTGGATATTAGTCCCTTATCTGATTTAGGATAGGTGAAGATCCTTTCCCAATCTGTTGGTGGTTTTTTTGTCTTATTGATGGTGTCTTTAGCCTTGCAGAAGCTTTGTAGTTTCATGAGGTCCCACTTGTCAATTCTCGATCTTACAGCACAAGCCATTACTGTTCTATTCAGGAATTTTTCCCCTGTGCCCATATCTTCAAGGCTTTTCCCCACTTTCTCCTCTATAAGTTTCAGTGTCTCTGGTTTTATGTGAAGTTCCTTGATCCACTTAGACTTGACCTTAGTACAAGGAGATAGGAATGGATCGATTCGCATTCTTCTACATGTTAACAACCAGTTGTGCCAGCACCATTTGTTGAAAATGCTGTCTTTCTTCCACTGGATGTTTTTAGCTCCCTTGTCGAAGATCAAGTGACCATAGGTGTGTGGGTTCATTTCTGGGTCTTCAATTCTATTCCATTGGTCTATTTGTCTGTCACTATACCAGTACCATGCAGTTTTTATCACAATTGCTCTGTAGTAGAGCTTTAGGTCCGGCATGGTGATTCCACCAGAGGTTCTTTTATCCTTGAGAAGAGTTTTTGCTATCCTGGGTTTTTTGTTATTCCAGATGAATTTGCAGATTGCACTTTCTAATTCGTTGAAGAATTGATTTGGAATTTTGATGGGGATTGCATTGAATCTGTAGATTGCTTTTGGCAAGATAGCCATTTTTACAATGTTGATCCTGCCAATCCATGAGCATGGGAGATCTTTCCATCTTCTGAGATCTTCTATAATTTCTTTCTTCAGAGACTTGAAGTTTTTATTATACAGATCTTTCACTTCCTTAGTTAGAGTCACGCCAAGATATTTTATATTATTTGTGACTATTGAGAAGGGTGTTGTTTCCCTAATTTCTTTCTCAGCCTGTTTATTCTTTGTGTAGAGAAAGGCCATTGATTTGTTTGAGTTAATTTTATATCCAGCTACTTCACCGAAGCTGTTTATCAGGCTTAGGAGTTCTCTGGTGGAATTTTTAGGGTCACTTATATATACTATCATATCATCTGCAAAAAGTGATATTTTGACTTCATCTTTTCCAATTTGTATCCCTTTGATCTCCTTTTGTTGTCGAATTGCTCTGGCTAGGACTTCAAGTACAATGTTGAATAGGTATGGAGAAAGTGGACAGCCTTGTCTAGTCCCTGATTTTAGAGGGATTGCTTCAAGCTTCTCACCATTTACTTTGATGTTGGCTACTGGTTTGCTGTAGATTGCTTTTATCATGTTTAGGTATGGGCCTTGAATTCCTGATCTTTCCAAGACTTTTATCATGAATGGGTGTTGGATCTTGTCAAATGCTTTTTCCGCATCTAAGGAGATGACCATGTGGTTTTTGTCTTTGAGTTTGTTTATATACTGGATTACGTTGATGGATTTCCGTATATTGAACCATCCCTGCATCCCTGGGATGAAACCTACTTGGTCAGGATGGATGATTGTTTTGATGTGTTCTTGGATTCGGTTAGCAAGAACTTTATTGAGGATTTTTGCATCAATATTCATAAGGGATATTGGTCTGAAGTTTTCTATCTTTGTTGGGTCTTTTTGTGGTTTAGGTATCAGAGTAATTGTGGCTTCATAGAATGAGTTGGGTAGGGTACCTTCTGTTTCTATTTTGTGGAATAGTTTGTGAAGAACTGGGATTAGATCTTCTTTGAAGGTCTGATAGAACTCTGCACTAAACCCATCTGGTCCTGGGCTTTTTTTAGTTGGGAGACTATTAATGACTGCTTCTATTTCTTTGGGGGATATAGGGCTGTTTAGATCATTAACCTGATCTTGATTCAACTTTGGTACCTGGTATCTGTCTAGGAACTTCTCCATTTCATCCAGGTTCTCCAGTTTTGTTGAGTATAGCCTTTGGTAGAAGGATCTGATGGTGTTTTGGATGTCTTCAGGATCTGTTGTTATGTCTCCTTTTTCATTTCTGATTTTGTTAATTAGGATGCTTTCCCTGTGCCCTCTAGTGAGTCTGGCTAAGGGTTTATCTATCTTGTTGATTTTCTCAAAGAACCAGCTCCTTGATTGGTTGATTCTTTGAATAGTTTTTCTTGTTTCCACTTGGTTGATTTCACCCCTGAGTTTGATTATTTCCTGCCGTCTACTCCTCTTGGGTGAATTTGCTTCCTTTTGTTCTAGTGCTTTTAGGTGTGTTGTCAAGCTGCTAATGTGTGCTCTCTCTAGTTTCCTTTTGGAGGCACTCAGAGCTATGAGTTTTCCTCTTAAAAATGCTTTCATTGCGTCCCATAAGTTTGGGTATGTTGTGGCTTCATTTTCATTGAACTCTAAAAAGTCCTTAATTTCTTTCTTTATTCCTTCCTTGACCAAGGTATCATTGAGAAGAGTGTTGTTCAGTTTCCACGTGAAGGTTGGCTTTCTATTATTTATTTTGTTATTGAAGATCAGCCTTAGTCCATGGTGATCTGATAGGATGCATGGGACAATTTCAATATTTTTATATCTGTTGAGGCCTGTTTTGTGACCAATTATGTGGTCAATTTTGGAGAAGGTACCATGAGGTGCTGAGAAGAAGGTATATCCTTTTGTTTTAGGATAGAATGTTCTGTAGATATCTGCCAGATCCATTTGATTCATAATTTCTGTTAGTTTCACTGTGTCCCTGTTTAGTTTCTGTTTCCATGATCTGTCCATTGGTGAAAGTGGTGTGTTGAAGTCTCCCACTATTATTGTATGAGGTGCAATGTGTGCTTTGAGATTTACTAAAGTTTCTTTAATGAATGTGGCTGCCTTTGTATTTGGAGCATAGATATTCAGGATTGATAGTTCCTCTTGGAGGATTTTACCTTTGATGAGTATGAAGTGTCCCTCCCTGTCTTTTTTAATGACTTTGGGTTGGAAGTCAATCTTATCAGATATTAGAATGGCTACTCCAGCTTGTTTCTTCATGCCATTTGCTTGGAGAATTGTTTTCCAGCCTTTCATTCTGAGGTAGTGTCTATCCTTTTCTCTGAGATGAGTTTCCTGTAAGCAGCAAAATGTTGGGTCTTGTTTGTGTAGCCAGTTTGTTAGTCTATGTCTTTTTATCGGGGAGTTGAGTCCATTGATATTAAGAGATATTAAGGAAAAGAAATTGGTGTTTCCTGTTATTTTTGATGTTAAAGTTGGCATTTTGTTCTTGTGGCTGTCTTCTTTTAGGTTTGTTGAGGGATTACCTTCTTGTTGTTTCTAGGGCGTGGTTCCTGTACTTGTATTGGTTTTTTTCTGTTATTATCCTTTGAAGGGCTGGATTCGTGGAGAGATAATGTGTGAATTTGGTTTTGTCGTGGAATACTTTGGTTTCTCCATCTATGTTAATTGAGAGTTTGGCTGGGTATAGTAGCCTGGGCTGGAATTTGTGTTCTTTTAGTGTCTGTATAACATCTGTCCAGGATCTTCTGGCTTTCATAGTCTCTGGTGAAAAGTCTGGTGTAATTCTGATAGGCTTGCCTTTATATGTTACTTTGCCTTTTTCTCTTACTGCTTTTAGTATTCTATCTTTATTTAGAGCATTTGTTGCTCTGATTATTATGTGTCGGGAGGTATTTCTTTTCTGATCCAGTCTATTTGGAGTTCTGTAGGCTTCTTGTATGTTCATGGGCATCTCTTTCTTTAGATTTGGGAAGTTTTCTTCTATAATTTTGTTGAAGATGTTTGCTGGTCCTTTGAGTTGAAAATCTTCATTCTCATCCACTCCTATTATCCGTAGGTTTGGTCTTCTCATTATGTCCTGTATTTCTTGGATGTTTTGAGTTAGGATCTTTTTGCATTTTCCATTTTCCTTGATTGTTGTGCCGATGTTCTCTATGGAATCTTCTGCACCTGAGATTCTCTCTTCCATCTCTTGTATTCTGTTGCTGATGCTCGTATCTATGGTTCCAGATTTCTTTCCTAGGGTTTCTATCTCCAGTGTTGCCTCATTTTGGGTTTTCTTTATTGTGTCTACTTCCCTTTTTAGGTCTAGTATGGTTTTGTTCATTTCCATCATCTGTTTGGATGTGTTTTCCTGTTTTTCTGTAAGGACTTCTACCTGTTTGATTATGTTATCATGTTTTTCTTTAAGGATTTGTAACTCTTTAGCAGTGTTCTCCTGCAATTCTTTAAGGGATTTTTGTGCTTCCTCTTTATTGTCTTCTTCCTTTTTAGCAGTGTTCTCCTGCATTTCTTTAAGTGTGTTATTAACGTCCTTCTTGAAGTCCTCTATCATCATCAGGAGATATGCTTTTAAATCCGTGTCTAGCTTTTCCGGTGTGTTGGGGTGCCCTGGACTGGGTGAAGTGGGGGTGCTGGGTTCTGATGATGGTGAGTGGTCTTGGTTTCTGTTAGTAAGATTATTACGTTTACCTTTCGCCATCTGGTAATCTCTGGGGTTAGTTGTTATCGTTGTCACTATTTAAAGATTGGAGCAGAAGCTGTGTTCCACTCACCAGCAGTCTCTAAATCCTGCGGCGGGGGTCGTGGGTAGCTGACGGTACCCCGGTGCTGGTCCAGCCGGAAGAGGCCTGTGGTCCTACTCAGGCCGTTTTTCTGCTTCCCTAACTAATGCAGTCTCTGGTCCCGCGTGCAATTGGATTGGAGCAGAAGCTGTGTTCCACTCTCCAGAAGTCTTAAGATCCTGTGGTGGGTGTTGTGGGTAGCTGGTGAGTGTCAGCCGACCCTGCGCCCCAGCTGCCCCGGTGCTTTTCTGACCGGAAGAGGGTTGTGGCCCTATGTAGGCCGGATTTCTCTCTCCCCAACCAGAGCAGTCTCAGGTCCCGCGTGATTGGACTGGAGCAGAAGCTGTGTTCCACTCACCAGCGGTCCCAAAATCCTGCGGCGGGGGTCGTGGGTAGCTGGCGGGTGTCAGGCAACCCTGCGCTCCCGCTACCCTGGCGCTGATCCGGCCGGGTGAGGCCTGTGGCCCTACTCAGGCCAGTTTCTGCTTCCCTAACTAATGCAGTCTCAGGTCCCGCGCAATTGGATTGGAGTAGAAGCTGTGTTCCACTCACCAGCAGTCCCAAAATCCTGCGGAGGGGGTCGTGGGTAGCTGGCGGGTGTCAGGCAACCCTGCGCTCCCGCTACCCCGGCGCTGATCCAGCCGGATGAGGCCTGTGGTCCTACTCAGGCCGGTTTCTGCTTCCCTAACTAATGCAGTCTCAGGTCCCGCGCAATTGGATTGGAGCAGAAGCTGTGCTCCACTCACCAGAAGTCTTAAGATCCTGTGGCGGGTGTTGTGGGCAGTTGGCGAGTGTCAGCAGACCCTGCGCCCCAGCTGCTCAGGTGCTTTTCTGACCGGAAGAGGGTTGTGGCCCTATGTGGGCCGGATTTCTCTCTCCCCAACCAGAGCAGTCTCAGGTCCCGCGTGGTTGGACTGGAGCAGAAGCTGTGTTCCACTCACCAGCAGTCCCAAAATCCTGCGGCGGGGGTCGTGGGTAGCTGGCGGGTGTCAGGCAACCCTGCACTCCCGCTACCCTGGCGCTGATCCGGCCGGGTGAGGCCTGTGGCCCTACTCAGGCTGGTTTTCTGCTTCCCTAACTAATGCAGTCTCAGGTCCCGCGCAATTGGATTGGAGCAGAAGCTGTGTTCCACTCACCAGCAGTCCCAAAATCCTGCGGCGGGGGTCGTGGGTAGCTGGCGGGTGTCAGGCAACCCTGCGCTCCCGCTACCCTGGCGCTGATCCAGCCGGATGAGGCCTGTGGTCCTACTCAGGCCGGTTTCTGCTTCCCTAACTAATGCAGTCTCAGGTTTGCTGACTTTCGTATGAACTTTACTATAGTTTCTTGAATTGTTTTAGTCACTTTAAGTGCCAATTACATTATTACTGCTACATATCTTATGTTGTGTCAGGAAGGACATGGGACAATAATGATGGAGTGGTAGGATGTTGGTGAGTCTATAAAAGTACAAGATAAAATGTGTGCTGGAGAGATGGCTCAGTGGCTAAGAGCACTGGCTGCTCTTCAGAGGTCCTGAGTTCAATTCCCAGCAACCATGTGTAACAGGATCTGATGCCCTCTTTTGACCTGTGGATGTAGATGCAGCAGATCATTCATACATTAAATAAATAAAAATTTAAAAAATATTTTAAAAAATGCATGTGTTAGGGTTAATTTCTCATCTTGCTACTGTGTCCTCAACCAACTAAACAGAAACCTCAAACAAGTATCAGCCATTCAAGAATGAGCCAGGCTGAGAACCTTCTCAGGTACACTTTTCATTCTTGTGGGATTGGTAAAGACTGCTCTTGGTAGCCAGCCCTCAGGGAAAGATTCGATAAGAAGAGTGTTCTTAAGCCAGACACCCAGGCCCCAGAAGCCGGGGAGTTTATAAGAAGCCTCTTCAGAATATGGGACACAAAAATCAATGAGACAGCAGCTGACATTTCTAGCTGACTGTGTTTCAAAGTCTGGGTAGTGAGTCTCTTGTAGGTACGCAAATCTCTGAAATGTTCTTCACTTTCTAATGCTAGCGTCTATACCTTGTAACATGTGGTATTTGAAGAGTAAAAGGCCAGGTGGAAAGCCAGAGGTAGCATGAAGGCTGTGAAGTGGGTTTGTGGATTGTGACCTATAAATTTTAAAGAAAAGATATGAGGGCAGAGAAAATTGATCAGAGGGAAAAGGCATTTTCCACCAAGCCTGATAACCTGGTTTTAATTCTCATGACCCACATGGTAGAATGAGAGCACCCACTTCTGCAAGTTGTATTCTGACCTTCTCATGCTTGCAATGACACACGTTTCCAAACATGCGCGCGCGCGTGCACACACACACACACACACACACACACACTCACACACGAATAAATGTTATAAATTTCAAAGAAATGGCTTTGGATATATTCTTAGTGATTTGTGCTTAAAACAGGAAGTAGAAAAAGATAACATGTTTAAGTCATGAAAACATACTTCAAAATGTCTGAGTCAAACAGCCTGAATAGGAAAGATAAAAGTGAGAACAATCACACTGAAGAGAACCTCTCTCCTAGAGCCTGGAGTTTTTTTTTTTTTTTTTTTTTTTTTAGCTTTAACATTTTATTTTTTTTATTTTTTTTTGATTTTTAATATTTTTATTACATATTTTCCTCAATTACATTTCCAATGCTATCCCAAAAGTCCCCCATAGCGCCCCCCACTTCCCTACCCACCCATTCCCATTCTTTTGGCCCTGGCATTCCCCTATATTGGGGCATATAAAGTTTGCAAGTCCAATGGGCCTCTCTTTCCATTGATGGCCGACTAGGCCATCTTTCGATACATATGCAGCTAGAGACAAGAGCTCCGGGGTTCTGGTTAGTACATCATGTTGTTCCAACAATAGGGTTGCAGATCCCTTTAGCTCCTTGGGTACTTTCTCTAGCTTCTCCATTGGGAGCCCTGTGATACATCCAATAGCTGACTGTGAACATCCACTCCTGTGTTTGCTAGAGCCTGGAGTTTTAAATGATGTTTTAAACTGGAGTTTTAAACGATATTCTCACAGCCAAACTTTACCTGGGTTGTCAGAAGCCCTAAGAGCTATACAGCCAGGACTTTGGGTCCTCACATGTAGGGAACAAAGAGAACATCTTCATAACTCCGTCCTCCCAGGGTACCTGTGTCAGTAGCTCCATACCAATGCGGTGTTTTACCACATTACTGAGAATGCTCATGGTGGTTTCCATCCCTATCTTTTGGATTTGGTGCCAGAGTTCCTGTGAGATAACAGCCTTCTCACACGAACTCTGAAATTTGCAAGCCACCTTCAGAGCTGAGCATTGATGCCTACAGCACACGTAGCTTCTTTCTAGAAGCAGCCGCCCCTAATCTGCAGTTAGAGCCTGTGGCTATGGTGGGGGTTCTCCACGTGTTGTGTTTTCCTCTGCCTTTTATCACCAAAAATGCAGAAACAAGGGTTTCCACCTCTGACACATGGGCTCCAGCAGGGTTTGCTAAATTAACATCTGCTGGGGACATATGATTTGCCCGTCTGGGGCTTACCTGATTTGCCTATATGGTCCCTGAACTGAGAGTGGTCAATGTTTTTAAATAATGACATGTCAATCGAGACTGTTAAGTGCTCCAGCAGGGTACCTGCTGAGAGCATTGCCACAGTGACTCAGCTTTGGTGCAATCTATTTGTTCCTAGTTCTTTAAAAATTTTAACAAATTACAATTTTAGTCTTAAAACATATTGTCAAGAAAATTGTACAGCTGTCTGGGATTATTTACAACTGTAGAAATAATTTCTAATATAAAATATCAATTAATAGCTATAAGGTAACATTGAAAATATTGTGTGTCCAAGGCACTGGAAACAAATTCTCTTATGTCATTATTTTTGGAGCACTGGAAGTGGTTCTCATGGATTTATGCACCAGGCAAGTTCTACCAACATGTTACACCAGCTCTTCCTCTTCTTCATTCTCTTGGTTCTGTTTTTCACCCTTTTTGTTTTTATTTCTCTGAATTACCACATGTGTTTCTAATTAGAACTTATTTTTCTTGAGAATTTCACACATGTATACAATAAAATATGATTCTATTGAACACCATTTCCTCTCCTCACCCACCCAACCATATTGCCTCAACACATATCTTCCTTCAATCTTTTTGTAATAGTTTTTATAACTTGCTAAGTCCAATTAGTGCTTGCCATGCACGCAGGGTGTGGCATCATCCACTGGAGCATGGAAAACCCACCAATGGCCTTACCCAAGAAGAAGACTAATTCTCCCTTTCCCAGTTGTTGTTGCTGTTGTAGTAGCTCCCCTCCTCCTCCTCTTCCTTCCTCCTCCTCCTCCTATTCCTCTTCCTCCTCCATCTTTTCCTCCTCCTCTTCTTCTTCCTCTTCCCCTTCCTCCTTCTCCACTTCTTTTTTCTTCTTCTTTCTTCTCCATCTCTTCCTTCTCCTTTTAATCCAAACTCTTTTTTTATAAGGGAAAAACATAATGCTTGATCGTTGTAGAGATTGTCACATTGGAATAATAGAACTTTGTTGTTGATCTTCATTTTATTATTTAGGGAGGCAGGGTCTCACTCTGTAGCTTGCTAGCACAGATAAAACCTTCATGGCTTAATTTCCTGAGTGTCTTGGTGATAGGCGTGCACTGCTGTGCCCAATTTACTTCTTAAATTACATTTTTGATTGACAAATTATCCATGCTTATTATGTGAAGCACAATGTGAGTGAATATGTATTCATGGTGGAGTGGCTCTCAATGACCTCATATTTTTGGTAATATTTATCTCAGAAGTATACATAAAATTCTCAAAACTGTAAACAGGGACTAGGGATATAGTTCAAGTGATAATGTTTCTGCCAAGTGAGCACAAAACCCTGGGTTTGGTGCTCAGTGTCCCATAAACCAGGCAGGGTGGCACACAGTTGTAACCCCAGCACTCTGAAGGTAGAAACAGGAAGGCTAGAAACTCAGTCTCATTCACAGTTTCACAGTGATTTTGAGGCCAGCCTGGTCTATGCTAGACACAGTCTGCAAACAAACAAGAGAATGAACTGGAAGAAAGACAGAAAAAGGTGTCCACCATCCATATTTGTAGGTGGCAGATGGAGGCATCACATACCTTCTGTCAAGTAGGCAGGTTTTACATTTCTGCTTGAAGAGATTCTGCTCCCAAAATGTTGGTTGCCTTTTTGTCTTATTGACAGTGTCCTTTGTCTTACAGAAGCTTTGCAATTTTATGAGGTCCCATTTGTCGATTCTCGATCTTATAGCACAAGCCATTGGTACTCTGGTCAGGATTTTTTCCCCTCTACCCATATCTTCAAGACTCTTCCCTACTTTCTCCTCTGTAAGTTTCAGTGAATCTGGTTTTATGTGGAGATCCTTGATCCACTTAGAGCTTTGTACAAGGAGATAAGAATGCATCAATTCACATTCTTCTACATGCTAACCGCCAGTTGAGCCAGCACCATTTGTTGAAAATGCTGTCTTCTTTCCACTGGATGGTTTTAGCTCTCCTGTCAAAGATCAAGTAACCATAGGTGTGTGGATTCATTTTTGGGTCTTCAATTCTACTCCACTGATCTACCTGTCTGTCATTGTACCAGTACCATGCAGTTTTTTTTATCACAATTGCTCTGTAGTACAGCTTGAGGTCAGGGATGGTGACTCCACCAGAGGTTCTTTTATTGTTGAGAATAGTTCTTGCTATAATAGGTTTTTTGTTATTCCAGATGAATTTGCAAATTGCTCTTTCTAACTTTGTGAAAAATTGAGTTGGAATTTTGATGGGGAGTGTATTGAATCTGTAGATTGATTTTGGCAAGATAGCAGTTTTTACTATGTTAATTCTGCCAATCCATGAGCATGGGAGATCTTTCCATCTTCTGAGATCTTCTTTGATTTCTTTCTTCAGAGACTTGAAGTTCTTATCATACAGATCGTTCACTTCCTTAGTTAGAGTCACGCCAAGATATTTTATATTATTTGTTACTATTGTGAAGGGTGTTGTTTCCCTAATTTCTTTTTCAGCCTGTTTATCCTTTGTGTAGAGAAATGCCATTGACTTGTTTGAGTTAATTTTATATCCAGCTACTTCACTGAAGTTGTTTATTAGGTTTAGGAGTTCTCTGGTTTAATTTTTGGGATCACTTCAATATGCTATCGTATTGTCTGCAAATAGTGATAATTTGACTTCTTCTTTTCCAATTTGTATCCCTTTGATCGCCCTTTGTTGTCTAATTGCTCTGTCTAGGACTTAAAGTTTTATATTGAATAGGTAGGTAGAGTGGGCAGCCCTGTCTATTCCCTGATTTTAGTGGGGTTGCTTCAAGTTTCTCTCCATTTAGTTTGATGTTGGCTACTGGTTTGCTGTAGATTGCTTTTAGTATGTTTAGGTACCGGCCATGAATTCCTGATCTTTCTGAGACTTTTATCATGAACAGGTGTTGGATTTTGTTAAATACTTTTTCAGAATCTAATGAGATGATTATGTGAATTTTGTCTTTGAGTTTGTTTATAAGCTTCTGTAAGGCAAAGGACACTGCCAATTAGACAAAAAGGCAACCGACAGATTGGGAAACCGGCTTTACCAATCCTAAATCTGATAGAGGGCTAATATCCAATATATACAAAGAACTCAAGAAGTTAGACTCCAGAACCAAATAACCCTATTAAAAAATGAGTACAGAGCTAAATAAAGAATTCTCAATTGAAGAATACCGAATGGATAAGAATCACTAAAAAAAATGCTCAACATCCTTAGTCATCAGAGAAATGCAAATTAAAACAACCCTGAGATTCTACCTCACACCAGTCAGAATGGCTAAGATCAGAGCTCAGGTGACAGCAGATGCTGGCGAGGATGTGGAGAAAGAGGAACACTCCTCCACTGCTGGTGGGATTGCAAGCTTGTACAACCACTCTGGAAATCAGTCTGGCGGTTCCTCAGAAAATTGGACACAGTCTTACCAGAAGATCCAGCCATACCACTCCTGGGCATATACCCAGAAGATGTTCCAACTTGTAATAAGAACACATGCTCCACTATGTTCATAGCAGCCTTATTTATAATAGCCAGAAGCTGGAAAGAGTCCAGATGTTCCCCAACAGAGGAATGGATACAGAAAATATACATTTACACAATGGAGTACTACTGAGCTATTAAAAACAATGAATTTATGAAATTCCTAGGTAAATGGATGGATATAGAGGATATCATCTTGAGTGAGGTAACCTAATCACAAAAGAACACACATGAAATGCACTCACTGATAAGTGGATATTAGCCCAGAAGCTCAGATTACCCAAGATACAATTTGCAAAACACATGAAACTCAAGAAGGAAGACCAAAGTGTGGATACTTTGGTCCTTCTTAGAAGGGGGAACAAAATACCTATGGAAGGAGTTACAGAGACAAAGTTTAGAGCAGAGACTGAGGGAATGACCATCCAGAGACTGCCCCACCTGGGGATCCATCCCACAAACAACCACCAAACCCATACACTATTGCCAACAAGAGCTTGCTTACAGGAGCCTGATATAGCTGTCTCCTGAGAGGCTCTGCCAGTGCCTGACAAATACAAAAGTGGATGCTCACAGCTATCCATTGGACAGAGCACAGGTTCCCCAATGAAGGAGCTAGAGAAAATACCCAAGGAGCTGAAGGTATTTGCAGCCCCATAGGAGGAATAACAATATGAACTAACCAGTACCCCCAGAGGTCTCTGGGACTAAACCACCAATCAAAGAAAACACATGGTGGAACTCATGGCTCTAGCTGCATATGTAGCAGAGGATGACCTAATTGGTCATCAATGGGAGGAGAGGACCTTGGTCCTATGAAGGTTCTATGCCCCAGTATAGGGGATAGGGCCAGGAAGCGGGAGTGGGTGGGTTGGGGAGCAGGGGGAGGTAAGAGGGTAGGGGGTTTTCAGAGGGGAAACTAGGAAAGGGGATAACATTTGAAATATAAATAAAGAAAATATCTAATAAAAAAGAAAAAAAGAAGAAGAGATTCTGCTCCTCATCTGGGATGTAACTGGCTGTTTCCAGTATTTCCACTTACACACTTGAAAATGAACTAAAAGGACAAGTGTGTCCCATGTCATTAACTAGTGTCACATCTGTGTGTAAGTACATGCCTGGGTGTATATCCACTCACAGAATCAGACAAGGGGCACATAGAGTAGAAATGACAAAGACCTGCCCGATTCTGGAGTTCCACAAGCAAACATGTACATGAGCACGGGTGATACCACAGGTTGTAGCTCTGAGGATCTCAATGTAGGAACCCATTGTAGGAACACTCAGGTCTTCCTGGTTAAATAGGAAGCTACACATGAGCAGCTTAAGCGAGCTGGCCAAGGCAAATCTAGAGATAGAATTTGAAAAATCCCCGGTCACTTGATCCAGTTTGCAGCTCAGCAGTTGTTGGGTTTAAGGATTAAGCTAAGAAAAGAGGCCTTTTCCAAGAAAACACCAACAAAGAATTCTGTTAGGTTGTCTTTAGAAATGTAGAGAATTTTTGGCTTGTAGGCAACCAGTTTTGTGGAGCTGCAGGCATCTAATGTGCAACACAGCCAGGACCAAATGATGTTTGTGAGAGTTCCTGGAGGGTTGTGGAAAAGGATTCAAGAGAAAACAGGATTTTCAAACGGTAAAGGAGTAAGATGGAAGTGGAAGAAAGGGCAAGAGGAGGAGAGAAAAGATGCAGGACCGGGCAGAGTTGCAGGATTTCCCTAGGGCTCACACAGCAGGTACTGTTGGTTCCTCTCCATCGATGTGATGAATCATTCAGCTAAAAGCAACTAGGGAAGCAGAGGGTTTGTTTGGCCCTCAGTCCCAGCTGACAGTAATCTATCATTTTCAAGGAAACCAAGGCAGTCAACAGTTTCCTTGGGTAGCCTAGGATGCCCCCAAATTTCTAGACTCAAGTGGTCCTCCTGACTCAACATCTGGTGTTTTGGGAACTATAGCCATACCCGGCCCAGACAGAGTGATGGTTGATGTATGAAGTCCTGATATTAGGGCAGGTGCTGGGGATTCAGCAAAGAACATTAGATAAAGCTTATAAGGTTTGTATTGGAGAGGGATGTGCTTGATGTGTGTCTAATAATTATAGAATATTATGTGTGTGTGTGTGTGTGAGAGAGAGAGAGAGAGAGAGAGGGAGAGAGAGAGAGAGGGAGAGAGGGAGAGAGGGGAGGGAGGAGAGGGAGAGGGAGAGGGAGAGGGAGAGGGAGAGGGAGAGGGAGAGGGAGAGGGAGAGGGAGAGGGAGAGGGAGAGGGAGACGGAGAGGGAGAGGGAGAGGGTGAGGGAGAGGGAAAGAAACTAGAGTACAGAGCATATTACAAATTTGGGTGCTGAAGACAGCCATAGTTATAGGAGGTAGGGCTTCTGTACACACAAGGTGTATCTAAGGGTAGCATTCAGTTGGAACCACAAACAGGAAAAAGAAAGATGTGAAGACACCCACAAGGAAGCTACTGATGAGTCCTTATTCCACAGCTCTCTGATCACAGGCGACACAGACAAGCTAGGTCACATGATGCTGTGTTGTTATCATACATTGGAAACAGCAAGTTCCAGTGAGCTTCATTTTTTTTTTCCATATAATACCAGGGATTCGGGAAAGGAATTTTGCACCTGGAGTTTCATGCTGCTGACCAACCTTGAAGTCAGGCTGCTAAGTGGGACTTAGTGCCTCGGCATGTTGCCTAAGTCCTTTTACCAGCATTCAGGTTAATGGTTAAGAGTTGGCATTTAAAGCATATGATAATTTCCATTCAGTACTTTAGTTAATAATACATCTTTCTACAGTGTCTAAAGGATCTGTCAAAACAAGTAATGGAAAACTAGACCACTGCATTTAAGAGATGTTTTGTACAAAATATCCTGGGCTACCTATTCCCAACAGACAAGCATCACTAACACACACAATTGAAGCCTGACTCTCACAGAGCACTGTATTCTCTGGTTGCATTTAGAAGCCTTCCTGTTTCATAGTTGAAAGGTGGGTAGTTTCTGGTTGGGGTTTGGAGCAGCATCAGGTCTTCCTCGGATTTCAGAAAGAACCATTTGTCTCACTAAACACAGGGCCTCAGCCCTTGGATTTCACTGTCTATCGAAATCAAGGTCGACTAGAAGCATACACACGCCTCCTGTTCTTTTCCTACTCCCAGACCTAGGTACAACCACTGACTGACAACTGAGAAGTCATCCCCAGTCTGGAATCTAACAAATTTTCCTTTTCAGCCCCAAACATGTTGGCTTTTGGCTTTTGCCTTTTGATCCTGCAAAACTGGGTCAAGTCCGGTTAAGCTACTGTAAAATTTTACCAACAGAGGAATTTTTTAGTTGTTGCTTCTCACTGGAAAAGTTCCATGCCCTAAAACTGTTCATGAACTTGTAAGTAAGCATTTTTTTTCCTCCTCACAGAAAATAGTCTTTGTTCTTTAAATGGAAACTAAGTACGTGTTGCTTAGCTCTTCCTTCCTTGGTTCTTCCAGGGGCTGATTGTTCCTAAAAGGATTTATGGGCGCAACATTGTAACCCAATTAAAACAGATAGTTTTAAAAGGTTCCCAAGGTATTTCGTTATTTTTACAATAAAATCAACTATGAAATGTGTGCTTTCTAAGTTAAGCTTAATTGAGTTTAACAACAATTCTTTCAAATGATTGGGTATTTTCACTGTAACATTTTAGGAAAAGAAGCAATAAAAAGAAAACAAGCTAAGAGAGGTAAGGAGATTGGCATTTGTAAAAGATAACAAGATAACAAAGGCATGGACTTTATTGTGAATTAGTAATAGGCAGAAACAGGTTATGGGGTCAAGTATGAGAACTCAGAGACCTGCTTTTAGAGTTTGTTCATGGGCTTCTAGAACTTACAGTGGAGGCTAAAATCTTCCACCCTGCTGTGCTACCAGAGAACCATCTATGAATGGCTTTGCCAATCTGAGCAGCTTTGTGAGTCTTAGTTTCAGCACATTCTAGAAACTTCCAACAGCACTTTCTTGTTTCCATGAGTTGTAGAGAGCCACATTATGAGGGCTGTGGAAAATCCCTTTGTGTATTCATGGAACTAATGGCGTGGAACAGAAGGGGATGAGAACAGTCAGGGCCTACACTGTCAGGGAGAGTGGAGAAGGGAGAGTGCCCCAACTAATGGCATCCAAGAGGGATTTGGAATACAGTGGGGCAGAAGAATGCTCTAATGGAAAGGAACCATAGATTGCAGATAAAGCCCTTGTGTGGAAATGTACATACAGAAACACAGCGTCATTTCTTTCTTTCTCTACAGTCCACGTCCAGATCCTGGGAAGTTAGCTGTGTGCAACTAGAAGATCTGTTTTAGTTCTCTCTGGTCCACTATTTGATTTCTTGTGCTTTTAGATTCTATGAAGAGGTGAAACCGTGCATGTGCCCCTAAGTATCTCCAAGGCTTCTGATAAACATAAAACATAAGCCAATATATAGAATAGAAAAGCAAACTACTAAATGCTTAGTTAGAACTTCCTTTTCTCTTAGAAAGCACTGAAAGCACAGACTGTTCTTTGGATAATAATTTCCTGACATTTTTATGTACTTAAGAATTATCTAGGGCAGGGCTGAGGTTGTAGCTCATTTGCAAGTGTTTTCTTAGGGTAGGTAAAGCCCGGAGCTTGATCAGCACCACAGAAACTGGAAATGCTGGCATGCTCCTATTATCCCAGCATTCCTTTGGAGGTAAGAGACAGGAGAATCAGGAGTTCAAGATCATCATTGGCTACATAGTGATTTGAGGTCACCCTGGGCTGCATGAAACATCAGAACAAAACGACACAACAGACCTCCCCAGA